>NC_043959.1:50722405-51382905 GCF_902148855.1 Sphaeramia orbicularis
TCGTCTACTCTCTTGGCTCACTGGTGACTTGCTCGTCTCAAGGCCTGCATGTAACTTTCATCTCAGATTAGGAAAGATGATGTGGAAGAGCCATTCAAGTCTCTCAGCCATCTCATTTATTATGATTTAAAAGGCTTTGCTGACAGCAGCCCTCCTCCTCTTAATATAGACAAGTTAAGCAATGCAGAAAAAGGACATAGCATGAATGAGTTTGCATTGAATAAAAAAAAGAGAGGGGGAAAGTGTCCCATGAGGCTGCAGATTGTGTATATTGTGATACTGTGACTTACCATGAGCATGTCACTGGTGACTGAGTTGGCCAAGTCAGAAACAGATGAGTTGGCTTCGTGGCTCGGCCCCTGGCGACGTCCGGTCTCGTCTGGTGTCTGACCTCTTGGACTGCTTCCCGGTTTGTTACCCGGAGTTCTGTGTTAATGGAGATAAGCAGAGGCACATGCACATACATACGCTCGTGTTCAACACTGGTGTGCATCACATGGCTAAAAAGTTTCTGTGCTTCTGTGAGTTTTTAGTCTGGTTCAGTATTTTTATTGTTTGGGTGAGGCACCTAAAAATGTGCTGTATTTTAGAGAATAGTGCCAGCTTTGTGCCAACATCAGTGTGAACTTAACAATGATGTGTGCACTGGAGGCAATTTCTAACAATTTTTCAGGAATCCTGTGGGTCAATTTTGATATTATTCATATGATTTGGGACAGGAAAAAGTAAATGGAAGCAGACAGGAGAGGGAATGCTAATAACAATAGGTCAATTTTTATACATAATTACGCAGTTCTAATATGAATTAATGATTCATATTAGAAGTGCATATTCTAATATAACCCCGAATATGCAGTTTAATACAACTGATGACTGAATGGAGTTGAAAATCAACTCTTGTCTGAAGTGTGAATTATCAAAGATGCCAGAAAAACACTGCGTTGCCTAAAGACAACTTTCCCACTTAAATAAATAAAACACAGCACAGGAACAGGATAAGACACAAATTATTATTTTGGGTTTGGGATGGGACAGGAACCTCCTTTCACCCTCTAGTGTGAAAAAAAGAGATCTAGGAAGACATATCTGTGATTTTAGGGCAAAAGATTCAACTGACTTGACTATACACAGAGAGATGCTACAGAGACGACAAATAAGAAGTAAAGATTTATTTTTCTGAAGAGTGAACTACATCATGAGAAGCTGTTGAATATGTAGGCTTATGGTAGTCCTGGCTTTTTTATATGGAGGTGTAACTGTCCTTGAGAAATTTGTATACATATTAAAATATGCTGTACTGGAATAGTGCTGTGGCTTGAAAACAATGAAGCCAAATGTGGCATATTAACAGATGTATTAAAAAATCTTTTTCAAAAATCATCATTACAATGTAGACACTAGAGATGGTCTGAAGTTATACCTAAGATGCCAATATAATGGATTGCAGAGATATTGACTAAAGATATGGATTTATTTACATTGACAGTCCGATTGATTTCTGTGACCACTAGAGGGAGTAGTGAGTGACGAAAATTACAAAATCTAGACGCGCTGTTGTTTTTACCACTGGACACAGCTCTAAATGAAAACAATGGAGTTTGATGCTGAAATGACAGGGGGCTCAGGAAGTAGAGCGAGTTGTCCAATAACTGAAGGGTTGGCGGTTCAAATCCCGCTCTGTCATATGCCATTGTGTCCTTGGGCAAGACACCTCATTCATCCACCTTGCCTCCAGTGTCACTCACACTGGTGTATGAATGCGTATGAATATTTGGTGGTGGTCAGAGGGGCTGTTTGGCGCAAAATGGCAGCCACGCTTCAATCAGTCGGCCCCAGGACAGCTGTGGATACAAAGGTAGTTTACCACCATCAGAGTGTGAATGTGAGAGCAAATGAATAATGGACCAATAATGTAAAGGGCTTTGGGTGCCTTGAAGAGTGCCATTATTACTATAAATGAAAAGAATGCAGTTTGATGCTGAAATGATAGAGTTTCTTCTACATGGATGAGTTTTACTATGAAGCTTATAAAGGTATAAAGTTATTATGTGATGTTGTTAAGTTGTTAAGTTGGGTGTTGGCTGTTGGGTGATTCACAGGTCAAATGAAACTGTGACAGTTTTGACCTTGTTTGATCGATTCCAAACAGATCTTTAATGCAGCTACTGACTACACAAACTGTACAGAAAACCGAGGTGACTTGTGGCTTTACTGTGGCTGTTTTCTGTCTAAAAACAGAGCTAAGCTAACAGAGCCCCAATGTAAACTATCAGCTGATGCATCACAGGAAGTTTATAAGACAGTGTTATTTTGATTGACTGTTAAAAAAAGCGTCTGTAAATTTGAAGAAGAAAACATGATGATACCATAATACAGATGTGTGTTAACAATGAGTCTTATATTTTATTCAGTGAGCGATAGTCTGTTGATACATAGCACTGATTCACTGGGGGCTTTGACAGTCCTAACTGTGTTCTCGTACATTTATTTTATTTTTAAATTTCAAAAATTAAAAAAAAAAAAAAAAACAAGGAAAAAAATTTTTTAAAAGTAAAGAAAAAACAAAACAAAAACATGGCTTCCCCCTCCTGTTCAGAGTTGGGAAAATAAATACAACCTCTTTAATGTAGTTTCTCAGAAGCTACAAGAGGTTCATTCATATGGGCAATAAAATTTCTTAACTGACTGAAATAAAGATGACATATCTGAAATTAACTTAAAAAACAGTTGGATGAACCTCCCAAATTAAACATGCAAACATGTAAACAACATGTTCATCAAAACTACCATTGTGCATCATCGAAGCCTGAAAAATACATGCGACTGAAAATCTGTACAACAAAACAGAAAGGAGGAAAATACTATAATTAGAACAAGTAAAAGAAGCCTTCTGACTCATATTATGTAACAAAGACCTGATACCAGTCTAGGCATATTGACGAATGAATGTAATGAGCACTTATCGCAGTGAGAAAGAGGACCCAGAAAAAAACAAAAACACAGTATGAGCGAGAGGCAGACAGAAATAGTATGCAGGTGAGCTGTGAAACACAAAGGTAGAAACAGAGGTAAGATTATTGTGGAAAAGATGATCCGGAAAAGGAAGATAAATTTGAAGACTTATCTGTGCACAGAGGTTGAGAAAGAGAGAAGGAGAAGATTTGTCTTTGTTAAGACTTTGTGGATTAAAAGAATGAACAAAGCGAGGTTACTGACTCAAATTAAAGAGAGATTGAGACAAACACACTCTAAACACGAAACATTTATCTGAAAGACAAATCAAGACGACAGGATAAAAGCTCAAAAACAAAAAAAAAGGTTTGGTTTGCGTAAAGAGTCAGATGCAGCACAGCAGAGCAAGGAAGCAAACTGACACGTTACATGGGCAAGAAAAATAGAAGGAGGCTGCAGGAGGAGGGCTGGGAGATGGACACGAACTGTACAGCAAAGAGACAAGTAAAAGAAAGCAGGAGAGAATCAGCGAAACACAGTGAGGAGGAGAAAGAACAGAGTGGAAGAGAAAAGGGATTTGTGTTCTATCGATCTACCTGTTAAAGCCATTTGAAACATGGCTCATTTAAACGACAACAGGTCAGAACTGATAGCATGCAATTACAGCTTTTAATATTAACCCCAAACACATGAGGGAACAGTGTGTTACCATAAAATAATTACATAACACATGGCAAGTCACACACACAACACCTGACAGCCTCGCTGTGCCTCTGACTCAACTCCCACCAGCACTGTTTTGTGTTCAAGGATCATGCTGTTTTAATTATTTACGCCATGTAAACTTTACATTACAGCTCATCCTTTTACAAAACACACCAGGACACCATCTAATCCACCAACTGATCAACCTCTATGAATCAAAATTGAAAATAACTAGTTTATATACTATTGCACAGGTCAGGATTAAATTAATGCCCTGGACACAAATGAGAGGTTTTGTTTTTCACTTATGTTTGTCGGAGTGTGATCAAAATGACTCACAAACTGATGCATCAGTCGTCATAAAATTATTCAGCTGACTCAATAAATATCTAGAAGAGATTAGATTATGTTGCATGTAGTTTAAGAATTAATGAAATTTTGCATGAATTTGTGCACAGATTTTTTTTATCCCCTCTCAGATGCATAATTTTCTGCATTATTCTTCTTTTTGTTCGTTTTTGCAACATCATTTTGTTACTTTGCACTAAAATTGATCTCACCTTTCAGCAGGCGTTACTGTATAAAAGCATCCTAAAGCAAAGAGCATTTCAGATGATAAATTATAGCTTTGAAAAACCTCGTAATGATAATGTTTATTTCGAACATAAGTAGGAATAAAATACAACGGGGAACAAAAGGCAAAGGGAAACCACAAAAAAAGTCACACAATGTACCGCTACTTCGTTGTGGCTCTTAAACAACACTTTATGTCTGAAATGGAGTGGGAAGAAACCGAGCTTATATTGTCCTACCCCATTATAACAGTATAAGAAGGTGACTGGCCATGTTGAAACACTATATTATAAAAGCCAAGTGGTCTCTGTGTGTGTGTACATGTGTCTCAGGATTCACACAAAATCCATAAAGAGCTGACTGCTGTAGTTTGGCATACTTATGTATTTTTGGTTAAGGAACAGACTAGTGAAAATGGCAAGCTGATAGGACCAATATTTTGGGAGACATTAGTAATTTCGCAATACAATAATCTTATAATCGTTGCTATGCCCAGAACGCTTTGGCAGTGACTGTTGGACAAATGCAGTACAGCATGCATGAATACACAACAGCATCAAAACTACCACATCTACAACCCATGGATTCCCACGGGTCAACGCACTAGTATATGTTAATATATTCTATATGGTTGGTTTATAAAAAGAAGCAAGAGGCATGTCCCTGTGACTTGCAGGTGTCATTAAAAAAGAAAAGAAAGTAATTAACTTGCAAACCATCTATCTCACCTGTGTTTTATTTAATTTAAACCAAAAAACTGTAATTTCATTCTATTGTTAATATTTCTTGTCTCTGGACTTACTATTACCGCTGAAAATAGTAAGAACTCTAAACAACTGCTTATTGGTGTGTTTAATCACTATAATGTGAGTGTAGAAACTTTATGGAGAGCTGATGAAGTTCTATGTACAGCAGTAAAAACAAAAGTTTCAGGGAAAAAGCAGCTTCTGTAAACCAAAGTGATAGAATTTAGTGTCTTTAAGCCTTTTGTTCAGACAATATGAACCAAACCCCAGCTGTCCTCCATGTGCAAATAAAAATGTACGGCATCCCTTAACTTATTTTGGTGTTACTCAGTTGCTTAAACAGATAACCAGCCACTACCTCAACCTTAAAAAAGTCAAATATATTTATAAAAGCAAGCGCTAATTAACTCTTATTCCAACCACTAACCACTAATTCATAATAAATATATTTGTTCTGTTCAGAACAGTTAAGCTGCAGCTCAGTTTCATGGTTGGAGCCTTTGCAGCTGGGTACAGAGCAGATAATATATGCTTGTCAGCTGGGTCTCTACCCAAAGAGTCTATAAATGCTTACTTGTAGAAGTGGCTGGCTCGGTGACAGCCCATTGAACTCCACTAAATCAGCTCCAACACACAAGACAGTCACCACATGAATCTTGGACAATCAGCCATACATACACACTGCAGGGCATTTCCTTTCTTATTTACAATATAGATCTGACTTTTATTCACCAGTGCCACAGTGAACATTTGGCTGTAAATCATCATCTCCATGCAAGACACAGGAAATATCTTTATCCAGTGCATATGGTAAATGTATTCCCTGTACTGTCTGCCCATCTGTAGGTGTCAAATAACATCAACATCTGTATGTTTTTTTTAATTTGCTGCTGTGAAAATGTGTCATCTCATCCACTAACAATAGTAACAAGTGGTAAAAAAAAAGCATTACTGTAAATCATTTCAGTAATAGGAGAGACACGATTAGGAGTAAAATGGTTGGCTTAGGCACGCAAATTTAACATCCTACAGTGTTGGAGATGAGATAATGTGCATTTAGACAGGCAGTTAAACAAGTGGAGGTCTGAGGAAAAACCTCTGTCAAAGGTAGAAAATTAAAGGCAAGAAATGTTTTGCTAAAGACGTAGCACACATTAAATGATAGGACTGTAATGTGGTGAAAGACATCACTGCTGATGCTACTCTTTCCAATTTTCACAGCAAATGTATAAAAATCTGTATTTTATGGGTTGAAAATGGCTCAACATGCCACCCACTGTTCTACAGCACCCTGAACATTGCTGATGTAGAGCCAACCATCTAGGAATTATTTACATTATGAAATTTACATATAAAATGGATGTTAATATCCTCTAATAAGGGGCTGGCAGTCCACCTCCCCAAGCCCTCACCCTGGAGTCTTTGAAACCGTGCTCATTTTCATTGTACATGCTCATCAAGACACATCATTAGCAGGAGTTTGCAGAATTTTTCATCCTCTGCTTGGCTTTTTTCATTTGTTTTTCAGTTCTTATTGGTTTTAGGCCTAAGGAGGTTCAGTCAGTGTCAGCAGATTTAATCCATAAAGACCCAATGCTACTTAATGTGGCAGTTCCCAAATTAATTTTTCTCTATATTTACCCTTTCTCAAGTGATTTATCACCATTTATTATAATATTATCCTCTGTACTTTGTAAGTGAAAATCAGGTATTTTCCTATATCTAATTTTGTGATCATGTAGAGACTCATAAAAGCTCAGATTAAAGTTGAGGGTTATATTAAAAACAGAGAAAACTGACTTTTTCAGTAAAATATATCATTAGCTGAACATAAACCCAGTGTTTTCCACCACTGTCAATTATCAAACTACATGGGTTTTACTGGTGAATCAATGTTGTAGAAGATGATAGTATTTCCATGTTCAATATGGATCCTCTGAATGATATAAAAGGGTCATATCTGATGACCATGAAAATAGGGAAAACTGCATTTTTTCTCAGTTATTTACATGTATTGATAGGATTAGTGGATCAACAGATATTTAACATTTTATATCAGTAGATACTTTTGGTCACCAATGGATGCTTGAGACTTTATGGATTAACGTAATTATCATATTTGTGCAATAACTGTGTTGTCTGTACCATGTACAATCGATATCACTAAATGTGCAATACTTTGATCACTTTGTTATATTTACAGTTGCAGAAAAAAATATAAGACCACCCCTTGTTTTCCTCAATTTCATGTTCATTTTAATGCCTGGTACAACTAAAGGTACATGTGTTTGTATAAATATAATGAAAACAACAAAAATAACTCATAAGAATTTAATTTCAGAGCTGACATTTTCCATGGTTTTATTGATAATAACCAAAATCACTTCAGTTCTTACATCAATAGCTATGGCATTGTACTGACAAAAACAGTGCTTTTAGGAAATACATGTTTTCTTTTCTGTCTGTTTTAGTCATACGATACACACAGGAGTTAGTACTTGATTGCATAACCATTGTTTCTGATGACTTTTGATGGTCTAATATTTTTTTCTGCAAATATAGTATTAGTACAGTCAGTCTTAAATATTTCAGTTTAAATAATCTTGATCTTCATATATAGTCAAGTCATACATTTAGTAGTAAATAATGCATCTCTTTTCATATAATGTCAATAATTTGTTGTGATGATAAATGTGACTTAAGTTTATCTTAATATTCTCTTGATTAATCTGAAATTTTACATATTTTATGCTGGACACAGTAACTTAGAGGCTAGTTATATTATAAATCTCTTGGTGATAACGTTACTAAAAATATGATCACTTTAAGACTCTGGTACATTACTATAATTTTTCCCATCAGCCAATGTTCACTTCCATTACCGGTGCTGGGTTGAACTGGTACGATTCTGGACCACCATGGTCCTCCACTGCACTAATGTCCCCTTCAGGGGTTTACGAAGTGGAAAAGTCCTGCACCGAGGTATAGGTTTCTTGTATCTCAGGTACCTGAACTACTCCCCACTCACACATCCATCGTCGCCCACTTTTTAGTATGCAGTAGAGTTGGGTTTAGAGCCGGGGGTGAAGTTACACTTAGATAAGAAAGCAATAAAAAAAGTAGTTCCCCCACTTCAGGCTGATGACACAATTTATCAACTAACGAGAGGGAGAGTCTCCAGCCTGCTAGCTGCTCTGTGAGCCTGTGCTTAGACATCAGCGCTGTGAGCTACATGTGAATGTCAAGAAGCTAACATGTCACAGACACAATGCTAACATGCTTTTGCTCACAGATATACTGCTAAGCATTTAAGTATTTGCTTATTGGCACAGAATACTGCAGGCTAATGGGAACTTATTCAGTTAAACAAATGGAAATTGTGGTTACACTATTGTTTTATAAAAGGTAGAAATGTGCTGAATTTAAGCTTTAGGTGCTGGGATTTAAAATAAAAACATTTAATTTGGTTAGTGAGCGAAAGCTTGCTGCAAAACAAATCTACCCACGGGTACAAATAAAGTCACCTTGAACCTTAGTCCCCCACACCCAAAAAATGGTCTTCTTCATTTTATCTCATTGTTTTCCACTTTTCCCCATTTCTTACTGTGTTTATGCCATGTGGATCGTCTAATAGGTGCACAGATGTAGTGCTTTGATGAGTCCAGTAAAAAGGCTGGTGCCATAAATGCTGTGATTAATACCTCACATCACATTATGTCTATTATCTAATAAAACTCAATGGGTTTTGGAAACAGACGCATCCACTGTAATTCAGCTTTATAATGTGATGCCTTCCTAAGTGATTCATACCATATTACAAGAGTCGTGACATCTGTTTGTCACAGTCAACGCAGATTAACGTATGGTGACATGAACGGCAGATAAAACCCTGGTACCTGCACGGTGTCCTCGAATCACTACTGTTTACACAGCAATGGCCTGAGGGACGCAGAGCAATTGGGCGTGGTGGCGAGGTGGGTTCATCCATGCATGCAAAGATACATGTTTGTCCAAAGTCAGATTTAGCACACGCCTGTACAGATGCACAAACACAACCAAACACACACACACACGGAAACACACAAGCAGCAGCCAGGCGGTAGTTCTGCATGATCTCACAACCAGACATGATGCCATTTACAAATGAGCTTTTCGTCCAGAGAAAGAGAGTGGACGCGACAAATGAGCATCTGTGAAATTAAATAGGAGTAACTGTTTGGTTTGTACTTAATGCACTCCTAATTTTTTTTTTTTTTTTTTTACTTCACTACACATTCAGATGCTATTTTTGCAGTCATCAGTGTGTGATAATATTTGGAAATGACTCAAATTAAAGGAAAAATATCTATAGCAATATGTTGGCCCTTTCTGCCTGCTAGTGACTATCTTGTCTAAAACACAACAGCAGTTACATAATTCATCCTTTAGAGGTTGTTGTAACCATGACTACTGAAATGTGCGCTCCCACTTAAGGTTGTACTCACTACCATCATGCATTTTACACAGGGTAGAAGTAACCATGGTAACAGGAGCCTTCAAAAGAGGCCAGTAAAAATTCAAGGAAGTTCGACGGAGAGGGGCACATTTAAAATAGCAAAAGGCCCACAGGGCAACGGGACCAAACATTTAGAGAGGCTCTGAAACACACTCTTAGAGCACACTGTTTGACTTTCCTCATACCTACTTGCAAACCCTCTATGACTCTGCGAAAACACCACAGCACAGACCACTGGGTATGTGTGAGCTCATGCTGAAAAAGGCTGATTCATAAATGCCAAAAAAAGTGTAGAATAACCTCTAGCCATGATACTCAAAACAACAGGCAGTGATAGAAATGAACATATACTGAGTGACTTCCTTGTCCTGTTTGGGCTGCACGTCTGCTACAAAGATACTCTGGATTGCACTGGTCTAGAGTTTTTGTTTGTTTTTTTTTGTTTGTTTTTTTTAGATATTATCTGCCTCAGAGATTACATGTGCTAAACTTTAATAAGATGAATTGGAAAACAAATGAAAAAAGTGCTGGTTAGCTGATGTTTTCAATTTACATGAGAAAGTGCTATTGTATATATGTTGGCTTATGTACATTTATTAAATAGATTTATAAATCTTCCACTAGAAAGAACCTGTAAAGTGAAGATATTGTCATGTGCAGACAGTAGCCACACTGCCTTTACACACAGAGATCCCGGAACAAGGGCGAGATAGTGATCCCACCTTTTTTCCACCATCGACTGATTTCCACAGCCAAAGCCAAAGGAGTAACAGAGGTGAAACAGGCTGGACTTTTACACAGCGGACCTGCATTCTGGAATCAAAGGGGCAGTGACGCAGCGCTCATTTTAAAATCCCCCTTGGCATGGGAGAGACAGCGGACACATATGGAGTCACTGGTATGGATTCCGCGGCCCGCCGAGGCCAGCTTTGTGCTCCGTGGCCGGCGTCGTGCCCGCCGCGGCTGCCTTCATGCAGACCATGGCCGGCTACGTGTCTGCCCAGCTTCATGCCTGCCACGGCCGGCTTCGTGCCCCGGGTGAAAATGACATGTAGCTGCAGAATCATGTCAGTGTGTCCATATGCACCCGCTGTCTCTCCCATGCGGTCGCAGTCATCAAAACGTCACACCTCAGTTGCGGAACAAGAGGTGTTCCTTTTACATAGTGTTCCAGAATCATGATCCCACCTTTATTACAGCTCTGTTTCTACCTCCAGAGGTGTTACAGAGGCCACGATAAAGGTGGGACCAAATGATTACACCATTTCATTTACACAGACGTCATTCCGGAATAAAAGTGAAATATTCCCACAACAGAAGGGCTGTGTAAAAGGAGCTAGTGTTTTGAAGTAGATCTGGTAGATTTGAGATGAACATTCCTTTGAACATAACTCGTTCTCTCATTAATTCTCACAATTTCACATCTTGACCCAAGATCGTATCTTGAAAAACTGCAGCTAACCTGCATTTGGACTTAATATTTCTTCATTAGTGACTCAAACTTGGTAAAGCTTCACTACTTTTATTCTGGAGGCATTTTACTTGTAGACCAGCGTTATCAAACTAAAACAAGCTCTGATAAAACTCTCATATGCTTCACTTTTCACATTTGGTAGTAAAAGGCAAGTTCTCTCACAGCCAGACAGAAAGGAAATACAAATGAGTGTGCACATCTTCTTGGAGGTCCAGGGTAACATCTCTGGAGAATGACCATTTCGATGGGAGGTGAAACTCAAAACCCTGACTTCTGACCTTGTGGCCTCAATTTAAGACTGAGTTGTAAGCTGTCTTCTGTTTAAATGGACAAAGCAGGTTGTCATGTCCCAGGGGACAATGTAGAGACCTTTTATCTCCTCATATGTCATGTGCTTTGTCCTCTGGGAAGTCTATTTTACGCTGATTAAGATAGACTGAATAAAGACTGTAAAATGTGCTCCATTTGCCATGCTGATAAACTTAGATAATGTGACTAATTACAGATGAAGAGACTTGATTAGAGTAACTAAAAATGAATAATGAAATAAAAAAATTACAAGTGGATGAGCAAAAGAGGTCTTTATCAGAAGAAATTCAGGAAAATGTGAAATTAACTGAATCCACTTCCTCATACTTATGTTTTATAATCAAACCTCGATTCGCTGTGTCTGGATTCATTGCTGGAAAACAAAGCAGGATGTCTGCTTTTCAACAGGAAGTTGTTTTTCTTAAATTGAAGATGGGTCTTAACGCAAACTTATAAGTAAATGCATAGTTTCCTGATTTATTCCATACTCCTTTAAACCAATGTATGGTAAATATAAAACTGAGCCATGAATAGATAAGAAATATTTGCTCAAGACCTCAAATATTTACACTTGCACTATGGTATTTGACACATGGATGCTATAGAAACAGCACAGCAAACAGCAAAATACACTGCATTTTCTAAGAAAAGGCTCCATAGGGAAATCTCATTCCCTTTTCTTATGTTCAACAATGATGCTGATTTATCAGGGTCTGGCCAAGGTGACAGTCATTTGCAGTGACGGAGAAGCACTGCTGTGACATCCCGTCACAATGCCAGTCAACAGCCTCAGGAAAGGGTGGATTAGGTGAATAAGGAGATAGAGGAATGGAAAAGTGGAAAGACAGGCAGCCTTCCTGGCGAACGACGGCGCAAAATAGGAAAAAAAGAGTTTAATGGATGCAATTAAATAAACCTTGGAGGAGAGATTAAAGGGTGAAGGTAGAAGTGGAGAGGGAATGATGGAGAAATGAGGAGACACATTCTTATTGAGAAACAAAATGAGGGCTTCAAAGTGCACGAGAGGGAGAGGAAACTGATGAGGGATTGGGGAGAGGGATTGGAAGCAGGGGTTGAAAGGGGGGAAAAAGCAGATGGACGGTTGGAAACATGAGGGATGAGGGTTACTAGCAAGGCCGGGATGGGAAGTGTGTCTCCATAAACATGCTGGATGTGGGTCCTGCTGATCATACACTGCCCTAGGAGACCATGAAACACAATATAGGTCCCATGTCCTATGATGGATGAGGGCCAGGCTCCAATGTCAGCCCACTCAGCGCTCACCACCAACAGGGACAAATCACCCAGCCCTTCAACACGCAAGCTAATACAACTAATGGAGTCATCTACAGTACTCGTCTGACTTGATGCTTTCTGAATAGACTCCCTCTGCCTTCTTGAGATTCATTTATAGCCACTGTATTTGTAAATCACACTCACAAATACACGGGGATTATAACTAATCCATCTTGTTGTCATTCTTCCAACATTTAAGTAAAATTAAATTTGCTTAAAGACTTCATGAATGCAGATTTATTTGACTGTTTTCCACCGCTCACCGTCACCTTTACTGTGACGTCCGCTTCACTTCCCTCTCATGGCCTCTTTTAAATCAGCTCCCTGCTTTGTGGCCACAAGTCACAACCAGGGAAATAGTGAATGAGCTCCAGTCTTATATCTGACAGGTTTTTTAAAAAGATGCCTCGTTTGTGCTGACCTACATCGCTTTTTCTTTCCAATCATCTTTCCTCCCGGGCCACTGCCGACTCCAGAGGCTGCCACAGGGACCAGCGACTGGCCTGGAGAGTCATTAGGAGGCTTGACTCACTGTGATTGCTGGCTCAGACACACAACTGACAGAGGCGGATATGCCAACTGATAAAGGGTGGCAACAACTTCCTGCTTGATTAATACTGTACAGTTTGGTATTGTGCAACTCAGCGAGTTGAATATTACATTAACGCTGTTGAGATTATAGCTTTGATTCTCACTGAAACCACCCAGTGTACCACCCAAAAGAGAGTCAGCGGCTTTGGAAAACGGCTCCTAACAAATGAGAGGAACAGTTGGACATGGTCTGACAGTCACTTAAGCCTCATTCAGACTGCCAACCCAAATCCATTTTTTTTGGCATACTGAGATAGTATCCAAATAGATTTCTGAAAGTCAAGGCAGCAAAAAAAACCCCCAAAGAAACCACATGAAATCTGATTGGAGGTGGGTTGAAATGTGATTCTGATTGGATTTCTACAGATGCATCTAAGTCTGGAGGGTCTGGCTGTTCATCTTGGATTTCAAAATATCTTTTGCATCACTCGTAAAGCAACATACAACGACAATGTTGAATCCCAAGTGACAGAAGGGCTGAACAGAATCACTGCTGCTACTTGAGGACAATGTGGAGAAAAACAACCCATGAACGAACGCATCAAGCAAAGATGGAACGAACACAAAGGCACTAATGCCTATGTCATCACTGGGGCAGCTCATTCAGTTACAGTATGAAGTCAAAAGAACCAAATTCAAATGTTTCATTGCTGTAGAATATATCTTTTCTGAAATGCACAAAGTGGTTCAACCTGCTGTTAGATGTCTAATCCAGGGGTGTCAAACTCATTTTAGTTCAGAGGCCACTTACAGCCCCATATGGTCTCCAGTGGGCGGGACCAGTGAAATAATAACATAATTACTTATAAATAATGTCAACTCCGATTTTCCTCTATGTTTTAGAATGAAAAAGCAAAACTGCACAATAAAAATGGTATATCTACAAACTATCCTTTAAAAATTTGAGTAACTTCTTTCTTTTTTTTTTGTTTTTTTTTTTTTTTAGAAAAATAAGCTTATCACTTTATGATTCACATGTACATTACAACTTACAGATCAGAGTGGATATACAAAGGCACAAAACATTTACTAACGGGCATAACATTGTTAAAATTGCACTTACTTCCCTTAAGACATTTCAGGTTGTTAATATTTGTTAAAAGTTTTTTGTGAAAGGATAGTTTGTAAATGTAAACATGACCATATAAGAGAAAAATATGGAGCTGTCATTATTTATTGGTTATTATGATAGCATTTTACTGGTCCAACCTACGTATTTGAGACTCAATTGGGCTGTATGTAGTACCTCAACTAAAATGATTATAAGACCCTTGATTGTTAATATCTTCAGTGTAATTTTTGCCATTTCACAAATTGATCCCAAAATCACTGGACCCTTTGGTGGGCCGGTTTTGGCCTGTGGACCATATGTTTGACATCCATGATCTGATCTGTCACATAAACTTTTTTTCTCAACTTTTCTAGTAGGTCTCCAACATTTTTGTTTTGCTACCACTAGCCATCTGTTCCTCCTGGAAACTTAAAATATAAATAAATAAATAAATAAATAAATAAATAAATAGTTATGCCCAGTGGAGAGAAAATATACTTACAATTGTACATACTATTGGCCAGAAAGCTGGAACAAATTATTTTTTTACCTCTTCTCATGAAATGATTGTGACAATGTGTTTTATTCTTGATAGATAAAGTGTAACTGGGGCTAAGTATGTAATCACAGCACCAGGTCAAAGGTGATTACTGATGTGTAAAAATTGGAATAAAAAGAAGAATCTGTGAAAACACAATTTTTCCAACTTTATGGGAAACAATGTAAATACATGTTAATTCACACCTTTGATCAGATTATCAGTGGTTTACTTAACTTCTTTCAAGCCTCTTAATGGTCTTTTATTGTCATTAATACTAAAATTACAGAGTCCGTATAAACATAGCTAATGAAAGCACACACTGGTCTGCAGCAGTGTTGAATGTAAACTTCAGAGTCACTGAATTACTGTGATCATCAAAAAATGTGACAGGATTATCTGTGATTAACTGTGCTGCCTTATGATGTATTGCAAATATTGAGAGAGGTGCACTTTATTTGAACGTACCTTCATTTACAATCTGTGTGGGCACAGCACATTTGTGATTGATTTAAAATGGAAAACGACTTTGATACGTTCCATTTCAGAAATTGTTACACGTTCTCCAGTCTTTACAATCTCAGCTTTCAGAGTGGAGGTTGTCTAGGGCCAGTGAGCTCTTTTAGGTTTATTCCTATTTATTTCCCTGTTGCGTCTCTGTGTGTATGGGCTCTCTGAGCTCATTAAGATGCAGCTCTACCATGCAACAACAGCTTTCTGAGATGATAATACAAACAGCTTCAGAGCTTCCATCATAGTTATCTGCAGGTGGGTGATTATGTCCAGTCCACCGCGGGGCTTTGGCCAGTTCACCACAGTGACCCAACTGACTTACATAACATGAAGGGCTGCATAAGAGATTAGTGGGCCATTTACTTAACACAGAGTGAGAAAAACAAAGCCTCGGTCTGCACACACCAGATCTGCTAGAAACAAAATGTGCCCTCTGACAATAATATAATTAACTGTAATCACAGCTGCATTTGTGTCTTATGGGATCTTATCTCTAAGATGTTATAAATACAAGACAGCTTTGGCTGGCAACTGTTATAGCTGCTGCTCCACCCCTAGTCACAGATTAACGTTAAATCTTACACACAACAGATCGTTGATAATGATCTGTTTACATTTTTCGGAGGGAGTTTACTGTTGCATATCTGTGCATGTAACTATAGCTGTCAGCAGCTGAATAAAGTATTTAGTTTTATGTTTTAAATGATCGACAGGCAGTAAAAATAGATTTTATCTCAGTTGTATCTTGCAAGCTTGATGCGAACCAGCATCTGTCTGCATGTCACTGCTGGTTTACAAACAGAAACAAGCAGAAACATCTTTATGCAGAGGAAATAGCCTCAAAATAGTCAACAGTGTGTTTTAAATGATCCACAACTGAAAAATAACATCCTCAAAAAATATGAGTGTTAGTTCACGGATGTGTTTTTTCTACTGAGTTGTGATATCATTGGTATAATGTCTGTGCCTTTGTTTTACTTTATTTCCTTCCCTTCCCTCCTGTTATTATCTTTCTCTTGCTAGCGCCCATATGTTTTTGGTATGTTTTACATGTAAAATTGTGGTTTTTTTTTTTAAATGTCACTAGCACCTTCCTGGTTAATTAAGGCCAAATAAACTATGAACTCATACACAACTACCAAGCTATTTGAATATGTAAAATACTTTTACAAATGTGCACACTGTAACCCCAGTGAATATTAATATTTTCTGTGCTGATTTAACTTCACACATCAGATTATTTTCAGTTTCCAAAACCATTCTGTGCATATAAATATCTAAACACATTTGTGCATTCTTTCCACAGGTGTATCTGGTTAATTTTGAGACTCTCTCCATATTTCTATGAACATCCTCTATATCTATGAATTTATTTTGCTTCTAATTAAAAGATAATTATGATTTCTGTGTATTCCCCTGACAGACTGCAAATTATCGCCAAATCATTAAAAAAAAAAAATCTAAACCCTGGACTGTGGATCATGACTTGTTTACTACCTGCTGTTAAAAGACTGTCAGAATAAATATAGATTTGACCTGCCACACAGTGAACAAAGTTTTTGCTTTAATTGCATTGTTTTTCTATTATCAGATTTGGTGTTTTGTATATTTTTGCTCTGAGCTGTATTTGATTTCATTAATAAACCAACAAGCTCCCAAACCTCTATGGGAGCATCTATTTTTAAGTCCTAGCATATTTCTCTAGAAAGCAGAGAGCAAAGGTTTCCCTCCCTTTCTGTCTCCTTTTCACTGTCTGACAGCGTCTTGTCTTGTCACATATATTCTTGGCAGGATCATCCTGTCCCATCGTTCTCAGTCTACTGGGCTCCATGAAAACAGCCGGGAGCGAGCCGGGCACAAGGAGCTTACGGGGTAACTACAGAGACACAGATGATAGAGATCGACAGAGATGATGATGGAGAGCTGTTATTAGTTGTGGAAGGACACTAGACGTCTTGGCCCACGCAACCCCTCAGGGTGGAGGCTTACTGACTAGCTGTGATTAGAATTAGGTGCTTGACAGACCTCCAGAAAGCGAGAGGGAGAGGATGATGGGGGTCCGTGAAGTGAAGCGGTCCTCACCCAACCTGACTGACCCCATGCCATCTAAGGGCTAAACATTAGAGGCATGAAAAAGCTCACCATTGTTAAAATAACAACCCAAAACAGGATCAATTCATTTTCGCTGAAATATCTTCTTTTGTTTCAGAACAGACTGCAGTTTTTCATCAACCAAACGCTCACAGATGACCTAGTTTGAGCAGCACAGTTGGATGCATTGCGGAGAGGTTTTAAGAAACTTGCATGTATTCTAATAAATATAAGGAAAGCAAAGGCTAAAAAAAAAATAGAGACCCCTCTAATAAATATCTATGAGGGGCTATGTGGGACAATACCCAGCTCTGTGCTTAACCCTGCCAATGTTCAAACAGTGGGCTGAGCACTTTATCCGTTAAACACACTGATGTGCCAGCAGAGCAGACACGGCTCCAAATCGACTGCACGAAGGTGTTAGACTTTGACTTTCTCTGCTGTGAGATCTCAAGCAGATGAGAGGTTGACTTATTTTTAGACAACTTTTTCATGCATGGAACCTTATTTCTAAATAATGAGGGCGTCTGTGACTAACGGATCAAACCTGCAGTGATTTGGAAAAAAAAAATGATGGGAAAAGCAGAGAAAGATGAATAAAAATATCAAAATCAAAAGAAAACAAGGCTAATGAGCTGAACCAAAGCTCTTAGCTCTCCCTACTCACATTTTATATCTACTTCAGATCTCTATGAAACAGGACAGTAATTCATTACAATTTTTATTAAAGCTGAGTTGAATCAAACTGAGGTGTAATGAAAATGCTACTATCTCCCCCTCTACTATCTCCTCTACACCATGAGTATCAGCTCTTACTCTCAGGTAAATGTTTCAGGGTCAGAAAATGTAAAGACAATCATTTTAAGTTTTTCTTTCTACCCACTTCCATAACTACTTCATTAAAAGTTTAAGTCTTAGGTAATAGGTAGTGACAAATTTCTTGCCGGCTAGTGTTTTTATGTGTTCTTTCATATTCCTCATCTTCATGTTCTCTTATGTTCTTTCATTTTACCTCTTTTCTGGTGTGGTTTCATTTTCTTTGCTTGCTGGTGCTTCCTGTAGATCTGGGAGGTTGGCAAAGTCATCCGTTTCAGCCAGCCCGATTGCTAGAGACAGAACAACCATCTTCCCTTCACTGGACACACAGACAGACAGACAGACAGACAAGACAAGACATCACAAGACCAAACAGGTAGGCAAATAAGCACAGACATAAACAAAAACACAGGCGTGTACAAAAAGAGAGTGGAGAGAGGTGG
The DNA here is from genome assembly GCF_902148855.1 of Sphaeramia orbicularis. Classification (NCBI taxonomy): domain Eukaryota; kingdom Metazoa; phylum Chordata; class Actinopteri; order Kurtiformes; family Apogonidae; genus Sphaeramia; species Sphaeramia orbicularis. The sequence continues at coordinate 50,740,999 of NC_043959.1, forward strand.
TAGATTGTTGTGAGGACACTACTTCATTAAAAAAAAAAAAATCAGTTTTAGTGAGATGAGATTACATGTTAGTTAAAAGTTAGTCATTGTACAATTTGACAGACATTTGTACAATATTGTACTATGAAAAGAATAAACAGTATGTAGCTGGTTATTTGTATGTGCAGAACAAACCATAACACTTAAGCATAAAAAAGCAACGTACAATACGAAGCTGTTATTCTGAATGTTAGAACACTTAAATACTGTATTTGTGTGAGCAGGAGTATCGCCTTCTGTTCACCTCATTCAGTATGTGACACAACGATTGGCACCAAATAGATGATCATATTTTAAAGGTTCAATGTGCAACATGCACATGTGCTTGTGTATTTGAGTCTGTGTTGATTTTGGCTGATATGCAATTTCTAGATAACTAGCTAGTGGTTTAAACTGACATAGAGGACCAGAAGAAAGAAAATAAGAGGGTTTTCATCCAAATGTATTGTGAATTTTAACTTAATTTTCAGAAAATCTCCCAAAAAAACCCCAGAAACTTACTATGTGCCTGTAAATCCACTAATGTTAATAGATAAGTGCTGGTTTTTCATCATCACCATAATCAAGGTTTAAGCTTTTCCAGTACCACACAGTATTCCAAACAGTAATATACTAGCTGAGCTGTGATTTAGCGCTCAAAGATGTAATACAGTTTTAACAATAACTAAAGGGGTGTTTCCACTGAGGAAGTTCCTGGTAAAAGAAGGGAGGGGGGAACTTTAAAGGAACATCCTTTCACTCGAAGTAGAACCCACCACCTGTGTAATCAGTTTTGATTGTGAGACAGTGTGGGTTTTAAAAATGGTGCTTTCTGATGATGTCATATCCCACTTTAAGTATACCCAATCAGCACAGACTAAACTTCAAGCCAAACCCAGAAGTTTTTCGGGGCCACTTTGAGTACCATCCCCAAGGCAGGGATGCATTTAGCCCCCGTAAAGTACATTTACATGCACAGCTTAGTTCAATTTCCTGTACATATATGACAGTAGCTCGACTACCATTCAACAGGACTGTTGTGTTTGTCCCAGTCTACGTGCATGGGAATGTCATCAGTTTATTCTTGAAAACATGTCGTCTCTGCTTAAATAGGTGGTGATATGAACTCTTTCAGCTTGTTAACAGACTACATGGTCCTGGAGGATTCTGTTGGGTTTCTGTAAATTGGCTTAAAATTTGATTTGATTTGATTTGATCTATCTCCCCTTTATATGAAGCACTTTGTAACGTGTTGTTTTAAAAAGCGCTATATAAATAAAGCTTTACTTACTGTACTTACTTACTTACTTACATCACTTGCAAGCTAGCAAGTTAGCAACCCAGAGGTAAACTGGCACGACAATGGATACCACTGCAAATTTGTCCATAGTCTACTTTCTGGCCGGGATTTGGTGCAGAGCTCTACTGTCAGTTCCAGTCCTTCTGGTCTGTTTACATATAAGAATAGATCGACTTTCAATCGTATTATATGAGTATGTTAGTCCGACTTGTAAAACTTATATTCCAGTCTAGCTAACAAATTTAAATGCACTGTTAAAATCTAGTTTTAGTCGGACTAATGCAATAATTAATTTTTTAATGTCACATAATGTCATGTTTTTTGTGTCATGGAGGTGTTTCGGGAGATCGTCCCTCAGGGGCCCCCACCCCATATAATTACCTCTAAGGTTCCTGCAGTGGAAATGCAGCCAAAATTTCAAGGTTAATTCCATATTCCGTGTTTTTATTTTGTTTTGTTTTTTTAAGCACAAATTGAAAATGCAAATCAAACCAGTTGGATAGAAACACAGCTATTGAGGCACTTGGAGCTCAACCTAGACCTTGGTTGGTTTCTTATCAAATGTCCAACTCCAAAACAAACTTCACATAAGTTCACAAGCACATGCAAATATTGAACCTCTAACGCTCATGTAAATTATATGATGTAGCCTATAGTTGTTTCACTAAAGTCAACGCTGTTGTTAATCAAAGTTTAGGACTAGGAGAACACATTCAACGCAAAACACTTTTAATCTGATGCTACTGGGTTGAGTGGGTTCTTTAAAAATCCACCCAGAATGTAATCTTGTTCCTTTCACACTTGATTTTAGTGCTAATGTATATGTCACATACTGAGTTAATGCAGTTCTTTAACACTGATATGTTGCTGTATGGAGCATATGAGAATATAACATGCACTTCTCATATTTGTTTTGTTGCATAGCATGTATAATTTAAAAAACTAATATCCATCATTAGCCAACCTTGGAGATCTACAGTATCTACCGAGAAACATCAAGCATATACAAGCATAAAATTTGCATATAATGTATTTCAATATCCTTTAAACATGGTAGCCCTACAATAAATAGAGATTCAATTAAGAAATTTAGATTTGACTGAAATATGCATAAAACACAGAAGCAGAGAACCATGGCTGATGCTTTCATAGTTTCAGGTTCTATAAACATAGATTGATTAAGGGGATAAAAGAGGCATTGAAATGATGTGCAGTAAAACAACAACCCAAAAGAGAGAGAATAAACGAAAGAAATCCATGAAATTGAGGTGTCCTACACACAAAAACAGCTGAGGTTGATTTTCATCCATTATTGTGCCTCTAACCATGCACGAGGTTATTTAAATTACATTATACTGAAGTATGCTGCACCGTGAATTTAAGAGGCCATGGAAGAAGTGACCTTAATAAATAAATGCTTGCTCACAGTGGTCCTTGGTTATTTCACAGTCACACCTTAACAACCTGTATGTTTCTCACTGTTTTGCATGCGTTTTGTCTCTTTAAAAAGCCTCCAACATATTTGTCTGATCCAAGGACGACCTTTCCACTTTACCTTTTCCATTTGCCCAGTAATTTCTCAAAGGCCAATTTCAGTATAAATGGAGTTCTTGCTCATATTCTGCTTCTCTTTGTATTACTGCACATTGCTGCATATTTTAAGCACCCTTTTTTTTTCAATTTCAGCTCATTTGTTCAGCTCTGTGTAGAAGAATATAAGGTTCTTCAAGTTTTGCGTTGGTTTGCATGTTGGCTTGATGAGGTTACAAATGATATAAGGCTCCTAACACAATCACACAGATAACATCTGATCAAACTGAGAGCTGAAAGTAGACAGAATAATATCAGGTGGTATTCAATCACTTCCAGTACTAATCTGAAGCAGTCAACAAAACTTATTTAATAAATTATGTCTCAGATAGGCCACTGCAGTGATTAAGGTCAATAAGGATTGGATAATAGGCAGCAAACTAGTTATTATGAAATAAACCAGTAATCAACAATCCTCATTTGATTTTTGTACCATATCCTGCTTATTATACGGCTATTAAGTAAAGAAAATAGTAATTTGACAAAAATATTGATATAAAAATGGATTTTATTGCTTCTATCTATTATATTCTGTGGTTGGAATTGTGTCTAGTGGGTCATTCACCAATCAGACCTGAGAATTCAACAAAGTCTTACAATTAATGTGAGTAATTGCGTGCGCATACCAACAAATTACAATAGCATGTGTATCCGATTTCATCCGATTTTATCTGTTTTCGTCTGAGCTTTCTTCTGATTTTCTTTCTCTCATCTCTTCCTCTCAAACACTGATCTATTTTCAAGCCTTTGTGCACTTTCTATAGTGCTTTTTCTCCTTAAAAAGAGGTTGTTTGTTGGAGAAAATATCGACAACAGGAGGAACACATTAGCACTTGAGAGACAGCGACCCACTGGGGATGTGTAAACAGTACCAACATGAGGCTCATCGATAAGGTGAATGGATTTGTATAGATGACCAAAAAAGACACGCGCACTCCAACCGGAGGGTGCTGAAATCATTACCACCTACACTACTTGTATTGATTGGAAATGTAAGCCGGGTGGTTTGGTTGTCACACGTTGTGACAGGCCTGCACATACAGGAGGTGAAACTGCTGTATTTGGTTGTTCATACCCCACTGATCACAGGCACATGAAATGGTATTCCCATTCTCACAGCGTGTTTCACCCCGGAGTCAACAAATGACATGTTTAGACCAGTGAGATATGTGAGGACAGGGACAATGGGCGATGCCACCTCCCTATATATGTACCCAGCCCTATCTGAATGATGATTCACATAGGCAGAGAGGTCACTGGCCTGGAGACACTGTTAATGGGAAAACACGCAAAAAAGCAGAGCCGTGTGTGTGTCTATGTTCACGGTCAGAAGAGGAGGGGGGCGTTTACGTAAAGCTGTTTTATAGAGCACATCATCTGTAATCTATCATTCAAGCCGAGCGAAGGGATGCTCTCTGTGCTCCGTTTTCAGAGAATCAGCAGCCTTTGCACATCAGCAGACATCAGGGTGAAGAGGGGTCAAAAAATAAATATTTAATTTATGGCTGGGTTTAAGGTTATGTTGTCATGTTTGGGTTTAATTTTTAAACTTACGCTGTAGAAAATGTGCTATTACAGAGACAGTGGAACAGTTCAGCAGAATGCACACTACTGTTTTGATGGGTACAAGCAGGATTTATTAATAATTTGAATTTGGCAAATTCTTAGCTTTTTTTTTTTTAGCTTTTTTGCACCATCTGTGCATGTCTGTGCCACTTACTACCTCCTTCATAGTGGCTGTAAAGATGCAGTTTCATAATTTACTCAGTATTTTAAGGGTGTGATTCTGGACAAAACAGATTAAAGTAGGGGATGGACCTGGAAACTGTGATTTTTATGGTTGTCTTGTGCAAATTTGCACTTCAAGTTTATGCAATACATGAGAACATGTTGTTATTGATCAACTAACAACTATTTAGGCTTTTAAAAATTATATATATATATATACATACATATGTTTGGACAAATACACTGTGACCCAAAAAGTTGCAATAATTTTGTTTTCAGACACATTCCTCTCTTTATTCCTATATATACACATCAGTAATCACCTTTGATCAGGTCCTGTGATTACATATTGAGTTCCAGTTACACTTTATTTATCCAGAATAAATCACATTGTCACAATCATTTTATGAGAAGAGGTAAAATTATTTCAGTCCAACTTTATGGGCAACAGTGTATATGATGCTCTTTAGATGTCATATGCACCCATGTAGGCTAATCTTAGAGCATAACTTTTGTTTAGCAGGCCATAAAACCTCCAAAAAAATAAATACAAGCTCAAAAAGTTCTGGCAGGCCTTCCAAAAATCACTGTGCAGCATACTCACAAATATTATAATGTACCAAAGAAGAGAAAACACGACTTACTCTGAGTGGACACATTAACATGAGCAACTAAGATTGTACTAACTCCTCAATTGGCCTTATCAGCTGCACACAGGAGTACAAGTCTACATATAAATATCACAAAATGTGTGGAAAATTACAGCATAATTAAATCACTCTATTGCAAAACAATCTTTGCAAGCATACTTTTTCTATATGGTGTTTATACTGGATTGTATTCTCTTTCGAGGCTGTGTTTCACCATTTATTTATGCGTCTATATGATATATACAGTTTTATTATGTTCCTTTAGATAATGTGGTTAACAAAACAAAAAAAAGCTGTGCAAAAAAACCTACCTTTATGAAGAAAGGATCATTATGTAGGCTGGTGCTGGTAAGTTGCATTGAGTTAAATGTAATGTTATTTAAAATATTTCATCGACCCACATATAAAAAGTACCTCCCACTAACATTGTTCTAAACAGCACTAGACGTGCTTAATAAAGTCTGCAACATGTTCATGAATTAAATCAACACCTCTTTCAAAAACAGAACAATAAGTCACATTAAACTGTGATTTCTTTTGTATTTTTGTGTCAGTTTTAGCCAGGAATACAAAATGAACTGATACATGTGAGGCTTTTGTTATATTTACAGTTGGTGTCCATTAGGACTTATGATGTTTTAGAAACCAAAACAAAACCTTTGAAAAAACACTGAGACTTTTGGAAATGATGAAGCTGACTCCTGATTGGTCACACCCACGTCACATGATCCTACCAATAAACCAAAGACATCATCCTTGCTTGTTACCATGAGCTGTTCAATTTTTCTGTCCTTGTTTTCTTTGTTTTCTTTGTGTCATTTGACATCTCCATTTGTGTTACCATTGACGAGAATCACAGCAGGCCAGTTTTTATTTGAAATCTGTGATAACTACGTGTCTAGCTGAGTCATTAGATTTCTGATTATGTGATATATGTTTCAGGTGAAAGAAGAGAGATTAATTCAGGAACTTTGCTAAAATGCTTGTGTATACTGAGATAATATTGTTGAAAATGTACTTGAGTGATGTCACGCTAACTTAAAGCTAAAAACAAGATCAGTAACAACAGAGTTAGACAAAAAGAAATGTTTCCCAAACCATCAGTATCAGCAGAATTTGGCTCCAAAAATGATTTCTCCACTGGAATCACTGGCTTTAACAAAGGCAAAAAAAAAAAAAGATCCTAGCTCTGTGGTTCCCAGCCTTTTATGGCTCGTGACCCCATTTTAACATCACAAATTTCTGGCGACCCCAGACATACAAAACGAAGACATTTTTTTGCTAAAATCAATTGGTTTTTGATCATGTAATAGTTTGCTGTACTATGTTGCAAATAAACGTTAATTTTAGAAAACATTTAGTCTATACAATGTATATTATTATGGACGGAGGCAGAAAAACCAGGTGTAGATTACTGCACAAAGGGAGAATTTTATTTTCCTTGGTCAGGATATGTACAGTCAGTCCAGCTTGGATTTACTAGGCTGACAATTAAAACTGAACAAACAAGAACTCAAACTATGAATTATGAAAGAGCTGCAGCATCTGAAACCGACCACAATGAACATTTGACAGATAAACAGAACCATAGTGCTTCAGTTTCAGCTTCACAGTTTGTCATGTCTTTTATGTATTGTGATTGTCTCTCTCAACCCACCATATATTTTTTATTAGTACGTTTTTATTTTTATTTTTTATCAATTACTAGAAATTTCAGGCGACCCCATTTGAATTCCAGTCTTGACCCCAAGGTTGAAAAACACTGTTCTAGCTATATATACATACTGAGCAAAAGTCCTAGGTCAACATTAGGTTTGTTGCTTTAGTAAAGTTCTAATGTCCACACATATGCATTTCTCATTCTGTTCTAAGAAATAGTCTGGATATATGGGAAGTATGGACAGCAGTAAAAACAAAAGCTTTAGGTAAAAAAAAAAAAAACAGCTTCTATAAACCAAAGTGGTAGTATTTAGTTTGATGTCCCTTTGCATTTAGCAAGTCTTTAACCCTTTTGTTCAGACAATGTGAGATTTATAGCATTAGTGTTCTGATGTTTTATACCATGTTTCATTCAACACATGTCAGATGTTTCTGTTTGTGCTGCCTCTTGTCATGGGGTCAGGGGTCAAATTAAATACTGACTTTAACCTTGAGAACCAATATAGTTGAGTTTTTATGTGTTTTTTAAGGCTGTGCATATATTTCCTGTATTTTCTAGTTGTATCTGAGCAAAAGAGAATGACAAATGTTCATTTCAATCCTGCAAAAACAGCAAAGCTAAAGGTGGAATGAGACTTTTGCATAGTATTGTATATTTATGTATTTTAAATGGGGTGGTGTTCAATTCAGGATTTATTTATCTGTTTATGCATTCAGGTATTATATATTCATGGTTGTAAAGCCAAGGATCAGTTATTTCCGACAGTGTTGAAAATTTTCTTAGACTGTGGTGACAATAACTGATTGTTCATGCTTTAAAAACCCACTGCACTGATAAGAGTTAACAGCAAAATCAACCTAATATAATATTTTACATATTAAAAACATCATGACACTTACAGGAATGACTTTACATCCAATCCTCTGTGACGGATCTGTTCCATCATATGGTCCCAGCTGCCTGGATTCGATCTCGATCGGCCTGTCCCTGCCCCTCTGTACCGGGAAGCTCCAGCCGGACTCCCCCGGACCCCACGCGGGCCCCCACGGTGGCCTCCACTGCCTGGACCTGTGTGCAGTTGGCCCAGGCTCTGTGAGGTGACTGGAGGGTCGTTGGGACCCGGAGGGGGCTGGTGAGTGAGCGGCTGTTGGAGGCTTTGCTGCCGGACCAGGGGCCGAGGGCGCGCCACAGCTGAGGACGGGATGTGCTCCAGGGTGGAAGCAGATGAGAGGGAAGCGTCCCCGAAACTGAGCAGACACATGGCAGTACAGACGGAAAAAGACGGACACAAGAAGGAAGACGTCAAAGTTAGAGTTACATAAGAGGGATGGTAGGACATGAGAAGAGATTTAGAGCATTAAAGTACAGTGATATGATCATGTTGATATGGAAAGAAAAGTGAAGATAAAAATATAAAAATCTATACAGATACAGCAGAGACTGGAATGTGTTAATACACTGTTCAGAGCGAACATCCAAGGGAGAGAGGATCAAGAGAGAACAAAACACAAAGAAGATCAGTGAAAGAAAAAAAGACGAAGAACAGAAGGAAAAAAAAGTCACAGATTTCTGTGTAACATCTGCTGTAGGACAGTGTATTAGAGTATGGATGGGGCGGCATGCATTATGTAAACATCCATTTATTATTCTCCGATCTGTCAAAAACAAGAACGGAATGTTGCTGAAGTGGAATTAAATTCAAGCTAAAGTTTAAGTATCACTACCACTTCATTTGAGGCCCTGGTCCCCGTCTACAGTACTTAAGTGTTTCTGTGCATTACCTCTCCTTCTAATTAGACCTGACCTACTTCTACTTCTCGCCTTTTGCCTCAGTAGTCTTTCTCTAAGCCCCTCTCTGTTCCCACTCTTTCCTTTTGCTGCTCCTGAACTCAGCGATTCTTCATCTTCCTTTTTTCTTCATCTTCTCTTTCCCCAGTCATCTTGTCATCACCCTGTGGTTCACTTCTTCCATCCATCTGTCTCCACACACCTCCGATCATTCTTTTTTAATGCCATCTTGCTTAATTACCAGTTGGCAACTCTTACAATCATGTAATAGTGCTTCACCCTTTATCCTCCCCTCAATCACTGCCCTGACTGATGATTGTAAGCTTGTGCTAAACAGCTCTGTCTGAAGCTAATGCTGTGCAGGAGGATTTACTGCCTGGACTTGTGTTGTGTTAGCGGCGCTCTTCAGTATTAACTGAGCTCAAACTCCGCTGGAGAGCCAGGAGACGAGCCCCCTGAGGAGTGGAGCGATGCTGGATCAAGTAAATACACAACCGAGCACATATACATGCACTCTTACATGCAGGCTTGCTCTCATACAGACACTGGCATATTGCAGTCCATTAGGTATTTCCTGAGGACAGACTTTGAAGAAGATGTAAATTCACTTGTGCATAATGTTTGGAATGAGTGAATGTGAGTTAATGAATCAAATTCTTCTGCTGGATTGATAGTATATTGAGTAAAAGTGTTTTGGGTAGCTCTAGTACCATGATGACAGTGCTAGCAATATAACCATTAGGTTTTAGAATGATATTTTGATCATTTGAGCATTAAATATCTCTGGCTTCAGTGTGTAATCTATACTCATTTAAAAATTTTTCATCAGAAAAAAAAGATTAATTTAATAAGACACAAGATCCAGCTTTTTAAAAAGTTAATATCAATACAAATCATGTATGAATCATATATCCTTATTTTTCGCCCATGTGATGAAGATGCAGAAAAAATGTAAATGTACAGTGAAATATGAATGCCTTCAAAGGTCCTTCGGTCTTAATCATATCTACTCTGACGTTCGCACTCTGCTTAGTTCAAAGGTAAAAGGCTGAAGTCAAACGAAACTCATATCAGTAGGAAACATCAAGCTTAACATTATGCAGATGAGCGAAGTCTTTGCAGAAATCTTATAAGCGTGGGTTTAAGTTGATGGGTGGGGGGCTTGAACACACTTTAAATCAGGGTTTGGGGTTACTGTACCGGGATATTCAGAGCATCAGGCACTTTATTTCTTGCCTTCAGGTTCATTTTATGCCACATCTGTATCAGTATATAGCATGCCTTTATAACTAAAGACAGAAAATTCAGGCACCAATATAAATATTCATGCATTGTTTATATATTTATTTTCCTGTCAACCAACTTTTCTCATGTATCCCTGTTGCACACATATAGGCATAATTTACTCTCCTTCATGTCTGGAGAGGTTACCTCTTTAAACATGCATGTAAATTCACTTTATTTGAGAAATATTTTATAATCTTGTAGACTTCTACAGCTCATGTGTGTTTCAGCAGGATTTCTGATCTTTCTGACGCTCAGAATTCCCTGCACATTCAAAACATATCACACGTACTTGTGTTTTAGCATAATTTTAGGAATTCTGAAGGAGACTGAAGGTTTTACAGCACATTTTGGCCAAAACTGATTACACTGAAATGTGAGACCTTCTGACACAAAATTAAACCCAACTGCTTATTTTAGGTTTGATATGCACATGAAAATTTTAGACGATGATAGCTAGTGCAATCTTTGTTCCCAGTGATGCAAGTATTTTTCCTTTGCTGTCCTTCAGATGCTTTTTCTCTGCAGCATTCATGCAAGTGGTCATGCATGAAATCAATAAAAACCTATGGATATAATAATAATCTTCAATACTGATAATTATACATTTACAGTGCATTATCCAGGACACTTACATAAATCATTAGAAGTGTTCTGGTTAAATGTTGAGCAGCTTTCAACTCTACTGTGAAATGACAATATGCAGAATGAATATAAAGGTCCAGGGACAGACACTGAAACCCATACGCTGCAAATGATCCAACAAACATATTATCATAACTGACATCATTATAAATCAATATATCTGGCTGAATCCATAGTGGCATTAGTCCAGACATCTGGGAGCCAGTCCATGTGCTAATAAATGGTGCCAGTCTGCTCAGTGTCATACATTTGGCTTTTGATTTATACAATCCTTCCCTCTTTTGTTATCTGCACACTAGATCTGCAGTATTGTGCTCGAGTGCTATTTTTTTTGTTTCATCTTTATTTATTCCCCTTTATCCGTCATCGCTACTGTACTGCACCAACCCTGTCATTCATATGCTCTGAGCGTTAGCCCTCTTTATCTGCTGTATCCTATTACTGACTCGCAGGGTTATTTTCACATTTCTTCTTCCTTGAAAGTCAATTAAGATGACTATAAACCTTGAATGATTTTGTAATTAAGGAAAATTGAGGAGGGTAAGAAAAAAAAAAAAAAAGAAAAAACAAGGAGACAGAAGCAGAGGGAGAAAAAATACCAACAGTGACGAGGGAGGGAGAGAGGGAGAGGGAGGAGACAGAGACATAAATAGAGCCCAAAATAGAAACCAATTCCAGAGGAGAAACAGAAATACAGGTAAAAGGAGTAAAGAGGGAGCAAGACAAAAGAGAAAGGAATAATACAAAAGGAAAATAAAAATCAGACAAAGGTTAAATAGAAGATTGAAACTGTGAAGTTACTCTTTTTTTATTTATAGATCCTATGGTTGACAATTTTCTTGCTAGTTCACACTGTACCACAACAACAACAACAACAGTATTATAATTACAATCAATAGAAGCAATGATGGAATAATATATCAATCAATATGTCTTCATTATGAACTTCTATTGTTTAATAGAGCAACAACAGATATGTAATAGTGTTTATACCAGATTAAATGTTCCCATTATATTTCTCCATATACCACAGATACACACCCATCTTTATATAACATTTCATTGACGTATTTATTACTTTTTTGTGTTTCTTAAATCGGCAGGATGAGGTAGGGTTGTGGGTGCACATTTATAATGTTTAGGCAGTAAAAGCGCTTCATTTAAGGTTTGTAAACGATTATGTTTTGGCTGAAATATACATATGGGTGCTTCTATGAAACTGGGTTCATTTTGGTACCTGGCACTTTGCTAGCTTTTTTAGACCCAATAATAAAAGAGAAAATTACACATATTTCCCCCCAGGATGTACCTAATGATGACCTCAGATAAATGCAGAAAACAATTATACTCTTGCTCCAGGCCATCCCAAAATTAATGAATTTTTAATAAAATACTGGGACCAAAAATAGGATCAAAATTGGGACAGGAAAAGCTACCTGGAAAACATGGCTTGAAATGGTCTTATATGGCACTATAAATAAAGACACTGTGTTAAATTTGATGATCCTAGTAGTTTTTCTAATCCAGACATGTGGGTTTTTCATGAATCGGCAGTCTCATTCCAGGTTTTGCATGTAACCCATCGTGTCCACTAATTTTACATGTGGAATCTGCCCATTTAAACATATATAAATCACGAGGAATTTTGTAAAGTGGTCATTTTTGTGAAACACTCTGCCTTGCATAATTAGTTTGATTCCTAAAATGTACCTGTGAGAGAATAAAAAGTAAAGTAAATATACAATAGCGTGTAATTTTCATGCGTCCTTTTTACTGTGTTACACGCAGTTTTTGTATAAAAATAATATTAAAAAATATAAAAATGTGTTTTATCTGACAAATAGTTGCTTTTTTTCATCTCAGTAAATGTTTATTTTTAAAATAGACTCAAAGTGCTTCCAAACTTGTATCATAACATTAGTCTACATCTGGTTTGAACTTTTAGCCCCTCTGTCCTGTTTTTAGGGACCAGTTTCATAGAAGGACCCATAAATCAATGACGTCTTAACCTTATATTTGTTGACTTTTTCTGTATAAACCAAGCCTGAGTATCTTTACCTAACCTTAACCAAGTGCTATCAGTACATAAAAATTTAATAATGTTCCTGTTACTGAGACGTGGTTGTATTTATAGACTTTTTCTTTTTCCTTGAAACACTAAAAGTGCCATGAGCAGTATTATACCATACCATTATATACACTCAGAGCACTAAACAACATGAGTTTGTGTGTGAGGTCAATCTTTCAATGTTTCAGTCATCTTATACTATTCCTTAACCCCTGTGATATTAATGCAGAAATTAACTGAATAATTTAAAACCAACTACAATAAATGTTGACATGAATTACAGGACACGAGGTGTGTATTGTATTGTAATAATTTTAACATGTTTTTTATTTCAGAGGTATTTTTGCTGGAATTAATATGTTTAAACGCCTCTTCTTCTACATGTGCCCCTTATGGATCAGTTTACTGTATAAACTGATCTAGAAAGGCTGATATTAAATGTGTTTTGGTTCACATCTATACTTTGCTGGAACTCAAACTGGCCAAAATGTACTCATGGAAATGGGTTACTCTTGTAATGTCAACATGATGGTCTGTGTGGCTAATAAACAGATGAAAGTCAATAAAATAAACAGCGCAAAATGTTTTCAGGTCAGTTACTGGCCTAATATACTGCTGTTCATTTAACAACTTAATCGAAGGTTTTTACTTCAGTTGAATAATAATGCTACTTTCTACTCTGGGGGATTTTCTGCGTGCATCCGCTTTGTTTGAAATGCTTGAAACTGTCACAGCTTGCTGCAAATTGGAGGCTGCAGAGAACAATATGACTGCGTAGAGTCACTGTCTAAGACTCGCCTTGACATGAGCTTGTGGGAACCTGACAGCTGACTTAGAAATGGTTTGTGAGTGACGATGGGCTTCCAAAAACACTTCCTTCATCTGAGCAGTTGGGAGTACATGCAGCATTACCATTCATTATGGTTTTACAAACTCACACTCTTCCGTGATATCCACACCATGCTGTTGTTGTACCCACTGTTTCCCCTCATGCGTGCCCTTGTCACAATGCTCCACTCACTTGCTAAACCGCAGGCCTCCGGCATGCATGTGGCTCTGGACTGTCTGCCACCTCCCAGCCTTGCTGCCCCCCGTCACCATGCTCCGAATGCTGTCACTGCGACTGGGCCCCGCCTCAGTCCCAGAGCAAGCACCACCCCCGCTGTCACTGGCCCCCGGTGAGGGTCCAGCACCGCCCTGCCCACCCTTATCCACGGCCCCACTGGAAAGTCCGGTGGGGTGGACGGTCGACAAAGAAACACGGACAGACAGAAAGAGACAACCAAGAAGAGAGAGGAGAAAGAGAGAGACGAACAGACGCACAGACGTACAGACCCGGACAGCAGAGGGATCATCAGTGAGGTTAGTCACACCAGTGAGTAAGACACTCTGTGGACAATCAGTCCAACCACAAGTGTCCAGTGTCCAACAAAACCTTGGACGAGCACCTACTGTGGTCACCAGGGGTTAGTAAAGAAGCAGTGAAGAGGTTTATAAAGACAAAATATTTATTGAGGATGCAAAACAATAGTCAGGTAAAAAGTTAGAATTGTATTTTATTGTGGTTTTTTGTCCTTTATGAGTCAGATTTATGTATACTGTGCATTTTTTGATCGTGCTTCTACTTTGCATGTTTTATTAGTGTCTAAAAATGCAGCATGTGTTTTTTACTCAGCCTGTATTTCTAATAAGTTATATATATATATAGATCCTATTTTAATGCCCTATGCATTTTGCAGTATAAGCTTCTGTAGTGCATGTTTTTAACTGCCTGATAATGTACAATAAGAAGGACTGAATATCTCTAAAAACAAAACACTGGTATTAATACCAATACTTGGCTTCAGTATTGGTTGATAAATTCTATTTTTTTTTATCTTTTCAATAAAAGGAAATTACATTATACATTGCAGTATAAACTTTTAGTTTTATCTTTCAGCTTATCTGCATTTATATGCACTAAAAGCAGTTCATAAAACAAAAAAAAAATCCCAAAACCACCACTATACAACACCATAGATATATATTATTGATAAAACTATGTATTATCTATGTACTCTATGCAAAATTTCCATTTCCATATATTTTTTTTACATTTTTGTCTTATTTTGTTCTTGTGATTTTTCCTTTTTCTCCTATGTTTTGTATTATATTTATGTCTGAAATAAACTTAAACAAACTTTAAAAAATGCTGCTGAGATGTACTGCTTTGGTACTGAAATTTGGGAAATGATCTACGCCCCTATACAATGGGCTTCATGCAAGAACATTTTGTGTTTTTATATAAACTGTCTTTTCCTTTTTTTTTTTTTTTTTTGAGCACCACAGGTTCATTTAGTCTCCCTTGTCATTTTTAGTTAAATAAAACTCATAACTTCAGAGATCTGTATGAATGAGCAGCATAAATGTAACAGATGCAACCTGGGGCAAACAGATTTACATACAGCCATTTAGTGAAAATTTTACGTAGAATTTCCACAAATTACACAAACATGATTCTTTCAATAGGTCCAGACAAGAAAATTCAAACTAATGAAAAATTAGTGAATGTGGGATCCCCTAAATCACAAATATGTGACATTTAAGGACACATCTGTTAATAAGAGTGTTCTTTCATCTTGGCCACTGTTTATAGGACACTTTGTTAATGCAGGTACAAAGTCTTATAAATTGCTCTATTTCTCCGTATATGAAAGAACCATGAGATTCAGGATTTTTCGTCTGCCCAATTTCTCACCACACGGGAGACCAGGACCAGTGTGTGTCCTCTGTGGGTAGAGCATAATGGCCTGGTAATGATGCAAATGTGTCATCTTCACATCTTAAGACTCCAAATGCAGGTGATGATAACAAAACACTGATAATTATCTGTCTCTGATTCCCCCGCAGCTCTATTGAGTAAGATAAATACACTCCTGTCCAATGAGTTTGTGTACAATCTTTTAGATGACTTGGAAATATCTAACCTTCCGCAGGCAAAGAGAGCACATTTTAATACACATTCTCCATTACTTCTCATAATGCTGCCTCGCCCACCCCATCTGACCTCAACTTGGACGCCACAGATACAAGTAGAGACAAATGTCAACCAAAGTTCAGAGACCGGCAGTGAAGACAGACCACACAAGACCAGGACGCCTTCAATGACATTCAGACATTAAGTGTAGGCTGACGACGGCAAAATGGATGAGTTATCACTGAACTTCTATGCAACTCTCACTGCGTGGGCTTCGGTTTTGCAGCACGATGTCCAAATTACTCTCACAACTGACTAATTACCACCATGAAAGCATTATTATTATTATTATTATTATTATTAGAAAAAAAAACAAAAAAAAACCGAGCACTACGAATTAATTGACTTACTGATCCTGTATCACACATTTGCAGAGTGACACCTTTATCATCAGCCTATTAAATGCCTCTCATATCTAAATAATAAAGTCGATAGCACTATGCGATGCAATCACAACAATTGCTGTAATGACTGTTACTCACTGATTTAATAATAATTTCAACATCGCTGCACAGATACAACTGATCATCCTGTGTTTGGGAAGGAGTCAAGTGACTTGTAATTACAGCAGGTAGTGATGAACACTTAACGCCTCGGTGACATGTGAGACAAATGGACAGTTGAAACAGACATTAGACTGTTCAGACACTTTAGTTGTTTTTTTTTACGCGGGTTGTGGTGGAGCAGACCAAGGAGGGCTATCAGCATCACGGCACTTTCAATACTCGGAGCGATAATCGGAGTAGTGATGACAAACGAATGGAAACAAAGAGCAGATGGTAGAAGAGGTGAGAAGGGTAAAAACACAGAATGAAAAACACCACAACATTCAAAACACAGACAAAAAAAAAAAACCTCTTCAAAAGGTTAAAAAAGAACGGAAGAAAACAAAAAGTTAACCCTCTTGTGGAAACCCTGACGACTGAGGGAAGTATATGTTTTTAAGCCAAAGCTGCTCCTCCGGTTTGAGAGGCAGACCTGAATACTTGGAGTGGCTGAGTTGTGTAAAAAGGGGAAGGGGGTTCAGGTAAAACACTGAGCTCTGCAAACGGAGGGTTTCCATGGTAACACTCCATGGGCTGCAGGTGAGAGGGAAGAAGTAAAGAGTGTCTGATGAGGCCAGCAGGGCTGTAGGGAATGGAGCTATCAAATATTTGACTTCCTGTGTGGAAGAAAAATAAAATATTTCCCACGTGTGTGTTCTGTGCTCAAGGACTGGTGGTCTCAAATATGTACATCTTAAAAATATTGATCATTTACAGCCTGTTTTCTATCTTTCTATTAGATATAACTGCTTGTTCTCTCTGTTCTGCTGGCAGACGGAAACACAGTCTCTTTATCTAAAAGGGATCATTTTGAAAAACGTTGTAATTTCTGTCAATGTTTGGGCAGTCCTAGCAATCACAGCCATATTGAGGGATGGTGCTGCACATTTCTATCAGGTGCTGCATGACCAGCAGTGCATACTAAACACCATCTAGCTGTGGACATGCCTGAATGCAAAAACATGAGGATTACCGGGGATGAGAGGAGACTTATGTTAAAAGATATGGATACCAAACAGTGTTACAAAATGAGGCATTCTGACCTCTTTGGACCATTAAATGTGACCTTTTTACTGTTCGCTGTGATATATTGATCCATATATCCACTTGATTTTCTGTGTTTGTATCATTTGTCAGGTATTTTGTGCACATTAATAGTAAAGATGTTCTTCAAATGGACATTTTATTGCACAAAGCACATGTACAGCGTACTAAAACCTTTACTGTAATCCTGTCCAACTGTTGTAAGGTGCGTATAAGCTCCTGTTCTTTACAGCCCTGCCCAGATAGAGGGATCCCTTACCAGCCAGGACTGAGACTCACTTGGGCGTGAGGCGAGGGTCTCCGTACGGAGCATATGGAGACATGTTTAAGAGGAACTCCTTGGGCGGGTAGGAGCTCCACCTCTGTTGCACATTGCTGCTGTCATTGTTATTCCAAAAGTCTCTGTCTAGATCACTGTGACCAGAGAAAAAGAGAGGTAAGACAGGTAACGCCATAGACAACAAATACAGGGGCTGTAAAAGAGAAACAGTCAAAAACATCTTGAAAAGAGCTGAAGTTAAAATGCTTCCTCTTTAAATAAAAGGTCAGGGTTGTGGGACTTAATAAATAGGATAAATGTGACAATATAATATAATTATCAATACAGTAATCACATAGCTTCCACAAAAAATTGCAAAAAAAATCTAAATGTCTTAAAACCTGATAGCATGTAATGTTGGCGCCTGATCAAACACAGTTAACAGAGGAAAAATATGAGACCTGAATGGATTATCAGTCTGTCTGGGACAAGGAAACAAACAAAATAGAAGAATCAGAAGAGTCAAGAAGAGATGGGGGGGTTATTGGAAAAAAGAAAAAGACAGCAAGTATAATATAGCAAATACAGCCAACTGTATCTGACAGTGGATGTTGGTGGTCAAATTTATAATAATGTAACAACAACATAAAGAAGAACCCAAAAAGACAATTTCTCTTTTAACTATATTATAAATACATTTCAAGACAAAACTAGTCTCTGTTTATATGTTATTTAATCCATAACTGATGTTTTACAGCATTTAATCTAACTTAGTTTACCCAACATTCACAGTTTGACCATAAACTTTCCCTCCCTGGTGGTGGTCTTGAAGGCTGTAAAATGAAGCTTTTTACATAACTGTGTCCCATAAAGTACTAAATATATATATATATATATATATATATATATATATACACTCACATGTAGTAACACTATCTTGAGGGCATCATTTCACGGCAACATTTCTAACACTGTTGGGGGCAACAACATAAGCTTTCCAATCATAAAAAGCTTGTTAAATTGTGATGCCATCACCACAGCATAACTTATCTCCATACGTCTCCATCTACGTCCCCTTTGACACCTACTTGATGGCTTTATTTTCCCCTCGACCTCTCACAGAATCTGGAGAGCTGGCAGCTTCCACCCCGGGCTTATTCCTCTTCCCCTGTGAGGAGACAAGGGAGACACAGACAGTGATGGGAACTGAGAGGATCTCAAAATCATGTCCTCGTCGTTGTTTACAGAAGTTTTTTCCCGTCTTTTTACTGCTGAAGTGCTCATTACAGGGGCTTCAGAACAGCATCAGGTTCCAAACATGTTGTAAAACATGATAAATGAGGGAAGAGCAACAAATTGGTGTGAAGCCAGGACTACGGCTTCTGAAGAAACAAAACGTGATGAGGGACCACTTAACTGCAATGAGATGCAAAACGCACACTCACTCACACAAATGTCTGACACATGGATACACGTCTCCACAAACAAACTCAAGGAGAGCACACACATTTAGCGTGCTCTGATTAAATTCTACATTGGCTACAGAAATAATCATACATGCTGAAATAATTAGTGGTGGAAAAAAGCAAAGTGCATTAAGTATGTGCTTAAGTACAATTTCGACGTACTTGTCCTCTACTTGAGTGTTTCCCTTACATTTCTTTTCTTTTAAAGTTCAGAGGGACATATTGTGCTTTTCACTGCACTGCATTTCTTTGAGAGCAGTTATTGCTTTTCATTAGAGCTACAGTCAATACTAGAATAATCAGCTCGTCAATATAATATATGAGAAGTATTTTTAAGCATAAATCAAATTTAAAGTATAAAGCAGGAGTATTGCACTCGTTTTAGTTCAGGGGTCACATGCAGCAGAATGTGATCTCCAGCAGGCCAGACCTATAAAATAATAACATTATAACCTATGAATAAGGTCAACTCTAAACTTTTCTCTATGGTTTAGAATGAAAAAAGTAAAATTACATCATGAAAATGTTTACATCTACAAACCATCCTTTAAAAATATGTGAATAACATAAGCAACCATAAACAACCAGAAATTTCTTGAGAAAAACAGGTGGAATTTTAACAATATTATCCCTCAGCTTATCATTTACACATGTGCATTACAGTTTATAGATCACAGTGGATCTACACAGACACAAAACATTTAGTAACAGAAGTTTAACAGTATAGTAATAGTAATTTAGTATAATATTGTTAAAATTGCACTTTTTCCACATTTTTTGTGAAAGGATTGTGTATATGTAAACATTTTCATGTAATTTTATATTTTTACACTAATACAAATAATTTGGAGTTGTCATTATTTATAGATTATTATAATAGTATCTTACTGGTCTGACCCACTTGAGATCAAATTGGGCTGCATGTGCCCCTGAACTAAAATGCATTTGACCCCCATGATTGTTAATATCTTATCTACTGTAATTTTTGCATTTCAAAAATTCCTATGTTTGACAACCCTGGTAGACAGTGTAGTGCAGTGTTTTTCAATCTTGGGGTCGGGACCCCACGTGGGGTCAAGACTGGAATTCAAGTGGGGTCACCTGAAATTTCTAGTAATTGATTAAAAAACCAACTGACTAATAAAAAATATATGGTCAGTTCAGAGAGACAATCCCAATACACAGAAGACATGACAAACTGTGGTTGTGAAACTGAAGCACTGTGGTTCTGTTTATCTGTCAAATGTTCATTGTGGTCGGTTTCAGATGCTGCAGCTCTTTCATAATTCATAGTTTGAGTTATTATTTGTTCAGTTTTAATTGTCAGCCTTGTAAATCCAAGCTGGACTGACTGTACATATCCTGACCAAGGAAAATAAAATTCTCCCTTTGTGCTGTAATCTACACCTGGCTTTTCTGCCTCCGTCCATAATAATATACATTATATAGACTAAATGTTGTCTAAAATTAACATTTATTTGCAACATAGTATAGCAAACTATTACATGATCAAAAACAAATTAATTTTAGCAAAAAATGTCTCAGTTTTGAATATCTGGGGTCATCAAAAATTTGTGATGTTAAAATGGGGTCACGAGCCAAAAAAGGTTAGGAACCAACAGTGTAGTGTATAGTGATGCTTTTGCCAAAACCCTAACCCTAACCCTAACCTTAACCCTAACTTAGGGCCAAAAGATTAGCGTATGTCATACATGTCAATAATGCATACATATTCACAGAGCTAGTGGGTAATAAAAATTAACTGTATATAGTTATTGTCAAACTTTGAAAAGGAAGTTATCAGAACATAGTTACACTTTTAAAATCAATAGATTATGTAAAATGATTACTGCATTATATGCACTTAACATAAATCAGTGTTTCCCATAAGCCCCTGATTAAAACAAAGTGTAAATCCTATCTGCACCATAGGTTCTGCACACTGTAACCCACAGCACAGAGGATAGGACTGATACAAGGCCAGGTTCTGAAAATTTAGGGATTATTTTACATTCATAGAGACCAAAGGAGAACATCATATTATGGTACAATACTTTGCTTGCCAGGAAAAAGAGCTGCTTTCCATGTTCAAAGACTCCATTCTAACTTGAACAAACAATTTGAGGTAAGTTTTATTTTTCATCCTGCTGAAGTTGAATGCTGCTGGTCAAATTGAAAATCTGCCTACCTTGAGCTGCCTATTTATCTAAATAGCTTGTTGACTGCAAGTCAGACGATTTGCACTGTGGGGCCTTCATCCTTTTTGCCAGAGAAAAATATCTTGTTGCTTTTCTGTTTGCATACATTTACAGGTTACATCTCTACTGTAAGTATTAGATATAGTACATTGAGAGTAACTCCTGGGTTCAGTCTATTTCAGGCAGCAGTTTTGTGTGGATGCTATATTCATTCACACTATTGCAATAATAATGTAAAAGGAGGCTTTTGCTCTTCAGTTACTCAGTTTGAGGAAATACACACATTATACACAACCTGGCCAAAAAACAAAACAAAACAAAACAAAAAAACCCCTCCCACATTAATAATCACTATAACATTGTTTCAACATTTATTTCCAATGTTTTGGACTCATGACGTTGCTAAACCTAAACTTGACCCAGTGAACGAGTCCCAGATCATAACACTGCCCCCTAGGTTTGTACTGTAGGCACTAGGCATGATGGATAATCACTACATCTGCCTGTCTTCTCACCCTGATGTGTCCATCACTCTGGTCTGGACAGGGTCAGTCTGGACTCAGACCACATGACCTTTTTGTATTGCAACACAGTCCAAAAAAACCTTATTTTTCAGCGGTATAGTGGCAGTGAACAGTAATGGCTGTTAATGATGGTATGTAATCATTTGTTCTTTTTACCTCCGCCAGGAGGTATTGTGATCACTTTGCTTTGTGTGTTTGTGTACGTGCGTGTGTACATGTTTGTTTGTTTGTTTGTTAGCAAGATAACTCAAAAAGTTATGGACAGATGTTCAAGAAATTTTCAGGAAATGTTGATACTGGCACAAGGAAGAAATGCGCTCTCCGAGTGCTTTTCTTGTTTTAATTTAGTGACTGAGCTGTTCTTTGTTATAGACTGTATCCATTGGCTGATTGTCCAGGTCATGTGGATTTGGGGCGGGACAATGTGGGCTCGACTTCTTCGTTTTCCTTTTTGGACATTGAATGTTGTGGAAAAGTTACAGTGAAACTGTTGTACATTTGTGTGATGGCCTCACTATGCAAACATTCCATAATGATCGTTGTGCATATTGTAATTGATGCACTTCCTCCACATCCTGTAACAGAAGATATTGTCTCATCACAGGTACGACCATTAAATACATGACAGATGTAGTTACTAATCACTGGTAAAAACCACATGTGACTGTACAACACCAGAAAAGCAACATATATTTTATTTTCATTGTTCAGTAGTGACGATAGAGACAGACAGACAGACAGACAGACAGACAGACAGACAGACAGATAGATAGATAGATAGATAGATAGATAGATAGATAGATGTCTTTCTTGTGGTTACAACTTCCTAAAAATAGCACACAGAAAACACACACACACATTTTGAGGATTAGATATCTCCTATTAGGTTGCAAAAACACACACATTTCTTCTGCAATACATCATGGTGCTTATTTCACTAACGCTCTGCAAATTTTCACCACTTAATGGATAGTGTTATCATCAGAATGATACACTGTAGTTATAGTTATTGACCCCTCCGTTTTATTGAACTCAATATTTATTGAACTCTTGCAAACACAGTGCTCCATCCAGCTGAGTCACACAGACCCTCTGATCTTACATAATGTTTTCCCATTGTACCATGAGCAGCACTAAATGTATATGTATTTTGCTTATACACAACTGACTTTTCTTTACCCTTAAAGGGGTTGTAAGTAGTGTGCAGTGTGAAGACTACAGCGAGGGGAGGATTTCCAAACACAGTGCTGAATGCTTCTCTGAATACAGCTTCTGCAGACAGATGGCCTCTTTAGTTACCCTACTGTATCTCTCTCTAATGCATCCCCAAAACATTCTATTATTTATGAGGTTATGTCTTATAGGTCCAGCTGGGCACACACATTTTCAATAACGGGCACAGTTTGGGGTCTGACCTAATCTGTACCTGCATTTAGCCACTACTGTGTTTACATGCACACATAAGATACAGTAATGTTAAGCTCAGTGACTCAGAGAAGTATAGATTTATAACAGTCAAGAATGTGCTATCAAGTGCTGCTCATCTATCATTAAACAGCATCATAAAATCTTCAGGAGGCTGGAGGAAAGAGAGGGTGGAGAAAGTACAATGTTGAAAGAGTGGGAGCATGTGAGAAAGAGAGGAGGAGGAACAGGACAAGGGGAGAAAATGAGTAGAGGGGCAGACAGGAGACAGAAAGGGATGAGATGGAGGAGGTTTGAAACTGGATTTGGAATGTGTGTTATTCCTACAGTAACACAGTGGCGTCGCAGTGGAAAGATGCTGCGTGAGGTGAAGTACAGATGTAAGGGATCCTGAAGGGCTTCTCTGTTCAAAGCCGCATGGCCTTTTATTTCAAGACCTCCTACCTTAATGTTCAACAGCGTCTTACTCCCCCCCGTCTACATGCCTCTGTGGCTGTTTCAGTTTTCTGCCTCTCACCTCCCCTCTCCTCCTACTCTCCTCCCTCTCCACTCCCACGAAACAACCAATCACACAAGACCAGGTCCAGACATCTTCGTCGCTGCTGGAGCAAACACTTTCCATCAGCGTCTCTCTAATGATTCTTTTATGACGAGCCTTGTCGTTTGAGCATCCAGCCTCTTACAAACCAGTTACCTTCTCTAATGAGGTCATGTGATCACTTCTGTCTGTCTGTCTGTCTATCTGTTTGGATTATGGAAAAAATACTGCATCCGTAGAATAATAGGGCAAGGGCCAAGGATGGACCCCTTAAATTTTGGAGAAGATCCATAAAAAGTGAGGCAGAGGCAGCTATTGTTTATTATAGTGAAAAAAAAACAAAACAAAACAAAAAAAAACAGTGCAGCCAACAGACAGAGGAGCAAAACATAAAACTATAATAATAATGTGTGGTTTGTTTGTGGTTGAACAATACTGTGGAAGAAGCAGAAAAGTGGACTGTTTATATTGGTGGAAGTCTGTTCTCTCTGAGTGCACATGTAGTTTGTTACTGCTGCTTAACAATGTGTTGCATTCGTACGTTAAATAATCAAAGTCTGATGTTTAACAAAGACAGAAGATCAATGAAGGTCCTCTTTCCTTAATAAAATACCTCAACCTTGACTTTTCTCCAATTATTTTTGTATCTATTAACCTAAACATTAACAAGAGCACTGACACAACCTGAATGTAACAGCGTTTTGTATTTCAGAAGTTTCAACCGTCGGCATATCTCTTGCTAATACAGGAAATGTGTCAGAAACTCAAATGAAAGAACTGACATATATGTGACTGTTACAAATCCTTAAACACAAAAGCTGTAACAGAGCAACAATAGCAATTAACTGTAATTTCCTTTGACGCTCCAGATTCTTTTTTCTCTATATCTAAGCTCTATTAAGTTATCATCATTTATCATAATATTATCCTCTGCATTTTACAATTTCCAGTGAAAATCAGGTGTTTTCCCATATTTAGTTGATTCATTTCAGAGTCACAGAACAGTTTTCTCTGTTCTGATGTTCTGACCTATGAATTTACTGTGACCTTTTATGAACATCTACATTTACATTTACATCTACAAAAGAAGGAAAAGTGAAGGTTTCAGCAAAATATTTCATTAACTCAACATAAAAATAAGTGTCTAAATCCTCTACCATTTATCACCCACTGAGTCAATGTTGCAGAAAATGACCATGTTTCTACCTTCAATATGGAGACATCTGATGCCTCTGAAAAGCTGAGATATTTACCTGAAATATTTAAATGCATTAATAGGAGTAGTAGTCCAGAGGGTATTAAATATTTTGGATCCATACATACTTTTAGTCATTAGCTGCTATTTAGATCTGAAGGTTTAAAACGCCTCAAATCTAAATCTCTGCTATTTGTCACAAACAACACAAGTGTCGAAAAACGGCGGTATAAAGTTGTGAAAGTTGTGTGGTCACAGGATCATCAAAAAGAAAAGTCCACTGCCCACACATCTCATCACAATTCATTTTCTGTTGAGGAAAATGTTAGAATGCTGCAAAATGTCTTGGAGTGGAGGATAAGAAGGCAACGTTCACAGATTTATAGCTAAGATCTGACTTTTATGCTTGTTTGTTCAATATAATTTTTGCTAAACTGTGGCCAATGTGAAAGACATTTCTTGACTCTAGAGCAGTGTTTTTCAACCTTGGGGTCGGGACCACATGTGGGGTCACCTGGAATTCAAAGGACATCGCTTGAAATTTTTAGCAATTGATAAAACAACAACAACAACTTTCTAATAAAAAATATGTGGTGAGATGAGAGAGACAATCCCAATCCATAAAAGACATGACAAACTGTGAAGCTGAAATTGAAGCACTGTGGTTCTGTTTATCTTTCAATTGTTCATTGTGGTCGGTTTCAGATGCTGCAGCTCTTTCATAATTCATAGTTTGAGTTCTTGTTTGTTCAGTATTAATTGTCAGCCTTGTAAATCCAAACTGGACTGACTGTACATATCCTGACCAAGGAAAATAAAATTCTCCCTTTGCAGTAATCTACACCTGGCTTTTCTGCCTCCGTCCATAATAATATACATTATATAGACTAAATGTCATCTAAAGTTAATGTTTAGTTGCAACATAGTATAGGCAACTATTACATGATCAAAACAAATTAATTTTAGCAAAAAAAAACAAAGTCTCTGTTTTGAATGTCTGGAGTCACCAGAAATTTGTGATGTTAAAATAAGGTCAGGAGGCAAAAAAGATTAAGAACCACTGCTCGAGAGTAAAAACCAAATGAACTGGTTGAGAAAAGCAAAAATATATAAATAAATAAATAAATAAAATATTTTAAAAAATTAAAAAAAATAGCAACAAAGAAAATAACCTTGCTTGTAGCTCTGTTCCTAACTTTTTCATATTTCCACTTCAGGCAGTTTGCCAAACAATACAAGATGATATAAAAGATTAAAAAAAAAAAAAAAAAAAAAAAAGAAAGAAACAAGGACCAGGAAGGGGATGTTACAGTGGCAGCAGAGGTGAATGGAGAGTGGGATGATTCTGGAAAAAAGTAATCAGTGACACTCTGACAAGGACATGGAGATAAAGTGACACAGGGACAAATACAAACCAGACCATTCAGTAGAAAAGAAGAAGTAGAGTGACACAAAAACAAAGACAGAGACATAGATAGCGCATGGGTAAACAAAGATAAGCAATGGGTTTGTTTGTCAGGTTCACTTAGCTCTTGGATTTAAGGAGGACATAACAACTTGGATAAGTCAAGTAAGATTGGTGATGTAATCCACATTTGGTTCAGAAATTTGTCCTTTAGATGCAGTAGTAAAATCTCTGAGGATTTTTTTATCAACTGTTGAGCTGCAGTGACTCCTCAAACATACTGAGATGAAAGAGTTGGACACAAACGAGAAGAAAGCAGGACAGGGTATAGGAAATGTCAACACAACAAAATGTATAGTAGGATTTCCAGTCGCTCAGAGCTCAGACTGACACTCATTAGCATATGAATCATTAGCATGGCGCTGGAGGCTGCAGGCAAGAATCCGTGATGCACCGAGCTGACGGCACACAAAGCCGTGTTTACTGAAAGCACTGAGGTTTTTCATCATGTTTGCTGTCATGGCCAAACATACAAACACACAAAAAAGTGCTATTCAGTATTAACATAAAGCATTATGCACATTCGAGGTCACAGGATCATCAAAAAGAAAAGTCCACTGCCCACACAACTCATCATAATTCATTTTCTGTAGAAGAAAGTGTTAGAATGCTGCAAAAGGAGGATAAGAGGGCAACGTTCACAGATGTATAGCTAAGATCTGACTTTTATGGTTGTTTATTCAATGTATTTTTTTGCTAAACTGTTGCCAATATCAAATTCCAGTGTGAAATGGTCAGAATCTTGAATTGAGTATGATGCATCAAAGCACCGTGGGTAGAAGTGCTCAGACTTTTTAATCCATAAAGACCCAAACATCCACTGGGGAACAAAAGCATCTACTGATCTAAACTGTTTAATACCTGTTGATCCACTAAGCCTATCAATACATGTAAAGAAGTGGTGCCAGGCACAACAAACCCCGCCCCTTGCACGTATTGTGGCTTATTTTGACATCGATCCAGCTGATGTCATCATGTCTATGGGTGTGGTGATTTCAGCATATCAATTGCCTCTACATATGTGCCAAGTCTGAAGTAAATTGAAACAAAATTGATGGTTTTACAGACATTTGAAATTTTGTCCATTATAAGTAAAAGGGGAGAAGAAAAAGATATTTTAAAAATTCTTAAAAATTTTTTAACTTTGACCTACTTTTCCCAAAATGTAACCACATCTATTCTGAGGCAATCTAGAACCCAATTTGGTATGAATTAAAGCAACAGTTTTGCTGCTAGAGTGTTAAACAAACAAACAAACCTAATCAAAAACAATACCCCTTGCCTCCCCTTCAAGGGGCAGGGTAATAATTGGTGTAAAATGCAGTTTGTCATCTTTTCATTGTCATCGGCTATGACCCATTTGGACGTTCAGAGGCTCCGTAGTGAACGTGGAAAAACAGTCATTTTCTACAACATTGATTCACCAGTAAAACCCATGGAGTTGGATCAATAACAGTGGATGGAGACACTAGTTTTTACAATCACTTAATGATATTTTACTGAAAAAGTCACTTTGTCTTCAGTTTTCTCTGTTTCTGATATAATAACGCTCAACTTTAATCTGAGCTTTTATGAACATCTACACGCTCAGTAAATTAAACATGGGAAAATACCTTATTTCTCACTTAAAAACCCAAAATACTGAGGATACTATTATAATAAATGGTGATACATCACTTAAAAAAGGTTAAATAGAGAGAAAAATTCATTTGGGAACTGCCAAAAAAATAGCACTAGGTCTTCATGAGTTAAATAAAAGTGCTTCTGCATATTATGAAAATGCTCCGAGTAAAGCTTGTGCTTTCTAAACTTTATAATAAATAGGAGTATCGAGTGGTTATTGTGCAGTGCTATGGTCCTTCATATCACTGCCAGATTCATGTTTTTACATTCTGTTGTGTATGTTTTAGAAGTGCTCATTTTAACTAATTTCTTGTATTTGAATATTTGACTCCTTTCTGCACAGAAATGTGATGACTCATAATCTTTAGTGACATGGAAGATGGATGAGTACCTTTCTGGCTGTTTACACTGAGATCATGTTACAATTCTGAGCTAGGTCACATATGGAAATGGTCCAGATTAGAAATGAGAAGATCAGGTTGGGTGTCATTTGTGCTGCAAAGATCATCAGCAAAACAGATCTGACTCATATGAGCAGATTTGTGACACTTTCAGCTGCCACCTGAACATAGCTAACATGTTATTACGACAGTCAGACATCATGTAGTTTTCAGTCCATAACACCAAGAAAGCAGAAACTGAAAGCTTTGAATATCTGTCTAATCCAATTTTGTAGTCATGTCTACTCATTTTTTAATCAGTTCCTGATTTCAGTCCAAATTTACTTGGTTTTAAACTCTTTAATTTCACCAAAGTCTTTCATGGCTGCTGTGATTAGGTGATCATTTGAAAAGTTCTTTTGATAAATTAATAAAATAATTTTCTGACGTGAAAAATGCACACTGTTCATCCAAATATCATAGAGACAGATTTAACCTTAGGGAATGAGTGAACCGCAGCACAAACCCATCAGTGTGTGGTAACACATTGGACATAGATGTTACAGAGTCCAGTATGCAGGCTGTGCAATAACACAGTCACAGAAAAAACATAATCTGATGAAAAATGTGTCAGGGGACAGAACTAGTAAGCATTTTTGTCCTCTGTAGGGGACAAGAGTTTCACAGATTAATTTAAAAAAAAGAAAAAAAAAAGCAAACCCTGTCCACTGCAAAGGACATCCCATAAAAAATAGCAAAAATATGTCTGAAAAACTGTTACATCATACTGTTTCCAATCAAGGCAATTATTTAACATAAAAAAGCCCAAACCTTTTACTTCCCTGGGTCTCAGGAGGATATTCCTTCTTTTATCAAGAACAAAACTGTAATAGCTTTCACTCATAGGTAACCGGGATAGGCTCCGGCACACCTGCATCCCTCATGACATTAAAGCGATTCAGAAAATGAATGGATGGATAACTGCAATATTTAAAAACATGTCAAGAAACTGAGTCAAATGTATTCTAATGTTTCCTCTGTAATTAAGAAATTCAAGTTATACTACTATACTGATGCCCATAACGTTGGAATAAAATATAGTTACAGTTCTTTCTAATTTTAGCTTTCCACCCAACCCTTTTTGTAACCCAAACCAAATGGTTTTTGTGCCTAAATCTAACCAAAGCCAATCCATACCTGAATGCAAAAGTCATGTACTACTTTTAATGCAATCAGTGGTACTTTGTGTCTCAAAAGTTCATGCATATACACATAAAATTAGGATAAAATATTTTTACCTCTTCTCATGAAATGATTGTGACAATGTGATTTATTCTTGATATATAAGTGTAACTGGGACTCAGTATGTAATCATAACTGGTCAAAGGTGATTACTGATGTGTATAAATAGGAATAAAAAGAGGAATGTGTCAGAAAACCAAATTATTCCAACTTCATGGGCAACAGTGTACTACTACAACAACTACTACGACTAATAATAATAATGATAATTAAAAACTACATCCAAAGGCTTTACATGAAATAAACAGAATAATAATAAAAACAAGGAATGCACCGATTCCGATACCAGTATCGGGCATCGGCTTCGATGCTCAGTGTGTGTACTTGTACTCGTACTCGTAAAAGTAATCCAATACAACTGCATCGATATCACTTACGGCAGCGTGACATTCACAGATAAGTGCAGCAGGTACGCGGCGGTGAAATAATGTGTGTGGAGTGTGAAGAGTGTGGAGATTTTTCAAAATAAATGACGGTGATAAAAGTAACGCTGACTGTAAGTAACATTAAAGACACAGACAGATACGGACGCAGCGTTCTGTCCGTCCTCTGCGTACATTCCATCCGTTTTCCAGCTGCTCGCAGATGCACACCCAGATGGAGAATACCAGCGGGAACCATGGAGGTAGAGGATCTGTTCAAAGAGCAACTGTGTGAGTTAGTGAAAAACTACTGACATATTTATGAAAACTACCCAGGTCTCGGCTGGTTTCTGTCCTACTTATAATGCTATGGGGGTATGGAGCGATGCGGACCGCCACCAGCAGAAGTGAAAATTAAACTTATCGCTCATTTCTCTTTTCTCTACCTGCTGAAGCTAAGCTTTTAAACCTTACCAGCGAAAACGCTGCAATATTAGTATCCACATTAGTGTTACCTCTGTCATCTCCGTGTTTGTTATTACTGACTTACTTCTTCTCAAAAAACTTTACTCTTCTTCGTGGTATTTGTCCAGTATGGTTAATTAAGAGCGGCGCACCCTGGTGGATTAATTGAGAAACACTCATTCTAACACATTAAATGTCAGTAGCAGCACCTTGTTCCAGTCAGACTAATGACAACGACAGTAAAGCACATTTACCAAAAGAACTAAGAACTGGAATGGGATTATTAAGTACTCGTATCTGTACTCGGTATCAGCAAGTACTCAAATGTAAGTACTTA
Source organism: Sphaeramia orbicularis (assembly GCF_902148855.1). Taxonomy (NCBI): domain Eukaryota; kingdom Metazoa; phylum Chordata; class Actinopteri; order Kurtiformes; family Apogonidae; genus Sphaeramia; species Sphaeramia orbicularis. The sequence goes on from NC_043959.1 coordinate 50,771,874, forward strand.
TACTTGTACTCGGTCTGGAAAAGTGGTATTGGTGCATCCCTAATAAAAACAGACAGTTAGTTGAAGTTACATACAGTATAACAGTGGAAGATGACACATAAGCTGCCAGTCGTACACAAAAATACTATCATTTTCACTGGACTGAAATCCACTAGATTTTCTGTGGCTAACAAAGACTTTTTCTAAATGTTTAAAATCATGACCAGATTTAAAACATTACTGTAAAAACTTACCAGTTTACGTTGACACCAGGTGCAGACGCCACATAGAGCTACCAGCCAAACTGCGCACACTATGAATGCAACAGACACCAGGAAAACACTGAGAGACACCGAGCCTGCGGAAGAGAAAGAAGGAGACAGAGACACACACAGAAAGGAGGATATTAGTGCATCTAATGAGGCATTTGCCCTGCTGAGCATCCGGTGGATTGAAGTTCACTGTTGATCCTCTACTCAGATACATTTGGCATGAGATAAATAAGACACAGTGTGACAAAACTGCCTTTTAAGAGAAATGTATAGGTATAATCAGCTGCAGTGCACTATGATATGCCTTCCTTCCTTCCTTCGTTATTCATCGTTGTCATCTGGCATCTGTCATCGGTAAAAGGCCGAGATAAATGTGGCAGGAGTAAGGCAGCAAAAAACAAAAAAAGGCAGTGTAATGGCTTCATGCTCATGTTCTCTGCATGTATCAATAGAAGATATGCACATGTCAAGGAGAGATAATATCACAGGGCCAGAAGCCATGCAATTACCAGTTTCCGTTTTCTCTCTTCTATCTCATAAATCCTTCAGCAACTTTGTTCCACTTGCGACAGATGAAAACTTCTTCCAGAGCCCCCTATTTCTCATGTCTATTTCTTTCAATTACTGCCTCTCAACTATGCCATTCATTCGGTTTTCTTCCACCTCGTCTGCTTTGTAATTCAAGATGTAACAGCAAAACAATGTCGGCACACAATGAACTCATAACTGCTACATCCTTTTTCTCTGCAGTACAGTCCATCTTTTTATTTGTCCTGCTATTCATCTGACTGCAGATATCCTTCACCTCATTTCATCATTTCTCCTCATCTCTGCCTGTGTACCTCAAACAGTTTTATATTTGTCAGGAACAGAAATACTGAAAGTGGATTAGCCAAGAAATCACTATTCTCATCCCCTTAATTCCACATTAATTCTCCAGTCTCTATACACACATTTTCTCATGTAACACTGCTTTTATTCCCTGCATTCTTCAGATAATTGTGAGGTCTAATATGCAGATGTTGGATCCTTAAACCAACTACTCTGTATATTATCATCTGTCTCCACTGTGAAGGGTTAAAATGATGCAAACTTTTGATTTTGTTAACTTGTAAAATAATCACTGCAACTTTAAGGAATCGCGGCTACTTTGAGGAAAACTTTAAATTACTGCTTGAGGCGCAGGACCTCTGCAGATATCATTAGCAGAGATGCTTGAAAAGTGATTTTCCTACTTTTTTAAAAATATTTTTTACCATTGCAAGGCTGACTTGCACCTCTTTGCATTGAACCTGTCCTTGTTTGTCTCTCAGGAGGATGTGAAGTTTCCAAATAATTCTCTTATCCTTGACATAAGGGGTAACATTTTCCTTTTTTTCAAGTGTGCTACCATCTTTTTATCCATCAGCCTCACTCACTTTTTGTTATTTATAAGGAATCTGATTTTAGGTCAATGAAATATTATTTATTGAGCTCATGAGGTCAAATTTTTGCTTCTTGCTCTGATTCTTTCATTCTGCAACACAGGATGCCAGCTCTGCCAGCTTGAAGGATGCTGGCTTTTATACAGTGGCAATAAAGTATAAAGTATCGAATTGATGGGTTTATCACTTAAAAAGAGACACTAAACAGATAAGTGGTCTCAATTTATAGCAACACATAGCTTTGTTGAAACAGTTAAAAGGGCTTTGTGTATTGGAGTGTTTAGAATGAAGAGCTCTGGAGTTCTGCCAAAGAAGGCAATGTATTGGATTGTAGAGATATGAACTGAATATATTCACGTCCATGAGCCGATGGATTTATGTGACCACTAGAGGGAGTAGTGAGTCACTCTGCTGGTCTCCCATGGTGAAGAAAACTATCACCACGGGACTTTTGACCAAAGTATCAGAAAGTAACAAAATGTGATGAGTGCCTCTAAGAATCAGCATTTTAGAGTAAAAGAAAGTGACACAGTGATAAAATCTAGAAGCACTGTTGTTTTCACCAGTGGACACAGCTCCAAATGAAAAGAATGGAGTTTGATGCTGAAATCACAGCATTTCTTCTACACCACTGAGTTTGATTATGAAGTGTATGAAGTTGTAAAGTTATTATGTGATATTATTATGTGATATGTGATATTATCTTTGTTTGTTGATTTGTTTGTTCAGATTAAACTGCGACAGTTCTGACCTTGTTTGATCGATTCCAAACGGATCTTTAGTGCAGCTATTGATAACACAAACCGTATCAAAGACAGGTGATTTGTGGTTTTACTGTGGCGGTTTTCTGTCCAAAAACAGACTTAAGCTAACAGAGCTATAATGTAAACTATCAGCTGATGCTGTAGGTTCAACTGGGCTGGAGTGGACCAGAGCTCAGCTCCCTCTCCCTCAATGTAAAACAACCCTCTACTATTCCTGTTATTCAATGTCATCTCCTGAAAAACGAAATAAACTATGAAGTTGAGTAAGTGCTAAACGACCCAAAAACACACCCAAATCAGCTACATGGGACTATCAAATGTCACGTCATAATGCATTCTATAATTCTAGTATCTGAGTATGTCGACATGAATGCACCGCTCATCTAAACCATTATCTATTTTAAACAGATCCTAGAATTCTAAAGCCTACAGCAGGGTTGGACACACATTTTTGGCTTGTGAGCTACTTTTAAAATTCAAATTGGAATTCTGCCTCTGACTGTGCACATGTTGAAGTGTCCTTGGGCAAGACACTGAACCCTAAACTGCTCCCAGTAGGGCCTGGGAGTGCCTTGCATGGCAGCAGCCGCCTACTGGTGTATGAGTGCGTGTGTGAATGGGTGAATGTGAGGCTTTGTAAAGCACTTTGGGCACCATAAAAGTATGGAAAAGCGCTATATAAGTATAGACCATTTACCATTTCACTATAGATTAATACATATATCAGCGAACAGCTCATTAGGTAATATTACTATCATTTACATCAGTGGTTGGATAGTTCAGTAGGTAACATGTCTGACTGCAGTGCAGGAAACTGGGGTTTGAATCCCAGTAGGAGTGAAAGCCATACCATTTTACCCATAATGCTCATTTTAGTTCATTTTTACATGTTGCATTGAACATAAACTGTATTCTGACTGTAGTTGAACTGTATGAGGGATAGATTACTGTTCAATGTATCTGTTCTACTGCATTTGACCCTCTTCGTGCAGCTTTGTAATGTGCAAATAACTTGCTATTGTTGCATGACAAAATTAAAAAGATAATACATTAAGTAGTATTAGCATCCTCGCTGCTTAGATAACTATTCAATCACACAGCCTACACATTTAAACCCAACAACAAAAAACCTTATTACATAAGCTGTGGGAAATATAATGTAGATGCTCGTGAAATAAGGCGACCATTGACCATAGGCTACACAATCGCTCCCCCTCCTCACAAAAGCCATTTTAATCACTGGCTGATGCAGCATATGAAGATTATAAGAAACAGTGTCATTTTGACTGACTGTTAAAATAAAAAGCTATGAGTTTTAGTTTGAAAAAGAAAACTTGATGATATCATAAAACAAATGTGTGTAAACACTGAGTTATATACTTGATTCAGTGAGGGATACAGCCTGTGGATTCGCAGCATTGATTCATTGGTGTTTTTGGTAGCTGTGTGTCGATGAAACTTCCCTCTGCTGTTGACAGTTTGGAATATCAGCACTACAAAGAACACCTTTACTGAAGTTAAAATACTCTCCACCTGGAGGAAGCACAACCAGCTGAGGGACTCACTCTTCTTTCCAGAAACTGCCAGACCTCCATGTGTGGATACAAAGTCAGTTTTTTTCACTGGCAAAAACCAGCTCATCTGACCAAGTAGTTTTGATGAACAAAGTAACCCTGTTCCTGCATGTGATTGTTTACATTTCACCCAGTAGCAATATGTGTTTCTGTGAAGAAAAAGTATTTTGTACAAACATAATTACACAAAGATACACAACATGATGTAGTAGCATAATTATAATATACTTATGAGAATAATTTTTTTCTTCTGCTTACAAGTGGTTTAGACCAGTTCTGTGAGTCACGCACAGACTGTCTGTCTGTTTGGGGATTGTTGGCATTCATCAGGCTAAAACGAGCGAATATGACAACTTCGTAGCATTAAGAGAGATCAGTATGAGCCCACTGAAAACACTTATTAATACTATTTATCAGCGCAAAGTCTTGGGATCATATTTCATCACCCAGATAGTGAACACAAAACATAATTACTATTCATCAGTCGGTCTGGTTTTCATTCCATATAAATGATGAGCAGATATCTCGAGAAATCAACATGGTGTATGGTGTAGAAATACTGTATGTGTGAACTTTACTAAATAAACTGAATTCAGCCTCTGTTTGCACATGTGGCCTCAGCACTGGTTTGTAGTTCAGTCATCTCTGTACCAGGTTTGTCTGATCTCCATTAAGCCAAGCTGCTACACCCCAGTTTCAATCTGTACAAGCCCTTTCATGTTCACTTGAAAACAGGGCTTTTGCTGTGAAGATGTGACTAGATCCTCTAAAACCTGGTGCTCACTGCTTCTACTTTAACAAAATTATCTATTGAGCACCTTTTATAGAAACTGGCTTCATTAGTATTATCAATATGTGCAATGAATCACCAGCCATAAGGTCTGTCTCTGACATGTCATCTTATAAGAATTATTACCGCTGCCAAGTGAAACGGCCACTGTTAGCAAGATAACTCAAAAAGTTATGGACGGATTTTCATGAAATTTTCAGGGAATGTTGATACTGGCACAAGGAACAAATGAGTAAATTTTGGTGGTGATGGGGGGGACTGATCTGCCTTGGTGGAGGTCTGCGTTTTCTGAGTGCTTTTCTAGTTTATTATATTCCAGACCCAATATAGTTTTGCCATGGTAACCGTACACCAGTAACATTCAACATTTAACAAACCAACCTTCTGTGGTTCTGAGGTCTAAAGTTAATTAGAGAAGTGTTTCTTTTGGGAAATATCTTACAAATTGGGTTCAGAAAATAAGACACTGCCACTGAAAAATATGATGAAAATGATATTGAGGCCTATCTTTGGTGTGTTGTCTTGATAGAAAAAAATGCTTATGTTATTCTGATATTGAGAATTATCACAATAAATGTAAAGTCATTATTAATTTCGGCGAAGGAAAGTTGTTGAAACCAGATGGTTGTGTGTGTTTTTAACTAGTACTCTTTATGATAAAAATAAGGCAAAACATGTCAGAGATCCAGTGGTAGAACGTTAAAAATGATTACTATTATAATGGTCAAATTCAATGACATTTTTTTCAACAGTGGAATATGCAGGGGTAAAATAAGAGGACATTTTGTGTTTCATTTGACAGTGTAAACAAAAATAAGCCCTAAAGGTCAAATAATTATGCACCAATAATAACCATAATCATAATAAAAATCATAGTCAGTTAAGTTCAAGAAAATGATTACAGTATTAAAAAAATCATATAATGATACGATGTAAAATAATAATAATCATTATCATTTTATTGCCTAGCCTCAGTGAAAAGCTAATTATGGACATTTTGCATCTGGTTGTAAACGCTGCTAATCTACTCCAGTTCATTTATTACTAATTATTATGTAATCTGCTGATGCTGTTGTTGTTTTATTATCTAGAGTGATCAGTTTTATTTCTATTTACTGACTCCTTGGTGGATATGAGCAGTTTTATTAATGAAAATCTACCGGCGTTTAAAGTTTCCCTCTGTCTAGACTGTGCCTCTGATCTCAAAAAAGCCAACTCAAGGTGAGTTTTTTTTTGTCATTTTTGTTTTCAAGGGTGACGTGTAGAGGCAGTCTGGAAGTAAAGGGAGTGAGAGGAGTTTGACATGCACTCAAACCGTTCAGCTACCAATGTGCTCCGACTTTAAAATCAACTGGCTGAGCTTTTAACCATAATGCAGAGATTTTAGTCATCATTGAGATGGATCTGTTTACATCCAGGCTCAATATTCAAGTTGTGATCTCATCCACAGTACTGTATGGTGTTTGAAAGCTTTAAAAACAGTAAGGCCTTCACTTACTCACACTAATTAGTACTTTTTAATGCCAAGATGATGTATTTACTTTGATGCTAAAACATGACAGACCTTCTACCTACAAACACTAAATCAAAGACAACCTCAAAACCAATTTTATATGACTATTTATTATTTGACTATGCATTTCATTTTATTTATTATGAGGCAAGGTATTTTAAGGCACCTGTTTTTAACTTCATTTCCCATCATGCAGCAGGGTACTGCACTTCTGGTCAACCGAACAACTTGACTGTAAGGCTATTGTATTCCAAAATGACTAATGTCTCTCAAAATATTGGTCTTTATCAACTTGCTGAGATATTTAATGTAGAGATTGGACTATTCCTCAACTGTAGGTACCAGATTGGTGAGTCAATTTGTCAGAGCAGTGCAGATACAATGTGTGCACCGTAGTAACTCATCCACAACTTATGATGTAACTAACATACCAGTTATACAATACATATAATAAAGCCAAATATTTGTAATGTTTGTGTGGACACGCAGTAATTTTCTGCCTTTTTGTCCTTGCCTCTTCTGAGCTGGGGCGCCGTTAAGGTGGGTGGGGGAGTTAAACATGACAAATTCATTGGGGCCCAGCATTCCCAGGGGGCCCATGCAGCAGTGGAGTGGGCCCGGACAGTTAGAGAGAGTGTTTCTAGTGACTTTCGTGTAGCAAGGGCCCTACATGATAATATTTCGTGGGGCCTAAAATTGGTAGCGGTGCCCCAGCTTCTGAGCTACGCTCCTTGTTGTTCATGTTGATCCTGGCATCATGTGCGTCACAATAAGTGTCCGTGTGAAACACAAAAGTGGAACCAATGTTTACTGGCAGTGAAAAGTCAGGAAACTTGTAATCAAAAATTTTTTTTAGCGATTTGAGTAAATTAACCAATTAATCATTTCAGCACTACACATGACAAATTTGACAAATGTGACAAACGTCATACTGATGCTATATGCCTTTTCTGGGTGGCAGTGGCTCAGTTGGTAGCGCAGGCCGTCCAATGATCAAAGGGTCAACGGTTCGAATCCTGGCTCCAACTGTCCACAGGCCGAAGAATCCTTGAGCAAGACACTGAGCCCTAAAATTGTTCCCAGCAGGGTCTGGCAGTGCCTTGCATGGTGATGAATGTGTGTGTTCATAGGTGAAGGTGAGGCCTTCTAAAGCACTTTGGGCACCATAAAGGTCTATAAAATGCGCTATATAAGTTCAGTCCATTTACCATCCAGTAGGTGGCAGTAAATCAGAGGTCACTACCACTTTACACCAGACAACACAGACAAGAGAGAACAAAATATTCCAGTAAAAGCACAGAGGATGTAGTGTTAGAAAGTATCCTGGTATCGCTAAGTTAACTTAAGTTGCTGGTTTAAAAAAAAAAAAACACCTTATGGTGAAAATAATCCTGGTATCTGATGATAACAAACAGCCTTGTGGGTAATAATCCTTAACAGTGTGTTGTATTAGTGCACATCCATATTAGTCATGGAAATGAACCAGATGGTGTCTGATTTTGTCTGAGGCTACATGTCGTTGACAATGACATGAAATAATTGCAACAACTGTCCTGTCAGGTACAGACAGTGAAGCTTTTACAAAACTTTAGTGATGTTTACAATGAGAGAAACCTGACTATAGTCACAGAGGCTGAGAATGGACCTGTTTTATTTCCATATCATATGTGGCTTCTACGTACATATATGACATTATCTGTATTTGTAAAGGAGGGGCTGGTTTTAATGGATGGTAGCTACAGTCTGTGTCATATGGATAAACTAATACTCCAATTGTGAGTTTCCTGATTAGTGACTGTATCTGATGAATCAAACAGAGATGACAGGGGCTGGAAACAGATGCTGTAGTGTGTTGTGTAGTGACTCACTCTGTCATCTTGTCCATTAGCTTTCATTTCTTTCTGCAGTGTTTCTGCTACCAGTCTGTGCAGACAGCTCTTTAACTTTTTAACGTCCATCAGTCAGTCTATTTAAGGGTTATAGTTATATTTGAGCCATATTTGATGTGAGATTGTGTTTTGGTCACATGTTAAACACCAGAGGACGTTTCTTTCAAATGAAGTCTAAAACCCTATTCATGTAGGGCTGGTATTACCTGTGGACTTCTGGTCATTTGTAATAATTGCAGAGGTTGTGTGTGATTTTACTCCCATGACAATCTGCCATGTCTGTCATTTCTAAAGTAAAAATTCCCCCACAAATTACCTAGCCTATTTCAGCAAACCTATTTCAGTGGTCCTATGATAATATGAGTCCTGAGTGAACTGATGTCTCTGTAATTTGGAGTCATTTGCATCCTTTCCTGGTTAAGAATGATGGAGGCTATGCAGGCAATTTTAAATAGAAGTTCTAAAACTGGGTGCAAATTCCAGAGTCTCATGAATATAGTTTGGAGTCCCTTTCACTGAAAGAGGAAACTTAAATGTTTTAGAAAAACTAAGGCTCAAAAGATGATGAGATGGATAACATGCTTGGCAGCATGGAAGAAAGGTATAGATATAGAGTGTAATCCAACCACCATATATATGTATATATATATATATATATATATATATATATATATATATATATATATATATATATATATATATATATATATATGTATAACAGAAGCAGATCAGTGACAGATGGTATTTTGCATATTTATTCAGTCTTTGATATCCTGAAAAATCTAAACAGTGGAAGGCTACAGATGAGTCATTCATTAAGAATGAGAAATATTTTATCTTTGCAGTGTCTGCCAGACTTACTTTACTTTATCTGTCAAACAGTATCCTCAGTCTTGTCAATTGCAAATCCCTTTGTTTTTTTGGTTTTTTTTTTGCCTCTTTGGCCATTTTAAGAATAAATTATTATTAAAACACATTGAACCTAAAAATAAGTATTAAAAATTCTTATAATTAAATTCTTATTAATTAAGTTTTATTTTATTAATTAATACAAACCCTTTTTGTTGTCTCTGGCAATTTTTGTTCTTTGCTTTATATAACGGATTTAACATTAAATCTGGTTATAATATCCTTATAGTTCAGTCATTTTGTAAAGACCTGCAATTTTATAGTGTTTATTATCAAATCTGACATCAAATTATCTATCTATCTATCTATCTATCTATCTATCTATCTATCTATCTATCTATCTATCTATCTATCTATCTATCTATCTATCTATCTATCTATCTATCTATCTATCTATCTATCTATCTATCTATCTATCTATCTATCTATCTATCTATCTATCTATCTATCTATCTATCTATCTATCCCAAATGTGTCATCAAAAATAATCATCTGTGTGTCTAAACCAGTAGTGATTAAGTGTTATGACTCAACAACATTACTTTCTTTACAGATGAAATATTCATTTTTAAAGCATTAATATATAGATGGTGAGCCTTGACTCTTGATCTGTGGGAAAATGTCAGTAGAGTTTTCTTATTCTGTGCAAATGCACAAAACATAGATGTGGGAGGTTAATATCCAAATCAGCAGAGTTTATAGTCCCATATGAATAGGACTCAAGGCTGTAGCCACACTAATACATTTATATTTTGTTTGTTTTTAAGTAATATCTATAATTCACACTACTGATGTTTTCTTTAACCTCACGAAAATGGAGAGTTTTAGAAATGCAGTTGACCCTGTTTTAGTTCAGCTGTATGGTAATGTGGATGAGGAAAAAATGGAAACTTTTAGGCCTAAAAACATAGAAATCTGCATTCACTGCCTGACTGGTCCTATCAGTCACTATGTATCCTTCCCTGATTTGCTGTGCCCCTGTTGTATGACTCTTTGAGAGGAAAACAAGACATCACCCTCCATATGGCTGCTGAATTACAAGCATTTCTTTCCTTGTTGTCTCTGTTAGGGGCTGTCGAGCAAGTAAATTCTGCTTTTAATCCTAATATTGCTGACTACATGCACAGCAGGTGTGCTGTTCATGTGATTTGCAAGACCTCCAGTGTCCAGTGGCGTTATCAGCCCATCTCATCATGCGATATGTGTTTCAGCCATGGAAGGATATTCAGAGATTATTTCTGTCACTTTTCAACACTTGTGTGAGCACAGATTTTCATGTTTTAAACAACATCAGCATACAGGAAGCCTGATACATGCATTTATGCCTTACAGTTCATTTATAACCCTAACCTTAAGTGAAACGTCTAAAAAAAGAGTAGGTGTCAAAAGGTTAAGCAATACATGCTAAGCTGATGTAATGTCAGGTCGTGGATGGTTCAATAAATGTGAATTAACTCCAAATGAAGCACCCACTGTGCTCTGTTTGGTATCACACTGTGCCTCCCATGGCTTCGAGTGTAAACAACAGTAATGCTGCTATCACTCATACTGTCTCTTTTACTGCTTCTATGTTCTGTATTTTGGAATAACACTGAGGTTTCAGACGATTAAGTTCAAAATTAATAAATATAATGAATGTTTCTCTTTTAATTACAGACAGAAATGTAGTAAAAGCTTTTTACTGTTGTCCATGTTCTCACATTAATTGTTATTCTTGTCTCCCATCTACTTGCACTCTTTCTGTCAACACACTATTATTTTCACTCTCGTGGTAATTATAACACAATTCATTAGAACCGCTCATCTGAAAAATAGCCTTCATAAAATAGCTTTTGTCTTTCTTTTCATGTGTTTTGCCTCTCTTGGCTCAATGTCATGCCTGGGCCATTTTTTTTAGTATACAGGGTGGGGAAGCAAAATTTGCAATATTTTGAGGCAGGGATTGAAAGACAGTGTATGACCAATTAGTTTATTGAAAGTCATGAGAATTTATTTGCCACAAGAAAATTTACATAATAGAAAATGTTTTTATTCTATGTGTCCTCCTTCTTTCTCAATAACTGCCTTCACACGCTTCCTGAAACTTGCGCAAGTGTTCCTCAAATATTGGGATGACAACTTCTCCCATTCTTCTTTAATAGTATCTTCCAGACTTTCTAGTTTTGCTCATAGTCATTCTCTTCTTTCCATTATAAACAGTCTTTATGGACACTCCAACTATTTTTGAAATCTCCTTTGGTGTGACGAGTGCATTCAGCAAATCACACACTCTTTGACGTTTGCTTTCCTGATTACTCATATGGGCAAAAGTTTCTGAAAAGGTATAGATAATAGTGTTAGGTATGATTATGACATCAATATATGTTTGGTTTCAAAACAACTGACGTAGTGCCTGCTGAGAAAAAACAACTAAATGTTCGTTGTAAATTTTGCTTCCCCACCCTGTACAGTATATATTTTTGCAGAAACTTCCATTATGGCTTAAAAGTCAAGTGTTATTTCTGAATATCTTATGCAACTCAACTAACAGCTTAGATCAGGCACAGGATCCATTTTCTGATTCACAATGACAATAAAGTGATTCATACTTTTACAAATAAAGCATTTCCAATAAATTGCAGCTGAAACTATTAAGTGCAGTGTAATTCATCTGTCATACAAGCATTTCTATGTTAATTTGGTGAATAAGTTAAATTTATGAGTCAGAAAATAAATCGTTTTAAGAAAGAGAGAGAAAATGGAGTTACAGATCTTTTACTGTTTATTCATTTTATCTGATGAACATTGTTTGTTTAATAACTGGCCTCTGGCTTCCTGTCATTTTGCAGTGTGTCCGGGGCAAAGGACGATACAAGAGCAAATAAATATGCTAAAACTGAGAGCGTTGCCAGCTTTCTCTGCACATATTATCTCATGTTCCTGTCTGATTTATTTTTATTAATGCTGCTGCACTCTGAGATATCTGCAATTAACTATGTGTACAATGTAATTATGAACAGCAATGAAAAGAAAATCTCTCTCAGCCTCCTCTCCAACACACTGTGTCCTTCCTCATTCAGCCTACATTTTCCTCTCTCTCATGTGGGCACCAGCTTCCTCTTTCTGTCAAACGTGCCCCTTCCTCTCCTCTTCTCTCCTCCACCTGCTGTGCTTATCTGTTTGTTGCCTGTTCACTCTGCCCCTGGTGTTAACGCCTGGCACGACACAAAGAATAAGTACTATTAGTCACTGGAGACCTCTGGAGGAGCATCTCTTGCCGTAGGTCGGTACAACATGGAGAGGTCCGTCACCGCGGGAGGTGACCCTTGACTGGCACAACAGAAGCACTGCCAGAGCTGTGGCGACCAGTGGGAGGAACACCGGCGTCCAATTATACACAAAACCAAAGGGAAATGAAAGAGAAAAGCATTTCTGTGTTAGAAACATTATGAGCATTGAAAAGCTCTGAATCAGCTCAAACATCTCTTTTCCTGCAGTATTTGTCATGTGGATTGCAGGGTTTCAGAATCATGAAGCAGGAGGAAGAAAAAAAAAAAAAACTGTAAAAAGTCTGACAGGTAAAGAAGACAGCTGGCTTTATCTCAAATTCCCAGCAGGTCCATGTTTGTCTCACATGCAACAACTGTTCACTTGGCCCAGATTAGTTTTTCAGTTTTGCAGCATCTTTAGTACATGATTAATCAGCCACATGTATTCTGAGTTATTTAATCACAAAAATAATGCAAATTGTGGAATCACTTCTCTATCAGTGGGTTAATGAGAAGACAAGGGCCACCCTGTTATCTTTTTATTTCACCTATTTGACACTGTTGGAACATCTGACACATTAAACAAGTAACATTTTGCTTTTTTTTTTAAAATGGAATTATGCATTTTAAAACATTTCCCTGTGGTCTACATAAACTGTAAATGCTATGCTTGGGTCTGAATTCTTCATTAATTAATATCCACAACCCTATTTCTGACTAATGACATGAGAAAGCTTGTTCTGAGCGCTGGCCCTTTAAATGCACATGAGCCACTTCACACACCACCCCCTCCAGGTTGTTGGCTGTGCTACTCTGTCCTGTTTAACCACTTGTGTTCGTTAATACAACCAACAACTGAACATTTTAGGTAATCGGCTCAAAGTTTGGACATATTTTCAGTATGGGCTACAACCGCTGCAACTGACAAGCAATTATGTCGTACTCAGAGAAATGTTCGCTGGAAGTCTTGACCTTATATGTGCAAATGTCATGACGTAACTAGTTAGAAAACGTAACAAATTAAGCAGGAGTTGAAACAGATTGTAGAAATCCACTAAATTTTTGCTAAAATGAATATAAAGATAGCTTTGCAGCACCTGGAGGGTTGAAATTCAAACTTTTTGAATTATTAGGGTCCAAATACACAAATAAATGAACCAAAGACTAATAAAAGTAGGTTTAGCAAAATATGACCCCTTTAAATTCCACAGGACTATTCTTTGCTTTTGCTTTCACTTATACATCACTGAACTCCCTCTGGACTTTTTGTTCTGAGTCTTTGTCCAAAACTGCTAGTTTACCTGAGGTGCACTTTATTCTTTTCACTGCTTTTGCCTTGAAGATGTACATTGTGAGGCCTGACATTTTTACAGGTGGATAATCAGATTAAATACTTACTGCAGTAATGATTATGGATGACACTTTAAATTACACATATTAACCACTAACTAGTTGCTTATTAACATTTATAATGTCATTGAAAAGCACTTCTTAATTGGATTAAGACTTAATTTAGATTTATTTGGACTCTGTTAGTTTGTGTTTTGAATAGACAGTATGGGAGGGTGATTAATCTTATGTTGCTACTAGGGGCGTAACAGTGCAGTCGTTTGTACTGAACCGTTTTGGTTTGGGGCCTTCAATACAGTACGGAGGTGTACTGAACAAATACATGTAGTCTATGGGAAGGATGCAAACACTTGCTTCCACACGAACCTGGAAGTGGAACGCACGCAGTATGAGCAGGGTGGCCGCAAGCACAACCCATGTGCCATATTTGATATCCTAGACCAGGCATGTCCAAAGTCCGGCCCGGGGGCCAATCACGGCCCGCGGTCAGATTTTATACGGCCCACAGCTTGGGTTTTAGAATGTATTATTTATGGCCCGCTTGGACTGTTGAACTGAGTACATGAATCATAAAAGGTTCCAAATGCAGTTTCTCCTTTCACCTCATGGTGGCAGCACCACTCTAACTCTATCTGGCTCTGTGACCTTGCCGTGAACCCTTTTCGATAATTTGTAACCATGGCGCCTGTAAATAAAAAAACGAAAGTTGACAGTGAGGGCTGCCACTTCCAGGAGAGATGGGAATTACAATTTTTTTTTCACTGAAAATCGAGGCGATTGTGTTTGCCTAATTTGTCAACAGACTGTTGCCTTGTTTAAGGAATTCAATGTAAAGAGACACTAGCAGACAAAACATGCTAACGCATGCGACAAGCTAGCAGGGAGTGAGCGTTCCGAAAAATTGAAGCAAATTCAAGCTGCTTTAAACTCAACAGTGACTCTTCATGTGAACCTGGGAGTTCAATGAATTCACCACCAAGGCAGGCTGCCAAGTTGCCAGGTTAGTTGCCTCTAACTGCTGGTGTTATGTACTTGTAGATGTGACACAAATATTACTTTCTGAATGATTTTGTGAAAGACAAGAGTAAGAGTCATATGTTTTCATCTTAAACGTTAACAGACTTTGCATTACTGAGTAATATATGAGTAATGATTACTCATATAAGTCATGTTTAAAATGAATGTGGGGTTAAGATTTTTATCAACTTCTTGGACGTTTCAGATACTCCATACAGTTTGTTCTATGTTATCTGACTCCAGATGTGAAAGGAAGGCAGAAATGTTTGTTTTTTTTTTAATTTGTTCACACCTGAGTGGCTTAGATTTGGTTACATTGCCATTTAAAAAAATGATATTGTGACAATGAAAATAAAATTGTTGTAGAACAGCGCTTTTATATGTAATTTTTACTGTTTAAAAAACGTCCGTAGGGACCACTGGCCCCTGGCAATGTCCACATTATCAGATCTGGCCCTCTTTAAAAAAAGTTTGGACACCCCTGTCCTAGACGCACATCTAAGCGACCCCACACCATCCACATGCAGAAGGTGAACCAGCAAGGAAGATAAGAGCAGCGTCGCAGGTACAAAGCCAGAATTGGAAGACCCTCTGTCTTCTTTAAGGTCTCTGATTCGGGAGCATTTCGGGTTCCCTGTCAGTTATGTCAGTGGAGAGAGGCAAGTCAACAAAACAAGAGCGGTGTGAAGATTGGTTGTATTTGTGGTAGCACGTCAAATTTAATAACGCATTTAAAATGACACCACCTAACTGTTAAGACCCACACAGTAGTATAAACACTTCAGCTTTAGAGTGACACTGAATTGTTCAGAATATATTGCATTTTTACTTCCATAAAGTTTTTCTTTAATGAAATCGGTCTCCTTCATTGTACCGAAAACGTATCGAAAATGTGTTGAACCAAAGACCCCTGTACTGAACCCAAATTTTTTTGTACCGTTACACCCCTAGTTGCTATCCATTCTAAGAAAACCATATTTGAATCATGATTCATGTGTAAAATACAGTATGTCATTGAGGCTAAACTGTTGGTAAATGGTGTAGCTGCAGAACACAATACAGAGTAAAGCATTACAAACAGCTTATCCATGTGTGAATAATATGGTGGTGAATGTGCATCTTTGTCTCACTAGATTATGTATCAATGTATCTTGTGGACATCTTGTTCTGTAGCTGCATTTATTTGAGATTGAAACAAATCACTGCATAATTTATGTGTTACAGCTTAATACTCATTGGTTGTTAAATTGGTTAAATCGTAGATTACAGATTATGCTTGATAGAACCTCGCTGACCTTTACAACAGGTAGGAGGATCGTCTAAACCCTCTTTTTTTTATATGAACTTCATTTTAAATTAGTTTTTAATGTTTTGGCATCTACAGAGTCTAGCAGCACTGCACACTGCCTGTGTAGATGTGTGCTTTTCTCCTATTTTAAATGTTTGCAGAGGAAAAGACTCACTTTTTGCTTCACTCACAAACCAAAGAAGAAAATAGAAACTTTAAAAAGTGGATCAGGCAGCCTTGAGATAGTCTGTGAGGTGAAGAGAAAATTACTGTAGGTATAAAACTAACTTTCAAAGGAGCGCGACACCCATGTTAAGCAGGTGCAAAAAACAAAAAACAAACAAAACAAGAAAAAAAAAACAAAACAAAACATTTGCTCAGAATTAATTCATACATAACCTGAGTTTTAGTTTGGTTTCTTTGTGGTGTGAAAGCAAAGCAGACTATGACTTTACATCATTTAAATGCTGAGCTACAATTGTAAGATTCAGTGGGCATTTAAGAGGATCTAATTGCAAACATGAAATAAAATATTCATAATCATAATTGTCATGAAAATGGGAATAGCGTTTTTATTACTTCCTCTTTGTCTTTTTCCATTTTACAGTGGGTGGCTTCGAGTATGAGGGTGCAGTGGCTGATAGTTTTTGTTGTTACTAAACAAAAAAACACATCCTCTTTTACACAACAACTTGTGAAATCATCAAGTTCGTATATTTTTATTATTTCATCTATTCTTTTGGTTTGGACTGAGAACAGGGAGCTGCAGAAAAAAGGTGTGTATTTTCAGATTGTGGTGTTTTTCCTTGCTAGATTTCAGCTCCTTATCATGCATTATTCTTGCCTGATAAGTTTAAGAGTGCAACAAAATTAATATCATCTTAATTAAAAAGCCCAAAATTGACAAAAATATTCAGTTGATTCATTTGCTTGGAATCTGTAATTTCACACCTGGATACACTAAATACCAAATGCTGAAACTTTATATTATCAGTGAATGAGATCATACACAGCCTGGCCATAATAAGTCCCCATCTGGGTTCAACTAAGCAAATACGTACAAGCCTTCTACTGGAGATCCACTGTAAAGACTAATATGTTTCAGTTTTGTTTTTGTTTTTTTTTTTAACTCTAACTGATGCAGTAGCTTCTCATTTCTTAAACAACCATCAGTTTGATAGAGCGCATAAAGACTGGACTGTAGTTCTGTGGAAAAAGGTGATCTGGTCTGATAAGTCCAGATTGACCCTGTTCCAGAGTGATGGGCGCATCAGTATGAGAATCGCTGCAGATGAAGTGATTACCCATCATGCCTAGTGCCTCCAGTACAAGCCTGTGAGGGCAGTGTTATGATCTGGGGTTGATTCAGTTGGACGTGTCTTAGTAATGTTATGTTTCCAAAAAAGTAGGCCAGCTGAACCTGAATATACTGCATGACAGACATAATTCCAAGATGACAATAGCAAGACTCATCAGGGTCAAATTGTGAAAGAGTGGCTCAGGCAGCATGAGACATTATTTTCACACATGGATTGGCCACCACAGAGTCCAGACCATTAACTATAATGGGCAGCGTTGTGGCATAGTGGACCCATCAAAGCAAAAACGTTCTGGCTTTGATTTTCCGTCCAACCTGAGCCTTTTGTGTTGAGTTTACCTGTTCCTCCCTTTTCCCTCGCCATTAAAAGCAAGTACATATGGGTTAATTCTCCTGTTGATGTGCCTGACCTCGGTGCTATTGAAGATTTGGAGTTGTTCCCCACATGCCTTCAATGGCAGCTCACTGCTGCTAACGCTAATGCTAGATACTGTATATGGATTAGGATGGGTAAAATGCTGACCAAATTTCTCTACAGGGGTATTAAAGTAAGTTAAGCATAAATTTTTGGGATGAGTTGGAGATGAGTCCAAGCTGTGGTCCAACTCTATCAACGCTATCATCAATGCATGATCTTGGCCAAAAAATGAATGTGACATGTGACATTACATAAGGTCATTGAAACAATGGTGTAATCATAGGGTGTTTTCACACAGGGTACTCAAGTCCATATCTGAGTACGCTGGACCCTAAAGTCCGCTTAATTTTATCCATGTGAATGCAACCATTCCGTGGTCGAGTACCATGCCCGAGTTCAGTTGAGAAGGTAGTCCTGGGTCTGGACTGTCTGGACTCCAGCACGGTACGCTGCTGTGTGAATGCGATCCGTGCCCGAGTCTGGAAGTGACCTAATCACCACTCCGACAATGGAAGTGGGTTAATCATCACGAGACCATCAATGACGCTCCTGATGTCTCCTGAAAAAGCCTCGGATCCATGCGGCATGGGCTCGCCTTATCAACCGAACCACTCAGTGATAAATCAGGGACAGCAAAAGTCGCTCTGCTTCACTTTGCCTCAAACAGGTTAACAGATAGGTAAGGGTTTGTCTTCTTCTGACTTCCACGTTTGTAGGATAGCAACAGAATTCCCTCCACACCGCCACCTACTGTTTTGGACCTGTAACACCCATTTGTACTCGGGCATGGGCCACGATACACGTGTGTGAGCGTATCCAAGTATGGTACAGATTCGAGTACGTTGTGTGAAAACGCCCAAAGCTAAAAGTGATCCAACAAAATATTAGGGTGTGGCACTTTTTTTTTTTTTTTTTTTGGCCAGGCTGTGTTTATAACTTTTTAAGATAAATGCAAATGAACATATCAGTTGTACATTATACAACCCCTACACATAAATCACATTATTATAGAAAGAAAAACAGAAACCTGTATAGCTTGTATCACAAACTATCTTTGTAGCAATGTGCTGATGTTGCCAACACTGGGTAATCATCTATTTCTCCATGGTTTCAATTACAAAACATCTATCCAATGACTATATCAAATGGCTTTCTGTAAGTTCAATTTTCCACCTCACCTGCTATTTGTTTCTGCTGTCTTTCAACAAACCATACATTCCCCATTCACACAGTCCCAAACACATAACAAACTGACTTCATTACACTCTTGCCACACCATCACTGTGACTCTATAACCCTGCAACTCGCTCAACTGAAACGTCAGAAGAGTTCACTGTATTGCCTGCATCTTAACCAAGTCAAGCCCCGTAGGAGTTTTACATCTACAGCACTGTGGTATTTTTATTCCTCTCTATACACAACATGTGAGCTTATCAGGGGAGATGTCTGATTACTGTTCAAGCAAGCAGGGAAACCTTGGCTGAAAACAAACAAGTTTTTCTATCAATTGCAGTAAACACAGAGGGCCATGTGTTTTGTTACGGCGTATGAAAAAAGCTGTAAACAGGCTGTTGTTTGTGGTCTCACAGGGCCCTAATACCACAGACCCATGACAGCCTCATAACCTAATACACATGATGGGCAGGTGTGTTTATCCAGGCAAAACATCCAAACAGTCTGCTGCAGAGCCATCAAAGTGTGTTTCTGTAAGAACCATGATCTGTTGTCCATAATGAGCACAATCCAGTAGTTTACTGTGTGAGACAAGGCAGGCTGTGGGTGAATGGACACAACCGAAGAGTCATTATGACTCACGCTGAGATACTGAAGAGTTAGAGAAAGACGACTTCTCGGGGAGAGGTTAAGAACGCTCATGAAGTGGTTGGAGGACTGTTTGGAAGAGAAATGCCCACAATGAGAACAGTTATGAGTAAGTGACAAAAAAATGAACTTTACATGCAAATTATTTTTTAGCACAAAACATCTACGGATCCATGACAACTGAACAAATTCAATCTGCTCAAAATAAAAACCAGAAAATACACCTCACATCAACATAAAAAACTAAATTACACTGCAGTTGCTAACATTTCATTTGCTTGAGTTTATTACTGCTGTGTTATTTAATGCCTAATCATTAACCAATTCTTCAATCCGTGTCAATGTGTGACTATCCGTAGTTAATTCTAACATGCTGCCTAATTTTGTAATTGAAAAAATTTCACTAATCAACCCACTGCTGATCATGATTTAATTAATCAACAAATGTAGTATGAAGAAAAATAATGAAAACCATAAACTGGAAAAAATACTAGTAATGACCTTTTTTCAAGCACTTTTCAAATGCCCTTTCAAGTAACTTTTTTTTTTTTTTTAATAAAGTTATACATTTGAAGAGTTGAGAACTTCACTCTCTCATTTATTTTAATCTAAAACAGGGTTTTCAGTTGCCCGCATATCTGAATACGTGTAATGTGTACAGCCAATAATTCCACATTAAATGAAAGTGTAATCTTTACAGAAATGAACAGCTCTTTTCTCAAAGCAAACAAGAAAAATGTCAGCCTGACCGTAATATGTGATATCGCGTGAATGTGTCCCTAATATCAGTCACATTTTGCAATAAATAAGATTCTTAAGATGTGTATAATAATATCTGAATTATCTGCACAAGTGTAAGTCCCCCTGATCCATGAAAATAATCCTGGATCCTGCCTCATTCATTTCTAAAATACATTTTCTCTGCAATGTGACTCTGCCCAGGATATGCTAAAAGCCTCCAGTCGCATTATGGCCACATTATTAAAAGCCATGTAAACCTATTTACACCCTTTTCTGTAAGTAATCAGTGGAACATTTAAAATTCTGTGTTTTCACACCTAATTCGCACAAATATGTTTCTTATGCTCTCCTTTGTTCAGGCTGAATTTGCAGGGCATCCGTCCCTATCGTCATGTTTGCTGTGGTGTTTCATGAATTTGAGCTGTTTGTTCATTTTGCCAGTCTTGCTGCAGATGTTTGTGCGAACACAAATTCCCCGTTGCACTATTTCCAGCTACAGAGACGCTTTCTTCAGCTCTTCCAACACTAAAAATGAGCACTCGTAAGCTGGCAAGTTAAACCCTACTTTGTGAGGAGTCTCATGAGCCCATAGCACAGATGCAGTTTCATACCAAAATTTAACACAATTTTTACGTATTTTAAGAGCAGGAGCTACAGTCGAGACACTGGACCGAGCCATCCTGTGGACTCTCCTCTGAAGGCCTGGGGTTACTCCAAAAATAGATGCGACTGGCTGATTTCAGAGAAACTCAGAGGAACAAATCTTAATTTGAGGATTTTTAGATACAGAACTACTTCATTAGACATCTTAGGTTGAAACATGCTCACTTAAAATTCTGTACTCATTTGTCTGACCTCTGAATGTCCCAAATGTTGAATATACTTATCACTATGTGGTCTTCTGAGCAGATAAGAGCCCAAATTATCATCCTAAGTATGATTAAAGTTACACCAGATAGTCATTGGATTTTCTATTCATAAAGTGTATTAAATGATAAAAAATTCAACGTTGATGATTTTATTACTTTAAAGGGACTGTGAAGAGTTTCTAAATGATCTTAAAAAAGTCTGATTTTTATATATATTCCTGATCATAGTCCGCAATTTAAAATGAGATTATCAGCACCAAAATAGGTTATTTCGAAATGCTATTTCCAGCTTCCCTTGTCGGGTCAGAAAGGACTGGACTGATTTATGGCAGACTTACATTACTATGACAACACCACACTGACCGGCAGAGTTTAGCAGTGAGAAGTAAGCTGAATGAGTGAGGTGTAAGATCTGTCCTTTTTCCTAAAGAACGGGATTTCTTGGATTTATTTTGTTGTAATGGCAGATACTGGAACTAGAGTTGGACTGGCAGAAAGAAAAAGGACAGAAGAGCAGAAGAAAGCTAAACAGGACAGTGATAGAGCACGGGTTAAAACATGGATAAACCTCAGCATTGCTTTCAACCGATGGAGAGAACTAAGGGAGTTAAAAGGAATGAAAACAGATCCAGAGTTTGCCCTTTTCCGTCTAGACAGGTATAGAATGCTTCTTTTCTTTATACATATGCATTGGAACGTTGTATTTTACTATAGTGGCTGTTGGTAGCTCAGTCAAACACTTAATAAACGCTTCTGTGTCAGCCACAGGGCTAGCTCTTTGGTGTTGGTAACAGGTTATGTTTTATTTTGCGCATTGTTTCAGTCACAAACTAAGGGCTTTGTAAGGTGAGACTGAAATGGCTATGTACAGAGTTTAATGCTCATACCAGGGCCTGGATACTAAACTGACCTTCGGGAACAAGACATTTATAAAAGTAGAATAGTAATTTCTGAAGAAATTGCGCTATGAATGCAGAAGGCTGTAACAGCTTTCCTTGAACTGCTAATGCAGAATGCTGAAGATGTTGAATGACTGAAGTCATTTCTAAAATGGTTGAATACTTTGTGGAAAAGCTAGTGCAAATGTATATTATTCAGACACGTCTTAGAGCGCCGGTCTGTGAGTAACACTAAACAGATAGTCTGCTCACCTTCTGGACACTAAACTACGCAACAAACTGACTTCATGAAGTTTACTTGTTGTCTCATTTCTACGTAACAAATAAATACATTACCTTGTCGTTCTGCATCCTTCAAGTTGTCTTGAAAAAAAGAAATGCATAGTTGTAAAGAAGATCTGCTCTTCATTCATTAGCTTCAAAACAAATGCACACCTTGGCCAGTGTTATGCCCTTATGATAGTAGTTGCTAGTGCTCATGGGAAGCGGAGTCTTTGTCCTGGAAAAACGTCACAGAATCCGGCCAAAGGTGTCACTTGCAATCCACTTCAAACAGGTAGTCCTCACAGTACCTTTAAGACATGGATGTCCAAACCCGGTCCTCGAGGGCCGGTATCCTGCATGTTTTAGATATTTCCCTCTTCCAGCACACCTGGTTCAATTACAGATCAGCTCTCATCACCAAGCTCTGCAGAAGCCTGACTATGATGTAATGGCTTCCAGGTGTGCTGGAAGAGGGAAATATCTAAAACATGCAGGATAGCGGCCCTCGAGGACCGGGTTTGGACACCCCTGCTTTAATATGCTTTTCACATACTTTGATTTTCACTCACAAAATTAAATATAGTAAAATACAATTTACTTCGGTTCTTAAATAGTCATAAACAATGAATCTTCTTCCTTTTGTTCGTTTCTGTTTTTTAGTTATTTCATTTTTATTCTGTGAAATAGAAAATAAAAATGAACACTTCATTTTTTAAAACAAAGGAGCCTGAAGGAACTCTGTTGTGAATCACCAAAAAACCACAGTACAATCCTGTATTTCACTGAATATCAGTTTAGTTTTTTTGCATTTTAAGCTGACTATCAAATCACTTCTTTTTTCGTAAGACCACTTTCTTAGAATAAAATCCAATAATTAAGACATAAATGGACCCAAAAACTAGTATCCACATCATGTTGGAACTATGTTCACAATAAGACATAAACCAGCAGAAACCAACCCTAGAGTTTCATTTCTAATATACTGATAAGTTTGCAAACAAATGAGTTTGAATCATTAATGCCAACACATCCTCTCCCTCTTCTGCCTCCACTTCTCTCCCTTATTATTCTGCTGCTGTGTCCCACTTCAGAGACTGGATCCTTTAAGTTTTCTAGACTGAGTGTATCAGGTCAATGTGGTCTGACCCATTTCAAACGTTCCTCCAAACTCAAGCAGCTGCATTTCATCAGGTGTAACTGTGACTTAAAGTGTGTTAAGACCAAAACCGGAGCATATTTTTTGTGCTTCGCAGTTACATACAAAGTAAAAGCAAAGACACAAATAGACACAAATATTCAGAAACACGACCGTAAGAGTTGAAAGGTTTCAACTTGAGGGAAAAATTTGCAAGAAGCTGTGTCCCCAAACAACATCAACAATTGAATTAATCCAGCGAGTGGATAGAAATAGTAATACTTCATCTAACTAACATCCATAAAGTGTACTTGTACGATCTGACAACTCCCCTGACTCGCCCCCTTAAAACTGAGGATTACTGTGGCCATCTGTGGACACCTGGGGCTCTATGAGTCAACTTATCTCATGTGCAAGGAAACAAAACAAAATAAGAGAGGCCTGGTTGAAAGATGACTGTGTGTAGTCTGAAAATAACCTTAGACTAAAGCTGTTTTCACTGATGAAAATCTTAACCATGGACCCTGTTTTTGTCATACTATATAGATTTGGTCAGTTTGGATAGTTTAGCTTCCACACTGAGTGATCATCATCAAGTATACTGCATCCTATCACCTCCTGTTGTGCCCAGTGAAACCTCATTTTGGAAAAAAAAAAAAAATTACAAAGATGAGAGACAAGGTATTATTCGATCCTTTTTGATTTATAGCATCATTTACACATTTGAGGTTTGTCAGTTTATTAGATAAATTTATAAGTCAGGGAAGTCGCAGCTTGTGTTAAAACTGCGTAAGTGTCGGACTGCGAAAATATGTAAATACAGGGACTATAGACAGGGATGTATCGTATGTAATAAGATATGCAGTCCACTGAGCTGTTGGGCACAAAACTAGATGTTTCTTTACTAACTTTACTTCAAATTGTGACTTTGTGTAAAAGGTGGTATAGTTTAGACATGATCAGAAAATTATTTGTCTTTTGCAGTTGACCGTTATTCATGTTTTATATTGGTCCTATGAGGCTCACTGGAAGTTCTCTATATTCTCTATAGACATGCATCTGATGTTGGTATTTTGTTAATTTGGCTCATTTTCAACTTCTATGCTCTGTTTTTTCTCTTCTTTTGTTGGTGGTGACAGTAGCCTTTTATACCTTAACTACCAGTAATTGGTCCAAAACTACAGATGATTCAAAGAGTATTTTCTCACTGCACATGAATTCAACCATGCATCAGACTGACCCCCCACCAAGACCACCTCTTTTAGTCTGATGTAAGACTGCTTGTTTCGGACCTGCACATTTGGTTCAGAATGGAAAGTCTTGTGAGAACCTTCAGCCTTTTTATGACCACTAAATAAGTGCAACTCATCATGTAGCAATCACAAGGTTGACAGGACAATCCTTTACTTTTTATATCTAAAAGAATTTGATGAGATGAGTGAAGAAACTGCCAGATTTGTGGCCCTAGAGCAGAAAGCCATTACCAGGCTTTTGAATAAAAACTCCATTATGCAGCGACACAGTACATCAGCACCTAACTGGGAGCCGCAGGGGACACAAAGAGAGAAAACACTGGAACACAACAGTATTATGAATAAACAAATACTATATGCAAACAGCGGTATTTTCATGTTATTTAGAGCCGCCACCCATACTTTCCCAAGAACAGATCTTTGCACAAACACATCAAAGCTAAATATTTAAGGTAACCCTGAGACTTGGTTCTAAAATTTTTACCAGACAGATTAATTTGCAGTCGGTGCAGAGGGAAGGATGGAGAAGACAAACAGGTAGAAGTGAATAAATTTTATTAGAGGCGCATACAGAGTCAGGTTTGGTTGTCTCACGGGGAGAGAATTTGCTGAACAGGATGCCTCTGCTCCGCCTTCAGGACACCCGCACACTTTATCTGGAAGAGCTTACTGTTGTTGTGTGAACAAATATTCTCTGTGATGAAGATCCACATGTACCTCCAACAAACTCTCTATTCAGAGTGGCCACAGTTCAGGAATACACATCCACTGCAGGGCTGCTCAACTAAAGAAAGGCAGCGAAAGTTGAATATGAAGGTGAAACACAAGTGATAATGTGAATTTAAGGCCACAGCTATGGATTCCACAGCAGGAGAGACAAAAGAAAAAACAAAACATCTATTTCTTTTTATTTCATTCTAAAGTGCTGTAACACATTGGGTGTAACTGAATTAATTTACTTGTTTTATATATATATATATATATATATATATATATATATATATATATATATATATACACACACACATAGTATTATTACTGCATCACTCTATCTTGTCTTGTTTAATTATATGTAATGATGAACATAAACAGAATAATAGACTAGAATAAAAGACTTCATATGAACCCTATCATTAATATAAAACATAGAGTGAAAATGGATTTAATGTGCAAAACAATCCTTATAGCAGTAATATTCAGTGATTTTGTGTAGTGAATGCATTTGTGCATTTGTAAACTGATCAGGCTGAAAAGAATTATGATGAAAGTGGAAACAAACCTGCAATTTCAATAAATGTCACTGAATATAAATGATGAAATAATTCACAACAAAAATAAATAACCTTAATGCTAGAACAAGTGGGAATAATAATAATAATACCGTAATAATAATAATAATAATAATAATAATAATAATAATAATAATAATAATAATAATAATAATAATAGGTTTTTCTCTCTGTTTAGTGAATATGACAATTTGCTAAAGATTACTTTGGAGAGCAGATTGTGGACACATCCCACAGCATGGCATTTCTTTTACATACAAACACACATACACATATATTAAAATTTTTTCTACTGCCTTCTTTAGAGACTTTTTCTTGGCTGAGCACTTTGATATGTTTTGCAAATTTCTGGCTTGGTGAGATTTAAAATGTGTATTTAAAAAATACCAGTCTATTCTTATGGCTGTGTGCGCATAAAGGTTTTGCCCATAGTTGGTTCCATTTAACTGTAATTTAACATATAAAGAAATGTTCATGTTTCAGCTTGACTTTTTGAGATATTCTTTGAAGCAGAGGTTAAGACCTGGTGATTACTGAGTATGTGCAAAAGCATAAGAAAATATTTCAGGGACAGAAAATTGACTGGGATGACAGAAGTTTAATGGGAACGGTGGCGGCAAAGAAATGAAAAAGTACAAGGAGTTTGCATTGCATTCAGCTGGGCAGCCTGATGCGCTCAAACAGAATGAATATTAAGTCTTTTATTTTTGCTGTGAAAGACTTATTATTCCTTGTTTTTGTAGGATTTCTGCACATTGGCACATACACGTGCTGTCAATCACGGCTGCGAGCAGATGGACGAGCTCAGCTACTGGTGATCTTCACACTACAACATCTAATTTGCGACAATCTGGCAGAGTGCTTTTTTGTCCATTCAATGGGCATAGAAAAGAAATTATTTTACAACTAATCTCACTCATGGCCAAGGATTTTCTCATACATTCTTGTGAACAATGTAAAGTATCATTAACCCCGATGAAAGACAGATTTAAAATGTCGTACGCCAACCTTTCCTCTTTGCCTTTCTTCCCACAAAAATACTGTATAATTTCCCACCACCCATATATAGCGGCTGTGCCCTTAATTTTAGAGTCATGGACTGAAGCCAGGATTCAAATTGTAATCTTCTCAGTGTAACATCACTGCAGCGATAAGATCAGTCTTCCATCTCAGCTCTTCCGCTGTCTGTCCACTTCCTATCTGATCTGTCTGTTTCTCTGTATCTTGCCTTCTTCTATTCCTCTTCAAAGACACAAAGACACACATATATATTTTCCCTATTACTCAACATAAGATATGACTCTGGAGAGCATACATAGATATATCAGATGTAAAAAGAATAATTTATTAACAGTTGAAGGCGTGAGTCCACATCTCAATTCGCTGACCACATAATTTACTGTTAATGTTTCAGAGACGAGTGTGGATGTGTCAGTAGGTTACCACTTCACTTCCACTTATTGTCAAGCACATCTACAAACACCTGTGGCTCCTATATAATTTAGGATTTATATGGCAGGCATAAGGGAAATTCAACAATACATTTTCCCCAATAAATTTCCTTTGATCAATTTTTAGTCATTATTTATTATTATATGGAATACTTCATTAGTATATATGGAAGTTGCATCATCATATACACAACCATACCATCCTGTTCTCTACATATACTCAGCATGACCCATTTTCAGTCTCAAATCCAGACTGAATGCAAAAGGGTTTTAAGAAAATATGAAGACATGCGCCTTGTGAAGTTTAACTCTGTCAACTTCATGTCACCGACCTACTGTGGCTTTTTCAGCTGTAGCGTAGCAACAGCTGCTCAGTAGCATACTTACCAGTGCATGCCCCGGAGCAGTGTGACTGGCATTTTTAAACCCCGCTCTCCGACTGTCACCTTAATCACACAAACACAACAAGAAGGTAGAAAAATTGCCGAGCAGAACGCACGACCCGAACAGCAACCGGAGCTACGAGGCAACCACAGCCTCAGATCTATGTAGCCTGACACAAATGTCTCTATGCAGTTAAAAGTAGAAGTAATCAGAAATATCTTGAGTGTGTTAGAAATCAATACAATTTATTAATTGCTGCTTATAGTACTGCCTGGTGTAAATACTATCCATGTATCCCAATGACATGAAGGGTATGGATGAATTCACTCTAAATTTTGGTGTTACAGAAACCAAATTTAGATAAACGTGTAATGTAATAAAATGCTGAATCCAAATGTCAAATGTCAGCCTCACAGTGACATTGCAACATTCTGGCCATTATCTAAAACCATATTCCGCTATAAAAACTGTACCTCTAACAGCATGTTTGTCACAAGAAATTATCCAGTGCAATAATACATGTCAAAAATACTGAAGATATTCATTTCACTAAATGGACCTACTACTTTTTATCACATAAACCACAGCTTAGCCAGAATAAAATGCTGCCAGTTGATTTAAAGGAGTGATATTTTGCTTTTTTAAATTTAATTAAGTATTTTAAAACATTTCCCTGTGGTCTACATAAACTGTAAATGCTATGCTTGGGTCTGAATTCTTCATTAATTAAACTCCATAGGTCTATCTTCAAACCTATTTCTAACTAATGACACCAGAAAGGTCATTTTTAACGCTGGCCCTTTAAATGCAAATGAGCCACTTCATGCCCCACCCCCTCCAGGTTGTTGACCGTGCTTTCTGTACCGTTCAGCTACTTGTGTTTGTTAATACAACTTACAACTGAACATTTTAGGTAACTGGCTCGAAGTTTGGTCATATTTTCAGTTTTTACTACAACCGCTTCTGCTGCTGATTAACAATTATGTCGTACTTGGAGAAATGTTCGTCGGAAGTCTCTACCTTATATGTGCAAATGTCATGACGTAACTAGTTATAAAACATAACTAACTAGAAGCACTCAGAGAGCGCAGACCTCCGCCAAGGCTGATCAGTGGCGCCCCCCGTGGGCCCCCCCACCCCCGATCCCCACCAAAATTTAATCATTTCTTCCTTATCCCATTTCCAACAAACCCTGAAAATTTCATCCAAATCTGTCCATAACTTTTTGAGTTATGTTGCACACTAACGGACAGACAAACAAACAAACAGACAAACAAACCCTGGCAAAAACATAACCTCCTTGGTGGAGGTAATTAAGCAGGAATTGAAACTGCTTGTAGAAATCCACTCGGTTTTCGCCAAAATGAATATAAAGATATCTTTGCAGCACCTGGAGGGTTCAAATTCAAACTATTTGAACTATTAGGGTCCAAATACACAAATAAATGTACCAAATACTAATAAAAGTGGGTTTAGCAAAATATGACCCCTTTGATTAAAGACAGAAATAGATGGAATGGAAGAAGGTCATGTGGTCTGATGAGTCCAGATTGACCTATGTCCAGTGGATGAAGTGATTACCCATCATGCATAGTGCCTACAGTATAAGCCTGTGGGGGCAGTGTTATGATGAGGATTACTTCAGTTGGTCAGGTCTAGGTTTAGTAACGTTATGTGTCCAAACAATGAGGTACGATGAACCTGAATTTACTGAATGACCAGGGTTGAACATTAATGTTTTTTTTCTTCCCTGTGGACACAGACATATCCAAGATGACAGTGTCAGGAACCATCGGGAACAAACTGTAAAATAGTGTTTCAGGCAGCATGAGACATCATTTTCACACATGGATGGAGTCAAGATCTGAACCTCACTGAGAGTCTTTGGGATGTGATGGAGGAGACTTTACACAGTGGTCTGACTCCATCACCAATACAAGATCTGGGCTAAAAATTAATGATATTGTGCATGAAAATAAATATTGTTAAATGTATTATCACATTGCACAAACATTATATGGCATAAATGATCTCACATTGAGTGCATCCTGAAATCAAACCTAAAGGTAGTCGAATAAAATACTGTATTGTTCTAAATATTATGCTGTATAAGTCTGGACTGACATGGATGTAGACGGACTGGTTTGGGAAGACATACAACAGTGAAGCAGTAATTCTAATTTTTTAAGTCTTCAACTGATAAAAACCAGAATCAAGGTAAGGAGAGTAGGGGAATTAGAGGCAGCAAACGGCCCAAGCTGTTGAAAATCAAACCTGGGACTCAACTACTAAACCACTGGGTCAGCTCACATATGAAAGCACAGACCCTCTTTAGTACGGACACTGAGATTTAACCTGAGATCAATAATTTAGCCTTTACTCATTTCTCAATTATTAATTTCTCAGCTGGGAGACGAACTATAAAACTGACACTGAATCTGTGATAGTGATACTTTCTTTGCTGCTCAAAAATGTCTTTAACACGGTTCATAAACTTCAGGGGGATGAGCTGGTCTGCAGCAGAGGCCAGCTTTAAGGTAAGGGCAACTGGTGGTGGCAGCCGCTGTTTCTAGGTATGATGTCACTTTAGAGTCCCTGTGTGGTGTGTTTTATGACATTATTGCAGGCACTTAGACTTGAGAACAGTGCTAACCCTGCATAACAGAGCCATGATGAGCTGCCATACTGAGTGACTTTGACAGGAAAGTCCATATAGATGCCCATCCTGAAGCCCCACTGTGTGTCCCTGTGGGGTTCTGAGTGGGTGCCTGTCATAGTATTTCTTATCTCTACCTGTGTGGCTTTAAGTTTACAGTTTCATCTTCTTCCCTTTTTCTGTGGCCTGGCCTGTTCAATGAATAAAAGCATATAGTGCCTCAACTGTCACTCTTGCATGAAGACAGACAGATGAAGGACACACACCTGGATATGCAAGGGCACAACGTGGTCAAGAAAAGTGTGTGTGTTCAGGATAAAGCATCGTGTGTGTGTGTGTGTGTGTGTGTGTGTGTGTGCGTGTGTGTGTGCATGTTTAAGTGTGAGTGGATGGAGTTGTGATGGGGTTGGACGCCACAGCCTTAGGACCAGTCAGATCATCCATCAGACTGAGTCCTAACCGTTTGACAAGAGAAGGTCTTGCTCATGGAGGAGCTGTACTGTCATCCTACACTCTAGTTTGCACCCATTAACAAGCAGCCAGGATGCCCTTATCACACATCACATCAGGAGCACTTTTAAAGATAGCCGTGATTAGAGATGGCACGGTGTCAAGGTCAAAATCAGTGACAGAAACTGGGCCGCACCATTGTTTTCTGCTGAGCCTGTGTCATTACTGATTAGATGCTTATTATGCTGTGTTTCCACTACACGGTATCCGGCTCGACTAGAATCGACTCGACTCGACTCGACTCGGGTAGAAGGTACTATTCCTGGAGACCATTTCCATTATAGGATACTACTGACTTTAGAGTACATGGTCGTCATAGCGATGCTGTGCGTACGAGAGTTGCTGATAAACTCGCTCATTGCATGTAGCCCCATCAAGCTCGGACTGAATCTTTTCATCAGCCACCAAAGACAGAAATGTCTGAACCTCCTCGACCGACCATGGTGTCGTTTGTGGGCTGTCATCATGGATTAGTCTACCGGTATATTTACTATACACTTCCAACACCATACACTTCTGTTTTTTTTTTTTCTTAAATGGTAGGTCGTGCATTGGTGATGCAACGACACAAACACAACTCTCTGACCAATCAGTGGTCTGCAGTGTTTACATGACACATTTTAGTATCTCTTCACCCGTTTTGGAACCTTGGCTGAGTAAGTACTAAAAAATAGTACCATGTGCCAGATTCCAGGTTCTTTTACATAACGGAAACACAAAAAGACTGAGTCAAGTCGAGTCAAGTTGAGCAGGTACCACATAGTGGAAACACAGCATTAGACAATGACAGCACAGTTTAAACCGGCAAATACGTTTAAGACGAATTTGAGTTAAAGTGAGACGTGACTTGAACTGGTAAGTTTGTCACATCATCACCAGTGTTGGGAGTAATGTGTTACAAAAGTAATGCATTACAGTACTGCATTACTTTTTGCTGTAACACAGTAGTGTAAGACATTATGAATCAATTTTCAGTAATATTTTACTCGGTACTCGGTGTTACAACACATTTTTCACCCGTAATTTAATAGGCTCTATGCACAGCTCCACTACTTCCTGAACTTCAGGTGGCTCCTTTATTTCTTGTCTTTCATTATTGGACACACTGATTAATCCAGGTGCGCCTAATTAATCAGTAGTCACAACAGGCACACCTGGATTAATCAGTGTGTCCAATAATGAAAGACAAGAAATAAAGAAGCCACCTGAAGTTCAAGTGGTGGGGGTGTGCATAGAGCCCAGTGCTCAAATTAAAAAACAACACAAAACCAAAAAAATTAAGGACATTAAGGAATCAGAAATGCCGCAGGAAAGTTCTATTTCCTGTTGGTGTTCAGCCAATGGGTGAAGATGGCAGAAGACAGCACAGTGTCCATATGGACGTATGCTCATTACTAACCCTAACCCAGTTTTACAGAAACTAGTTGGCATGAGCCCTGTGATCAGCAATGACAAGGTAAGATAACATTTCTATGACTAGTTAGAATTGTTTATCAATTGCAGATTTATCTACCGGCGTCCTTGGCACCTCGCCTCCTGTATGAACATGTAAAATGTTGAAAAAAATGCAAGTGTTCCTGCTGGGATTCAAAAATCGGAGACCGTAACGTTACTTACTGAGCTATCTGTCCACATGTACTTGTAGGTGCAAATTTATGCATCCCAAGGCCCTCATATGTCTTGTATTGGGGAGGGAGGGTTCTACTGTGCATATTTATGATGAGAGTCTGTATGTAACTCAAATCAAAAGTAATACAGGAGTCATGCAACACATTACAATTCTGAGACAGTAATATTGTAAGGTAAGGAATTACTTTTAAATAGCAGGAACTAGTAATCTGTAATGAATTACAGTTTGGAAGTAACTTTTACAACACTGGTAATCACAGAGTCTGCACAGAAAGTTGTGGTTTCACAAAATTTTTTTCATCCACTTGCACTGATCAGATCCACCGTCATCTGCAATATCTTGTCTTGTCACCAGTGTTTTGAGACCCTTAAACAAACCAAGCAGATCAACACAATCATTATCATAACAAAGGCTTACAGGACTGGAGCCACTGCAGGCATGTTTAATGTTTGCAGATTGCAGAATGTTGGTAGACAAGTACACAGAGCAGATAACTTATAAGATGTGAAACCATCTATACACATTTTATCATATTTTTTAGATAAACAAAAAGTGTGAACCCAAACCCACAATAACTGACTCACATCACTGGAGATTTATTTTTAATCTCAGGCAAATGTGATTGTGGCCTTCTTAAAAACCTTTAAAATGCTTGGAATAACCTGTAAATTGATATATTGATAAAGGCATTAATGACACCTTATGAACCTGTGTCATTTATGATGATCCATGTAAAGGTGACATGCACCTTGTGACACAAAGCTAAGACACCCCCCAACTGTGGACTGTTTTGTAGTGATTTATCAATTATATACATGACTTATATGTTTAAAAAAAAAAAAAAAAAGAGGGGAAAGAACTGGAGGATATCAGACTACTACGCACAGGAAATGGACACTGAATGGAGTTTTCTTAGGCCATGTCCACATCAAAGTGCATCTCTTCCGATCCAATCTTTTTCTTTGTCATTTTCCAAGATGTGCTCTGCAAACATGGAGTCATTTCAGGAAATATCTGGATCCACACAAAACCGCTGAAAATGACTGAAAAGGATGTAGTACAAATGCCAGGCCTGTATGTGGTGTTGTAATGTTCTCACAAAAAAACTGAGAAGAAGACGTGGGACATGCGCATAAAGCTTGCTTGGTTCTACCGGATCTGATCCAATATTTCCTACTGCTTGCCTTCTCTGCAGTAGATCCAAGAGCATGTAGTGAATATTGTTAGCTACGGTTGGTTGTTGCTCATTGTAATGAAAGAGTAGCCAAACATTTTGATTCAATATTTCCAATAAGCTCAATAGCTGTTGTAGCACAAGCACTATTCTGTAGTCCACCATTGTTGTTGTTTTTGTGAAACGGCGCCTTGCTTCGAGGGCGGAAGGTTAGAGTGGTGGGGCTATGACATCGTCATTTTAGAAAAGTTATGGTTTGGTCACACAGACAAAGACGTGAAACCAGTGCTTTCAAATTTATCCATTCTGGGACCCAGTTTCAAAGACTGACAACACCGGTTTTGTGTGGACGAAAGGCCTATCCGATACAAAACTTTTGGATATACGACCGAAGCCGTCTTCATATGGACAGGGCCTTAATTGTGTTTCATTCTATTGTTTTGTTTCCCATGCTACTAACTATCCAAAAAAATTTTGCATAATGAACTGTACCATTGCTCATCGGATTCTGACCTCACCTTATACGTTCCTCTAACAAACAAACTTTTGTAACTGCTATTTTTTTTAGTTCAGAGTACACCACAGAATATAGTAAATACCAGTTGTGGTGTTTTTCCTGGATTTTTTTATTGTACCTAAAATGACTATTTTAACATTCATTGTGTTTCAGACTTGCACTGTACTGGTGAAAATCGCTGCAGCAGGGGCTCAGATTTCATAACTGCTGCTTCTTTAGTAAAGGTCAAGGCTTATGCGTAGCCTACTGGCTGTGCAGCTTTTTGTGACAAGTAAACTGATCTGCATGTGTTAAAATATGTAAAGTGCTTCTTTGAAATTAAATAGAAGACTGATTCAGAGCATTTCATACCTAACTGAGTCATAAAGAGTATTTCTTTCAGCAGATGAATGCAGGTGAATCAGTTTAATCTATAATCAGTGCAGTCATGCGGTGACTGCATCCTTTCGTGTCTGGCAGTCTCACAGACTGAGATGATGTTGTAGGTGTGGTGAGTGTTTCATGACCCACATATGCAGTGTTCATAAGGGAGCTACAAATCAATAAAGTTATTGATTAGTAAATGACAAATTAGTGTTTTTTTTCCCAAGCAATACACCTCATTTATTTCTTTCCATGACAAACACAATACTGATCCATATATCCAAACCATTACACTTTTAGGTCTACTTTGATGTTCTTACAATATGCACCTCCATTTTATAAAACATTTCTCAGCTCAAATTCCACATAAATCTACGCAATTTCAAAATTTAATCTCTAAAGTAGAAAAGGCAAAGGTCTGTCAGTTGTTTTTTAATAGACACTAGAGACAGTCAACCTTTCCTACAGTTGACTCACCTATTGACATTTCATATTGGTTTTGCATTTTTATTGCATTCCCCTGCATGTAGATTTTCCTTGGTTAAAAGCCACTTGGATGCATGCCAGCAGGCGTTTAAAAGACTTTCCTGTTGCTTGAGATAGATGAACCCCGATGAGGAAGAAACATTTAGCCACGAGAGGCCTCTGTCTACTTTAATTCTTTGTCATTTCTTCGTTCTACCAGTGAAACTTTAATGTAACATAAACCTAAACTTATCTAACCATGCACAGGAAATAGACGACAAAATGGGCTGGTGGAGACAGCCTGTGAAGAGAAGTGTAAAAATGAAGAATGGAAAAGAGAATAAGTTGCCTCATCGCCAAGACACAAGTACAGTGAATAAAGATTCACAATATCATCTGCTTTGAGAAACCCAACTAGCACTTTATAGTTTGTACATGAAGTGATTTTTACACTTATTTACTGATGAAGATTCTTGGTGAGAACAGAAGTCATTTACAATTGTTACACACGTTGAGGTAGGTTCCATCATACATTTCACTCCTCTTACTTCAAGTATGACCACAGATCTAATAGCCTGAAGAACTGAAATCATCTGCATTTCTGGTTTTTTAAAGGGGTCGCATTTTACTAAACCCACTTTTATTAGTCTTTGGCACATTTATTTGTGTATTTTTGTTTCAAATATTTTTATTTCGAAGCATCATCACAGTTACAGATATGAAATCCCCCGGTTGGCCCATCATGCTTCATTTTTAATATCAACACAACAAACACATATTCAAAAATAAACAGCATTGATAGGGTGAGAAAAGAAGAAAAAAAGAAGAAAAAGGGAAAAAACTAAACAAAACAGAAAACAACAGGACAAAAAAAACAAAAAAAAACCATATCATCCACCCCCCCAGCCCCCCTCCCCAGCCCCAGAGCCATTAAAATAGAAACAGGTTAGTGTAGTGCTACACTGTGGGCTACTGCTTATGTAGTGGATCTTTACTATTTGGCCTTTCCATTTATGACATCACTGGTTTCCAAATTTTTTCAAATTCTCCCAGCTTGTCATTAAGTGTGTATCTAATCCTTTCTAAGTGAAGGGTGT
Organism: Sphaeramia orbicularis; assembly: GCF_902148855.1. NCBI lineage: Eukaryota > Metazoa > Chordata > Actinopteri > Kurtiformes > Apogonidae > Sphaeramia > Sphaeramia orbicularis. The sequence continues at coordinate 50,808,145 of NC_043959.1, forward strand.
CCATCATTGTTGTTATCCAGGCTTTAAAAGTTGGTGTCTCTTTTGACTTCCACAACAGGAGAATAAGCTTCTTTGCACAGAGAAGGCCATAGGACAGGAGGTGGCGCTGTACCTTCTGCATATTTCTGGAGCTTTTTGAAGTACCCAGTACAACCAGTAGGGGATCTGGTCTTAGCTGAACCTTAAAGATATTTGAGAAGAATGAAAATATTGCATCCCAGTACTCCTCTAATCTTGGGCATAGTACATAGCTATGTAGCAAGTCTGCATCCATTTGATTACATTTTTCACAAATAGGTGATATTTCTGGATAAATTCTGTGCAGCTTCACTTTTGAATAGTGTAGTCTATGTAGAATTTTAAACTGGATCAGACGGTGTCTAGCATTAAGGGAGCAGGTGTTTACATTACTGTGAGCCCTTATCCCTCAGCTATTTCTTTGTGTGTTTTTGGACCCTAATAGTTCATAAAGTTTGAATTTGAACCCTCCAGGTGCTGCAAAGCTATCTTTATATTCATTTTAGCAAAAACCGAGTGGATTTCTACGACCCGTTTTAGTTCCTTCTTAATTTGTTACATCTATAACTAGTTACATCACAACATTTGCACATATAAGGTCAAGACTTCCGATGAACATTTCTCCGAGTACGACATAATAGTTCGTCAGCAGCAGCGGTTGTAGTCCATACTGAAAATACGTCCAAACTTCGAGCCGATTACCTAAAATGTTCAGTTGTTGGTTGAACGGGACAGAGCAGCACAGCCAACAACCTGGAGGGGGTGGGGCGTGAAGTGGCTCATTTGCATTTAAAGGGCCAGCGCTCAAAACGACCTTTCTCCTGTCATTACTTAGAAACATTGTTGAAGATGGACCTGTGGAGTTGTATTAATGAAGAATTCAGACCCAAGCATAGCATTTACAGTTTATGTAGACCACAGGGAAATGTTTTAAAATGCATAATTCCATTTTTAAAAAAAGCAAAATATCACTCCTTTAAATACAGTAGGTCTCAGCCTCTGACAATAAAAGGACTTCGAACACACTGGTTGTAATTCCTAAATGGTTAAAGCAACATTTTTGTTAAATCCCTTGAATTAAAGTCCACACTTCAATCACATCTTGAGTGTTACATTATATATCCGCTGTGGTGGTGTACAGAGGCATAACTATAAAACTTGGGTCATCATCCAAATATTTATGGACCTGACTATATTTACTTTTATTACACTGTTTCTCATAAAGTTGCAATAATTTTGTTTTCAGACACATTCCTGGTTTTATTCTTATTTGTACACATCAGTAATCACCTCTGACCTGGTGAAATGATTACATACTGAGGCCCAGTTACACTTTATCTATCAAGGACAAATACACTGTCACATGAGAAAAGGTAAAATATTTTATTCCAACTTTATGAGAAACAATGTATTTTTCAGTGTTTGGGCAACCTGGTCACTAGAATAAAATGTTGTGCGTTTGTGCAACTGAAGCATTTTTAGCTTAAGAAATAAAAGTCAGTTTGAGTTGAGGAAGGGTTATTGTTTGGTTTTTAACTGTAATCATTTTTGAGGGTCAGAGTTGTTATTGTAGCTTTAGTTTTTTCTCTATTTAACTTGAATTTGAATCCCTGTTAATGGACGCTGGGAAAGTTTTTTAAGATTACAAAATACTGGGAAGGATCAACAGGTTGCCATTCTAAAATCTGTTTCAGGTATCTGTGGACAAATAAATAAATGTGAGGCACATAAAACAATAACCTTGCACTTCCTTAAAAGAAAAATAACATACGAACTTGCACTTTCAGTTAAATTGAACATAAGCTAAAACAATAAAAGGAATTATAACAAACAAAAAAAAAAGTCCAAAAACCAGTCTTCTATAAAGACGTTTTAGATATCAGTGTTCACTCAAGGGTGTCTAAACAAATATCTCTCCTTCCTCTCTGCTCTACCTTTCCATTTCTTCTGACCCTTCAGTCCACCAGGCAGCTTGTCTAAATATTATCGGTAAAGAAGCAGCCAGAAAGCTGTTGCGTGTTGCTGAGAGATTATGTGCCAGGACACAGCGGTGAGAGTGACAGTTTTGATGCAGGGGTTGTGAAGGGTCTGTCAAGTCATCCCTGGTTGTTATATTACTGCTGGTCAGCCTGAATGTTCAGGGCAGGTCAAAAGGAGCCTCAGGCCTCTGGGAAATGTCTGGGAATGCCTCAAAATACCAAAAGGACCACGAGTGGTTAAAACACTGTAATGATGACATGCAAGTACAGCTGGGCGATATGAGACAAAAATATTATGTGATGATTGAGATCATGAGGTAGAATCATGATCCACAATCTGAAATAGGATCTCTTTTAAAGTGTAATAAAGTTACAATCAAACTATTTCCCCCAGTTTTGTTATCACTGGTCTATTATTTATTTATTTATTTATTGTTTACAAATTATCTCTCAGAAATTAAATGTGCTAAATCATACGTACTTGAAAAATGACAGAAGTATTGGTTAGCTGATGTTTTCTGATAAAGAGCCCATAAAGTGTAATTAAGTGTAATTAATATTGGTTCATGTACATTTACGCAATAGATTTAGAAATCTTCCACTAAAAATACCGTATAAAGCGAATTTATTATAATGTGCTGACATTGTTTTGAAGTAGATCTCTGGCTCTGACACAAATATTCCTTCTGAGTAAACCCACTCATTAATTCTCAGAATTTCTGATTTTGACCCAAGACTGTATCTTGGAAACTAAAGCCAACCAGCATTTTTGATTAGATTTTTCTTTTCTGGTGACTCAAACTTGGTACATTTTCATTACTTTTACTCTGGAGGCATTTTACTTGTAGACCAGTGATCTGACTAAAAACTCTGCTTTTTTGCACCATTCTGGACAAACATTATGACAGTATTTTCACACTATCAAGATGAAGTAGTCAACATTTTCCTGACTGTGTTGTACATACATCTGTTACAGCAGCAGTGTTTTAATGAATTACCTTGGCTGTGGCCTAATTTGTCCTGCCAGAGTTTTATAATGAATCAAAAATGTTTTTATTCTCTAGTGTAACTCAAAACCATCTGTGTAAGTCAGACTCAGTGCGTGTTGGAGTCCAGAAGTCGGACAAGCAGCTCACAGACCTGTAATAATTCTTCACTGTGCAAAGACATTGTTTTGTCATTAGTGCTTTGCACAAGTTATCACAGAAAAAAAATGTAAACATGTTACAGGCGGCACAATGGTCCAGTAGTTCGCACTGTCACCTCACAGCAAGAAGATCCTGAGTTTGATTCCAACACCAGGAACCTCTCTGTGTGGCGTTTGCATGTTCTCCCCATGTTTGTAGTCTTCCCATGATTATGCACCTGAATCACTTCCCTCAAGGCCTGAGTGATGGTTTGGTTTTGGTTTTGATATATAAACAAACTGACTGCTTGTGATGGAGTCAACTTTGAAGTTGTTCACCGTGAGGGAAGTCATTCAGGTGCATAATCACGGAAACACTAACGGATTCGTGATACTTAGGCTATCACTCGGGTTTTACAGATTTGATGAAAAAAATTGGTGACGAAAGCTGCTCTAAGTATCACTATAAACAGATAAATAAATTCACTGCTCTAGTTACTTTAATGCTAGCAACCCATAGTGCAATGCTCACTGTAATAAATAAAATAATAAGGTATAAGGTAAAATAATATGGTATTCAAGTCCTTTAAAGTGAATATTCCCTCAGAGGCAATGTCTTGACAGTACTTTAATTTCTCTGCGATCCCTCAGAAAAATACATCATATGGCAAGTCATGGATATCTGATTGCTCACCCTTGGATACATGTATCTAAAGTTGATATGAAACTTCTTTTTGGATAGGTAATGAGAAATAATTCATGGTTTGCAGAAGTGTACAATGGCAACATTTTATTCTAGTGAATGGGTTGTTTTGCAGATATGCAGTTCAGAAAAGGACAATTTATGTCACCATTTAGACTGAATGGTCCAGGTCAGCCCAGTTTATAACAATGGCTGTTGTTCCAGAAACCAATACTGTTGACTTTGTTTTGGTGTTGGTAGAGAATTACAATAGTATACTTCATGTTCAGTGCACTGAAAGCAATTTCACCTTATCTGTGCTAAAGAAAAATACAGAATTTTTTTCAGAGGAAAGCATGAATGACTAAGGCCTTAGCGACGGAACGACTCCCTCTACTTCAATACATAACTTATATATCTAAGCTCACCTTCATCCTCTCTTTGTCGGTACACAGCTTATACAGAAAGTGTTCTTACATCAATGCACACCTATGAATGCCATGCCATGTTCTGAAAAACAACTCTTGAAACATCCAAGAGGGTTCAAGGTAAGATATGCCTTAGCCTTCCTGCCAACCTATCATATTTTTAGAAATCAGTAGGTGTTTTCGGTCCAGTATGGTGTACTGCAAATTCTAGCAGTCTTGGAACCCTCACAGACTACACAAGACATCAGATGGCGTGCACTGGCTTCATGTTTGCAAATCTAATTTCCGCGAAGATGCCTTTTTCATGCCCTCAGTCCTCCCATCTTGGCTTTTCTTGCCTGGTTTCCATCTCAGCTTTCAGCCAGCTGGCTTACTTCTTTTCTTTTAGCTATATGTTATGGATTCTTATTGCCTCTGACATGCCCTCTAAATGTGTGAGCCTTATTGAGTTATTTAATCTTTTCTAATCCCTAAAGAGGCTTGAAGAGTTTAAGTGACATAACTCTGACTTAATGCTGTTTTCTTTTCCTTTTTTGCGTTAAATCAGGATGAAATTTACCACACTGTTTGCCTGATGCTGACTGAGAGAGCAGCATTAAAACCAGGAGGTTATATTGTAATATGTTTAATCCATGACTGTAATATTATGTTAAATTGTCCAGAATTTGTTGTAATCTTCCTTTACCTTGTGATTTTTTTTGTCCACAAAATGCCATCATTCTTTTATATTTCAAACAAACAATAACATTAAGAATATGTGTGACCTGTGTTTTTCAGACCGGCAATTTATTTTATGACCTTGTGCATTGAAGCACATATTCATTTTATATCCAGATGCTTCAAAAGGGGCCAAATTAATTGAACACCGGAGTTTAGGAGAAATCGGTCACCAGGGTGGTTACCTCTAATTAATCAGGTTGACAGCATGTAATTTGTCTAACCAACCATCAAAAATATTTTTGCTCCTGGTTTTCCTGTGGAATTAACTGATACTTTTAAGGCTGCGTCTACATTTGAATAATTAACTTCCTGTCCTACTGATAAATATCATTATCAGTGATAAATACCCTCCACACTGTAACACAGAAACACACGTAGACCTCATTCATCCAGCCTTTGAAAAAACTCAATGATCTGGCTACTGCACCACCATTCAACCAACATTCTTACTCAAGCAATTTATCATGAGCACTATTCATTTTTTGGAGTAAACAATCAATATTGTCTCGTGATTGGCTCAGTTAATTCACAGCTTTTGTCCATCCCCTCAGTCAGTTGTTTTAATGTTGCTCTCATGTTTATGTTCGTTTCCTTTGGCTGCTCTGGTGTCTGTAAGCTCTGCATCATTTACTTCAGCACGAACCCGTCAATTATCCACCTGCCAACTGCAGACAGCCTTCCACTGTTAGGTTTAGAATCTCTGCCACCTGTGTCTGCTGAAAATGCGCTTTCTTAGTCAGAGTACTACAGCACAATACTGTTGTTTTTTGTTTGTTTGTTTGGTTTTTTTTAGCTCTGTATCATCTCTACTATACATGTGACTGAAGATGAGATGATTTATGAGAAGCTAGTATAATTATTGTATCTGTATTTTTGATGTGGGTCAGTGTGCAGTCCTCATGGTATGCATCATCTAGTGCAATAGTTTTGCCTTGGGACACACATTTTCCCATGAGTTCATAAACAGGCCCATAAACACTTGTTCGGCAACACATGAGCTTTTTTCAACATAATATACATATATACAATACGAGTTTTAAAAATATATATACTATATTTTCATCACTGAATTCAAAATGCATAATAAACTTGAGTTATTCACAATTTTATGTGGAACGAGTGTGCAGTTTGGTTGAAAATGATATTTCTATTTTGTTCACTTGATTCTGACATGTCCCTTTTTATTTTCAGTGTTTGTAATTCCACATTTTTCCACATATTTTTGCTACATCTTGCCTTGCCATCCTGTCATCTTTCAGTCTCATGTCTGCTTAATCATTGCAAGTCAGCCTACTGCACATCACTGATGCAATTATGCAAAAATAAAAGCTAGACATTAGAGCAGCTGAAAGGTTGGAACAGTGGCTTGTGACAGAAGGGCTGCTGGGTCAATTCCTTGGTCTGGCACAGATAATGTTGAGCAAGGCACTCAACCCTCTATCTGCTTCCTGGGCGTCTGACATGACAGCCCACTGCTAGTAGTCCGTGGTGTGTTCCTGCATTTTTGGCTAATGATGGGTTACAGCAATGAATCAGTTTCAAAGTATGTTGCATGTCCAAAACACTGACAAATAAAAATTCTCATTTTTCTCACAAAAAATAAAGCAGTAAAATGATTTTTTTTAAAAATGGATCATGATTTTTATACCTTGATGGTACTTGTGGTGCTTTAGAATGTGTCGCATTCGCGTGTTTGCTCATAAAACTACACATCAGTGGAAAAATCAAAGTAAAGCTAGTAGAGCTGACCACTTCTTATTTACAATATTTCCTGCAACTAAGAACAGTCTCTCACACAGAACAGTGGTTCCAGGAGTGACGAGATATATGGCATTTTAAGCTGAAAGTGTTTCGGTGAAAAGAAAACTCCTTCCTGCAGAGTGTCCATAATACTTTATGTCGGTCGACTGTTCCGTCTTGGGGGGTTTTTTGTACTTTTTTGTATTTCGTAATTTCCCATCCAGAGGGCCAACATGCGGTTTCCATCTTTATGGGTTGGTTCTGCTGCCTGTCACTACCAGATCAACTGCCCATTTGCATATTTGCGACAGTAACTCTACTTTAACAAACTGCCTGAAATGCATTGTCAGAGACATTCAGAGTCATTCTGCGCTGCATTAAAATTTTTATTAATCATGATGATGGATTAATCTGCATTAACCCATAAATTTTGACAGCCCTAATATATATACGTCTGCACATTCATATCATATTTAAAAAAATGACAGGCATATATATTATACAGTATGTAACTTTCCTGCTGCTTTTTCATTAGTTCACCTCTCATCACAACCTTTTATTTTTCATATATGTTTGGACATTTTGGGCCTTTATTTCAGAAACAGTGAAGGTAGGGAGAAAAGCCCGAGGAGACAGGGGAGATGACATGCAGAGAATAGGCCTCAGGCCAGAAATGACCCATTAAACAGTAAGACCTTAGTGCTGCTGTGATGCACCAGAGTCATTTTTACCTCCACCAAGGAGGTTATGTTTTTACCAGCGTTGGTTTGTCTGTCTGTCTGTCTGTGTGCAAGATAACTCAAAAAGTTAAAGATGGATTTGGATGAAAATTTCAGGAAATGTTGATACTGGCACAAGGAACAAATGATTAAATTTTGGTGGTGATCGCGGGGGGGGCACACTGATCTGCCTTGGCGGAGGTCTGCGCTCTCTGAGTGCTTTTCTAGTTGTTATTTGGATGAAAATCAACCAGTCCAAACTACTGATAAGAAGCAGTAGCTTACAAGGATTACCTGAACACAACACAAGCACTAACAGGTAACCCTGCATGATTATACAGGAGTGAACATGTTCTTTTTTCTACAATTTTGGTGGTAAAAACTGTTTGAAACAATAATGTGAATTATCTAAGTCCAGAGTGCTAACCATTACATCAAAGAACCTATGTTTTTTTTAGTCACTGGTCACTGTCCTGATGCTTCAAATTGTCATCTACAGAAACATACATTTATTCATTTATATTTGTTTGGAAGCAAGATCAAATATCTTTGGCAAAGACCAAAATGAATCCATTCATTCATTCAATCATTATCTGAACCCGGTTTATCCTCACTAGGGTCAGGGGTCACTTGGAGCCTATCCCGGCTACTTAAGGGCGAAGGCAAAATGAATCCTCCAAATCTAAAACAAAGTTCCCTGGCTGAAGCACCTGAGTGTGCATTTTACTTAGTTGTTGCTGTTCCTGGCTGGTCTGGTGGAGCGTTCCTCTTACAGGGAACACGCTTTCTTAAAAAAGTACCAAAAAAGTGAGTACACCAAGAACACTTTTTGTTAGAAGTTTGATAAACCACAGAAATATAGTTCACAATATAGTAATCCATCATAGTTAATCCTATGTGCCAGAAGAATTACATGCCTGAAAAATACCACTAAATACTCCAGCATTAGCACCTCATGGCCGAGAGCTTTCTAAAGATGTCCAAAGACAAAGGTGTTGCTCTTTATAAAGCTGCCAGTGCCTCTGACCCTGCTGCTTGGAAGGTTACAGTGAAATAATGTATGGTAATCTTATCCTATAATTACAAATATCATCAACTTGAGTTGCCAATTTGATTTTACTATTTTTTTCTCTGACCCACTGTTAATGATAGTGATTACGGATGAAAAGTAAATGTATGGTCTGTGTTCCTGATGTGTTTGCTTATACGGTAGCTCATGAAAGTGAGTAAAACCACTTTTACACATTTTAAATTATTTCATAAAAGCTGTAAACTGTGCAGAGAAAGGACCAAAAATAATAATAATAATAATGGATTGGATTTATATAGCGCCTTTCTAGACACCCAAAGTGCTTTACATTATTGACCCATTATTCATTTGCTCTCACATTCTCCCTCTGGTGGTGGTAAACTACATCTGTAGCCACAGCTGTCCTAGGACAGACTGACAAAATCAGACACTGAGGAAAGTAGTTCAAGGATTGTATTAATGATAATAACAGCTTGTGGTGAAGCTTTTATTATCTTTACAGGATGATACTGTAGCTCATGACACTGTTATTAAACACAAGGAGGCACAAGAAACCATGTAGAAACATACAGAACATGTTATGATGTGTCTGCATACAAAGGTAAGGTGAGTAGTTTGTATTACATATGCTTAGTGAGTACAGAATGTATATCAGGTAATGTAGGTAGAAACTGGGAAGGTTCAAAACTACTGATAGTAATGTTGTAAAATGGAAATGGATGAGGGGAGACAGCAGTGAAAAAGCAGGACTTAAACACAGGAAACCAGTGTTTCTGTCCTATTTACAACTCAAGGTATAAGGTATATCTTACTTTAACACAAACCCTTTCCTATTCCTCACACAGTCATGTCTAAACATAACCAACGATAGATAAGATAAGATAAGTTAAGATAAGATAAGATAAGATAAGATAAGATAAGATAAGATAAGATAAGACTTTATTGGTGGCTCCTCTAGTCCCTTCTGTGTGCCTCTCTCTGTTATTTCATACTGTTATTACAGAAAAGTATAATTGTCACTGAAAACAGCAGTCACATGACCAATGCTAGAGATGAACAAGCTCAGCAACCAAGAGAATAGTAAATAGGTGGGTGGAGCCTAGCAGAAGGTTTCTTTGATACTTTGATCTAAGGTGATGTCATAACGAACCCTAACGTATAAATATACTTGTCTGCGTTGATTTGTCATTTCAACCCATTATTGAACTGAGCAAGAAAAAAATACAGGAAGCAATGTGCCCTGTAACAGACACCAAACAGGAACCAGGGACTGTTGACTATAGCCGCTACGGATGAACAGATAACAGGAGGGATCTTCAACCTGAGGGGGTCCCAACCTGGCAAAGGAGGGGTCCACCGCCCGAGCTGGCCCCTGCCTGTAAGAGGAACCCTCCACAGCAAGACCAGCCAGGAACAATAACAACCAAGTAAAATGCAAAGTCAGGCGCTTCATTCAGGGAACTTGGTTATTGATTCAGATCATTCAGACAACTCTGGTGTTTGTCGACAAACTTTCAAAGCACCAGAAGTCCAGGATTAGGCTCCATGGCAGCAATAAAAAAAAAAAAATAATAATAATAATAATAATGAATGCTTGCGTTAACCATGTTTGGTCTATGCCAGAATATTTTATCTTGCTTCCAAACTTACATAAATACATGAATGTATGTTTGTATAGATGACAATCTGATGCTTCAGGACAGAGACTAGTGACTAAAAAAGCATAGGCTCTATGGTGTAATGGAATTACACAAAAAGAACATGTTCACTCCAGTATAATCATGCAGGGCTACCTGTTAGTGCTTGTGTTGTGTTCAGGTAATCCTTGTAAATCTCTAATTCTCATCAATAGTTTGAATTGGTTGATTTTCACACAAATAACACTAACAAAAATCACAGCAGCACTAAGGTCTTACTGTTTAATGGGTCAATTCTGGCCTGAGGCCTATTCTCTGCATGTCATCTCCCCTGTCTCCTCAGGCTTTTCTCCCGACCTCCACTGTTTCTGTAATAAAGGCTTAAAATATCCAAAAATACATGAAAAAAAGCATATAATGTGAAAGGTGAACTAACGAAACAGCCACATGCAAGTTTAATACAACATATTTTGTATGCCTATCCTTTTTTTCCTTTAATACAATATAAATATGCAGACGGTAAATATTACATTTCTAATACATCAGCCTCTTGGAGTGGGATGGTGTGTGAGGGGGATCGGTTACCCTGAGAACAACAGCCTTAATAGGAGCCAGACAGACCTGCAGAGGCCAGGGCAGGACTCTCATTCCTCATCTCACCGTCACACTGACCTCATTTGTAGCAGAAGTGTAATTATAAGAGGCTGGATGTGTGACACTGATCACACTTCTTTGTTGGAGAATAGAAGAGATGGTTGACATTTGTATTACTCTAACTCAGGTCCTTTTCATACATTGCTATAAATGTAACTTTAAATTGTACTGTTTGATGTTGTTCATTATTTCACTGCGTTAGTTAGCCTCATCTTATTTGTAAAGCTTCTCATTCTTTAGCTTCTTTTGCACCAACGTGATACAGAATATCTCTGTATACAGACCTATATATCTGTGTCACAAGTCGCTTTTCTATTGGACATATGTATAAAACTTAACCGATATTTACTTAATGTTGAAAAAACCAGAAGTGCGTAATCTTGGTTTTTCCATTAAATCACAAATGCAATGATTTGTTTATTTAAAATTCGGTTTCCTGGTAAGTCCACACATACCGCGCCATGTTTCTTTTGAAACTCTTCTTTGCTTGTTGTAATGTCCATCAATATCCGTTTTCTTTAATTCATGTGACTCTAGTTGCAGAAAAATCTCTTTCCATTGCAGTTTTGCATGATATACCATTTGCGCTTCATCCGAAAAACCACTTCTTGCAGCGCAAAAACTTTTAATTGAAAAATGAGAGTTTTGGCAAAATTGTCATTTTTCCATTAGGTAACATTTTATGCGCAAGTTATATTCACGCAATTTGAGGGTCAATGGAAAAGTGACTACAGATAGATTGATACATTTTGCTAATTAATCTACATGGAGAAGACATGTCCAAATGGATTGGTATTGATACACTGACTCCAATGGTGGCCAAGGCCTCTCAAGTCAGTTACTGAGTTTAACATAAAATAAAACACGAGAAAATTCTGCACACCAGTGTAGTTCCCATGCAAAATTCATTCCAGGCCCAGGTACCAAATGTATGACCCACCACTGATAAACAGAGATTATATAAAAGAGGGAGTAGACCCAATGCTTAGTCGACCATAGTTGTCAAAAATATTACATATAAAAGGCATTTCTGTACAGGGGTTAAGTGTTATGAAGGATCCCCCCCCCCAAAAAAAATACACCCTCTTTTTGGTTTATATCAAGTCTGATAAAGGTATTTAATGTCGTCTGACCATCTCAAAAAATGGAGAACAAATACTCTAAGGTACGATGAGGCCAAAGAACAAATAATTCTCCTCAAGGTTAAAAACAAGTTGAATTTTCAAAGTACATCCTGAAGGCACAATGGGACTAGATCTAAAAAGATTTTTCTATTCACAAAATTGTACACCAAGGGTCAGATAAATGTATCTCCATTAAAGGACAAAAAACACACACACATATATATACATACATACATATATATATATATATATATATATATATATATATATATATATATATATATATATATATACATATATATATATATATATATATATATATATATATATATATATATATATATATCACAATGTCACAAAATATTTATCAGAGTCCTGAAGATTGCGGATGCATTTTGAAGGAAAAAAATCTCAAAGAAATAAAAATGCCCCTTTGTAACTGTTTTATGTATTTATAATAAGTGTAGTGCTTTGATTCTGGTGTTCCATTCAGCAATTATTCATTTTATAATTTCTTCAAGGATTGTCAAAGTAAAAAGGGGTCATTTTGTCTTTTTCTCATCATTACATGAGCCTTTAAAAATCCACTGTTGGTCGACCTTTACTACGTACAGGATTTATATGGGGTTAAGTTGCCTACATTCATCATGCCTTGTAGTAAATTGGAATAAAATGAAGCCTGATAATGAGACAGCACCAGGCACTGACTGGCTAATCTGTATTTGGTTCTGTAAAACCATGGCCCTGAAGCGCCCTGTAAATAATTAGGCTTTATTAAAGGTAGACCGTTTTAATTTTGGAAATGAGCTGGAATCCCTTGTCATGATTAATTTAATGCACCCTCTAATATGTCATATCTAATTCATAAGAGAAGTCAAGCTTTTCTCACCGAGCTCTACAGTACTTCGCAACAGCCAGGGGCTGTGACCACTGTAACCTCGTGCACCTTGCCATTAAGTGCATGAAGCTGCTGGATGTGAACTCTTTCTGTGTTCTTCAGAGCAGTGTACATCTCTGAGGATTCAGCTCACACAGCCATGGCTCTGACTCTGTGCATTTTCAAGATGATATTTATTACTGTCCACAATTCCAAAAACTGAAATATGATTTAAAGCACAAAATATCCCTGACCACTTCATGTGAATTTATTGCAACAGGAGAAAACTTACTCTTCTAATAGTACTGGTGAGCGACACAGCTCCCTCAGGGCTGCAATGTGCTTCTCTGGGATGCAATTAACCAAAAAGACACAGGGGATGCTTGGAGATGTTTGCATGGATTCCCTCTTTATTTGAACATACAAATTGTATAACGCTGCTTATTTTTTCTTGTCTATTTTAACCTGTCTCTTGAAAAGAAATGAATCCGCAAAATACGTTGTTCGTTTTGGGTAGATTTACGCATTGGCTTCTTTGCATCGCTTCTGCAACCCACACTCTTCTCTTTGTTGTTTCACACAGATGTTTATATGTTATCTTTGCAGGGGCATAATTCCAGCTATGTTTATTTCAGTGAATAAATTCATATATATAAAAAAAAAAAAAATTGTTTCAAAGCCCGAGTGCTAAGATATACATGAAAGTGCACGCTCCTTACAAGACATTTTACATTGAGTTCTGTATTTGGGGATTTCAGCATACAAATGAGAAACATCCTGATAGATACAAACCATCTCTTCAGTGTTTGGCATATGATAACCCTCTAAACTGGTGGGTGTTTGGTATTTGTACGTTTTAAGAACAGTGCCATAGTTATAACACAGGCTGTTTTCAGTCTGAATGCCTACTAAATCACAATGCAGCTTGATTTAATTAAGCCTAGAAACCTTTAACCTTTTGAATTTGCAGTGAAAAGTATATTTCTCCTGTGATGTCTGTAGATCCAATGAAATTTTCCATTATATTTTACTCTGAAGTCCTCTACTCATATGAGACGTAGATGATCTCTTTTTAATTTCACTAGTTACGTCCGTATTCATTTTATATCTTTTACATTATACTAATATTTCGTTTAGAATGATACATACAGTACAGATAATATAGAGGCACAGGTTTTCTTAACTGCTATGAAGTGAAACTTTAGTAGGTTTCTGGTCCAATTTTACTTATTTGAATACATTTGCATGTATCTTGTGTACTAAGCTGTTTATGTCGGCACTATTGTGCATGTGTGTGCCTGTGGGTCTGCATAATTACTCAGACATGCAAGGTGACCCAGTAAAGTGCCTGCAGAGATAGTGAGAGATGAACTGCAAGTGAGCACAGGGAATGACAGTGAAATGGGGAGAAAATACAAATGAATGAGTTAGCGGAGTGTTCATAAACTATTTCTAACTCCCAGTGGAAATATCTGTCACAACTGTCAGATGCCAGGTTTCAATCTGTCTTAATTTACGCTGTCTTTGCTAATTTTAATCAGATATGTCAGTCACATTCAAAACAGTTCATGTAGTAGCCTTGAATAGTTGTTTCTGCAATAGCCACCAAATGCAGCAGCAACTGTCGATTGTAGAAATTGATTTAAAAAGCCGGCTGTGACAAATAGGGCTGCTTTTACAATGGTCCAGCAGTGAGTTTCTTCTCCCTCCTACACATTTAGGAGACAAGAGGAGGATCCTGTCCCCCTCAATCCCATGGGAAAAGAGAATGTGACTACATAATGAATACTTCACCCTGTTATCGTCGAGTAAATATTGGACACATTTTTGTCAACACGCATATCTTCTGTTCATTGACATTTAAATGGTATTTGTCAAACACACAGATCGGGAGACAACTGACTTCATTTGACATCTGTTTCTGTCTCAAAAACAAATTGTCACATGATCTGGCAACACACTCATTCATTCATTCATTCATTCATTCATCTTCTGAACCCGCTTTATCCTCACTAATGTCGTGGGGGTACTGGAGCCTATCCCAGCTACCTATGGGCAAAGGCGGAGTACACCCTGGACTAGGGATGCACCGATACCACTTTTTTCCAGACCGAGGACAAGTATAAGTACTTACATTTGAGTACTTGCCGATACCGAGTAACAATACGAGTACTTAATAATCCCATTCCAGTTCTTAGTTCCTTTGGTAAATGTGCTTTACTGTCGTTGTCATTAGTCTGACTGGAACAAAGTGCTGCTACTGACATTTAATGTGTTGGAATGAGCGTTTCTCAATTAATCCACCAGGGGGCGTCACTCTTAATCATACTGGACAAATACCACAAAGAAGAGTAAAGTTTTTTGAGATTAAGAAGAAGAAGAAAGTCAGTACTAAACATGGAGACAACAGAGGTAACACTAATGTGATACTAATATTGCAGCATTTTCACTGGTAAGGTGTAAAAGCTTAGCTTCAGCAGGTAGAGAAAAGAGAAATGAGCCATAAGTTTCGTTTTCACTTCCGCTGGCTGTGGTCCGCACCACTCCATACTCCCGGTGGTATTCTCCATCCTGGTGTGCATTCTCCATCACCTGGAAAACGGATGGAATGTACGCAGAGGACGGACAGAACGCTGCGTCCGTATCTTTTACGTTACTTGCAGTCAGCGTTACTTTTATCACCGTCATTTGTTTTGAAAAATCTCCACACTCTTCACACTCAACACACATTATTCCACCGCCACATACCTGCTGCACTGAACTGTGAATGTCACACGGCCGTAAGTGGTATCGGTGCATTTGTATCGGATGTCTTTTATGAGTACAAGTACGAGTACACACACTGAGTATTAGAGCCGATGCCCGATACTCGTATCGGTATCGGTGCATCCCTACCCTGGATGAGTCGCCAGTTCATCGCAGGGCTGACATGTAGAGACAAACAACCAATCACTCATACATTCACACCTATGGGCAATTTAGATTAACCAGTTAAAGCAACACAATGGACTTTTTCAGCCTTCAAACTATATTTTCAAGGTGGAACAACAACTCACAATAGGTTCAGTTACACTTTCGCCATCATTCTAGAGTGTCTGTATCGCCTGCACTGGCACTATGCAACTTCTGGTTTTGGGTAGGAACCCCTGCACAAAAAGAACAAATTTACAAAAAACTAAATTTAACTGCTTTACAGCATACATCACAACCCCCTCCGTCTTCAGAAGATGAGGCAGATGTTAGAATTATACAGCTGAAGAACATATAAAAGCCTCAGCATTATATAATTAGTCAGATATGTTATAACCATGATAACTATATTTTGTAATTGGAATGTAATATAGCAGTTATATAGCAGTTATATAATAGTTGTAATTTCTGTATTTTGCTGATTTGCTCTAGGTTGTGTTAGAAGGTAACAAGCTTAGAAGGGTGGAATGGAAAACACAGACAAAGGGACACAGATGGTTTAATTTAGTTTTTAGGAGTGTGGAATATTTATTGTTTTATTATCCAAAAGGAGAAGAGTTTAAGAGGTCTGTGGGGTAAGGACAGGGGGTGAGGGGGTGACAGCTGTAAGGTGGGGGATGTGCAATGTTATTGGTTGAGGCCAGAAGGAGACAACACCCCATGTATGACTATAAAGGATGAGGAAAAAGGTTTCTCTGGGCTCTTGAGGACAGGGAGCCAGAGAGATGGGTTCTATGTTTGAAGACTTTATGTCTGTGGGCCTGGAAAACTGATTGTCTGTAACCTTGGGAGAGTAAGTTTGATTAATGTTCATTAAATAATTGATTCATTGCTTTCTTAAATCCTGTTTCAGGTCTGTTTTATGGTCAAGGTAAATAACCAATGTCATGAATGCAGGGAATAGAGAATTGTAAGTAGAATCCCAACACAGGTAAACAAAGTTACAAGTGAACGGAAGCTACAAATAGGCTAACGGTCATGGCTGAAGCAGCAAGAAAGACAAAGAGCATAAGGGTGTTGTCCGAAAGAGACAAAGAAAAGAAAGTTTCTGTGATAAAATAAGAGGCCAGACTAGGGTGAATATTGGTCCAGGTTTCACTCGCTAATGTGAGCTGAGAAGGAGGAGGGATGCCCCACCAAATGAGACCTGGACATGTTACTGTTGGACTAGTAAGTGTAAAGCTTACTATGTTTCAGGTTAATGTAAACTGAATTTACAACATTACAAATCAATCTTCAATTTTTTGTATTACAATATGAATATGATGACCACACAAACAGCATTGTATTACAGTAAAACTATGTTCCCACAATAAGCAATCGGTTATTTACTGTTATATAGTACGACAGCGAATTAGGGTCACATAAGAAAATAAAAACACTTGTCACTACGAAAATAAACTTGTAAAATATTGAGATAAATCCTGTAATTTTATGAGAATAAAGTCGAATACAAGAGTCATAATTTTACAAGAATGAAGTTGTAATGTTAAGAGAATAATGTCATTATATTTCAAGAATAAAGCCATAATATTATGAGAATAAAGTTGTAAACACTCATCGTATAATGGCAAACTTGGAACCTTTTGGGAGGTTATACTTTCATTTGGGGTTTATGCACAGCGAAATACTGAGCCTATTAGCCCACCATTAACACACTGTCATTAGTCTAAGGCCTCTGAAGTGAGTTTACACATGTTTGGGTTTGTTTCATCGTAACAACCAAATGGATTTAGAGCAAATTGCCTCTTTCTTTTTCTCTGACTGGATGTTTTTGAATTATGTTATTCTCGTAATATTATGGTTTTCTTCTCGAACTATTACAGCTATATTCTTATAGTGACAAGTGTTTTTATTTGTCCTATGTGGCCCTAATACGGCATCGTAATATAGATCTGTTCAGTTGTCTGTTTTTTTTTCCATTTCTGATATTTAAAAAAAAAACAAAAAAACAATGATGTTTGTATAAAATGCTGTAAGGCTACTTTACCTGGCCTGAAGACATGGTTGAACACACATTAATTGTCTTACCTCAGGAAGTTTGTCGCCATCAATGGCTTGTCACCAAATGTCCGAGTATTGCCGAGATACAGATTTTACGACATTTGTTACAGACAATACCATTTCTTGACTTTGGGGGGACCCTGTAAGCAAAAGTTTCATGGTGTTGCTTTAAACTATCAGTGCATGTCTTTTGATGGTGGGGGGGAAGCCGGAGTACCCGAAGAGAACCCACACAGACACAGAGAGAACATGCAAACTCCACACAGAAAGGTCCCTGGTTGGAATCGAACCCAGGACCTTCTTGCTGTGAGGTGACAGTGCTAACAACACAATCAGTTATAGTAAAATAATGTTAGTTAGCACTAAACACATTTAATATTAGTGCATTATTATTATTTCATCTGATACTTTAATGCATTCAGACAACCTCAACCCAGTCTCTAAACTCAGGCTTATCCCTTCTGAGTGTGCCCAGTTAGAGGAAGGGTACCACGCCATGTTTCGTCCCACTGGCACAGTGTATGATGGACCGTTTTTGTATTGAGAATATTTGGCAGTAATAACAGCCACAGCTGCAGTGGGAGCTCTGGCTTTTTTCAGTTTAGGGTCGTCTGAAACTCTGGAAGGTGAATGAATTAATTAAAGGAGAAGTTGGCTAACAAACAAAACAAAGATGGATAAACTCAAAGCCTCAAGCACCAGATTGTGTCTGAACTGAAAAAGATTTAGATTGTATTTGTTGTGGGGGGTTTTTCAAAACAGCTGACATTATAGACCTCTGTTTTTGCATGCAGAGTAAATCTTGCTTCGATTTGATTTCCATTACACAGGTTTTTTCTTGCAGTTCATTTTCCTCTTACTTCAATGCCAATGTTTTGCTATTAAATTTGATTACAGATTAGACAAACAGCTTAATCCCCATATAATACACCATTTTGACTGAGAAGCAATACAATAAAGATTCACTGACAGTTGGCACAATAACATTCAACAGTTAGTTTCAGATATTCACAGATATTTTAATATGTATTTCTATATCTGACAAATATTTGGGATTTTTCTGTTACAGAGTCTGAATAAATGTACTAGTATTTTATAAAAATAAGTTTTACACTTAGAAAATATCCTAATACACAGCATGCAATGTAAACAACTTCAATCCAAAGTTTGTGTCAGAGCTGAAACCAAACATCCTGATAAATTTAGGGACATTAAAAAGTGATTCAGAGCTTTTATTACATGAATCTAGATGGATGATGACACACGTTATAAGTTTTTTTTAGGACATAGAGGATAGAAAGCAAAATCCTAACTTGCTGAAGGGTCCAGCTCTTACATAAACCTGTCGACTGTAGTGAATCTCTAAATTTAGACACAGGTTGAGAGTACATTTCGGCATTAAAGATTTAACTGTAGGTGTGAATATTGTAGATTAGGGATGCACTGATTGTAAAATTCTTGGCTGATGCTGATACCGATATTCTGTAGTGTTTCACTATATTGTTTTTGTTATTTATTCCCCCATTAACAAAGAAGTCTACATTATAAAAACAGTTACTATTTTACATTTTTCAGCTCTTCATAACATCTATATATAAAACTAAGTGGCCTCTGTGTGTGTGCATGTGTGTGTCTGGGGATTCACACAAAATCCAGAAAGAGCTGACTGCTGCAGTTTGACATGCTCATGTATTTTTGGTCAAGGAAGAGACTAGCGAAAACGGCAAGTTGATAGGACCAATATTCTGGGAGATATTAGTAATTTTGGAATACAATAGCCTTACAAACACATTGCTATGGCCAGAACACTGGACAAATGCGGTACAGTATGCACAAATACACAACAGCATAAAAACTACCACATCTAGAACCTTTGGATCCCCACAGGTCAACGCGCTAGTTACCTTTAAATGATCACAGATTCACACATGCAGATTTATGAACTTTTGACCATTAAACACCTATTGCTATTTTTGTGGGAAACTCCAATTAAATTTTTGTCTACATTTAACTTTGCCTGAGTGATTTAACACCATTTATTAAAACATTGACCTCTGCATTTAGTATTTTTCAACAAATGGCAGTAGGGCTGTGCAATTAATTGAAATTCAATAACGATTTCGATTATTACACTCAACGATTACAAAAATTATGTAATCGAGAAAAAACAATTATTAATTTTGAGTTGTTTTAATTCACGCGCACGCCAGCTACCATGAGCTGCTCCGCCCCACCCCCCTCTAAGCTACAGCTGCCAGCTAGCCGGCAGGTCCACCCCACAAGGAATGTTGTACCTAGCGGTCTTGAAAAATGGCAGGAGAATCACAGCAGAAGCGCTTGGTAAACAGAAAAGGCAAGTCAAATTCAATTGTATGGAATCACTTTGGGTTTGATGAATAAGACGAAGAGCAAAAACACAGCACGTGCAAAAAGTGTTTCGTAGTTGTGTCCGCACCGACCGGTAACACAACAAACTTTTTTAACCATCTAAAGTTTAACCACCGTGAACTTTATGATTATCTGATGAAAAACCAAAACACAAAAAAAACAACTCTGTCTACAACTTCGTCCGCAATGCAATCTTCAATCTCCGAATCTCTTTACGCTGCAACTCCTTACTCATCAACATCGGAGAGACACCAAAAGAAAACAGAATCCATTGGCCATTACCTGGTTAAAGGTATGTGCTCCATTAACATCACTGACAACTGGGGCTTCAGACAAATGGTGAATACACTGGACAAATGCTACATTTTGCCTTCAAGACATCATTTTACACCAGCTGCTACTACACTGAACATACTTGAATTTATAATTTGCACTTTACATGAGTTTTTTTTTTTTTTTATTGCTCCAGTTCTATGGCAAGTCTATAGCAGTTTAATTCAAGTGCACTATTTGTTTACAAAAGGAAACATACTTGAATTTACAGTATACTTATTTGCATTCAAAGATTTTTTTTTGTTCCGTAGAAAAGTGAACATACTTTGTTTTAGTGTTTAAAAGCTTTATTTATGTTAAACATAAATAAAGAATATACAGGGTGTCCCATAAGTCTCCATACATAGGAGACATAATACATTCCATACATATATGGTTCTAACATATATTTCTTTATATTTCTTCTTTATAGTTCTTCAGCAGACACGCATTGAAATGTGTTCCCGACAAAATGGCAGTCATATAGAGCATATTATATAAGTAAAAATAGTTTATGTCAAGAAACGTTTATTTTTCCTATGTATGGAGACTTATGGGACACCCTGTATTTTACATTGTTTTGCAAGAAAAAAAATAAACAACTTAAAGGTTAGCAAATAATCGTTTTTAATAATCGTGATTTCAATTATTGCTAAAATAATCGTGATTGTTTTTTTCTATAATCGAGCAGCCCTAAATGGCAGGTATTTCCCTGTATTTCATTTACTGACCATACAGATGTTCATAAATGCACAGAGTAAATTCAAAGGAAATCATACCAAAACTGAAAAAAGTGACCTTTTCATCAAAATTTATCATTACATGAACATCAAAAACAAGCATCTACATCCATTGTCATTCGTCTACATGGGCTTTACTTGTAAAATCATTGTTGCAGATCATAATGGTATTTCCATGTTAATTACAGAGTCTTCAAAGTGACATATCTGATGCTGAAAAGCTGAGAAATGGCATTTTATTGGCATTTACCATTGAATTAGTTAATTGTATGGATAGTAACAGTAGTTTTAAAATGATTACACAGTTTAGATTAGTAGATGCTCTCAGTTTCCAGTGGCTGTTTATGTCTTTGAGGGTTAACATAACAGCAGAAAAATAAAGACATCGTATATGCCAATACTGATACTGGCTGATATCAACAAATATTGGCTGATGCTGAAGTCTGGCAGATATTTCAGTGCATCCTTACAGCAAGTGTAAATTGTGGGAGTATAATGACCAGTGCTCTTTTGTGTTTATCGATAGCCTTCATCATACTGTACTCTATCCATGTGCCCATATAAAGGAAAAGCAAACACCAGCTTGTTGTGCCTCTTCATCTTTTGTCTGCTTCTCTGTTTGTTTTTCTATATTGTTCTCCATATCCCCTCCCCTCCCTTTTATCCACATTATCCAGAAAACACTCCACTGTTCCACTCACACAGGCCCATATGCTCGCAGACACAGTTTCCTCATCACGCTATTGCTCACTCTTTCCCTTTTGCTATTTTTTGCCATTTATCTCTGCCTCTGTGTGTCTGGTTTGTGCTCCTGTGATCCATGCACCATGCTATTGTTTTATGATTCTGGGTCCCAGTGCCACAGCAATCTAGGACAACATCACAAGGAGCAGACACTACACATACTGTAGTGTATGTAGATAGTGAACCACATAGACAGACTCAAAGCCAGGAGGAATGAATGAATGGAGATTATAGCGCCGGGGTGTTTCTTCTGATGATGCAGGACAAACTGAGCTTCCAGTGAAGTTACCCGAGTTCATCTCTATCAAATGTGTCGAGGATATTTTATGTGTTTTTCTCAGAGACCTACCTCAGCTGCTTCTCTGTCTCAGGTGAACTTTTTCCGAGGGCATGTTAAATCTGACTCTGACAGTACCCTAAAAATTCAGGATTTGTTTTCGTCTCCCCAGTATATCCACCTTGGGAATAGACCACATGGCTGTTTGACTGTTGCTTTAAATTATTCAGAGCTTTTATTTATAAATAAACACTGCCCTGTACCTCTCTCTCCAATTACTCTTTTACCTCTGGCAACCAAGCAATCAACACAAAAAAATAAATAAATAAATAAAAAAAGAAAGCCAAGCAAACCCCAAAACTCCTCTTTTTTATGTTGTGCTCTCAATATTTCCCCATAAACTTGTCTTTCTGTCATTACAGTACTTCATATTTTTTTTCTAAAACTTCTCTTGCTGTTTTTCTTCTTGATGTTCTGTCAATTATTTTTTTACACTGCTTGCTGCTAGGATTGGTGATAACTGATATATACCCAATATATTGTGGCTCATTCTGTGTGGGATGTAGCAACTGACTAAGGTCGAACACAAACAGTTACAAAGGTTTTAGGCCACTGGTTTGAGAGAAGGTCGAGAACCATGGATGGATTATTAGAACTGGAATCTGGACCCCAAAATAACATATGTCCTCAGTGAAAAAAAAAAAAAATGTTCCTTTCACCCTGTACAGTCCATTGGACATGAAGGCTAGTGCATCACCTGCTGCATCACCAGACTATACAGTGTGGTGATGTCAAAGAAAAGCCAGTAATGACATCTCTATCTGTTTTGCTGTTTTAGGATTTTTTCATTGCAGTACCATTAGTGGCCACTAGTGTAAATATTATCAAATGAGCAGTGGTCTCATTCCCTGTTTATCTTACAGAGACTACTCATGGGCTGTTTTTTAGCATTTGCGTTGCTAGGCTAACGAGTTTACTAAGTCTGATAAATCAATTAATCAATTTTAACTTGTAGGTGTTTGTAGTGATGTCGTTTCCGAGACCAGTCTTGGTCTCGAGACCGGTCTCAAGACCAATTTTTTGTAGTCTCGGTCTTGTTACGAACTCAACTCTTTTGATCTCGGTCTGGTCTTGGTCTTGACTCTCTTTGGTCTTGGTCTTGTCTTCGTCTCGGACCTAGCGGTCTCAATGGGATTTGTACAAAAACCGCATCATCACAGAATAGTATCATGATTTATTATGCGCCCCCCTGAAATGCAACCAGTCAGATGCATCTATTTGAAAAACATGTTACACTGCTTAAATTTTCTTAAAGGATAATGCTGGCTCTCCACAGTCCACTAGCGATGTAGTCCTTGAGACCGGTCTTGGTCTCATTTTTTGTGATCTGGGTCTTACCACGGACTCAATTCATTTGGTCTCGGTCTTGTCTTGGTCTTGATACCTTTTGGTCTCGGCAGTGTCTTGGTCTCGGTCTAGCTGGTCTTGACTACAACACTAGGTGTTTGTGACATGTGTTTTGGTCCAGTCATTCAGTATTATGAAAAAGGAGTTGAGATTGTCACTCTGCAAACACCTTTTGAGGAGAACTAACTATTGTCGATATAAGTTCTAAAGCATTTTGCTGCATGACAAACATGACTTGTGCGTGACAGTACAGAATGTGTTGAGACATGTCATTATTTGCCTATTTTCTTTTATGTCACAGCTTTGTCATTTCAAGGTTATTGGCTATGTTTCCATTTTGCTTTCACATTCACTTTCTGTCACATAAGCAAAACGTACCATTCCCACTAAAACTGTGACCACAAATCCTTCATCCCTAACACCAAACTGAGTATGTGTTAAAAGAGCTATAATACAAATTCTATACAAGACGTACACTTCAGATCAGAGATCATGCCTACAGACCAAATCACAAATACATCCAATACATTATGTAAAACAGAGGAGCGCTCCGTTTTTAAAATAGCAGCTTTTTCTGTTTTGTTTTCCGACTAATCACAGACTACAAAGTCAGTGTGTTTGTGGTTATTTTCATATTCCCATGGTTTGTTTTACATGACAGTCATAGGGGTGGCTGTTAACACATGAGCAGTATGTGACGTTGCTATGGTAACCTGTCTAATGCTTAATGATCTGATTTAGGACAGGGGTTAAACTTAATCCTGCAGAGGTACAGCTGTCAGAAACATCAAATGGGATCTTCCTTTTTTTTTTTTTTTTATTAATTTCATTTTCTTTAAGGCCTAGAGCGCAGGTATTTTTAACAGAATAATGTTAGTTGTGTCTATCAGAGAGGTAAACTGAGCCAAATTTTGTGTTTATTTTTTTCCAGTTAATATTGCCCTGATATATTAACTCTCCTGTTTTTTTTTCAATCCACATTTTCTTACTCTTATAAATCACCTCTTCTTTCTCTCTTCCCCCTCTCCAAAATCCTCAATGGAGCTCTATCATCACTCCCCATCCTCCTTCTCCTCACCATTTCTTGGCTACTTCCCATCTGTATAATTGAAGCATTTTAAATGTATGATGGTTTTAGACACACAGGGGAAAATAAAAACAATCCATTAAAGCAGAGGACAGGAAATTGAAACAGAAAGCCAGAGAAGCGATGCTGGAGTAGGAGAACATCATCTTGACATTGATACAAAAATTGATGGTGGACGGTGTCACACATCATTGTCAGCGCAAACAGGCATTTGCAAACATGCTCATTTAGAATAGGACGGGGCTCGATGTTATGCTAACTAGTAAACACACAAACAAACACGGTCATCTCATTCCCTTGGGTTGACTCCAGACGGATGATATGAAGATGACAGCAATTACAGTCATCAGTACAGGTGTGGGCGTTATTGTGAGAAAAATACTGAAAGCTGGTATTGTGAGGTTAAAAATGATTTAATTTTACCAGCATTTAAATAAAACTTTTAATCATCTAAATTAACTGAATTTCCTTTCTCTTTCAGGTCTTCTCTTGGACAATCCAGACAGTGTTAGCCATGTAAACAGCAGACAGTAGACAGGACTGATAAGTGAAGGGAGGCAAGAATAGATACCTGTAGGCAATAGTAGTAACCCAGGAAATCCATGGGTGTTGCATAAATAAAACATATCAAATGAAAAGAGTAAAGTGCAGTACAAAGGGGACGGAAATGTAAGTAAGTAAGAAAACACGGCAGACAAGTGAGAAAAGTCAAAACTGCAAGAGGAACACTGTGCTGTAACCTGTTCGGAGTCTTCTTAAAATAATCCACTGCCTCTGCAACAGTCTGTCCAGTCCTCAGGAGCGACGCTGAGTCACCTCTGTGGCCTTGGTGCCTCAGGAGAAGAACACCGGTGCACATATTGTGCTGCTGTTCAACAGTCCTGAAACAGGCACAGCAGCTACACAGTGACCAGGCTCCATCCAAGGAACTGCCAATCCACTCACAAGAATAAAACACGGACATTGTACTTTTCTACCAAACACAAATAAGCCATTTCTGAACATGAACATTTATAGATACAGTACATGTTTAAAAATATTCAGTGCATCATCACGTCTGAATGGCATGTTGATTTCCACTTCTCTGCCAGAATGATCTATATGTACATACACTGTTGCCCATAAAGTTGGAATAATTTTCATTCCTCATTTTATTGCTATTTATACACATCAGTTATCACCTTCGACCTGGTGCAATGATGACATACAGAGTCCCAGTTACACTTTATCAACAATAAATCACATTGTCACAAACATTTCATGAGAAGAGGTAAAATATTTTATTCCAACTTTATGGGCAATAGTGTATATATGTATGTTTTTTTGAGACACAAAGTACCATTAACAGGTTTAAAAAAATACTATAAGACTCTTGCATTCAGGCTGTGACAATGCAATTAATTGACTTTGGTTAGATTTAGGCACAAAAATCATTTGGTTAGGGTTACAAAAAGGGTTGGGTAGAGAGCTAAAATTAGGATGGACTAAAAATATAGCATTTATCTTCAGTTGGAAACAAGACACCAACACTGGTCTCCTGTGTGTAAGTCCACAAAGTTCATTGTTCGTTATTTTCATCTCCAGCGGCCTCCCTCTAATCATTGTCTCTATTTAAAGCTGCAGCGCTTGATAGTTTTGTGGTGTTACTGAGCAAAAATTCCATAATTACCTTTCAGCTTATTGTTATTCAAGTAGTTTTAGAGGAAATAAAGATTCTACCAATTCCTATACACCCAGTTTCCAGGCTGTAGAGGTAGCAAATAAGTTTTTTCATGTTTATTCCTGACTTGCATCACTTCCTTCCTGGGTTACAGTTAATAAACTGATGTTACTTTCTTCCTGCCCTTGCTCATACAACTACAAGAGGTGCATAAATTGCAGCCGCCATTCCGTCTGTGTTGTCATGGTAATGCTATGTGACACTTGTAGCAGTATACACATGCTATACATCCATGTAACCAGAATAACATTGGCTAAAACCTCAACCAAATCCAATGTCAGACAACAGAACACAACTCAAACAACACGCACTTAACTAGGCAAATATCTAAAATAAGCGAACAGTCTGAGACCACCGTATGTCATGAATAATTTAGTAAAACAGCAGACCAATACAACAAACTTTGCACCGCTAAGCTAACACCAAGCAGATCCAATAGTACAAGTACTATTTCTCTAAAGCCAAAAACTCATTGAACAAACCAAAGAAAAGCAAAAATAATGGTCACATTATGAAGCGATCATTATGAATTTTGTCTTATCTTTGCTGTTTTCTGATCATAACTTGGTTTTGTATGGCTAAAACTACCATTGGCTGATGCATTGTTTTGTGTGACACTGAAGTGATTCCTACTGGAAACAAATGGCCCAGTGCTTAAGAGGTTAAGTCCCAAGATCCAAATCATGATCTTTTCTTAACCATAACCAAACCTCTTTTATTGTATACTTGACGGTGTACGGGGTTTGTGATGCAAATTCCACTCTAGAGTCAAAACCCTAGATTTTCTTTTACATCAGCCATCCATTACAGTCAGTTGCCTGTTGAAAATAGGACCAATCCTTTAATGTCAAATGATGCAGAAATTATACATATGTATTGCAACATTTTATTCTGACATCTGAGTTGGCACTGCCCTTATTACAGGAGCAGAAAAGACAAGGTCACCATGACTCAGAGTTAACCTGCCAGCTGAACTTTTCAGACATTATAGAGTGGATTTCAAAGGGTAGAGAAAATATATATCAAGCTCCCAAATATTTGCCATATTAGTCCAGAAAACTTGGTCTAAGAAATTACTGACCCTGGAGATGGAGGCAGAGGAAACAGCAAACTTTGGGGAGTTAAAAGATGAAGTATTATGGACCAGAAACCTCAAACTGCATTGCTAATCAAGCGTGATTCTGTAACTACATGTCCCATTCCTCACCCCAGCTCTCACAGAAGCTAGTTCTGATGGATAATGTAAGACAAATTTGACAGCTTTCCCAGAACAGCTGGACTGTTTGAATTCAGAAGTAAAACCCACTGACAGCCCAGCGAGTGGGACGTCATTCTTCCAACCAGGTGCAGAAAAGGTTAATGCTGACATTTCATCCATGAAGAATACTCGTCAGTCATTTATTGTACACTCACACTGAAAATACAGATTTTTAGAGTAGATGCCAGTTAAGTCTGAGGACAGACTGAAAGTTTGCAAGAACAATAAAATGTGCAGATTTTTTGGGAGACAGCCAGCAGTTTGGACTGAGTCTGTCTATCATGTCGAGCTGCAGCAGGTATACACACCAGCGCTCTGCAGTCTCCACATCCCTGCAGTGTGGCGGCCCCCAGGAGTCCAGGTCTCCACATGCTACTTGGACGTCGGCCGACGCCTACTCTACCCCTGGTTGATGCTAACGTTAGGATGTCTGATGTGCATCAGACAAAGTATAAACCTAATTAACTGTGAAATAAACATTTGTGCTACATTTAATAGTCCCTGAGAGCTTCTTTACCATTAGCTTATTTAATTATATTGCTTCTCTACTACCTGTAATGAATAATTTATGAGTCTGACATAAATGTTTTTTCTGGGAATCCAAAACTGGATCAAATCAAACAGTATATGACTCAAGCACCGGCGTTTGTTGGAATTGGACTGCATTATCATGATATTTCACAGTGATGCAGGAGAAAACAGGTGGCCATAGAGAGTCAGTAAGATGATGAGCAACAGAGAACTGAAAGAGGCGGAAACAGACAAAAAGATGAGAGCGGAAATGAAGGGTTGGGGTATGACACTGACAGCTATGCAGCCTTTGTGATCATACACTCCCTCATCAAGACTTTTACAAGTCAAAGCTGTGTTTGTATCTGTGCGTGTTGACAGAATTCTCTGTCAGTCCTGTATTGGCAGGAAGATCCTGTCTGTGCGTAGCTCTGGCTCACCATCTGTTCCTAGCTAGACCGCTGATATCTGTTCTTATAATATCCTGTTCACCTCCCTCAGTCTATGTGGGGTGCACACATCATGTATCTGGACAGTCTGCTATTCTTCATCATCCAACAACCATCACATGATCCACCCATCAATCATCCACTTAAACAAATCATTTTTGTATCCTGCTCACTCATACTCTGGACGCAGCAGTGCGTCCCCTCTCTTGTCACCATTCTCAGCAGGAGAATAAACCGCAAATATCCCTGTGTCTTACTCATTCTGAAATCAGAGTCATACAGCAATACTATGGGGTGAGCTGAGAGCTGCAGAAAATGTCTATTATATCCTATGTATCAACCAAAACAAAGTAATTCCCACTTTTTAGATTAGGAGGGTTTATTTTTAGCTTCGCTCCAGGTTGCTAAAAGCCTGGACAGAGGATTCCTGTAGCCAAGAAGCCTCACTTATAATTCAGCTGTTACAAAGGCATGATGGGTGCTCAGGTGGCACAGAGGCTGGTAGCCATCACCTTAAAAGAAACTGAGATGTTCAGCCACAAATAACTGGTCCAATTTGAGTCTGCCAAGTACTATATGTTGATATTGGACAGTTTTTCAGACCTGTGGCTTGCATTCAGTAGCAACATTCTTGTACATCCACTCCCAAACACTGGTGTTGAATTGAAATACTAATATGTGGTCCAGTGCAATACGGATGTCATACTTCGCTGCTTGATTCTTTGTCATAATACTAGGTCTCCTACTGGCTGCTTGGGGCATCTATGCAGAGGAAGGATGAGGCGACCTGATTATAACCTGAACCTCTGCATGCATTACACTCTTCCGTGTGATGCTCAAGGCTAGCCAGAGATGATAGTGGCTGGAAAGACATGTTGCACATCGCAATGTATACTCTCCACCAACCAGGGGTGAACGCTATAGGGATGACAAACAGTGTGATGGGACCTGGCTACAATAAAAACATGCAGCAATCATCTAACAGTCATGTGTATCTCCCCTCAAGTCAACATGCATTTATAAGCCTTACATTATGTTAATATAATGGCTCCAGGGTAAGATTTTATAGTGAAGTAGATTTTATGCATAGATTAAATTATATTCACATGTAGGGTATTGGAATATGACCAAAATCTCATAAAAATACATATACATATGCAATACACCACAGTTTCTGTATTTTCAGTGCATAAAGGTTCACAAGTAAGCATGAAAATATTACAATATTAAATACTAACCAATTAAATATAAAAAACTTTTTCAACTTGCTAACAAAATATGCTTTTCTAAACTTCCTTTCTATATTTTGTGTGCTCCATACAGTATTATATTCTCTTTCACATTTATAAGGTGCTTTATAAAACGCTACATTTTTTTTTCCTTTGCCACATGGCATTGTGTGTATGTGTGTGTGTGTGTGTGTGTGTGTGTGTGTGTGTGTGTGTGTGTGTGTGTGTATATATATATATATATATATATATATATATATATATTTATATCACAAAACCCCTGGCATCCTTCTGTTGTTTGAATCTTACAGACATTAAAGTATTCTGTGTGCAAGAAACTGTGGTAAAAATGTTCTTAAGTATTGCTTAAACGCATTATTATTGTTGTCAGCATTTTTCCAGACAGAATAGCTTGGAGAGCATCTTTTTTCCCCAAATGTGTATACACAGATCAGGATCAAAAAAAGCCACATCTGTCTTCCTCCTGTCTTTTTCTCTGTCTTCACTTTAACCCTAACTCAGTATCTGGAGACCAGTATTGCTTCAATGAGTTCACTGATTAAAAGGCATAGTGTATGTCTCTTCCTCTCCTTAGCCTCCTCTTCAAAAGTACTCACCTCTGGGAGACTAACATAGATAGTCTCTCAAAATATAGACTGCATCTCTCTCTTCCTCTCTGCCTCTGTCTCCAATTATCTATTTCTGTCTTTCTCCACCAGCTCTCCATATCTGCCAGTAACATTTCCAACCCACACTGCTGGTACAGAGGTAGGCTACTTTCTTGACGCAGATTCCTAAATCTTATTCACCATCTCTAGCTCTCTGTTTTACCTGCGCGCTGCTGCTTATCAATAATTGCGATACACAAAGTATAAGCCAGACAAGATGGCAAACAGGGTCAAGTGAGAGGAGAGACAGAAGCAAGACAAAGGAAGAGAGCAATTACGATGCTGTGTTTAGTATGGACTTGGTGCTGGAGGAGGGTTATGTAAGAGCACAGGCGTGACAATAGAAAATCCAATATACACACTTACACTAAGTCTTACAGTGTACCTCTCAGCCAAAAAACAGGTTTGGAAAAATCACTGCAGTTGCAATTAGAAGCAAAAGCAAAACAGTAACCACAGCTCTGAATGGTTATTGTGATTTTATTTACAACTAATGGGCTGATGAATCTGTGACAGTGTGAAGCCTTCACCAGACCAAAAGCCTTGTTTTTATTTTTTGCATCATTTATCAATTTTGTACCATAAATGAAGCATATGTGCCACTTTACCAATTTACTTGCCCAGCTCTGCTCACCAAACACAGTCTGGTATTTATCTGTCACACATCGTCACTCTTTTTTTGTCTGCCGTTTGTATTCAGGTATCATGATGTGATCCTCTATCATAGTCTTCTTTGGTTGTAAATATGCGCACAGCTAAGCAGAACAGAGCAATATTTCCCCTTTCATAGCCTCACTGTCTTGTCCCTTGAGTTTGCAAATCTAAGTGTTTCACTTCCCAACACCGTGGTTACAAAAGAGGGAAGAAAAACACCTTTGTTTCTGATTCTATTAATTACTGCTTTGTCTCTCTTTTCTCTCCAGCAGTTTGTCTCAACCCACTAATAAGATTCCAGCCCATTAGTTTTGAACCATTATTAATTAAACTTTTGCCTCTGAATCTAAATGCTACTAACATTAAGCAATTATCTCTGACTGTTCTTGTGCTGGATTAATAATGATCCTCTTTTGCACCTTGCACTGAGTTCTACTTGACACCTGACATTTACACCTGGCCTGTTTTGGAGAGATTACAACAATGCTGCAAAAACACCGACAAACCACTACAAAATGTACTAGTGTTTTCCTCCACAATATGGTCCAATTAATTCCAAATTCCAACTGACTTTGCTCCTCTACAGAGACAAAAAAAATATATAATGCAATGAAATTAGTTACATTATGTCACTGTGGAGACTAGGCATGCCTGGTTGTTATACAGTCAGAATGCAGAACTTATAGCACATTATAGCATCAGGTTTAAACCCATTCACATCAATGCAAATGAAGCAGACGACAGTTACACTTTGTTTGAAAGGCCAATGCGTAACGACACCTCCACTTACAGTACCAGCACATTTCTTCTTGACTTAAGTCAGCTTGGCTTTATTCTTGGCACCAGGATATTTCCTTTTCACAGCAAGGATAGTAGACCCAAAGATGAACAAAATTAAGAAGCAAGAGGTGAGTCTATGTGTGTAACCACATCACAACCTCGGGGTCTTTGAAGGGAGACCAGAGGTTTCTTCTGTTTGAATGGAGTCCTATGGGAGAATAAGCTCAGTTCACTGAATAAACAGGTGTTGGTTCCAGAACAATCACACAGCTTCTGTGATGATCTATAACATCCTACCAATAGCCTAGCAAATTATGTTTAGATCTAACGTTAACAGGATGAGTATTTTGTGAGAAAATAGAACGGTTAGAAATTTACAGTAGCTTTACAGTCTGCCATGTAGCTGAACAATGGACCAAGTGCATGTATTTTATGTTTTCTTCTTCTTTACATTGTTAAAACTGAAGGTAAAAATAACACAACTTGCCACTAATATCGCTAATATCTACCATACGCCTACAAAAATCCAACAAAGGCAAACTGACCACAGGAGAGTCATTGCATTTACATCCAGAGTGAAACCAGTCAGAATCTTTGATCAGTACCCCTAGGTATCTTTGGTAAGACCTCAGCTTCGGTGGTTGTCATAGTAAAGTGATGTAAACCAAATGTGACACGTCTTCAACCGGACTGCAGCCATGAGTAATGCAATAATGACTAACAAAGAAACTTCATCTGCAACTTAGAAGTGTCAAAAGAAAACATAGGTGTAAGATTTTTTTCCAGGTGAGACTACAGTTGTTTGAACAAATGTATTTCCTACTTGACAATGTGTTCCTCTTTCATGCATTCTCCATTATCTTAACTTTTTCCCCACACCACAGCATGATGATCCACATATGTATTTACACAGTGATGCCTCTGGACACCCAGCCTGTGAGTGGCATGGTTTTACAATATGTTAAGTATTGCTTCACTGGAACCTTAGTCAAAGGACACTAAAAACACTATCTGATAGTGGATTCCTGCGTTCTCATAATGGAAATGCAAAAAAGACCACACCAAGACAAGGTGAGCTGAGCTAATCCCATGAGTGGAAAAGTGGCATTAGCTTTAGAGGGATCTATTAGGAGAAATGGAATATTAATGATTTGGTTTACATTGAAAAAAAAAAAAAAGAAATTGTGTTTTGTTTAGCTTAAAATAAGTTTTTATATGCATATAGGGAGTGGATTATATGTATATGCTTATATGAACACCTTAAGGAGTAGGTCTAAACGACCAACCATGTTGTTTCTATTGTCTACTGTCTACTTACAGGCTTTATTTACAGCCTAGAAATAAATACAATTCAACATAGAGCTGGGCGGTATGGAAAAAAATCATATCACGATAATTTTTTTTATATCAGATGATATCGACATATATCATGATATAAATCAAATCACTATTTTTTTCAAGCTTAAATTTTCTGTTACTCATAAGTTAGTTGTGAAGACATCAGAAGGTTATTTTTGACTTAAATATGATTTACTTTCTGTCAGAGGTCAAACATTACAGATGTGCAGAAGAACATTATACAACTGTTTCAGATAAATAAAACAGGTACATATATTTAAAAATAAACTAAAAGTCTGATCAGCCGGCAAAAGCTTTCAAGTTTTAAAAGAGAACACAAACAAAACAGACCATCTTCAGGAAACAATATGGTATATACATGGGGCTGTGTTCCATAACTGGCGTAAAACTGGAAGTGAAACTTAACACGCTTTGAACATCTGACTCCCTTCTATGCCATACCCTGCTTTTCAGTAACCCCGTCGCCTGCGTTCTGGGTCACATTTTCTCCTGAGGGCTCACTTATTACCTCCCTCTGCAGCCCAAACATTAGTGTGTGTGCTGCGGCTGCTCTTACATCTGTGCTGTGTGCGTCAACCTAACTTGACGTGGCTCTAGCGTGATTGGTTCGGTTTGGCCCTACTTAATTATGATTGGCTGTTGTTACGTCTGTCAAAACATGAACGAATTAATTCTACTGAAATTGTATCAAGCATGTCTCATATTTCTATGGAAAAGTTAGCTATTTCACGACATATCTCGTTATCGTTTTATCACCCAGTCCTAAATTCAACAGTGTATTTGAACTGTATTTGGGTAAAGTTCATTGTGTGGCAGCTTCTAAGTGATGTTAGTGTCCCAGCAGTAGACCAGTTAATCAGTTTGACTTTCACTGATTCAGATCTATTCACTGGTGTACAAATTACTTTGACATTGATGTTCGGTTTTCCAATTTCTGATAAACTAGGAGAAAAAGAATTGAAGACCCTGGTGCTAAAAGTACTGAAGTCACATATAAACATGTTGTATTTGTTTAGCTAGGTCCACCCTATAAATATGTTTAACTTTTAGCACCAGGGTCTTCAGTTTCTCGCAGAACACTTTCAGCACCAAACAAACCATCGTCATTATCCCAGCCTTTAAATCAGTCGACATCTAGCAGAGATCATTTAAAACTGACAAAACTACCCCCTAAACACAGATGCACAAAACTCTGCTTCTAAAACCTGTACACACTTTCACCTGTAGGTCGTTTTTCAGTCTTGAATTAATGTAACCTGTGCCGGCCTTCATGTAACAGGTGTTTGGACTCTGAGAGGAGGCTAAAGGGAACTCACACAGGAGAAGGACACCTGAGATCATCCTTCAGGAAAAGACCACAGCCTTTTGAACCCAGGACCAAGTTACTGCGAGGGAAGAAAACCAGTCACCTGCTCCAACAAACCGATGCTACAAAATGAGCAAGTACTAAGGAAAGCATGGAGAACAGAATGAACATATTGATTATTTGCTACTTTTAATGTATCACCAGATAAGTAGAGGTTGTAAGGGAGTTGTAACCACAGCTAATGTTTACCTTCTTAGCAAACGGATGGGAAAACGTTATATTTTTCAGCTGAAATGTGCTCATACGGGGCCGATCAAGGCATTTTCTCAGACAGGGTTTGACTGACACCTTCCTGTTGAGCTTCCCTATCGCTCACACAGCTCATACGACTGTTGAATATTGCTGAATATTGCTTTCGTATTTTCAACCATTCCAGAATCAAGAGATTAGTCACTTTTATTTTTCACCATAAATCACAGCGACGGAGCCCTTGGCAACAGTAAACCACTCAATAATTTAACGCTAGTGAGATTTCTTCTTGAAATAGATAGTCTTCATCAGAACATGTGTTGAATGTATTTGTGCATTGTCTAGATTGTCTGGGATAATGTGACATGTCAACTAAAGCTGGAGGGTGGATTATAATTTTTTTGATAATGAATCTAAGCTATTGATCTGATTCATTTTGACACAGTAGACTGCCTATAAGCAGGAAAACACCATCTGTTTCAAGCGAGGGTGTAAGTGCAGAGTACCCTTTAGCCTTACAGTACATTACAGAGGATAAGCCTATTTAACATGACAGGTAAATTAAGGCAAACTGTTGCAATGGATCAGCTGTTCTTCAGAGTTTCAATGCTTTTCTTCATCATTTCTTATCACCATAGAGAAAATTACCTAATGAAATAGCTCTTTATACTCTAATACTTTAGGTAGTGAAATGTCTTTTGAGTCATTAGTGGATGTGATTTCACTTATAATCATAAAGCCATTGTTATCACTATCATAATAGCAGCCATTGTTGCGTATCCGTTATGATGATTTATATGGATGGATACGATTCTTTTAGTCGTGCATATTGTAAGTCTTGACAACAGCACTTCAAAACATTACAGCTTCAGTATGGCTGTGTTCCAAAGCTTAATTTCACCTTTTAGGCAATGTCTCCCAACTTGAACATCTTCCTCTCACTCTCAGATGCAGACACTCTCACTTTATCTGTCTCTCACCTACACAGACACACACACACACATGTCTCACCCACATGCAGACACACACATGCCAGTCATGTAATCATGAAATCACTTCTAGTTGCAGATGGTGACTCATCTTTTGTCCCTGGTGTAACCGTATCTGGCAATGAGGTCGCAAGACATTTTGGATGAGGAGTGATGTTCATTGTGCAGGGTAACACTCGCCACATGGGAAGCTCTTTACCAAACCGCATGCTTCACAGCTGGTAAAAAACAAAGACGTGAGCTGTGCATAAGCCTCGACAGCTGGATAAAAAAGTAAAATGTTGCATTCCCTTGATAGCAGTTTCACAATATAAGCAGTATGTTGCTCTGATTTGAGAAAATAGAGTTTTCTAACAGTTGCAGTTGCAGCTTGTACTAACTAAACCACACTGCTGCTCTGGACAGAACTACACGGCTCATACTTGACTCATTTCACCTTTGATTTTTGCAGCTGGAGAGTTTTCAAACAACAAATATCATGCAAATAGTGCTGGATCCGGTCCACATCCACAGCTGAAACAGTGCAGATGTTGTGGACATACTGCATGTCAGTCAAATTATTTTCAACTTACTCCATGTGGGTGTGGTGTGGTAGACACAAGTCAACTCTGCTGGTGTTTATACAACAAAGCCAAAGAAGACACAGGCTGCGTCACGCCGACAGACACTGAAAAAGGCAAATCTCCTTCAGCATCAGGTGGTAGTCAGTGACCTCGACCTCAGTTCATAGATTGGAAGTAAAGATGCCCAGTAAAGGGTTGGCACAGGCATCAAACGCTATTTACTCCTTCATTACTTAGAGTGATGGAATGGTTCGTGTCATTACACACCGTCTGCTCTCTAATTCTCCCCTCCGACCACAACGGAGGACACACAACCGTGGCGACTCAGTTACAGACAAATCCAAACACACGCACCTCCCTGCTACACAAACACGACAGGCTGCACATCACATGAATATGGCCGAAAATACATGACCTTGTGCATTTGGACTCAGGTCACCTCTTGCAAAAAAAAAAGAAAAGAAAAGAAAAGAAAAGAAAAAAGAGAAACGACCGTGACTACGAAAACCCACAGAGGATGAAGATGGAGCACAACAAGTGCTCAAGTGTCCGTCTCTCAGACAGACAGTCACTATTGCCACCTTGGGTGTATGCAACATCCCTTCTCGCTGCCACTGCTTTTTTTTTTTTTTTTTTTAAGTGAAAGGCAGACTGGCAAAAGCAGAAGCAGCAGTTACCATCAGCTGGTTGGAATGACCCCCAGCATCATTACTTGACATCAACATGACACACTCAAGGGCATCTGGCAACCAACGCGAGAGCTTTGAACTGAACACTGAGCCCGAGATCCAGGATTAAAATGATCCACAGATGGACACACAGATGTTTTACTCACCTTTACTGGCATCTTCTTCTCTGTTCAGATGCATGACTCTTCTTACCATGTACTCATTTAGCCTGTCTTGTTCTTTTAGCACAGCTATGCTCTTTTCCTAAGAGTTTTTACAGGGGGAAACTCTTGTTCCAATGTGAGCTGTGTGCTCCTGGTATTGATGCTCTTGCTCGGCTGGTTCGCTTGCTTGGACGCGCCTGCACTTGTGCGTCTTCCTCCTCTTGCGCGGCTGGAGCAGGTGGTCTAGGTGATGTTGGGAGTCTGCATGTATTTGGACTCTGTCAGTTTCTCCCTCTTGTCTCTCTGTGTCTATTTCCCAGCCCAGAGCCGCTCAAAGGGATGGTCGCAGCCAAGGTTTTAGGGAGGAGACGGCAGGCAGACGGGCGGGGTGACGTGAAGTAAGTCGGTAGGAGGTCGTCTACTCGTAGATGAAGCGAGGCATCCGTGCGCCCTCGCTGTTGACCATTTCATCAGGATCCTGTCGTCGATACTACACTTGTACTTAAAAAACTGCAAAATGACAAAAGCCCCCTGCATATAGAGTAACAGAAATAATGTGGCATTTCAGTCTGAATAATTCATCTTAATATACAGATCATCACCGATCACATTAATGAACAATATAGACTTATATCATCATTAATTGCGGCTTTTACGCTTGTAAAAACCCAATTGTGACATATTTATTACCGACTGTCGATTCCAATCAGTGCAAAGTCTTCTCAATAAGAGGAAACAAGCGCAGGAAAAAAAAACCATAAGATGCATATTAATGATGCCGTCAGCAGTTGCATGAATTATTATTTTTCATCACCGATCTGGATTCCTCATTGCGCTGGTTTTACTCTGAAATCAACACTCAGTTGGATTCACCTGTGATTCTCTGCCCTTTCCACGCACAACCTGCAGAAGTTGCATGTTCCATCTCTGCAGAGCCACTGTCAGTCATATGGTAAATGGCATTTGCATGTGCATACTGTATGTTTTCATTGTAATCATCACACCATTATGGGCAATGGGCCTAAACAGTACATAAGACACATTTACTCACAATTCACGTTCGCGTGGAGTCATGCGCCTAACACGGCTCACTGGCGGCCTCTAGTGTACACATCAGACTGTGGCATTTGGATACTATAGGTCTCCCATCAAGTCTGGAATGGGTTTACTCTAACCCAGGGGTGTCAAACTCATTTTGGTTCAGGGGCCATATTTAGCCCAATGTGATCTCAAGCGGGCCAGACCAGTAAAATAATGACTTACTAACCTATAAATAATGACAAATCCAAGTTTTTCTTTTTGTTTTAGTACAAAAAACCCCAATTAAATTATGAAAATATTTACATTTTACAAAAAGATGTGAATAACCTGAAAAAACAGAAATTTCATTTGAAAAATTAGTGCAATTTTAACAATATTATGCCTCGACTTATTATTTATACAGGTACATTTACACACAGTGTTACATAAACGCTTGGTAACAGGCAGAATATTGTTAAAATTTTGGAGTTTGGAACAAAAATTTAAACAATTTCTACAATATTACATCCCTTATTATTAACACAACTGCAGATCACAGGGGATCCATAAATGCACCAAACATTTAGTAACAGGCAGAATATTGTTAAAATTGCACATTTCGGGTTGTTCAGCTTTGTTTATATTTATGTATTTATTTGCATTTTATGGTGAAAAAATAGTTTTGTAAATGTAAATAAATACATTTTCACAGTGTAGTGTTTTTTTTTTTCACTTCAATTTTTTCCACAGAATTTTTCATAAAAAAAATTTGTAGTTGTCATTATTTATGGGTTATTGTGTTGTTATTTTTACTGTAGATCACATTGGTCTGTATGTGGAACCTGAACCAAAATGATTTGGACAACCTGGACTGTTCAGGTTCATTTTTGCACTTTCATCCCGTGGGCTGGAATGGAACCTTTGGTGGGCCAGGATTTGGCCCCCGGGCCGCATGTTTGACACCTGTGCTCTAACCCTTTCATGCATAGTGGTCACTACAGTGAACAATTACTCTACAGCTTTACTCTTGTATATTCATGGGTTTTGTTGTTTTAGTTCCATATCAACCAACACAGCTGACACTTATGCATCATCTCATAAACTGCAATTCATACCATTATTGTAACTTTGCTGTTCTTTATTGGTTCTTGAATGGAAATCAATTGTTAATACTTATTTTTTGCATATTATCTCTATGAAGTGAGTAATAACTAGTATTAGAATATGTTAAAATGTGAGAAAACATCAGATTAGCTGCATTAAACATGGTTTCATTTCACTGTTTTCATATCACTTTATGATATTGGGTTTTAAATACATGTTTCTTTGCTTCAAGAATAAAATTCATGGTGTAGCTGAGTGGACATTTTTGTAACTGCATGAAAAACAGGTTGATTTAAAAAAAAAAAAAATTTAATCACGCTTTTTTTTTGTTTTTCATGCCTAAAGAGGAATAAAAACACTCAGGAAAAAAAAATCTTGATTAAGGTTCTCATATTTCATGCATGAAAGGGCTAATATCTAAGGATCAGGGGCAGATGTTTTACTGATTTTAATGTTTACTCATGGAAATGTATACGAGTTTTGTAAATGTGTGTGTAAAAACTATGAAGGCTGAAGGGCTGATTGCGATGGAATAATTAAAACTTCTGCACTGGCATACGGTCAGATATGAAGACTGGTCAGGGATTCCGTTTAATGCTTTTATTTTCTCTTCAGGCAGATTATTACAGGGGGAATGGTTCAGGTGATGACATGGATAGGATGACATGGATGAGATGATTTTAGTCTTAAACAAAGGAAAACAATAACTATTACCAAAACAATTCTAAACATATTTAAGGATATTTAAGTAACAGTAACACAAAATATAACTCACTCAGATATGCATCTATCCAGTCAATGCATTCTAGTCTTTGTTTGCTCTTCAGGCCGCATGCTCCCAGTCAAACAAAGGAAAAACAGGGTGGTCTGGGCCTGATCCTTCCTCTTAAAGGGTTGGGTGTGGCCTGATAGGTGAGGGTTAGATCCTGAAAAAAGGTAAACGACATGCACATCCAAAAATAGGAGGTGTGCAGGATGCCAAAAAAATTAACCATGAAGAAATGAAGGAAGGTCCACACAACCTGTGAGCTCACAGGTTGTCCTTCATTTTGAGGGTTAGGTCCTGACCTTCCTCAACCAGGAAGTGGAGTTTTTAACAGTGTGTGTGCCTCCCTTGCAGGAAAACGACTGTTATGTAACACTAAGGAGTGAGTGGGATTTAAGAAAATGAATATTTATTTGTCAGTATATTATTTTATATTTCAGACATGCAACACACACTGAAACTGAACCTCTGCCTTTAACCTACTGCTGACCAGGAACAGTGGGCTACCATGACAGGTGTCTGGGGAGCAAATGGGGGGTCAAGTGCCTTGCTCAAGGGCACATCAGCCAGCGATTTCTCTGCTAGTCTAGGGAATTGAACTGGTCATAAGCCACTTCCCCAACCCTCTAAGCCAGGGGTGTCAAACATGCAGTCCGGGGGCCAAATGCGGCCCGCCAAAGGGTCCAGTTAGGCCCCTGGGATGTTTTTACCAAGTGCAAAAATTCCACAGTCTTGAATTGAATTAAGCAAAAAAAATAAAAATAAAAATTAGCGTGAATTAAGGAAAAAAATCTTGAATTAAGCCACAAAAAAAAAATCTTTAATTAAGTAAAAAAAAAAAAAAAAAAAAAAAAAAACTTCAATCAAGCAAAAAAAAAAAAAAAAAATTCAATTAAGTAAAAAAAATCATGAATTAAGCCAAAAAAATCTTCAATTAAGTAAAAAAAAAAAAAAAATCTTGAATTAAGCGAAAAAAATCTATAATGAACAACTTATTTTTTTTTCTTTGTTTTAGTGCAAAAAAATAACATTAAATTATGAAAATATTTACATTTACAAACTATCCTGTAACAATAAAATGTGAATAGCCTGAACAAATATGAACAACCTGAAATGTCTAAAGAAAATTAAGCAGAAATTTAACAATTTTTCTGCCTGTTACTAAGTGTTTATTGTCTGATCCATAATGCACATGTAGAAATGATAAGTTGAGGAATAATATTGTTAAAATTGCACTAAATTTTCTTATGTTTTTTTAATTTAAATTTCATTTTTTTTCTTTTTTTCTTTTTTTTTGGATAGTTTCTAAAAGTAAGTATTTTCATAATTTAATGTTTTGGGTTTTTTACACTAAAACAAAGACAAAAATTTTCGAGTTGTCATTATTTATAGGTTATTATGTTATTATTTTTCTGGTCCGGCCCACTGCAGATCAAATTTAGCTGAATATGGCCCCTGAACTAAAATGAGTTTGACACCCCTGCTCTAAGCCATGATTTGCATTATTATTGTTAGACATGATCAATTACAGGTTTTAAGCACTTTACACATGTATGGTCTGGTCACAGTACAGGGAGGGCGGGGCTTATTGTTTATTGCTGGGCCATTCCATCCTTGGCACTTTCTTACCTTTGTTGGTATGTGCTTGTTGTTAAGCATGTTGGTATGTGTCACTTTCATTACCTTTGTTGGTATGCAAATATTGTTGAAATATTTTGTATTATAAGTTATGCAGACTGTCAATTAGATAGCTACTATGTGTAATATATATCAGTTTTCTTAATTTGTTTACTTTTTTTTTTTTTTTTTTTTTTTTTTTTACATTATTAGGACTCTAAACAAATGTAACTTTATCATTAAGGAAGCAAAAGTAATGTGTTATTGTTGTAGAAATGAGAAGTGGGGGTGGGATTTAATAAGTTTTCCACTTCCCACTCCTTTTTGAGCAATACTTACTGAATTTATTTTGTTATTACTAGTGTACATGGCAATTTCTATATTGTCTTGATCACCTCTATTTATTAATGTATTTGTTCTGCTACTAATTCCTTGTACACATAAAAATTTCAGTTTTTTCTTCCCCTCGAAACAAATAAATGAATGAATGAAAATGAAAGAAGAATGATTATTGTGCTCTTGATCATGATATGTGCAGTATGTCGTGTTATGCACATGCAGAGCTTTTATAACATTTCTGTCTTTAGTGGAAAAAGCGGAATCAAAAAACCCATAAATTAGATTTCATCACTGACATCTGAAGCAGAAGGCACAAGGCTTGTTAAGACTCTCACTTAAATAATTTACTGTATTGTTGCTTCTACACTCTATATATTTAAGCTTGTCTTGAAAACTCTGAAAATCTCTCTCATGCTTCTTCTTACAACAAAAAGGTATTGTCCTACATTTTGGGCTTCAGCTGAAAAAGTATTGGCACAACAGCCATAAGTAAAGTCACATACAGTCATTATAGTCTTATCTTATCTTATCTTATCTTATCTTATCTTATCTTATCTTATCTTATCTTATCTTATCTTATCTTATCTTATCTTATCTTATCTTATCGTTGATTCCAGTACACAAATATGAAGCAGTGTTCACAAGGCTGGATAACACAGTCAGTCCAAACCACTTGATGAAACCTTAGATCATCCAGGAGATTTTATTTAATCACCAAATCATTTTTCATTGTCAAATATTTTTAATAATCTTCAACAAAAATTAAATTGAGTGTTAGTACTGATCTGATTTTACTTGTACTGGATCCATTCTATTTGTTATTCTGATAATTGTAGATCAAAAGAATGGGATAACCTCTGCTGCCTCTGCCTCAATGCATTTCTATTTCTCAGTCTCTTTATTAAAATACAACAAAAAATACAGGTAGATATTATGCACAACATTATAAACTTTCAATCAGTAGTGTGGTTTCGTTTCTCATGGCAAAATGTTGCCCAAACAATGAGAAACATTGGACACGTGTAGAATGAAACCTGGTGTGAAACACTAGACGAATAGTTCATTCAGTTTTATAACGTCTGTGCTGCAAAGTTCAAGACATGTTGAGTACAAACTTAAGTTAGAAAATAGCCTAGTAGATATTTATGTCAGGTTTTTTTAAATTATTGTTTTTAATGCTGTTCTGTATTTCAGTTGTATCTTGCTACAGACTGTGAAATGTATTTGTCCATTATATCATGATAATCTACCTAAAACAACAAACCTAGTTGTTGTCTAAAACTTTTGCACAGTACTCTATATATTTTAACCCATAAACACCCAGTGCTACTTTCATGACAATTCCCAAATGAATTTTTCTCTATATTTTACCTTTGTTAAGTGATTTATCACCTTTCATTCTAATATTATCCTATGTATTTTGCTGGGTTTTTTTTTTTTTTTTTTTTTTTTTTTAGTATAATCATGTATTTTCCTGTATTTAATTCACTGATTATGCAGATGTTCATAAAAGCTCAGATTAAAGTTTAAGGTTATTATATCAAAAACAGAGAAAACTGATGAAAAAGTGACTTTTTTATCAAATATATCATTAACTGAATATAAAACAACTGTCTCCATCCACTGTCACTGATCCAACTCCATGGGTTTTACTGGTGAATCAAGGTTGTAGAAGATGACAGTGTTTCCATGGTAACTACAGAGCCTCTGAACGTCCAAATGGATCATATCTGATGAACGTGAAAAGATGACAAACTATTTTACACCAATTATTTACATGTATTGATAGGATTAGTGGATCAACAGGTATTAAACAGTTTACATCAGTAGATGATTTTGTTTGACGGTGGATGTTTGGGTCTTTATGGGTTAGTAACATTTCTAACATGCATGAAACAAAATTGTGATTTATCAAACATTTATCTCAAGGTTTTATTTAAAGTTTTACTTTATATTGGATGGAAAAAGGAGAATAAATGACCTGGTGTGTTAAATTATGGACAAATTCACCATTATGATTTACAAATTAGGCCTTTTGTGAATTGGATCATGATGGTTTGTCATTCTTCTGGAAGTATATCCCCAGAAAAAGAGTGTTACACTGCCCAACAATACTTTATTGCAGTGTTTTTCAACCTTGGGGTCAGGATGCCACATGGGGTCACCTGGAATTCAAATGGGGTCGCCTGAAATT
This sequence comes from Sphaeramia orbicularis, assembly GCF_902148855.1. Lineage (NCBI taxonomy): Eukaryota > Metazoa > Chordata > Actinopteri > Kurtiformes > Apogonidae > Sphaeramia > Sphaeramia orbicularis. The sequence continues at coordinate 50,852,414 of NC_043959.1, forward strand.
TCTAGTAATTGATAAAAATTATAAAAAAAAAAAAAAACAAAACCTTACTAATAAAGAAATATATGGTGAGTTGAGAGAGACAATCCTTATACATAAAAGACAAACTGTGAAGCTGAAACTGAAGCACTGTGGTACTGTTTATCTTTCAAATGTTCATTGTGGTCAGTTTCAGATGCTGCAGCTCTTTCATAATTCATAGTTTGAGTTATTGTTTGTTCAGTATTAATTGTCCTCCTTGTAAATCCAAACTGGACTGACTGTACATATCCTGACCAAGGAAAATAAAATTTTCACTTTGTGCAGTAATCTACACCTGGCTTTTCTGCCTCCGTCCATAATAATATACATTGAATAAACTAAGTGTCATCTAAAATTAATGTTTATTTGCAACATAGTAAACTATTACATGATCAAAAACAAATTAATTTTAGCAACAAAAAAAAAAAGTCAGTTTTGAATGTCTGGGGTTGCCAAAATTTGTGATGTTAAAATGGGGTCACGAGCCAAAAAAGTTGGGAACCACTGCTTTTATTGTATTTTTTCTTCGATACTCTATATTTATTTGACCATCCTGAAAAGTGAATGAAAAATATACAGTAGATCTCTGTCATTCTTCTTCTCCAGGGGTTTCTTTGATTAGAAACATGCTTTATTTCTAATCTGGTTTCTGTTTTTCTAAATGACTAGATTTTGCTGTCCAGCTTGGGCAGAATCAGTGCCAATGTGACAGCTGACTTCAAAGATAAATGAGTGTTCTCTTATTTTTCCACATTCCTATCTTGGATTACTACATTTTTATCTCAGATGCCATGGTATGCGTTCAGTGCTCTGCTCCTGTGAGCCTCAGTAATCCCTGTGTTCTACACATATATCTGTCTTTCTCCTGTTTGCACCTATGACACCTTGAGTAATTTTGTGCACATGTGCAAAACAATCTCCCTGGTGTAGTCAGACCTGTAGCTGCTTTATGTAAGTCTTTTTTTATCTGTTGCGGGGTGTAATCATCCTTGAAAATATTCTCTCTGTGTTTGCAAGATGTTCAACACCAAGAGCTTTTCCTGTTGCAAACTTCTCATTGCATCAGCTCTCTTCTCCACCCCCACACTCTCACTTTTTCTCGCATTATCTTTATGATGAATATTTATTAGCCTGTCACTGTGTCTTCTCTGAGCTCAAAACAACACATTCATCAGCACAACTCAAGCCTTGCTTTAATCCTCCAGGGGTTTTCACTTACGTTGCGTAATTTCTTGACAAAGATCTGTTCACAATGGAAGTCTGTGGGATGTTGTTTAAAGGAATCATGAAAGCTCGACTCATGAGCGCACACAAATTCCAGGTAATTTTGCACCCATTATACTACCATCAACATTATTATCGGCAAGACAAAGCAAATGTATTTATATAGTGCCTGACTTACCCAAAGGCAGCGTAAAGTGCTTTAGTGAGTACACAGAAAAGAAATGATCCAAACAATAAAAGCAAGGAAGCAAACGTACACAGAAGAAAAACAATAAAAGCAACCAGCAGGTAAAAACATGGAACTGAAACAATAAAAGAACCAAAAGCACACAGAAGAAACATCTGATTTTAAGAAAATTCACGCAAAATAATGGTTTACAGCAGGGGTGTCAAACTCATGTTAGTTCAGGGGCCACATACCAATACCCAAAATGATCTGAACCAGGCCAGACCAGTAACATAAAAGTGAAAAAAGTAAAATTACATTCTGAAAAGGTTTACATCTACAAAGTTTCCTATCTTAAGAAATGTGTGCAGTTTTAACAGTGTGATGCCTCAATTGATCATTTACACATGTGCATTACAACGTACAGATCACAGTGGATCTACAAATATGCAAAAAATTTAGTAACAGGCAGAATATTGTTTAAAAAAAAGCATTAAATTCTCTCAAGATATTTCAGGTTGTTAACCCACAAAGATCCAAATATCCACCAGCGACCAAAAGCATCCACTGATCTAAACTGTTTAATATCTGTTGATCCACAAACCCATCAATACATGTAAACAACTGGTGTAAAATGCAGTTTATTATCTTTTCATGGTCATCAGATATGACCCATTTGGACATTCAGAGGCTCTGTAGTGAACGTGGAAACACTATCATCTTCTACAACACTGATTCACCAGTAAAACCCATGGAGTTGGATCAATGACAGTGGATGGACACATTTGGTTTATGTTCAGTTAATGATACATTTTATTGAAAAAGTCACTTTTTCTTCAGTTTTTTCTGTTTCTGATGTAATAACCATCAACTTTACTCTGAGCTTTTATGAACATCTACATGATTGGTGAATTAAATATAGAAAATACATGATTTTCACTTAAAAAGCAAATTAAAGAGGATGATATTAGTTTAAATGCTAATAAATCACTTAAGAAAGGTTAAATATAGGGGGAAAAAATAATTTGGGAATGGCCACAAAAGGAGCACTGGGTCTTTATGGGTTAATATTTGTCCATGTTACTTGCATTTTTTATGAAAGGATAGAAATATGTTCATGTAATTTTATTTTTTTTTAACAAAGAGAAAAAATTGGAGTTGTCATTATTTCTAGGTAATTATGATAGTATTTTACTGGTCTGATCCACTTTAGACCATATTGCTCTGTATGTGGAACCTGAACTAAAATGTTTTTGACACCACTGACTGTTAATTTCTTCAGAGTAATTTTTGCATTTCACAAATTTATCCCATGAGCTGAATTGGACCCTGTGGCAGACCGGTTTTAGCCTGTGGTTTACAGGTAGGTGTACAGCTTTCCCAAGTTTTAGCCCAACTTTGATCCATATTTGAGCAACAATGAAGCTCAAGTCAACTTCCAGAACATCCAGAGTCTGAAACATCTACAAGGTTTGTACTGGATTGTGCCGTTGGATTAGACTTCCTGGATGTAAACCTTTGAGTGATTTATGAACAAACAGAAACTGAAGTTGACTCTGTGAGAAACTAGATGCCCATGTGGTGATCTGAGAAGAAAAGTCACATACTGAGCTGTTTTGGCCCTTGTTTCAACCCTGGCTGCATCGTCCTGGATCAGCTGTAACTGTGTCTGTAAACAGTCACGTCTGTTACAGATGCAAGCACAGTGTACGAGTGTCTCTGGATCTGATCCTTACAGTATTTTGGGAACACTGCTGCATTCATACATCACATTTATAGGCATCAGATACTATGTGTTTGAGTCTGAGATATTCAGTAAAGTGGTGAACCATGTGTTAGAGTAGAATAAAGAGGAATTAATATCTAGCATCTCCAATATCTTGTGTTGAACATTGGTGAGAAAATTACATAAGGTGGACAGAAGGGAGATAAAGGATCAATGGTCTTGTGGTTTAATAATATCCATTCAGTAACACTGTGGTGGATCCCCCACCCACCACCTCATGTTAGTAGTGTTTTTGTCTTTTTTTTTGTTCTTTCACAAGTTTCATTACATTCTTAAGTTACAGTTAATAATTACGTCACATAGTTTAGTTTATTTTATTCAAACACATGTTAATTTGGGTGCACACATATTAGTTAAGTGTATGAATGGCTTACTTACACTTGTTTCTTTGAGTTGCCAGACAAAAGACCTGGCTCATGGGCTTGGCTACCATCAAGGTTATTATTATTAACGAAAACTAACGAAATGACGACAACTAGAATTGGAAAAAACATGTTCGTTAACTGAAATAAATAAAAACTACAATTAAAAGAAAAAAAAAAATCATAACTGAAACTATATTGTGTGTTTACAAAACTAACTAAAACGTATAAAAAATTATGGGTAAAATTCCCTTAGTTATCATCTTTGTCAATGTCAAATTGATATAAAATCGATTTATTTCCCTTACGCAAGTTTAGCTGCTGGCACCATTTGATATTTAACTGTTCTCGTCACTAGTGGTTTATAGTCATCTTCTCATTCCCACTCTACCTGGAAACACGGAGACTAAATTTGGGAGAAAGCAGCAGAGTCCTGTCTGTGATTCATTTGAATTTGACAGCGAAGAAGATAAAAGATACGAAAAAACTAAAACTAAAATAAAACTAAGCATTTAGAAAATAAACAAAAACTAATAAAAACTTGCAAACCTGCTCTAAAAACAAAATAAAACTGACTGAATTAGAGAAAAAAAGTCAAAACTAAATAAAACTAAACTATAATGAAAAATCCAAAACAATAGAAGGTATGGACGTGACGTCACCGCTAGCGGAAGTCACCGCGAGGGAGATGAGTAGTGGCTTTGGCTTGAATACTGCGAAAACTTTAGAACAATCTAAAAAATGGGGAAGAGCTGTTGTGCCATTGATTACACAAATAGGTTGAAAAAGCACTTGGAGCTATCGTTTTAGCGGTGACCTAAAGCCAAAGACAGAAGAAGCAGATGGAGCTGCAATTCAGAGAAATTACTGGAATCCAGACAACCAAACCTGGATTTGTGTTAGGTAACGTTAATTTATGCTGTATTCCTGTCTAAAATCGTACCTTAAATTACATATTGTTTTGGCTAACGTTACTTCTTAGTAAAGCTCTTAATGTGAGCATCTGTCATTTAGTTCTATATTTCATAACTGAAACGTTTTTGTCTTCAACTGTGTGATTCTGAACCTTGTGCTCTACATAATTTGTGAACTAGCTTAAACTGAGGCTAACCTAGTTTTCCAAATAAGGGGGTACTCTAGCACAAAGCTGTTGTAGCTGTATTGTATCAAGTATTTGATGTTAACTCTACTTAAATATCCATAGTACCAGTAGATCATCCACTCACTTGGGTCAATACTAAGGGTTCAACTCCAGTAAATCAGTAGTGAACTGTTAGCACTACTGCTGGGCCTTTACCTTGGCAATCACCACCAAGAAATTTGTCTGCACTGACATAAAACCTCAACAACAATAGTATGTTAAATTGAAAGCGCTCACCAGCTGTAATCCTCTAATTAACGATGAGGAGAATGTCAACAACTCTTTGTCTTTTGTATGCTTTCAGCCTTTGCATTGTGGATTTTCCTGGCGTTGAAAACAGGTTCATATAAATGTCAGGATAGGTGATTTCCGGCCACATATCAATGTTTGTAGACCACTTGCTGTTTGGTAGCTTGTATGGGTCCATGTCCAGTTAAATTGTCTTTAATTTCATGTTATATTCCACATTTTTCCCGGTCTCGCTGTAGTTACTGCTATGCTCCACCATGTTGAGCCGGTTTGTTTTTGCCACTCAGTCTGACTCAGAGGTGCGTGGCCCAGGGGGGAAGTGACGTATGTGCATTCCCTCTATTAAAACCTTGGCTACCATTTAATGACCCAGTATGAACCCTCCAGACCCCTCAGGTCATCTGGATCCGGTCTGTTGTCAGTTCCCACAGACAGAACCAGACATGGAGAAGCTGCGTTCAGCTTGTCTAGGACACATGTCTAGGACAAACTCCGAGAAAGCCTCAGATCAGCTGAAACACTCAGTTTATTTTAATCCAGGTTAAAGACCCACCTGTTCTCAGCTGTGTTTGAATAGAGTTCTTATTCAGAAGTTCAGACCTGCACTGTTTCTTTTAAGATGAAATTTTATATCTGTTTTATCTGTTTACCTGTTTTTTTTGTTTTTGTTTGTTTGTTTGTTTGTTTTAAATTTCATGCCTATACTTTTTATTGCTTCCCTGCTGTAATGCTTTTAATGTTTTATGTAAAGCATTTTGAATTGTCTTGTACATGAAATGTGCTATATAAATAAACTTGCCTTGCCTAATGAGCTGGAAGGAACTACTGCCACAAAGACTGAGGGGGAAACACTGTTTGTTTCTTAGTTTGAATTCAGTTGATTCTCGGTTCAAAATCACGTTCATTTTGCACTGTTAGAATTTTGTGTCTAGTTATGATTATTTGCTCTTTATATTACTTAGACTAAGTTAATGGTTTGATTTAGTGTAATGCCTCCCTCTTGTGTTTATTTTGGGTTAGTCCCCTTCTATTTAAGCCCACCTTTGTTCTTTGTCTGGTTAGGTCAGTTTTGTTCTATTACAGTTACCTCAGTTGGGCCCAAACTTTGTTCATTTTTTAAAATTTATTTACATTTTTTGGAGCTTTTGTTAAACATTTTTTGAACTTTATTAAATTATCCATTTTTCCAAACTTTTCCACCTTTGTCCTGGTCCTTTTGTTTGATCCACTGCAAACACAATGGACCAAAGATGCTTTGATATGATGTTAGTAGCACAAAAGAAAGATGACATAGGGAAGTACAGCTCCTACTGTGTTGTATGTGATGATTAAAGTGTAGAAAGTCATGTCTCATATTCATAAATAGCATTTTTTTTTAAGAATCTATCATGTTTTGCAAAGTTATATATTTCTACATAAATGGAGCAGGAATGATCTCTAAATGACATTATACTTACTTAAGAATAGAAAAAAGGAAGAGGTTGCCCCTTTGTAAAACCATGGTTTACTACATTAAGCTTATTATTATTATTAATAAAATGCATATATTATAAATACACTTTATTAAAACTCAAGTCAGTGTTTTATGTTGTAGACTAGGAGACCTGCAACAACAAACCTGTACATGAAATGAGCTGCAATGAAAGTAAGCTAATGATGAAACTTAAGCAAAGGAGTCCCAGCCAATGAGTAGAAAATGTCACACAAGATAGTATTCAGATAAAAAAAAAATCATGTCTTAAATTTAATTGAGCAGTGGTTTCCATGTGTTATTTTAACAATGCATGAAAACTTATGCTGTGGCACAGACACAACTCATATTTTCTTTGCTTTGGTTTTTGATATGGCCTTTATTTATCTTCGTGTATGCCCTGATTTCTTTGACCATATGGAACACATGGTTTTGGTCTCTGACCCTTGTATTCAAAGTATTTTAAGGTACCGATGCATAATTTATTTTTGTGTAAGATATTAATTAAATGTAAGATGTTTGTTTCTTTTAAATGAAATTTAATGTGCAAAAATGATTTCACAAATTTTGTTCACAAAATGTTTCGGTAGAAAAAATGAGTTTGTCACAACCAGAACCTACCAAAATAAAGTCAAAGCTGAGATAAGGTAGAGCCATTTGGATTTGACTAATTATTACTTTACAATCTGTCATTCATTAAGGCTTGACTCTTGTCAAATTAGAGATATTGTGCTGTTCAATAAACTTCAGTGTTTGTGTTCATTTTCCACAGTACTGATGATTCCAGAGCTCCTTCTATTGGACATATACTAAATTACACCTTATACCATTAAACAGGTCGATCTTAAACAGCCTCACAGCTGGGATGAGCTGTGAAATGATGAAATTTCAGTCTTTAAAAGTGAATTAGGCTTAATTTTATTGAATTATATTGAATATATGTTGGTGTCAAAGCAGCTTGTGATGTAGTATATCATTACTGACATTAAATATAATACACTGCTGCCCAAACAGCTGGAATAATTTTGTTTTCAGACACATTCCTCTTTTTATTCCTATTTATACACATCGGTAATCACCTTTGACCAGGTACAGCGATTACATACTAAGTCCCAGTTACACTTTATCCATCAGAAATGAATCACATTGTCACAATCATTTTGTGAGAAGAAGTAAAAGATATTTTATTCCAAATTTATGGGCAACAGTGTAGTTTGCATTCCAGACTATTGTTTTTTACTGTTTTATATTTGTCTATGCACTTTGTAAGAGGGTTATGCAATGTGACAAATGTATGTGACATATTCTGTCTGGTTCTATGTGGGATAATAAATTACTATTTTATGAATAATGAGTCCAAATTGTGACAAAATGTCAATGTCATGAGATTCACTTTATGTTTCACTTTTCAGTCCTGTGATGTTTTCTACAGCTCCTTCTCCCTCATAGACACACCAATGTTTTGTTCAGTCTTCTTTTTTAATAATTTCAAACACTTAAAAATGTTGACATACAGTATATCATACATTACTTTTACATTATTACTACTGTATCTTTGGAACATTTGTCAGTATCTATAAGGCTGCAGTAAAATACTGGTTGTGGAAACAGATGCTGATCATGAGAAAAACCATCAGAGACAGGAGGGAGTTCATCCCAATATCTGTGATTCAGCTGGATTCCCTCACAAATACTGTGTATAAAAGTATAAAGATGTAACCTCTGATGTTCATTCATTGTTAACATTTATCAAAGTGTTTCTGCTATTTTAAAGCTTGTACATACTTAAGTGAACATCCTATCTTTCCATTGGGCTGAGCATTTATTGAACATTTCCCAGTCCCTTGTGACTTAAAGGTGTTGAGTTTTATTTTTTAGAATGATGATAGACTTTTGTAGATTCTGACATTCAGTGAAATTCAGATCTAATTCATTGTCACCTTAAATCTCAGTTCGCAGTGAGTATTATTATTATTATTATTATTATTATTATTATTATTATTATTATTATTATTAACATGTGTGATGTAAATATTTTGGAGAACCGTGAAAAATTCCATGTTTCAGACTCGCATACTCTTAATATTTATAAGGTTAATAGAATTTCAGTGAAGCCATTGTATTATATTTAGTAAAGTTGACATCCTGCACTTGACATCTTGTCATCGTGCCTTTGTTGCTGAGTTCAGTTGTAATGTATGAACATGACCACTAGAGGGCAGTGTTGTCTTTAGCTCATGTCTCAGATGACAGCCTGATTTATTTTTATTTAAAAAAGCAACATTTTGCTTGTTGGTTAAAGAAAACAATAAACTCAGGGATTATGCACTTATCATGAACTGAACAGTTTAATAAACAGTTTAATGAAACGTTAAATGGGTGTAATGTGTCTTGAGACTGCTCTGACAAATGAAAATCCCCAGTAAATCCCCTTTAAAACTTGAAAATACTTGAAACTGATTGTATAATCTTGAAATCCTCTGGTACAGTATGTTGCAAATGGCAGATGAGGTATGAAGTAGTTCTAAAATGCATTCATCAGATATCGCAACACAAAATCCTGCTTCTCAACAGAAAACATCCAAAATAAATCCACAAAAAATATCAAGCAATAAAATTATTTTATTTAGCTACACGAATATCTAAAAAGACTCTAGATATAAAAATGTATATGTATTTATACAAATTTGCCTGAGCAAACAATCATGATATGCAAATGTATTATAATCAAAACAACTACAGTCTTGTCTGGAGGTTTAAAGGCTGTTCTCAGGTCAGTTTCCATTATTACTCTGTATTATTTTGCATTTTCTCATTACAGTGCAATGCATAATATTTCCTGTGCCATAGATAATAGGTGGGAGCTCATCATTGCTATGCCATCTGTGTTTCCTCAGGGTAAGCATACAATAACAGATCTAATTGTTGTACAGCAAGTACAGTCGTTGTCTTACGTAATCCATAATGTCTACAGGGAATCTCTAGCAAATTACTACAAAATGTTAAGTGTTTTGACTTGTTTAATTTTTAAACGAGTGGTTTGTGAGCTATAACATATGTGATCTGCACATTTGTTGAAGAAATTTTATGAAACTTTACAAAAAACTTTACAAAAATAATAATAATGTTGTATAAATAACACAGGAAAGACATTAACGTTACATTTGTATTAAATGTTTCGTAGAGACAACAAATGTACTCTGCTAAATTTGACGAGCCATTACATCTTATGTCACATTGGTAGATATATTGGTTTAATTCAGTCAATCAGATTTTTGGCTCAACAAAATTGTCAAAAATCTCTAACACCAAATCACAAAATCACGAATGTTGCTTCCTCTGGAGACCTTTGTAGGGCAACAAAACAATCCAACTACCCTGTTTTATTGTAATGTATTAAATGTGAATATCTTCAGTTATTGTGTATCCCAAGTGATTTATTTTATATAGACTTTTTTTAATTTTTTGTTTTTATTAGATAATGCAAATTGTCCCATTGCAAGTGTTTTTTTTTATATTGCTGTTGTGAGTAAAGCTTTAGTTAAGACAACTTATGTTGTCTCTGAGTTCCTGTAGACAGAAAAAATTTTACTTAAATCATGATCTGACCATGACATTTTTTTAACTGTTTCACAAGGCCTTTCCCACTGCTAAACAAAATGCTTTGATAATGTAAAATTCTTTGTATCTTTTCATTCATTCCTCCATTAATTTAATTTAATTTATGGTCTGGAATGTCTTATGATGCTGCGATGCTGTGATGCTTATGAGGTCATTTTAACAATATTATGCCTGTTAATAAATGTTTTGTATCTTTGTAGATTCACTGTGATCTGTACATTGCATTGCACATGTGATAAACTGAAATGAAATGATAAACTGAGACATTATATTGTTAAAATTGCACTTATTTTTCTTAAGAAATGTCACATTTTTCACAGTTGTTCAGCTTATGTGTTTATGCATTTGGCAGACGCTTTTTTCCAAAGTGACTTACAGGGGAAAACCAATCAAATCACTCAATCAGTCAAATTTTATTTATGTAGCGCCAGATCACAACAAAAAAGTTATCTCATGACACTTTATATATAGAGTTGGTCAAAACCAGACTCTAAGCCAATTGACAGAAACCCAACAGAATCCTCCAGGAGCAAACACTTGTGACTGGTGACAGTGGCGAGGAAAAACTTCCCTTTAACAGGCAGAAACCTCAAGCAGACCCGGACTCCTGGAGGATGGCCGTCTGCCTTGACCAAGCTTATTTGCATTTTTTAAAGAACAGTTTGTAGATGAAAACATTTTCACAATGTAATTTTACTTTTTTCACTCGCATAGGCTATAGAGAAAAATTTCCATTGTGTATAGGTAATCATGTTATTTTTTGGATCCTGAACTAAAATGGGTTTGATACATTTGGATTAGAGAGACTTTGGGTCCCAAAGGTCTAAGGTCAAGGTATGTTTGTGTATTTATTTTTGTTTTGTTTTTTTTTACAAATTATGATGCAAAGATAGTGAAGTAAAGAGTTTTTGTTTTTAAATTTATCATGAATTTAATAAAGTGAAGATAGAACCACTGAAAAGCCAGTGTTTTGTTAGTTCCACTATTTAATGTAGTGTAAACAAGTATCCTATTATGTGGGGTACGGATGGGGTCCCAGAATCCTCGGCCGGGTGGGGTCTCTCTCTCTCTCTCTCTCTCTCTCTCTCTCTCTCTCTCTCTCTCTCTCTCTCTCTCTCTCTCTCTCTCTCTCTCTCCTGTGGGTTTATCCACAGACCAGACAACTGCAGTGGGCTCGTCTTCTGTTATGCTCGTTCCGGGGCGTCTCTCAGCCTCCGTGCTCCGTACGCTCCGTGTCTCAGATCCACACTGAGGGATGCTCCAGCAGCCAGCACCGACCCTGACAGCACAGACCGTACGGAGGTGACTCAAAGGCATATGAAATCACCCAGGTAAGGCGTCCATATTTTTTTTATATGTATATAAATACAACTATATCAACACCAGAGTGAATAATCGTCGGTAGTATCCCCCTTCCTCCTCCTCCTCCTCCTCCTCCTCCGTCCGGATGGATGGATGGATGGATGGACGGATGGATGCTGATCCGAGTCTGCCCTTAGCATCCGTGTTCACAGCAGGACAAAAACAGCCACTGGTGTATATAATTCAGACTGTATTTATTCCTGTGTAACTCCGTGAAAATACTGGAGATGCGTTTGAGGTCCGTTCACACCTAATGTTTCAATACCCGTGATTCATCCATGCGCTGCCAATAGTCTACGCCTAAAATGATCGATTGTAGTCATTTTACCACAGGCCTTTAAAATGTACCATTATATAATGAAGGTCATTAATTTTTAAGTGTCCTTAATGCTTTATTTCGTCCTTTTATCGTTTTATTAAACGGCTCCTTACGGATGTGAAGGCAACTCATGCTTTTTCCCTTGGTGGATGTGGCTCACCCACTCACAATAACCCCTTATTTTCTTTAGTATACTTTACATTTTATCCCCCCATAAATGTGTTTTTTTGAAAATCCAGTTGTTTTCCCCTCCTCTGTTGTACTATTAACACCACAGAGGTTATGAAGTGTGTGAGGCACAGCACTCTGCATTCAAGTCCCCCAGAATAGCTGAGGAAAACAGGGTTCTGGATTTGAGACCTGTGCAGTTTCTGTAAGTAATGGTGTGCACAGCCTGTAAACGTCCACAGACTATATTTGGTAGAGGATTTGTCTTTTCCTTTAGTGGCTGCTGTGTGTACCACTGTGTGCCAGGGCTGGTCACAGGGGAGGGCAGCTGCTGACAGGCGTTGTGTCTGGATGTTCATTGTTCACTGGAGGCAGGGGACAAACGCACAGGGTGTGTTTTCCATCATGCATCGTTATGGACATATACTGTACTGTCCTCACCAAACCTGGCAGAATGGGTCTCAGTAGCAGCGAACCACTTGTATGCTGTTCTTCAGGCTGAGCGGCGTTAACAGAACACAAATATCAGTAGTATGGTCCCAAGTGGAGAATATACAGTGTATGTTTTGCTGCATCAGGTTTAGAATAGTGATGCAGTAAAACAAATGATTTAACAAAATGTTATCCAGCACAACAGAAAAACACTTTATCGATTTACCTGTACAGACATGAAAGAAGATAGAAAATGTACTCGTGCAGATTTAAAATACATCTTTAAGTGTTAGGGCAGCTGTGGCTTCATAGTTTACCACCACCAGAGTGTGAATGTGTGAGTGAGTGAATAATGGATCCACTGTACGTGCTTTGACTGTGCATTCATAGAAAAGCACTATATAAATCTAATCCATAACCATTATTATTATTATTATTGTTATTATTATTATTATTATTATTATTACTGTTTCTGCAGGATAACTGCAGCTAATGAAGCACACGTTGTGTTACAAAGAAAAACAACAGAAAAAAGTTTAGATTTTTATTAAAGTAAGTTTTACTGTCGAGGGTTTCACGCCGACATGAAACTGATAAGAGTGTGTAGAGTGTGTACAGAGTGCACTAAAGCTGATTCAATCAAAGACGTACAGTGTGAAGATTGAAGAGAGGCTTGTACAGAGGGGTGTGGAGAACAGACAGAACGAGAAAGAGAACAATGGATGTGGCGCAGCTGAGTAAGGAGTGATGACCAGAGCTATAGGGGAGGGCAGATAGAGGAGAGTAATGCAAAGCTATTAGAGAAAGTGAAGGGACCCTGGAGAGCCATGATAGAAACCTACAAGGCCTTAGAGGATGCACATAGCATGTTGATTTTCTGCCGTGTTGGTTGCGGAGATGTCATGTCGTTTAATCGGCCTTGTTATGTTTCGGTCAGTTTTATGCCTCCCTTCCATTCCCACCTTTACCTCACTTCCTCTACTCTGTCCTGCTGTGCATATCTGTTTCACTGCCCTGCTTTGTCTCACCACCTCTGTAGCTACAGATCTGTGTAGCACTTGCACTGAAGGACAAAACACTCTCCCTGCAGCCTGCTGGGATCCTATTCATGCTGCAGCCGGAGGATACTAAATCTGACTCTGGGAGAGGAGGCAGGGAAGGGAAACACCCTCCAGCCCTGCTGCACGAATTAGGAACGATAAAAATAACTACTTAGAAATCTGTGATTTAATCATTAGTTTATCAAGATAATTAATCTAAGCGTACTTGTTACTAGATCCAGCCAAATAAAAATAGCCTTTAGCAGAAATGTAGCTGTTGTAGTATACTGGATGGAAGAACCACAGGGAAATCAGTTATCCATTATATAATATCATGTGTAATATCTTCTTAAAGGCTTTGCTCTGTAAGCTAAGGATTTAACATGCTAAACATTTATGTTCTTAGCATTACTCATAATATTGAGGGGGTTGAAAGTTTAATAGCAGACTATCTGTGTCCTGGGGTGAAAAAAAAAAAAAGATTTAAGGTGATAAAACCTATTTATATGACAATAGGTGGGTGTTGCCGTTCATGTTGTGTGAAAGTGTGACAAAGGCAAAAGGCAACTGAAACGATTATTTGTAATGAGGCTTTTGTGAGATAAGAGGTGCTGCAGTGTTGTTATGCACAATTGCAATGCTTTGGAAAGGCTTTGTGTGAGCAATTATAGCAACACACGGTCCAGCATGCAGAGGACAAGCTGGGAAACGCATTATTGCTGTGTGTTAACTATAGCGAGCAGAGAAGTGCTGAGGCACTGCAGATAGGGTAGAGTATGTGGAACTACAACCCACACTAATCGTAAATGTTGATATAATCCAGTCATTGTGCATTTTAGTAAATCTGATATGTCAATGTTTGTATACAATAAGAGGAACCAGTCATACAGAGAATACTGAAGATTGAAGGCAAAACATCTACTCTCTTGCACAATTTGGATAAAGCTTTTAATTTGCAAGACAGCAGCAGTAAATTACTATAATTTTTCTTAAATTGTCTGAAAATTGTTTTGCTAACGATTAATCCTAAAGAATGTTAGAAAGTGCTGAAAAATGGTTATGACTATTTGCAGCCTAGATATCTCAATTCATCTTACGTGGAGTCTTACACAGAATCTAAACCAGTCTTCATTAATCTTAGTCAGTTGCATTTGTTGTTGTGCAATTCCTAATATCATTTTGTAGTCCCATACAACATTTGCATTTCCAGAATCAACCCTTATTGTCTATTTCCATGTCTAGTTTGACAAAAATGTTGATTTACATCCAGAGAGTAAAAAACCCGAAATATATTTTACAGCTGAAATAGCAAATTTAGAGCTTTGTGTCGCCTTCTCAGCCATACGTGCACTCTGACTCACATGTAGTTTTATTTCACAGTCAGCTGTATAAAGCACAATATAAAATAAAACCTAGGCAGAAAGTTTGTTGCAGAAAGCTAGAGTGGTCAATAGCAAAAAAAAGAGTTTAGAGCTGACAGAAGCGTTTTGCATTTACATATTCTGATTGAAAATATGCTGAAGCCCTCTATTCTGACAGGTTCTGTTTCATAAAGCAGGATGAAATAGCACGGTAACCAAATATATATCTTCACAATATGTACCTTTGCTCATCTTTGTTTGCACAGTAGGGACCTTAATATTCTTTTCAGCTCACCACTAGTTGTTTGTCCTCACATTTTATGGCATATTCACAATCACTGTTCAGCACAAGGAAAATGGTTTTCTGACTGATTCATTCTTTTAAAAGGATGAGCAAAATAACATAGTTTAAGTTCTGCCTACAATATGATCTGACCAAGGCTATAATTTGCTTTAAATAGAATAGAATAGAATAGAATAGGGATACAGTTTATAGTTTCAATACAAAGAATGCAACTAATGTGCTGTAGAGAGTTTGTAACTTTCTGATTTTCTTTTTCTTTTTTTTTGTCTTGTCCAGCACCATAACAGCAGAATGTTAGTCTGACTGCCTTTTTGTGCTGAACAAATTTGCTTTGCCAAGGGAAACTTCATAAAGTATATGAGGCTCCCCTTGATATTCTACTGTCTTTATTTTGAGTTTGGTTGAACCGCATTTTGATGCCAGACCTGACATGAAGGAACAGGGGAAGAAAGACTTTCTGATTTTCAACTCTTGTCCAGTCTGGTTTTGACATTAACAATATTATCAAAACACTAAAATTTAAATGATCAACATGCAATATAGACCAAACAACAGTATAATACTAGCGCGTTATTAATACAGATATCTAGGGACTGACATTAGTAAATGCGTCGTTCCTGTTTTTAACTTCATTTCCCATCATGCAGCGTGGTACTGCGCTTCCGGTCAACCGAGCAATGCGATTGTAAGGCTACTGTATTCCAACATGACTAATATCTCCCAAAATATTGGTCCTATCAACTTGCCGAGATATTTAATGTGGAGATGGGATTATTCCTCAACTGTAGGTACCAAATTGGCCAGTTAAAAACGTCTGAATTTTTCAGAACTGTCCACATACACACATACACACACGCTCAGAGACCTTCCAGTATTATGATATAGATAATTTCAATTCAATTTTATTTGTATAGCCCAATATCACAACAAGGTTATCTCAAAGGGCTTTACAGAGTCAGTTGGATGTAAACATCAACAGTCAAATAAACAGCAAGAAAATAATTTACAAACATACTAAAACTACATTACACACTACACCAAAATACAGTTAGGGAAAAAGTTTTTTGATACACTTTACATAATCCCAAATATTATCATGAAATATTTGCAGAAAATCATTTTTGTGTTTCTAAAGGTGTGGCTACATCACACAGAAACAAACAAATGGAATTAATTTTTTTGTTTTTGTTTTATGTTAACAACAACAACAACAACAACAACAACAACAACAACAACAAATACAAGTCTTGACAGTTTCAACATGTAATGCGCTGGATATGTTTTGTTGTCTTGCTGAAACATCCAGTTTTGACCTTGATAGAACAGAGCATGTGCAGAAGAGAACATGTGGGTTTGGAGAATGGAACAATACTTGGCAGAGTTCAATGACATCAGAGTGATTCTTAGTGCAATATATCACAAATGCATAGTGCATCCAAAAACATTTTTTCCACTAGTGTATTTACCACAGAACCGGCACTACATTATCATCAACCATAACACCCTACAAGTCAAATATAACCTCCATCCAGGCAAAACAAGTTAATGGGTATTAATAAAATGCCGCATGCAGTGAGTCATTCTGACCTGGTTGTCCTTTTTTTGTCCTGAGGTGCAACGGTCAGTCCTGGTTGTCCAGCTCTTGCCATCGCTCTAGTAGAACATATGAATATGACAGCCGTATTACTGATACTGACGTTGTTTTGACAGCGCTGTCTCTTTCAATTTCTTTTTTTTGTGGAAACTGTGATCCATGTTTCTGGCCCTGTCATGTTTTTCCTTTAAACCCTCCGTAGACTACTTTGATTTGCAGACAAAGCTATAGCCAATAGCGTTCATCCGGGGGATAATATCAAACTTAGGTGACTTGATAGGTCTTTGAGAGGTCGAATGTTGCATTCACTGATGTGTTAACAAAGATCAAACATTTTATTACTGCCCTTTTATTAAGCAGTGATGAAACCATGAAGAAAGCGGGTCACATCCTGTGGATCAGTCAGGCATGGTTAAGAGGACAGTGTTTCAACATTTCCTGTCTCATTGTTCCTGACAGGTCTTAAAATGCGTTCGGGTCTTTGAACGGTTGTTTTGTTGTTGGACAGGAACCTCCGGAGCTTTGCGATGGGTTCATACAGGACACGTAGATACTTTCAGTATTGTTTACATCCACGCTAAACCTGAAATATATATGTAACAGTTTGGTGATAAATGAACAAGCAGACTGTCACAGGACACGTCAACCTCCATCTCAAGTACATGATGTTTTCCTTTCAATATTTGCCTCTTACTGTCTGTGACTACTCTCTGTCCTCCTCTAGCCCTGCTGTAAAACCCATTTATGGCATGAAAAACCATCTTCACAATACATCAAACACTTGTCCTTACTCCCTTGACATTTTTCCACACATCAGTAAGCTGTTCCTTTAGGCAATCAATACTGAGACTGTAGCTTGTTGAGAACGCACAGTTTGTGAGAGATGAAGACTTCTAAATGCCTGAGCGATGCAACATTTACATGTATAATTCACATTCACAGGCCTGAGTCCAGCACGAATGCCAAGGCCATGTTATCTACAGCCGGAGGTCCTCAAAACACACACCGCATCTCCTGTGACTTTCAATTTTTAGACACACGTTATGTAACTGTAAATGCGGCTTCGAACTTTTAACGCACATTAAAATTCCACAGATCTTCACACAAGAGGTCGACTGATAGTGGGTTTTTAAAGGCTGATATTATAACGAACTATGGAGCAGGACGAAGCGAATAGTTGATCAATCGGTCATCATCCCTGCTTTTACCTTCTTCTCCTGCAAAAAAATACACAACAACCATTTTCACATGGTACAGTTATTACCTTGTAATCTCTGGTAATGTGTAATAATTGATCTTAATCCCATGTGAATCTGGCATGTCTGTAACTAAAAAAAAATAAAAAAATCCACCACAAACGACCAACCCCATTCATGAAACAAAGAGGTCCTCTGATAATAGTACTGTATGGATTTGCATTGTTTTTAGTGTCCTTTACATATTCATTCAGCTTATTCCTGGTCTGGGACTATAGAGGATATCTAGTGTTGATGAATGAAACTTTTAAAAGGGTTTTGGTAGAAATTCAGGAGGCTCTTGGTGAAATGTAGCATGGAGATTCACTGCAAGAGTAAACAAATCCTTCAGAAAAACGCCATCTCAAAAGATGGTGATATGCATGAAAACATACGGTAAGGAACCATTTTCTGCGTTTCATCTGTGTCTGTAAGTGCTGAGCCTTGAAATCACAACTGGAGTACACTATAAGTACATTTGAGTAAAAAACAGACACCGGAGGTCTTCGGGTTATCCTATTCCCATGCGAACAGAGTTTTCCACTTCATTAGAAACTGGATAATCGCTGAATTTATCTTCAAGCTCAAGGTAATTAATCAATAACTCTGGAACTGAACATCAAACTAACCCGCCAGAGAATTAGGTGAAACCTTCAAAGTCAGCAGTTTTAGTGGAGAAGCTATCGGCCACTAAATTGTGCCGATAATCATACATACGGTGCATATTTCTATTGTCTTCGAGCAGCCCAGTCCCTATCCGTTCAGCCATTTAAATGCAAAACAATTGAGATCATCCTTAAAAACAAAATGGATCATATTTGTCTTTGGGCATTTATCATTATCATTTATCATATGTGACTCTTTGAAGAAGCATTGTCTTAACCCAGAAAGACCCAGTGCTACTTTTATGGCACATCCCAAAGAAATTTTTCCTCTCCATTTAACCTTTCTTAATTGATCAACATTTATTATAATATTATCCTCTGTATTTTTCCTTTTTTTCAGCGAAAATCAGGTATTTTCCTTTATTTAATTTGTCGATCATATAGATGTTCATAAAAACTCAGATTAAAGTTGAGGGTTATTATATTAGAAACAAAGAAAACTGATGAAAAAGTGACTTTTTCGCAAAGATATCAATAACTGAGCATAAAAACAAGTGTCTCCATTCACTGTCATTGATCCAACTCCATGGGTTTTACAGGTGAATCAATGTTGTAGAAGATGATGGTGTTTCCACGTTCACTACAAAGCCTCTGAACGTCCAAATGGGTCATATCTGATGGCCATGAAAAGATGACATACTGCATTTTCCCCCAATTATTTACATGTATTGATAGAATTAATGGATCAACAGGTATTACACATTTTACATATCTAGATAGTTTTGGTCGCCGGTGGGTGTTTGGGTCTTTCTGGGTTAAAATTACGTAGTTCTGAACCATTACCTTGTGTTCTCTAAGGTTTTTCTCAACAGAAAACCCGAGGTGAGGAAAGCAGCATTATATCAGCAGTTTGAGAACCACAGACACGTAAATTCATATATAAAAGTGTCTGCCGCCGGTTATGGGTCACATCAGAGGGTAGAAAGAAATAACCCAGGATGTCATTTTGGTCAGAGGACTCATAAATATACACAGCAGTAAATATAAATAAAAGCTGTTCTGTGGTCAGGAGCTGAAAACATTTATTTACCTATTTACCTTTATTTACTTCATCTACTTTAACCTAATAGTGAACTACATCCTGATTAAGTACTGACATATTTGCACATCATAAACTGATCTTTTTGTTAACCTCACTTGTTTTTTAGTTGTTTTAAGTCTTGTGTGTGACCTCAATTTTAGCCAAAGAACATGTTTTAATTGACCTGCAAATTACAATAATATGCAAATTACGATAATTGCAACATAGCCTATCTTGCAATGCCAGTCTTAAATGCAACTATAATGAATTTTCCTGTTCTGAGCAAAAATGTGGATCAGCAGTTCAGGCCGCCTTTTACGCATTTCTGGTTGAATTTCTGTAAAATGAGCCTGAGCTGTAACAGTTTAAATAGAAGATTTTTTTTTTTTTTTTCTTTTTACTGTGTATGATAGTGTCCCCTTGAATCAATGAGGTGATTCGTACACATCATTTCACCTCTCTTTATGGCATTAGCATGTAAATGAGTCTAAATCAGTTTCACACTCTGTGACTAAATCAGGTCACATTGGGAGGACAGCGAAATGGCTAAGAAAAAAGCAAGAGAAAGAAAGAACGAAAGCACCCCTTCTCCCACAGTGCAGGGTGAAAAAGAAACCCTTTCATAGCTGCATTAATCATGGGTGGTACTAAAGAGTCTGTCTCTGGGCGACACCCACAGCGAGAGAGAGAAGCAGTGAAACAGTCTTATCCGTTAACCGCATGCATGTGAATGACATCAGTCTTCCTTCCCTTCACAGTTGTGTTTTATGTACTTTATCCCATTATAATTTAACCATCAGATAAATTTAACTGATGAAACTTCACTACCATAACTCTAATCGTCATGATGAATGCGCTGCATTTTACTCCTGTCATCCGTAATGTTTGAGTTACTTTATTCTTACTTAAAATATATGTACAGTAACGTGTGATGAGTAGAGGAAAGGTTTGAGAGTGTTTTATCAAATCTGACTCAAAACTAAATCCTTTTATCATTTTTATGTAACCGATGTTGTAAAAGTAACCATTTTTACTCCTTCAGGACCATAGCTCTTTATTGTGATGGATTTATGTCTGTGTAGTGTTTACAAAAGTATCTCTTGCAGTTTTTACAAACTGAAATGCATCCCTTGTGCAGTTTAATATGTTTCTTTAATGCAAGTAAGATATTAAGAGTTTTAATCTTACGCAGTCCTTAATTTAAGCAAATCATGGCATAAATGAAACATATGGCAATTAAAACCATAGCCCATGTTTGACTGTTGTGTGAGCTGGTTGTTAACCTCATGTCCTACAGCTACGGCAGATAATATAAGAAGTGAACGTCAGTGGAAATTAAGTGTTAATTAAATCTTTAAATGACAGTTGTAGAGGGATGATTTTCCTTTTAAATTCTGCTCTTTGCCAGACAGAGAACAAGTCAACCCATATGTTTGATGTTGCTTTCTTCTTCATAAAAGTTACTGTTGGTAAATAAAATGTTGATTTATTTAGCTAAATTATTCATGTTTGAGTTCAGTGAGTGAAGGAGTCAGCCTGGAATAGATCCAATACTCAACCAGCTTTCACAGTTTTACCTTTAATTTAGAAATGATGAATATACTGTAGCTGCAAGAACCAAAGCCAAACCCACAGACATGACACAATTTGAACAGACTTTATCATGCACAGACGTGTTAAATAGCGTGTACTACTTAATGATTAATATACTAGACATTTTACAACAATAAGTACCTTTTTTTTTCAAATGGTTTCCTCTCAAAGTGCCTATTTTCTGTTCTCCTATATGACTCAGCTATGTGTTGGTACAGATTGGACTGGCCTCAGCCCTTTTCCTTACACCTCTAACCTTGTTCTTTCATTTGCAGCTCATATTTGTGGCCTTTCCGTTGACATTTTAACTAATGAGCTACTTCCTCATTAGTTCCTCACCCTTCACAGTCTTCATGTAGTGCATCCAGAGACACTGGAGCAATTAGACTACAGGTTAAGAACACAACGGAACATGGCCTATTTGTTCCTAAAATGTTAATCATGTTACATGAATATGTAGCTGACAACACTGATAAAAAAAACAAAAACAAAACTGTTATTCAGTCATTCATTTTCTGAACCCGCTTTATCCTCACTAGGGTCACGGGGGTCGCTTGGAGCCTATCCCAGCTACATAGGGGCGAAGGCGGGGTACACCCTGGACAAGTCGCCAGTTCATCGCAGGGCTGAACATATAGAGACAAACAATCACTCTCACATTCACACCTATGGGCAATTTAGATTAACCAATTAACCTATCAGTGCATGTCTTTGGATGGTGGGAGGAAGCCGGAGCACCTGGAGAGAACCCACGCAGACATGGGGAGAACATGCAAACTCCACACAGAAAGGTCCCACCCCCCTGTTGACTGGTGTTGGAATCGAACCCAGGACTTTCTTGCTGTGAGGCACGAGTGCTAACCACTGCACCACCGTGTCGCCCCCAAAACTGTTATGACATAATAAAAGAAAACAGGCAATAATGAGTTGTCTGTGACATGTCCTGCAGTGTTTCAAGGCTCTAAAGGCGGCCATACACTGTGCGATTTTAGAGACAATTTCTCACTCGTGTGACTCTTTCTGGGATCAGGCCAGATGTGCCTCTAATCGTGTGTCATGCTTCGTGCAGTGTACATGGGGCAAGGAGAAGCGATTAACACCTCACGACCAGCAATCGTGTGTTCGCAAAGAAAACGGAGCTGTTTGAAATCCTGCTCGCTCCTCATGAGGGTATCGCAGTGTCAAAGCAGGGCCACGAGCCCATGTGCCTCAAATTCTCACACTGTGCATAATACAATAATAGCCAGCTACTGTAAGCTAATTCTAAGCTTACAGTAGCTGGCTATTGGCCTAGTGCAGTTTAGCTGTTGCAGCTTACCTCTAGTTCCCTTTGCTGTAGGACTGACAGCCCATACTGTCCACGTCTGACCAACCAATTCCTGCACCAAACACGTCGTCGTCTTTTCTTCTTTTTCGATTCCCCGCAGATAATGGCACATATTGCCAAAGCAGCTCGTTGGTTTTTGTTTAGCACTACCATTTCGTGACTCACGCCAATACACAATTGTCTATGCACTTCCAGATTCCTTGATATTTTAACATTGTATTTCTGGATACAACACTCGAACGTGTGGTGCGTCCTCTGGTGTATGGTCCTACAGTGTGAGCAGTCAGGTCACATACGAGCATCAGTACAGTGTGAGAACATGAATCGTGTGCCTGACTTTACGATTGATTCGCACAGTTTGAGATGGAGCTGCGTGCAACGATCGAAATAATCGCACAGTGTATGGCCGCCTTAAGTAAAATGATCTGAGTACTATTTATGATAAACTACAACAGGAAAGAGTTGACGAGCTGCACGGCAAAATACAAAAAGTATACTTTTCTTAACAAAACACCTTCATTCTGCAAATTTACTGCAACTAGTTCTCACATTCTCACAGTCATGTCCTCCTGAGCCCATCATGTGTGATACGTGTTATTTCTGCTGTAAAGATGTGGTGACACAATCTCAACTCATTGTTAGGCCGTATCCTTTCAACAGTAGAACCAAGACATATTACAAACACTAACATTGATCAAGCAGGCACTTGTTAAGGTGCTAAAGAATCACTATGAACTCAATGAATTTGCTAACGTAGCAACATTAGCGCAAGACAGAACCCATGATGTATGTATGTAAAATACAGTGATATGTGACATTATTAAAATGAAATGTGTCTTTGAGATGGAGAAAATCATTATAGGGAGCAACAAGGTGAAACGCTGATGGTAGCAGCGTAAAATAATTATACTTAATGTTTGTGATGTAGTCATGTACGCCGCTATCCTGCAGAAAACAAGCCATGTTGCATCAGTGTATTGGCGGTATGACCCCACCCTGGTTGTGTTTGTATGGGTTGTCGTAGTGTATGCATGTATGACCTCAACATACCCATCATACCGAGCACCCTGCTGCGTCGTGTGTGACTCCTCTGCCTTCATATGTTGTCACTTATGCCATTACTTAGGCTTAAGATCCATTCACCAAGCCGGCTCATTAGGCACTGCATTTGTTGGAGGAGCAGCATGACATTAGCATTTAGATGTGCACAGAGTCTCACCTGCTGCTGTCATTGTTGTACTGAGCAGACAAATTCACATCTGGTAAATTTCCTTCGCTACAGTGAAAGATTGCAGCAATTCAAAGCCATAATGTTGTCTATAGATGCAAAGGTAAATCTATTTCCATCTAAAATGCAGTATGGTGTCATTGTTCAGGCGTGATGAATGTGAATTGGTCGACTATCCAAGGTGTCAGTCTGTGGGTCATCATTGCTGTAGCCAGACATTTGTGGGTTGACAGTACAATGATTGTTCATCATTTGTGTGATAAAGCTGAAGGAGGGCACCCAGATGGTTGTTTTATCGGGAGTGGATTGAAGAAGAAGAAGAAGAAGGAAGGAGAGAATAAAACAGATACAGAAACAAGAGAAAATGGAAGATTTAAAGAAAGGAAGACTAAAATAGAAGATGTAGGTATGCAGAGTTATTCTATGGCTTTATCCATCTTCTGTGGTTTATCCTAATATTTTGTCTTTCTATGTCAGAAAACTTTGAATTTGTAGAGGGGCAGGGCAATATATTAAATTCATTTGATAATCAAGGTTTTGTTTCTGAAAACTGAAAAATGCCAAAATATAGAGTCGAGATCCTCAAATTGCAGCCTCATTTCTTTTTGTAATATACACTGTTGCATATAAAATAAGATAAGATAAGATAAAAGATAAGATTAGATAAGATTAGATAAGCTAAAATAAGATAAAAGATAAGATTAGATAAGATTAGATAAGCTAAAATAAGATACAAGATAAGATAAGACAAGAAAAAAGATAAGATAAAAGATGAGATAAAAGATGAGATTAGATAAGATTAGATAAAATAAGATAAAAGATAAGATTAGATAAGATCAGATAAAAGATAAGATAAGATAAGACTTTACTGATCCCACCATGGGGAAATTTCACAGGTGACAGCAGCAACACACAACACACCAGTGCAAAAAACAGGTAGGAAAAAAACCTCAAGTGAGACTGAAATATGAAGGAAAATGAAAAATTTGGTATATAAATAAATAAATATAATAAATATATAAATATATATAAATAAATATTAATTTATTTTTATATTTATTTACATTTAATTAAATATGTATAGAAATATAGAATTTAGAATTAAACATTCTTAAAATGTAAATGCTATTTACATATTTACATTATTTGCATAATTTTATAATTTCATTCATGATTTTATTTGCATATAAAGTTAAAATAATTTGGTTTTCAGACCCATTCCTCTTTTTATTCCTATTTTGACACATCAATAATCACCTTTGAACTGGTGTAATAATTACATACTGAGTCACAGTTACACTTTATCTATCAATAATAAATCACATTGTCACAATAATTTCATAGACGAGGTGGAAATATTTTATTCCAACATGATGGGTAACAGTGTATTAATTGTGAATGTGAATCTCCATCTGCTTATGGCATATAGTTTTAGTAAAGAAAGGCTATTTTTCAATCAAGTGTTGTTTTCAGATCATGTATCCAGAAGTCATAAATCATCGAGATATTTTTTTTTAACATCCAGCTGTAATTTTCTGTATTAATACTTAATGTTGACAGTCAGAACAGCACTGATCACTTCATATCAAACAACTTGATAAAATGTTGAAGTATAAAACTGATACTTGAGTGACTAAATCTTCCTTATGCTGAACAGTGTCAGTAGATTTTGACCAGTTTACTTTTGAGGATCATTGAAAACACTCCAGCTCTCATTTCTTACTTTAAATGCATTGAGTGGGTGGTTGTTGCATATTACATTCCGCTTCATGTTCTCGCCCTAAAAACTGTCTTTGAGCAATACCTTTTTTCATCATGCGCTGTAAACTTCGAACTGTGAGTAAATCACCATTAACCCTCTGACAGGAGAGGAGAAAACCAGTTAAGCAGAGACATTTATCTGTGTAGCACTTTTATGTGTTTTATGAGTTTGGTTTAAAGCCTCAGTAACATCTCACAGACCAGAGTTAGTTGGTGCTGTTGGAACTATGGCCTAAACCTTTTTCTGCAGCAATACTCAAACATACAATGCTGCAACTGAAACAGAGCTTGTATTTCAATAATTCATGATGTCAAATGTGGTAATAAATCAGGAAGTTTTCAAGGCAGCCATTTTTGGGATTCATATATAATGGTCTACAGGCACACATACATTTTTATTAGTTAATTAGTTTGAACATTGTTATTTCTAGTTGTATTAATAGTTGGAAAATGTCAAGTACGTTTTTTTCTGTATTGCTTTCATCAACTTGTTTACTGTTTTGTTTTGTTTTTTTTCTTCCAACAAATCAGTGTTTAGTAATTACATGTTAATGGAAATCAGCCCTGGACTCAATGGGTCTGAGCCCAGTGGGCTGTGGTGGTTGTCTTAATGAGTGTCTTTACATGCACGTCAATAGCCAGTCATTATTCAGGAGGCCTGAGTCTGTTGTTTCTGCCTTTTTCTTTGTGTGTAAAAATGCAACATTTTCGGTGGCTCTTTGCACTGAAACCTCGACAGCAAAATTTGGTGAAAAAGTCAAATTGCAATTATTGTGGATAATATTGTGATTTGAAACTGTTTCTGATTTTTTTTATCATAGAAAATTCACAGATTACTGCTAAATTTGAAATGTTTTGAACTGATTAAAAAAATACAAATCTCACTTTTCTCTATGTCAAAACCTTTAACCCTTGAAGACCTACAATCTTTTTTGTGGTGACTTCAATGCTATTTTTTTCCCTGTAATTTAGTCTTTCCTAGATGATTAATAGCTATTTATTATAATTTTATACTCTTCATTTTTGCATCTTTCAGTATCAACTATTTGGCTTAATATTTAATATACTGACCATGTCGATGTACATCAAAGCTTAGTGTAACTCAAATATCATTATATCAAACTGATTAAATTGAAGAAAAAGCACCTTTTTCTCCAAAATATATCATTAACTGAATATATAACAAGGACCTACAACCACGGTCATTTGTCAAATGTTGCAGATGATAGTGTTTCCATGTTCACTAGCTCTGAACGTCCAAATAAGACATATCAAAAAAGCTGAAAAACTGCATTTTACATTTGTATTAATAACATTACTGTTGCAAAACTTATCAAAGATTTTTACTCAGTAGATACTTTTGGTCACTGATGGCTGTCCAGGTCTTTTAGGATTAAATTAAAGCCTTTTACAATTATACAGGGTGGGGAAGCAAAATTTACAATGAACATTTAGTTGTTTTTTCTCAGCAGGCATTACGTCAATTGTTATTATATTGATGTCATAATCATAGCTAACACTATTATCCATACCTTTTCAGAAACTTTTGTCCATATGAGTAATCAGGAAAGTAAACGTCAAAGAGTGTGTGATTTGCTGAATGCACTCGTCACACCAAAGGAGATTTCAAAAATAGTTGGAGTGTCCATAAAGACTGTTTATAATGTAAAGAAGAGAATGACTATGAGCAAAACTATTACGAGAAAGTCTGAAAGTGGAGGAAGCAACAAAAAACGTACCAAAGCTTTTATTAAAGCTCTCAAATCCAAAATCCTAAAGGATCCAACCAAATCCATGAGAAAAATGGCAATTGAACTTGAGGTAGACAACAAGACTGTTAGAAATGCAGTAAAATATGATTTGAAGATTTAAATTCTCATGACTTTCAATAAACTAATTGGTCATACACTGTCTTTCAATCCCTGCCTCAAAATATTGTAAATTTTGCTTCCCCACCCTGTATATTTATACAGGCTGATATTAGAATTATATCAAATATGCAGCTTTATATTAAACTCTGATGAAAGAGATTCGCTGAGTGAATTTGTTTGGTTTGTGGTTGCATTATATTTTATATAATAAGTACATAAGTAAGTACTGGATTAAAGCAATAGCAAAAAAATACATTAATTTTATGCAAAGTACTATAATCCTCTCTTTAATGTGTATATCTTTGCCACAGTGAGACATCCTCAGTTAAATTGTAGAACGGTGCATCCATAAGTGGGTATTTATTTTCAGAGAGATAAACAGCATAAAGGGAGTTAACAGACAACAAATATGGCATTGCTGGAGTGTAAACATTGACATTAAAAAATTGTGAATACCACATTCAGCAGTGGAATCTGCACTAATCTACTTTAATCTAGACATTGGTCTGTGCAAAGCGAGCTGTTGATTTTGGTGTGAAAGCCTTTTCTGATCCTATCTTGTGGATTAAAGGGTTAATCTGTCAAATATCAGAGCAAACCAAAATGCTTCCAAACTGAATAAATCTGCACACATTTATCAATGTGACATCAAGACATCATTCACATTCAGGCTAATGTTTTTTTACTATACAAATCCTAATACATTATTATTGCAGGTAACAACCCAACCAGGATGTAATGATATAAAAATTTCATATAACGGTTATTGTGACCAAAGTTATCATGGTTATCATTATTATCGCGGTATTGTTGAAATGTACTCAAAATGTTCAAAATGTACTTATACACACACTTAAATAATTTAAGCAAGTTTTATTTTGAAAAAAAAAAACAACAACAACAACTAATAAAATAACACACACAATGTACTTTTTGTTGGCAGAAACATTACAATATTAACATGTAAACATCAAACATACAATGTGCATTAAAAATGGCACCTTATGGCCATAAATGATGACTATACTAGGGGTGGGAATTGATAGGATTTTATCAATATCAATATTATTGTTGATTCTGCTCACCAATCCAATTCCTTAGCAATTCTCCTATCGATTCCTGAGTGGTTTTTTTGAGTGGGAAAAAAAGTAGTTGGACAGGTCATAGTGGAGCTTGTTTGACCATTTTCCATATTAAATCATTCACAATGTCACAGTGAGAGAGAGAGAGAGAGAGAGAGAGAGAGAGAGAGAGAGAGAGAGAGAGAGAGAGAGAGAGAGAGAGAGAGAGAGAGAGAGAGAGAGAGAGAGAGAGAGAGAGAGAGAGAGAGAGAGAGAGAGAGAGAGAGAGAGAGAGAGATAGATATGTATGGGACAGAAGTGTCAGTGCGTGGATAGTCGACTCCTGCACAAACCCGGTCCGAGCGCACGGACACCTCCATCCAATTGGAGGACAGGGGTATCTGTGCTCTCGGACCAGATGGACCGGGTCTGTGTGCTCATACTCGGTCCGTGCGGTAGCCTGCTATCCCCGGATCTCTGGAGCACTGTCCATGCAGGTGCCTTCAGCCATGTTTTCACAGGCCAAACATTGCAAACTGCACATGTACACCTGGAGTGCTGCTGCTTAGTCAGGAAATGGCAGTATTACCATGAGATTTCAAAGTACGGTAATCGAACATGGTTCTAATGATGATTTCAATTTAAATGTTAATACTTGCCGTCGGGAATTTTACTGCGGTTTGTCGTTATACCGGTAACCATTACATCTCTACAACCCAATAGGAAAGAACCTATAATGTTCTGTGTGAAGTCATGTACATCTGTAGACAACGTTGAACATGTTGTACACTGTACCAAACCCACTGCCAAAGCACTGCATCAAAAGGTTTCACTTCTTTGCTGATTTTAGTTCAGGAGGCCTTTCAGAGGTCAGTAGAGAGGTTCCGCACCTCAGCATTAAAC
Organism: Sphaeramia orbicularis; assembly: GCF_902148855.1. Lineage (NCBI taxonomy): Eukaryota > Metazoa > Chordata > Actinopteri > Kurtiformes > Apogonidae > Sphaeramia > Sphaeramia orbicularis. The sequence goes on from NC_043959.1 coordinate 50,881,697, forward strand.
TCAAAAACAGTCTTTGGTTTGGCTCGACATGCTGAAACTGGAGCTGTCTGTGCTGACCTCTAAGCCTTGGGTGAGTTGAGTTTAGCTGAGGAATACTAATGAGAGAATTAATAGATGTGCGCTTGAACTGAATGGATAATGAATTTGACAGGAGGTTTTGTGACAGCGTTCACAGCGCTGGTTTATTATTACCATGCTTTGCTTATGTGTAATAGCACACAACATATTCTTTTAGACAACTCTAAGAAAATGACTTGAATAACTGGTTTGTTTCACTGGATGTGGTTGCACCTAAATACTGGCTCCTAAATACGCAGGGTAAGGCTGGGGGTCAGGACATCTTAACTGGACTGTCAGCAGCCGGGGGCTTGTTTATCTCCGATGCTTCAAAGACTTTTCATTTCTCCCTCTGTTCAGGGTTTGGTTGCCTCAGGTCTGTAATTCAGAAATGAGAGCTTAGTTATTGCTCTGGGACATGAGGGCACAACAGCATGGCAGCGTGCAACCTTGTAAAATGTTGACGGGTGTAAAATGTTAGGGAACAGCTTATGCAAGGTTTTAGAGTGAACAGTGTAGTGTAAGCTTTTGGCTGTCAAGAGGTGAGGGAAGGGAGATGGAGATCAATGTGGATAGATTTCTTGCTGGGGGATGGATTCAGATCGGATAAATTGCAGGTGTGTATGTGTGTGTACTATGTATCTGTCAGACTTTATAGGCAGTTTCTTATGTGAGCATGTGTATCGGTGTCTACTGATGATTCTAAATATGTCACAGTGTCAGGTGTTTGTTGCAAATTGATCAGGGCAGCAGGACGAGATACTGGAGGTTTGTCTCTTATTTTGTTGACGGGCACATGAGCTGCTCCTGTTTCTCTTTAAAATATCTGAAGTGTGTTCTATTCAGTGGTAGTCTGATATGCCTGTGTTTAGGGATCATTGTTACAGTGCAGTAAAGTAGTCAGAATTGATCCAAATGGTGAGGAATTATCAGAAAACTTATTTGTGGGTGTAGATTTAGGCTAATACAGAATACTGTTTGTTAATATTGTATGAGCTGCATAGAAATTGATCCCTAAATTGTGTGTTTTTGTTGTTTTTTTTCGTCTTGCCCGGCGTTGTCCGTAGGTGTGATCTGTTTGTCTGAGTGTTTGGTCTTGTCGAATGTATAGCTGCAGTGTGGTGCAGTGTGCGTTGGACCTGTGGGACCAAATCAAGTCTCACGACTGTATGCAAGTATAGGCGGAGGGGAACTGTGCAGAACTACGGCAGCTTTCAGATGGAATATTTGTAAAGCAGAATCGGTTAACACTGCTAATAATGTTTACCTGCTTGTTTATTTGCATCGGTGACAGCCTCACAAGGGTAGATTTTTATTTTAAGCTGAGTTTCTCAACCTATTTTGTCAGGTTGGAGGTTCTTGCTGCCCCTTCTCCCTCACAAAAACACTTATTGTCACTTTCATTGCATTGTAAACATCTCTTAATACTTGCCGATACCGATATTGGGGGCTAAAAAAAGCCGATATCCAATATATCGGCCGATATCCGATATTGGCCGATAACTGATATATTAGCCGATATATGAAATAAGAACACTGATCTACACAGGATATAATAATCTTATATTAGATAATTGTGGACAGGTGGATAAACAGTTGCATAAATCTTTGTTTATCTCACAAATATAATTTACACAAATTTCAAATGCAAACTATGCAATCACAAAAATAATTAGAGCAAAAAATATTACTTACCACACAATTATGTTTTCACTCACAAATTTTGATGTGTCTGCCTCACGGCGCTACAACTTCTAATGTGGACTAAGGACTAAACTGAGCATGTGCAGAGTGAATTAGGTGAGTCCTAAGTTGTTCCTGATTGGAAAACTTCTTAAGACGAGGGGGGAGGTCCGTGATTTTCGGAGCGCGGGGGGGGGGGGGGGGGGGGGGGGGGGGAGATAAGCAGTCCATCCTTGTCAGAACGCGCGACCGGGGAGCGGTGTAGCTCCGTGATTGTGTGTGGGGGGGTGATTGTCCGAGCAGGAGTGAAAGTGAAACTAACTCGCTTTAAAGTTCCTCTTATTCTCCAGGCAACACACACACAGTAGCAGCGAGCGACAGAATCTCTGCACAGCAAAAAAGTTAATATATCGGCTACATTGGCTACATATTGGCTGATGTTGATTAATTGGTGATACGCTATAATCGGCCCGATTAATCGGCCGGCTGATTAATCGGTCGGGCTCTACTAACACCGGCTGTTAAGATGAATATATCTCAGACATACGTTATAAGCAATATTCTTTAACAATAAGCACATTAAATATTTGTGTTATTATTGTCTTAATCTTCCTTTATTTTTGTACCATCAGAACATTCCTCCCCCTCAACACTGTTAGACTTCACTTAACATAGGAGAGGATGTTGGCAGCGCAAATCACTATTTTAAAGGTTAAAAACTGGGTTCAAGGAAAAATTATGCATGGGTTAAGGTTAAGTGCCTGTGCTGAAGTAAAGCATCTAAGCAATTTGTCAAGGTTAAACATGCAGGGACGGAAAGTACTACATGACTAGTGCAGAATTGTGTGTGTTTGTGAACAAATTGCTGGACAAGTCAACTCCTAAGTGTGTTTTTTTTTCATCCTAACACATTTTTCTATCTGCAGTGTCGCGTTAAGCTTAAGGCACTCATGTCCTCTTCTACCAAACAATTTACTTCTTTGGAAGAGTGAGTCAGCAAGTGTATGATCTTTTGCTCTTCAAAAGACAATTTCACCTCTCTCTGTACTCTCCACCCAAAATTGGCCAGATAAACTGGAAAATCTCTGCCCTGGGTCCAACAGCGTATCAGTGTTTTGAGCTCTTTGATAAGGTTTTTGACAATCTGCCCCTTTGATAAGTAGTAATTACTCAGCCAAGTGAAGCTCTTCGGCCATTTGGCGCATAGCTGCCACTATTGTTTTCTTCACAAAGTCTTAGCCAGTATTTACCCCCTTTCACTTCATTCATGTCACCATCACTGGCTGTTGTGAAAGAGCTATCATGCTGACACTGACAGTGTATGCCGCTGGTGTATTTTCTGGTTGATCTGATTCAATTGCTGGGTAGGGAGAGCAACCTTGAGGCTGTCGCAAGTAGACTCAGGCCATGAGGATCAGATGTGACATGTGGCCTTGGCTCTGTGGCAGATGGTGAAGCACTGTTGACAGAGTTTAGAAGAATACAGCTCAGCTAACGTTGAACTTCAAGCACAGTCACTCTTGTACAGGAAAAATCTATTCGATGATAAAGAAAAAAACATTGACCTTAAAGGGGTCATATTTTGCTAGACCCACTTTTATTAGTGTTTGGTACATGTATTTGTGTATTTTTGGACCCTAACAGTTCAAAATGTTTGAATTTGAACCCTCCAGGTGCTGCAAAGGAATCATTATATTAATTCTGGCAAAAATCGAGTGGATTTCTACAACCTGTTTTAATTTCTGCTTCATTTGTTACGTCTATAACTAATTACGTCACGACATTTGCACATATAAGGCCAAGACTTCCGACGAACATTTCTCCGAGTACGACATAACTGTTTGTCAGCAGTAGCGGTTGTAGTCCATACTGAAAATATGTCCTAAGTTTGAACTGATTACTTAAAATGTTCAGTTGTTTTCTGAACTGGACAGAGCAGCACAGCCAACAACCTGGAGGGGGCGGGGCGTGAAGCGGTTCATTTGCATTGAAAGGGCCGGCGCTCAAAACAACCTTTCTGGTGTCATTACTCAGAAATAGGGTTGAAGATGGACCTGTGGAGTTGAATTAATGACGATTTCAGACCCAAGCATAGCATTTACAGTTTATGTAGACCACAGGGAAATGTTTTAAAATGCATAATTCCATTAAAAAAGAAAGAAAAATATGGTGAAAGATGGTTTAAATATGATAAATCTCAGTGTTGCTTAGTGGTTTTGTTTTGTTTTTTTGTTTGTTTTATTTTCGCAAAAATTGTACGTTGTTTTCTACTTATTTACATTTACTAGGAATTATATGAACATTAATCTGTTGTACTTCTGAACAATTTATCAAAATAATATCCAAATTGTTGCAGAAGTGGAAGCTTTTGGATACAAAGTATTTCCCAATCTCAGTGAATATAACATTGTTCTGCTAGAGATATGCATGCTTATACTTTTTCAGTGAAAATTCAAAAGATACCATTTCCAGTACAGATATGACTCATATCATAATACCTGTCAAGATAATTACATATATGTTTTTCCTTATCATTCAGCCTGTCTACTAATCAGTGTTACAGGTGCACAATGGAAGATTTTCACATGCCCATGTACTTACTCAAAGTAATGTTGGAGTCTGTTTTGTGGAGCTGGTGGCCTGTAGGCGTCAGCTAACTCCATTACTAAGCTAATGATGACCTTGATCGCCTACATCCATGATAACAGCAGGAAGTGTTAGCTTAGAATGCAGTCAGCTAATGTAAGCAGGCATCCAGCTCCCAGAACGACTCAGACTCCACATGAATGTTTTTGTGACAATTAGTGTGATTTTTTTTTGGTTAAAGTAGCAAGCGTGAATCAGTTTATATGTTCCTTATAAAACCCACGTTGACAGTAATATAGCTAATTTTATAAAACTCTGTGTAATTAATCATAAATGAACAATAATTCTGAAACATATTGAGTGTTATGGTAATATACTGCAGTGTGTTTTCTTTAGTATCTATAGAGAGCGTTGGTGTGGACCTGCTGTGGTATGTGGTTTGTATAAGAGGTGGACAGCTTATTTTCTCCTCAAGAACCACTTAAAGGCTTGTGTTTTGCGCATGTTCAAAACCCTTTAATGGTGCAATACATGTGCAAAGATTGAGTTGGCCTTAAACCTGCTAAGATCTTCCCTGTCTGTTTTTCTTCTTCGTGCAACTACTATCACGCAGTATTTCTCCTCATCTTTTGTCTTTTTGCCGGTGCCCCTCTTACCTTCTTCACATCCAGAGGTGAGATAAAAGCTCAATCCTCTGTGTTGAACTGTTTGTCTTTTATCTGGATTGTCAGTGTGATGCTCAGTTTGATTCCTTCTCTCTTTCTGTGTTTTAGGTCAGTGCCTGGAGCAAACAGTAGAGCTGCTGTGCCTACCCACGGATATCAGTGAGTTACCTTTACTATACCTCGGGAAGGTATTGTACTGTGGCGTACTGAATAATATAGGATGGTTCCTTTATAGTGTCACATGAGCAAGCTATAGTTCAAACATGGAAAGTATGGATGGGGTGTGGTAGGATGATGGTAGTAGTGATGATCCCGAATTGAGAAATAATATAAAAACATAATTAAAATTCTGTATTTGTAAAACAAACTTGGCCTCTTTCTCGATGAGAAATCCGTCTGGAATCGTGGGGCTTGAATCTAAATATGAGGCGGGACTAACAGGTGGCGAGTAAACCAATCACAGATAAGACGGATGTGACGCTTTTGTCCGAGAAACTTGAGAATACAGGGCGTAATCTGTTATTCAATCCTTATTTTTGAGTCAAGTAAACAACCGATAGAAGTGGGTAATCCCAGCTCCATAGAGTAAAAGTCCTGCCATGAATTGGTTCTACGTATTCACTTAACCTGGTGATTCCACTGATTATCCCTTCATCTACCTAGACAAGGAGTTGTGCTCATCCAAATGGGCTGGTTCAGTGAGTGGTTGGAACAAATACATGGCAGGACTTTTACTCTATGGAGCTGGGATTACCCATCTCTGACGACCGACAATGGTTTTAAAGAGATTTGCAGACTTGGAACTGATTTTGACACGCGACAAAAAGAAGGGTTGATGGATGATGGATTTGTGAAACACCCGCCCTTTAGACTTGTGATTGGTTGGGTATAGAATAGATGGTGCATATTTCACAGCGACTGGTCCAGTTCAGTATTGAATACACTGAGAAAACCAGATGGCTGGCCAGGCTACCTCTATTCACCATCCAGTCTAGTGTGTTTCTGTTTTCTGTGTACTGCTACTCTCAGACCTGTTGCTGGGTGCTGAACAAGCAGACATGTCAACATCTGGACCCTTGGGAGCTCCTTAGCCTGCCTGGCTGTCCACAGAGTCTCGCCTTTCTGGTGTAGAAACAAACAATAAAGGGAGGGGTATGTGGACTGAAAGGAAAGATGGAAGGATGGGGAAAATATTTAGAAGGGTTTGGAGATGTTTTTTCTGTGTCACATGAGATATAGCAAGATATAGTGTTGAGAAGGTGATTTTTGTCTTTTTGGTATAAAGCCTGTGTTGAAAGCATTCATTTGTATTGTACGGAAAAGGCCATTGTGTATGGGTTTGCAGACACAGTGAGTCGGTGCTGACTGGATTATGAGGTCACACACGTCCTTGTTGACAAAGTCAATAAATGCTGCTCCAGACAGAGCCTGTCTTCATACTTTGTTAGTAATTTTATGCATCACAGACAAAGCCCATTAACTGATATCTTTCTTCTTATTCGCAGTCATTTAAAGTTTTTTAATAGGCAGATTGACGACACTTTTACGCAAACTTCACAACAACTCCTGGTATATTCACCTTGTACTGTTATGTGGCTGTGGTTCGGGAGATAAAACAGGTCATGAATCCTGGGCGAATGTGTCTAAGTGTCATTGGGCAAGGCACTGAAGCCCAAGTTGTTCCTTCAGGCTGTTTTTTTTTTAGCATTTGTTTGTGTAAATGGGTGAATGAGGCACATTGTGAAGCACTTTGAGAACCAATATGGAAGAAAAATGCCATGAAAACTACAATTTACATGATTAAACCTATTTGATCAACATCAGTAGCTGCTGTATTTCTTTAATACAACAGCTTAATTCACCTCATCTTATGCTCAGATGACTTTATTTGAAACATTCTGTTGCTTCCAGTTCCTCCTGATAAGTGTGATGTATGATTTCATTATGATCCCCTACTGCTTGCCCCTTAGTGCTTCAGCAGCCAAAAATCCTCAGTTCTTAGGCTTTATTACACATTTCCAGGAATATGTGATGGAAAACAAATTTATTTGCAGTATGGCTTGACAATAAAAGTATCTCAAATGGGATCCCTGTAAAATGTATCTCAATAGTCATAATACACTTAGAATAGTTTTACTCAATATGGACAGATGTTACCTATAACCTATAAACATAGTGGAAAATGTGGGTAGATTTTACTGATGACTATCTAAGTAAATGTTTGTACCAAATGAGTCATGTATTTAAAAAACTCTACATTTTAAAGTCGTGCTACTGCTGTTTTCTGCTGTCAGTATTTTGACACACAGACAGGAATGGAGACTTCATAGTGCATTCAGGTGCAGCTTGTAAATTCTGAGACTGACATAATTTTGTGCAGTAAAATGCATGGACCTTGTCAGAATATATACCTGAATAACCATGAAGGTTGTTTGAAATGGAATGTTAATATTGTCCTATATTCCTTTTTTTAAATACACAGACCTACATCTATCATTTAGGCTCAGTATGAAAATGTGACCCATGTTAACATACTTTTTTTTTTACTTTAAACTGGCAGGCGTATCAAATTATCTCACAAATATGGGTATAAATGTACAGTATATTTGCAGTTTATTCTCTTGAGACAGGAAAATAAAACTTTAGGATTTTTTTTTCTTGATTGGAAATAACATAATGCAACAGTTTTTTCATATTTTTTTCTTTTTTTATGTGTTGCAGTGGATTGTGTGTTCTTTAAGTAAAGCTGTGAAACTCTTGTCTCCTACAGAGGACAAAAATGCATTTCTGGGTCTCAAGAGGGTATATATTGTAATTGTGGCTTTTGGCCATGTTGTCCAGCTGTACTTGCGTGGTTTCAATATGGTCCTTTAAAGTCTATCTTGCGATGCTTGTAAATTACTGCAAACTAAAGGTTGAGACAATAACACATAGATCTGCAATGACTGAAACTGGAGATTAACATTTTAGATAAGAAATAAAGAACAACGCGTTGAAAAGAGCATGATTATATTGTGAATTGCTTTTAATTTAGTCACTGTAAATATACATTACACTTAGTTTTCATGCACTTCATATTCTTTTTTTGCTACCAGGAGTGAAAGTCGTGTTATTCTATCAGATTTTTTTGTAAAACATACTGTGGGGATTAGGGGTGTAAGAAAATATCGGGTCTGCAGTATATTGCGATATTTCATTTCACAATACCGTATCAATATTAAAAAGTACTGTATAGATATTTTAGGTATTTATTCAAATGCAGATATTTTGTGGAGGTTAATTTTTGTTTTTTTGTTTTTCTTTTTTGTTTATATTTTATTAATTATTATTTAACAGTTGTTTATTAAATAGTGTTAGTTCCTTTGTTTGGATTGCACAAAAATAATGTTATCAGGTTAGTTATGAACTAATAGAATATGAACATTTGAACAGGATCTTAACCCTTTCATGCATGAAATATGAGAACCTTAATCAAGATATTTGGTTTTTTTCCTGACTGTTTTTATTCTTCTTTAGGCATGACAAAAAAACAATGTGATTGATTATGAACCTACTTTTCAAGGAGTTTCAAAAATGTCCACTCAGCTGGACACAATGCGTTTAATTTTTTTAAATTTATTTATTTTTTTATATTTAACCTTTATTTAACCAGGTAAGTTAGTTGAGACCTGATTCTCATTTACAATAACAACCTGGCCAAGACGCAGCAAACAAACAGAGTGAGTAACAGCACAGGTTGCATGTACAAACGACAGAACAGATGAAGAATTTTATTTTTGAAGCAAAGAAACATGAATTTACTGTCATACTGTGTGAAAGCTAATGCTGCTAATCTGATCTTTTCTCACATTTTAGCATACAATAATACTAGTTATTACTCACTCAGATAATATGCAACAAAAGAACAACTTTTTGTCAAAAAAAACCCTGTTAATTACAGTCTAATAACAATTAGTAATTGATTTACACTCAAATATGTTACTGCAGGTAAGGTTTATCAAGGACAGGAAAGTTACAGTGATGGTATTAACTGCAGTGTATTATGGGATGGTGCAGAAGCGTCCACTGTGTTGGCTGATATGGAACTAAAACAACAAAATCCATGAATATACAAGAGAACAGCTGGAAAAATTGCTGTCCACTGTAGTGACCACTATGCATGAAAGTTTTAAACTGTAATGTCTGTCAAACATAATTTAAGTTTTAACACAGGAACATTTTGTGATATAGCATTAGATCTTGTTCTGATCAAATAAAAAATGTATTTAGTATTTGTGCTTATTTCTGGTGTAATTCAATTCTTCAAGGAAATAATCTTTTAAAAAAAAGAAACAAACAAAAAATTGGCTTTTTAACAGTATCATGATATATCGTATCGCGATCCTAGTATTGTGATTTGTATCCTATCGCCAGATTCTTGCCAATACACACCCCTAATAGGGATGTCGGCCCTTACCCAGCTTTTAGTGCTGTTTACAAAGTTCAGAACAAAGGAGTGAAGGACTAGAAAGTGAGGAAACAGATTGTGTGCTGATGGAGGAGGAGGCAGAGCATCATGGGAGCAGCAGGCTGAAGACATACTGTACAGGGATGGAGGACGAGGATGCAAAAACAACAGCTGAGCAATCCAAAGTGATGTGAGCCTCTCAACGTTGCCTCCCCACATCATTTATTAATCCACTGCTAGAATATTCATTTACTGTGGTACGACGCCAGTCCTACATGAGAGAGATAAATTAATAGAGCTCTGTGTCATCGTAACACTCATCAGTACATCACAGCCTCTGAATGTAATTTCTTTAATCACTGTTTGCTGATTTCATATTTACAGTTGCGTTTCAATACGTGTTTTCTGTAATAGGGCTTTGGAGAGATGGGTGGGGCTGTTTGTTCTGGGTTTCGGACCGTAACCTACGATGCGGACTGACATAAGCCTCATAGCGATACTCACACTTGAAAAGGTCCGTAATCATCCTTAAAATAGATCCCCATCTGTCTGCGTGTCACTGATAGTATTTACAGGGCAGTGATGTCTGTTTGTTCTGATGCGGGCGGCCTCAGCTGCACACCAGTTTTGGGATGACTGCATTTGGAGTCAGCCGGTGGTGTGATGTGTGCTCGGTGCGCCAGCTGCCACGCTTCACTTATTCTGATTAAATCCTTTGAAGATGAAGAGGAGGACAAAGAATCTGGCCGTCCTGTAACTTGTTATAAATCTTCAAAAGCCGGAGCAGTCCCATTAATGTGTACCCCGCTGCCACGATACCACACCGCGAATGTGATGATAACTAACCCCTAAGTCATGGTGGAATTTGACGCTACACTATGAAGTTAGTGTCACATCTGTCATCACATATGCTGTTAACTGCATGAGGAATCATCATTCTTTTTTCTCTTTCATTTGCCCTTCTAAAGGCTTGTGCTTATCTGAGTGTACAGGCCATCATCATAAAGCATGTGCATAGAAATGTGGCTTGAAAAATATGTCAAAATATACAAGAAAAAAAGAGTTTCTGCAACAGGCTTAGTCATATAGAGATCTAATCAGCAGTCATTTCTGGAGTGTGGTGTTTTTAGGTTGCTCAGTTGATCTCATGTTTGACCAAAAACTGACGATTTTTTTTTTTTTTTAACCAAATCAGATGATTTAATGGAGCTACCAGGCAAGAGGCAAAGAGTAATAGTAGGATGAATGACTAATTTAATGTTTTTTAGATAGATAGATAGATAGATAGATAGATAGATAGATAGATAGATAGATAGATAGATAGATAGATAGATAGATAGATAGATAGATAGATAGATAGATAGTTTGGTTACGACAGCAGTAACCACAAAAAAACACAGTGACCCAACAGACAACCAACATTAGAGACACAAGGTAAGAAGTAATAAAAAAGAATAAAAGATATATGAACTATACAAAATGTACAGTAAAAGGGAAAAGAATAGAATAAAACACCTGTAAGTATGCACAGCACACCATAATTTATTGCTCAGCAATATTAAAAAGTCTGATGGCAGCTGGCAGGAAGGACCTCCTGCTGCATTCAGTCCTGGACCGAGGGGGATCAGTCTGTGGATGAAGGTGCTCTCCCTGAACACCTCAAGATGGTGAAGTGGGTGTGATGCATAACTTAAAATACAGAAGATATATATTAAAAACCCCACAATACAACCATCAACAAAGCAAACGCCCAAAGCAAATTATCAACATAAGAAAGGTATACTATTACACAAAAGAAAGACTCAATCAAATTTTTGTGTTATTTACAATTTTTTTATTTATGAAATGAAGTGGTAAAAAGTAAACACTTGTTTAATCCCATCCCTTTTCTCTAAATCATATATTACAATATTTGAACCTCCTGACATTGCTCTAAGCTGCAAGTACATAGATAATCATCGCCTCAGGAAAACCATCATCATCATCCCACCAGAGGAACAAAGAGGAGATTTATGCATGTGGTGATGGAGGATATGCAGGTATTTGGTGTGAAACAATAAGAAACAGGAGACTTTCAGATGGAAGTAGATGATTTGCTGAAGCAACTCCTAATGGGAGCAGCTAAAAGTAGTAGCAGTAGATGATCTAAACTACCAGGTACTGCCAGACACTGAGTTTTCTCCCAAACCACATAAGATTGAGTTTCTAAAATGCTTTTAAAATGTTTTTTTTTGTAAGGTTTGAGGAGAAGAAAACCATCGCAGCATCATTAGATCCTTTGTTTTTTGCTCAGATGGTACTGGTATTGGGGAGGCTGTGTCTCAGCAGGTAGAGCAGGTCGCCCGATAACCAGAGGGTTGGACGTACGAATCCTGCTCTGTCCTAGTCATGTGCCATTGTGTCCTCGGGCAAGGCACTTCACCCACCTTGCCTCCAGTGCTACTCAAACTGGTATGAATGTTCGGTGGTGGTTGGAGGGGCCGTTTGGAATGAATAAAGGATTAAAAATGGAAATACTCTTTGAATGCCTTGAAAAGTGTTATAGAAATCCAATCCATTTTTGTATAATTACTTTCAATCTTATATAGGACCTCTTAAACACATTTTTTAATCAACCTTCCCACTGTTATGGTGAAAGTGGACAAATAACACAGGTTTTAAATTGACATGCTGAAGAAATCTTGACAATTTTCTGGGAGGATAATAAGTAACAGTGACCAATTTTACAGTGTTTTCTAGAGTGAGACCAAAAAGTGGACAATTACATGGAACGTGTTGTAGAGATTGAATCTAATGTAATAACAGAGCAGAGTTAGTTTATCAGATATTGAAGTCTGCTGCACACAAAATAACTAGAACCAAACTTTATCAGTGGCTGTTGGGATTAAATCAGATGCATAATGACTCATGATGATAATGTCACCACTTCATTAACTCCTGTAGGTTGATAAGAGGAGGTCAGAGTGCAGGGTCAAATACCATTTCTGAAGCTGGACTTATGATAAAATTTAGTTCTGTGCTCACAGAAAATGATTGGACCAGTGAAAGGACACCAATAGTCCTGACCCTTAATATTATTCAGGCGAAAGGTCCTTAGTGTAGATTTATGGCAGTGATGAGGGAGCAGATACAGAATGATGTAAGGGGATTCAGATGAGAGCTTCAATAATCCAGATTTGGGATCAGGGCTGTTGTTTGCTCCGTTTGGTCGGGCAGGGCTGTTGATCCCCATCAGTCAGTCCCCTTCTGTGTCCTTGCTGTCTCCTGTCATCCCTGGCCGCTTCTCCAGGGACAGCGAAATTACTACTCAGCACGCTGAAATGAAAGGCCTCCGGTTATGTATATATACGCCGCTATCATCAGGACTGATTGATTTCTCCTCAGATCTGCACTTTGAGAAAATAAACAAAAGCATGATAGACTTCTTGATAAGCAGTTTGTACATACAGATAAACATCATTAGTGAAATCTAAATTCAGTGCATGGAGTTAAAGTCACAACAGACTTGCATATTTTACTGTGGTGGAAAAAAAGTTTTTGGATATCCCATGCACTTGTGATGTATTGTGTTAAGAATCACTGTTAAGTCATTGAACTCTGCCAAGTATTGTACCATCCTCCAAACCCACATGCTCCTTTTTGCATGTGCTCTATTTTGTCAAGGTCAAAAGTGGATGTTTTAGCAAGAGAATGAAACACATCCAGGACATGACACATTGAAACTGTCAAGAATTTTGTTTTGTTATTTTTTCTTGTTAACAAAAATACAAAACAGTCTAATTTGCATGTATTTGTGTCCACGTGTCCGAAAACTTTTTTCCACTATTGTAATGTATATTTTAGGAGACACACTGTCTTTACATGTTGTGGTTTTAATGCTAACCTTCACTTAAGTCAAGACAGTATAGTACTGTACAGTATATAGACAATTTATATATATATGTATATAGTACAGTTACATCAGTGTCAGTCAATCCTATCAAAACTGCTTAAACAGAAAAAGAAATGGTTGTGACCTCAGCAGAGGCACCAGATGTGAGGAGAAGTAATAAAATTACAAAATAGAGAAATACAGAAGGAATAAGGAATAAATCTAAAGCTGGAGCTTTATGGAGGAATAATATGTTTCTGTTAAATCCACTTTTGTGCAAAGGTCTTGGGTTTGTGGAGAACCACAATATCAACAGGGACTGAGTAGTGGTCTGTAAGGGACAATGCGGCAGTATCATATCATTCTGTAACTTAGATGTTTTTCAGGTTTTCCAGTATTACAACCCACTGTGACTCATTTGTTCTTTTATTAATATATATGAAAATATAATGTTAACATCACTAATTTCCAGATTTGGCAAGTGCCAACACATTCATCTGGCACCTGGTTTACTTGCACATAACACTTGCACATACTCATTAATTTCTGAAATCAGAAAGCACAAGAATCCACCCAAATCTCCAGGTAAACGGTCTTTCTTATCTCTCTTCACCTGATGTTGTTTGTGACTGGAAAACCCCAATCTGTTGTTTATCAGTTTCTATGAAACATATTTGGCTCCTGCAACAACACAGTCACATTAAAGCTAAATGAAAAAAGATAAGCAACTGTCAATCAGAGTAAAGACTTTTTAGGGAATAAAAAATGTTTCAAAGGGTAATAGTGAATGACATCTAAAGTCTGTTCCAGTTTTCACTGGTTATTTGCCATGTCTGACTACCTCCTGGGTTTTACACAGAAACAGAAGAAAGTTCAAAACAGACAAGAGAAAATCAAAGAGAGACGTATTCAGGTAGACGTGTAATGAATGCCTGCTAGTATTACTTTGACATTCACGATTTAAACCAGGGCAAACCAGAACAGACACATTGTAATGATACTAAGCATGAACACTTCCATGTTCTTCCACCTTGTCTAGGTGCAGTGTAACACTGAGCCAGCCTCATTACCAAACCCCAGCACTGACTGTGTTCCTGCCTGGCACAGTTTCCACTGAGCAATGTGAGCGAGATTTCCCCAAAGAAATCTAGGTTTAGCAATCCGCAATCTTAAAATAGCTTTGAATCATACATTATTACATAGCAGGCCTGCCTCCTCTGTCAAACAACACTCGGTGCTGTGATTATTGTCTTCTTGTTTTCTCCTAGCTTCCACATCTGAGAAGATTCCCCAAACTCATTAGCATAGCTTTATACTTCATATGAAGACAGATGACTTCTCCATCTCTCAAAATTAAATGTACATGAAACGAAAAGAAAACCTTTGGAGATTACACAATGCACATGAATAGATACTGTCATGTTTTGAAGTTTGGATGTAGAAAAGAACAGTTGATGGGGAATACATAAAACATGCAGAGCTATGTGCATGTGTCTATGCAGGAGTAGATCATAGGTGTGCAGATTTCTGTCCTACTTTATTGCATTTCCATTAGTTTTAGTAAAGCCTGAAAAATGTTAGGAGATGACACTGCTTCTTGAACCTGCATGTATGTACAGTTATGATGCTCAGTTCGTCAGATGCCACAAACCACAGTCGTATTTGCGCTCGCTGTCATACAGGTCTGACACCATTCATATGCACAGATAAGCAAAATGTCAATACAGCATGGAGCCGGATTGATAATCAAAACCGAGCCTCTTTGTGTTTGTCTGTCTTTTGTTCTTGTCAGGAGTGGTGTCGCTCCACAGTGTGGCCGAGCAGCCTCTGTCTGTGTGATTAATCCTCAGGCTGTCAGCTGGCCAGCGGTGATACCGAAACCAAACAGAAACTCACACAACGCCTAGCACGCTCTGTTTCAGTATGAATGTTAGGCACTGACCAGTAAATCGCATCACTGCAGAGCAAAGAAACGCAACACACACAGCGCAGTTGTATTTTTCAGGGGCAAACATTGACACAGGAGAAGCACCCAGCAGTCAATACCTCTGTGTACTGTTATCAAGGAATTTTAGCCACAAATGTCTGCATGTCGCCCAAGAATGCATCCGTACTACAGATGTGCAGGAAAACAACCTTCACCTTATCCGTGCCAGCGTGTGTTCATTTGTCTGATGTGAAAAGCTGATGAAAATTTCCGTCACGTTTCCCCCTGAGGAGCTGTGAGATTGACCAAAACCCAGAAGTTATTTCATGTGACTGCCACCAAACTGCATTAGTGGGCCCGGCCGTTAGCGCTCAGACTGTCTGTCTCTCAACAAGATAAGGGGATATTTCCCGGCCCAATATTGCTTGCTCTGTTCTGTGCTGTCACTGAATACAATGACCGTCAGCGCATTCAATGAATATTATTAGCATTTTTCTCAGGATTCTGTCAATGTGGAAGACAGCTTTGTGGGAGTAGAAGCACATGCTATTTTCATTGTGGTCTGATATCTGAGCTGACTCTTGGAGAATAAAGTTGATACTGCGGTATATTGTCCAGTCTAAATGCAATTATGAGGCCGCTGTTGAACATCCATTATCAGCAGTCATTAACCAGACGTCACCTGGCTCAGCAGTTTCAACCTGCTACCTTTGTTCGGCTTTGAAAAGAGTTGAAAGGTGAAGAGAGTGACGGCAGCCAAAAAGTACTGCTCATGATTAAAAGTTGACAAAGAATGAGGTTTGGGTGGCGGAGGAGGGAACAGTTTCTTGAGAAGTGGCAATATGAAGCAAGATTGGGAAAGACCTTTGAAAGGCAGGATCAGGTGGACCATTGTGTCAGCCCCGAGGCAATTCCAGCTTCATCTCTACCGACTCTCACGAAACAGCTCAGTAGAGAGACAGGCCGGAGTAGCAGATTGTTCTGGGTTATTGCCCTTTGTGTTATATGGCTGTTAGCAGAGATCCATAAAGTATAAACTTTCAGATGATTACACTTTTGTTAGCTGTCTCATGCCCTGGAATCTGATTTTGTCAAAATTTTCTTGCCTTATGAGAGCTATAATGGGCAGTAGGGTTATGTGATCTGTCAAAAAGATTGTATGATAATCGTTTGAGTTAAAATCATGATTCATGAGCTGAGTCGTAGTATTCTCTTATGGGGGCTCAGATGGTAGAGTGGGTCGACCAGTAACTGAAGGGTTGGTGGTTCGAATCCCGCTCTGTCCTAGTCAGTCTGTTGTGTCCTTGGGCAAGACACTTCACCCTCCTTGCCTCCAGTGCCACTCACACTGATGTATGAATGCGTATGAATGTTTGGTGGTGGTCGGAGGGGCTGTAGGCGCGAACTGGCAGCCACGCTTCTGTCAGTCTGCCCCAGGGTAACTGTGGATACAGATGTAGTTTACCACCACCATAGTGAGAATGTGTGAGTGAATGAATAACGGATCAATAATGTAAAGCGCTTTGAGTGACCAAAAAAGCACTATATGAATCTAATCCATTATTATTATTATTATTATTATTATTATTATTATTATTATTATTATTATAAAATGTAGGCAAGTTATAATCAGAGGATACGTTTTACTCTGATTTCTGGAGGCTTTTTGTTGTTATTTGACAAGAAACTCGGCATTTGTGCATCATTTTGGACTGATATTAAAGCAATCACACACATCTAAATCAGGGGTGTTAAATTCATTTTAGTTCAGGGGCCACATGCAGCCCAATATGATCTGAAGTGGGCTGGATCAATTAAAATAATTACAATGAAAAGTCAAATTACATTGTGAAAATGTTTACATCTACAAAGTTCCATTAAAAATGTAAATAGCATAAACAACCTGAAATGTCTCAATATAAATAATCATTATTATTATTATTATTATTATTATTATTATTATTATTATTATTTTTTTTTTTTTTTTTTTTTTTTTTACAATATTTTGCCTCGGCTTGTCATTGACACATGTATGTTACAACTTCTAGATCACAGTGGTCCTACAAATACACAAAACATATTTAATAACAGGTAGAATGTTGTAATAATTGCACTTACTTCTCTTAAAACATTTCAGGTTGGTCATATTCGTGCAGATAATTCACATTTTTTGTGAAAGGATAGTTTGCGAATGTAAACATTTTCATGTAATTTTACTTTTTAAAATTTTTTTTTTTTACAATAAAACAAACAAAAACTATGGAGTTGTCATTAATTATAAGTTATTATGTTAGTATTGTTTATATCTGACCCAATTTAGATCATATTGGTCTGAACTAAAATGGCTGTTAAAATCTTCTGTAATTTTGGATAGCACAAATTCATCCCATGGGCCGGATTGGACCCTTTGGCAGGCTGGTTTTGGCCCACGGGCCATATGTTTCCCACCTGTGATCTAGATAAAGTAAGCACTAGTCACTTTATCTTGAACATAAAGCTGCTGCGTTTCAGTTAATTATCTGGAGTGTGGTGTCCTAATTTGTCCAGCCTGAGTTTTATAATTAATCAATAATGTTTTCACCTCAGCAAAACTCCTTAGCATCTGTGTAGATCAGACTCACTGTAGGTCAGAGTTCAGAACCAAGACCCACAGCTGATGGGCTCGGGGTAATTTTTCATCATTATTTCTTCAGCAGAAGTAAAACAATACATTTCACAAACTCTGCAAGTTAATGCTGACTAAACCAGAAAACTTCGGTGTGGACAGATGCTGAAGTAGCCCAGAGACCTGTAACCTTACATCTCCATGGGTTAGTGCATGCATTGCGTGGTGCAATGCCTGCTGTATATTTTTGGAGTAATTCAGCTCAGAGGATAGTTTATTGTTTTTCTCTCGGTGACAGTAAAGTTCCCTCAATCCACCACTGTGCTCTGCTCGCAGGTTTTCCCCTGACACTGCTGGCCTCTGCAATGGAGATGCAGCTCTCTAGATACCAGGAGATCTCCAAATAAATTCTGACAGGACAAACACAAGTACTCAACTATTTTTCAGTCTTAATACATATTTGCATCAAACCACTCAGATGCTTGGCTGTTTAGTTAATTTTTTGTGTGTTTTTGTGGTCACAATAATGACAACTTAGGGCGCTTTCACACAGTGTACCCGAGCCCGTATCTGAGTACATTTGACCCCAAAGTCCGTTTAATTTTATCCATGTGAATGCAAAGGTTTCATGCTCGAGTACCGTACCCAAGTCCAGTTGAGAATGTAGTCTTGGGTATGGACTGCGCAGACTCCAGCAAGTTATGTTGCTGTGTGAATGCGATCCACGCCCAAGACAAGACGTGACCTAATCACCACTCCAACAACAGAGGTGACCTAATCACCACGAGACCATAGACGACACTCCTGTTGTCTCCTGAAAAAGCCTCAGATCCGTGCAGCCCACAGGCTCGCCTTATTGACCGAACCACTCGGTGATATAACAGGGACAACAAAGGTGGCTCTTCTTCACTTTCGCCTCAATCAGGCTAACAGATCAACAAGTATTGCTGTCATTGTAGACAAATGAACAGAACAGTTGCTCAGTTAATGGCGTAAGGGTTTGTCTTCTTCTGACTTCCACATTTGTCGGATAGCGACAGAATTCCTTCCACTCCGCCACCTACTGTTTCAGTCCTGTAACACCTGTACTTGGGCATGGGCCGCAGTATGTGCTTTTGAACGCAACATCTGTGGGAAAGGTATGAACATATCCAAGTACAGTACGGACTCGAGTACACTGTGAAAACACCCTTAAACTTGTTGTAGCTACTATGGTTGCTGTGATCTTAGCAGAGGCCTACAGGAACCTGCAGCAGCCAAAAGTGATCAAAAATCCACTTGCAGACCAACTATTCAGTTTTGACAGTAGCAACATCATGTTTCCACAGAAGTTCAGATAAAGGGGGATCAGCACCTGCTAGAACTGCTAATTATTCTAACACATTAACATTAGCTACCACATCATCCTCCACAGCAGTAGCTTCAGAAGCAGGCATTTGGTTTACGGCTCGGTTTAGCAACAAATCTGCATTTTTACTGAAGCAAATGCACAACCAGTAAAGCAGACACCTATTTAAAGGTTGCAATTCTTAATCTGGGTGTCATAAAGGGGAAACTGCTTAGTCCTTTAGCAGCAACCAATATGAGAATCCAGCCTCAAACTGCAGCTTGTTGTGAAAGTAGTGAACCTTTCACTGAAATGGGTAAAAGGTTAGGATTGAATTGCTAACACTGGAAATAAATTGTTGGAAAAGCAAACAAATACATTTCCTCACAGCATAAAAAATAGATATAACAACAAATTTGTCCTGGTTCTTTGCTCTGACTGCTGCTCGTGGGTATGAGCATCCTTTTTTAATTTATCGTACCCCATGGCGTAGACCCTATCTCAGAAGAAAAGATCAGAGATCCTACAAAGCATAAAAGCATAATTGATTCTTTTAAAGTTGTTCATCATTTATTTTGGCCTCAAAGATATCGCAAGCTGAGTATTTCAGTCGAGAGCAGTGTGTGTGGTCATGAGGTTACTGGCACATGACGTAAACCATCTTGTCACTCAAGTGTGTAATTTGACCAGAACAATCAAATACATGTGAGAATGACAGTGACAGTCATGGCTGATCAAGCTGAAACCTGATTCAGGTCACTAGCTGATCAATCTGTGCATTTCTGAAGATAACTAGAGCTTTTGTGGCATTTCTTTATGACTTTATTTGTTAAATAGGTGGAATGGTGCCTAGGTATGTTCTAATTTGTCTTGAAAAGAAAAGTAAAATGATTAAACTTAAACCAGTTCATCTGCATCTTTCTAAAAGTCTATAAGGTTAAATAACACTGTCAGCACCGATTACGTCACTAGTCAGGTCTATTTCTACTATTTTCATTATAACATTGGTTGTTTTGCTGGACTTAAGAGTAAAAATGGGTTGCAATTAAATATGGTGATTCAAAAAATTCTGCCTTTATGTACAAATAGCTGTGAATTTTCCTTCCTTCATCATAACAACTGTTTTACAAATCATTTAAATTGCCATCATAAACTTGAATGAATAATTATTAGTTTCTTGTCAGACAACTCTTAGTCGCACTGCTCCAGTCAGCTTTCCCCAAGATATTGACTGATCTGCCTTCGAAAATAAAATAAATAGCAGATCTTTTTGTCTTGCATGTTTCCTTAATTTAGCCGATAAAAAACAAACATAGTTTTTAATTAGCAGCATTTCCATAATCTTTATTATCACACTTCATTTTTATTTGGCTATTGCAGAAGTACCCTTCTATTTGGCTGTCAGATTTAGCTTGGGTGAGAGAGAGGGGTGGGGTGGGGGGGTATGTAGGAGAGTCTGCCATTAAATCCAAAATCCAAAAAGAAATGTTCTTGTAATGTCCAACGTGTTGATGTGTGAGCAGTGGTAATACTGTGGTATACTGTGTTTATCTGCTACCCCCAAGATCATTATTTTACATATTAAATAACTCAATGCTTTTTCACTATCGTGCTCTTTCTCACTCATTCCCTCTCATCAGTAACCAAAGCCAGTTGACAGCTTCAATTAAACCGTGTGAAATCGCCCCAGTATCTGTCTCCCTTTGGGGCCATTTAGCTGTGTTTAGCTCTCTGCAAGCTGGGCTTGTCGCCAGGCAAACTTTAGAGTGTTTCATGTTCCTACCTCAAATGTAGGCCAACCTAGCCCCCCTGTACCACCTGGATAACCTGATAGTTCAGGAATTGATGGGTGAATTGACACTGTGTGTTAACTCTGTTAATAGTTTGCTTCAATATATATGGATTTTAAACCATTATGTTTTAAAATCTCATGTGTAATAGTCCCATACTTGGTTTTGAAATTTAAATGCAGATAAACGCACATCAAAAATTTGCATGCATTTCTGCAGATCCTCTGATTAACCCATAATGACCCAAATATCCACCAGTGACCAAAATCATTTGGCAATGGCGATTGCTACAGTACTGGGGCATGAAATATGGGGTTGTCTGTTGCCACAGAGCCAATCAAATATTAGCATTTGTACTACAGCCAGTCATGGATACTGTTACATGACCTCATTAGCCTCTTGTTGCCATAGTACTGCGATGATATATGGTGTAAACTTCAGCGCATTCTTTTGTGCATTTTGCTACCACAGTACTGTGGCAATTAATAGAAGAAACGACAAATTAGTGATAGTATATATACTTAGCACCATTAAAAACACAGAATAATATGTATATTTAGAGAAATATTAAATTAATTGGGTTGAGGTTACCTTCATATTAAAGAGAGAAGGATTGGTCATTAGAAAATGAATTGTGGACAAATTGTGATCAACTTAACACATTTATTCAGTTCACTGAATACAGGTACTCAGAAATTGAAAGTATCATCATTCAATATCAGGTGTGTCCACCTCTGACTTCCAAACAAGCAGTGCAGCGACTACGCATGGAACTGACAAGTCTCATGATCTTGTCCTGAGGGACCCGATCTGATCCGATCCATTCCGATCTGGCACTCGGACAACTGATTGTACTGCGATGACAGTGCAGACGGTGAACAACTTCACCACAGCTCAGACGTGCTCGTAACATATCAATGGCACGTTCTCTCTGTTGTATCGTAAGTCATCGCATTTTGAGCTGGCAAAAACAATTCAGCGTTTTCTTTGCTGCCTTTATATTGGCTATTGACCACACCTACAGTTACCAGTCAGGTGTGACTCTGTACAAGAGATTCAACTCAATGTCTGACATTAAGGGATTAGTCCAAACGCTGACGTCGTGCATGTTGGGAATGAAAAAAATACAGCTGTTAACTGTGTTACTCATCTCGTGAGCAACACAGAAAATAGGCATCTGAGCAAATCATTTTCTGGAAACTACACCACGTTTGGAGCTACATGTTAGATGCAGCAGTGTGCTGTGTGACTTCTCAGTCCTGTGTCAGTTGTGTATTGAGTGCTGTGCTCCAAATTCTGCACTCTGAATGTTGTCCCAGTGGCTGATTTACATCAATGTCGAATTTTACCTACCGACACCCTTGGCGCAGTTTGTCATCTTTTCATGGTCATCAGATATGACCCATTTAGACGTTCAGAGGCTCCACAGAGAATGTGAAAACACCGTCATCTTCTACAACATTGATTCACCAGTAAAACCCATGGAATTTGATTAATGACAATGGATGGAGACACTTGGTTTATGCTCAGTTAATGACACGTGTTGAAAAAAGTCACTTTTCCTTAAGTTTTCTCTGTTTTTGGTATAATAACCCTTAAATGTAATCTTAGCATGATAATTAAAGTACATGATCAGTAAATGAAATATTGTAAAATACCTGATTTTCACTGAAAAAATGCAAAGTGGAGCTGATAATATGATAAATGGAGATAAATCACTTAAGAAAGGTTAAATCAAGAGAAAAATCATTTGGGAACTGTCACAAAAGTAGCACTTGGTCTTGCAAGATGCATTTAGTCAACAGGGTTGTGTTTACTATTCTCATCATTTCAGTTGTCATATGATTAACTGAGATGACAAATGTGCATCTGTGGTAGTTAAAAATCTGTCTTCATTTCCATATAAATACAATGTTTTTCAGCTGTCATTGTCACAGGACACAGGAATTGTAACCTGCTAAGTGTCGTCTGCTCATTTGGTGGTTTAGTCTAAATGTATGAACCTGGTGCCAAATCCTTTTTAATCTTGCTGCCATGTTTTGAGACACTTGGCTTGAGCAAATTAGGATTAAGGTGTTAGTGTCACAAAGGTAGTTCAATTTTACGGGGATAAATTGCCCTGGTAACTTACAGCAAACATCTAACTTCATCTGGAGCATGTCATGTTTGAGTCTCATGGAGCATAATATGTGGAAAAAAAAGAAAAACTTCCACTGTGTTTATTTTTCACATCTAACACGTGTCACTATTTATTACCGTTAAAACAGTAATATATGTTTTCAAAGTACAGTAAGATTGAAAAGTATCTGCATGACTGCGTGGTTTTAGAGGGGGATATTTGGTGATTGGTTGAGACAGACGTCCTCTGAGAGACTGAGCTGGAAAACAAAGAGTTGCCATGGTAACAGTCAAGGGTGAAGGAGGAGGGTGTGTCCCTTGTGTTGTGCTTGAAGTGGTGAGATGGACATTGGCAGGCAGAATGGCGGGGGAGCGAGTGGTGCATTCTGGGGTCCTTTGCCGTTCCTGCTGCTCTTCTTCTTCTCTTCCTGTCCCCTGCGTCGCTCTCTTGTTGACGTTCTGAAGTGAGTGGGAGGCTGTACGGGGAACAAACGCTGAATCTCAATGAGACAGCTGAGAGGAAACTCATTTTCTCGCTCTGTCTCTCTCTGATAGCGCTCTTATTTTTTATTTACAAGCCAAATAACTCGGCACGGCCAAGTGGTTACACAATGCATCAACGTATTTTTAATGATGCGGAAGAGTCGGTTTGGTGGTTAAATGTGATGTAGTGAAATATTGTTGAAATGTTGTGATTAGAGTTGACCCTATTAAGGGTGACTGTCTCTTTCATGTGGGGCAGCAGTGAATCTGATTTCATGGACAACACAATTTTAGGGTTTTCATGCTTGGTGACTCAAATTCCCTCCATCAGACTGAAGTTTCTCAGCCCAGCTTAAAATCCTGAAATTTGAAGTGCTTTTCCAAGAATGATATACAAACCCCCAAGTTATTTCCAAGCAGTGTTAACATCAGACTATCTATCATAAAACAGAGCGTATAAAATCTACAGTTGTGAATTCATAAAAATACTAATGTCCAAGTCCTCATTTAGGCTCAGTAATTGAATTGTGCCCAAGGTATAGATCCAAAACATCTCTCTTTAGTTTCTGTCAACATCACACTGTGTGAAGAGTAATCTGGTCTGTTCTGTGAAACCAGAGGGAGGAAACTGGATGTGAGTGAAGTGCTTACAAACATAACAAGCTATAGGATTACATGGGATAGCCTATCATTTGTTAATTTTGGTGATTTTAGCTGCAAAGACTTTGTCACGTGCATTTTAGCAGGTAAATTGCATTGTTTATATTGTATGTGATAAGTCCCTGTTATCTAGCCCTATATTGAGCCTAAAATCATTGATCCATGTGTAATGACACTGTTGGATAGGGAAACACAACACAGCTCAAACTCTTATCTGTAGAAGCTATTAGAACGAACAAAGTAATTCAGTTGCTTTTATTTTGGTTTTTCATACTAAATAATCATACACATAGTCATTCAAATAAAGTGGATAATACAGAGTTGAGAATTTAGAGTGATATCAGCGACTCTTATTTTATACTTGTTCATGAAATAAAAAATCAACTGAAAACTTTAGATGATAGACCATAGCTTGTTATCAATCCGTTCAATGTTATCCATCACATGGATGTATTACATTCTGTCAATGTTGACATTTTGCTCCACCAAGTTCTCAGTACTGAAGTTATTTTTCACTCCTTGAGAAAATGGACGTCTGGTGTAAGAGAGAATCTGAGTGGAATCCAAGTGAGCATGGACCAGTTTCTGTCACTAATAAACACAGAACACACAGAATCACACAAAGCACCTGTTTACTTCATAACTTATTTGGTGATCATCTGGTGTTGGATTTGTCTGTGGAAATAATGTTTAGGTTTTATAAAAGTTGAACACTATTAATCCTGCTGGGTTTGTTTTCTAATCGTCGAGGCTGTAAAACTAAATACTGAACACATACTGAACAATAATTATATTTAGTAATGTTAATAAATAAACAAGAAATGTTGCTGCTAACTTGGCTTATCTCATTGACTACATTCCATGCACATTAATATTCAGTTTTTTTCTCTACCTCCAAAAGGCTTATTCAGTATTCTGAATAAGCTCTGTACTTGGTCAAATAAAATAAATGTTCCTGGAAGCTTTAATAGTTTTCCACTATAGTGATAGACGTTCCACTGTGTGAACTCAACATTCCTCTTTTGTTCCTACAAACACCTTCTGGGAAAAAAGGTCCGGAAAAGGTGACTGCTTTTTAATATTTGCCAATAAACCAGTTCATATCTGTTGGAATAACATTTAATATGTGTGTGTGTGTTTTTAACTTTATTCCAGCTGAAAAAGGGGCCATGTATTGCACCCTGCAAGAAAACATCCAAATTAGACTCATTTTGTAAATGTGCAGTATATATACAGAGTGGGGAAGCAAAATTTACAATGAACATTTAGTTGTTTTTTTCAGCAGGCACTGCGTCAATTGTTTTGAAACCAAACATATATTGATGTCATAATCATACCTAACACTATTATCCATACCTTTTCAGAAACTTTTGCCCATATGAGTAATCAGGAAAGCAAACGTCAAAGAGTGTGTGATTTGCTGAATGCACTCGTCACACCAAAGGAGATTTCAAAAATAGTTGGAGTGTCCATAAAGACTGTTTATAATGTAAAGAAGAGAATGACTATGGGCAAAACTATTACGAGAAAGTCTGGAAGATACTATTAAAGAAGAATGGGAGAAGTTGTCACCTGAATATTTGAGAAACACTAGCGCAAGTTTCAGGAAGCGTGTGAAGGCAGTTATTGAGAAAGAAGGAGGACACATAGAATAAAAACATTTTCTATTATGTCAGTTTTCTTGTGGCAAATAAATTCTCATGACTTTCAATAAACTAATTGGTCATACACTGTCTTTCAATCCCTGCCTCAAAATATTGTAAATTTTGCTTCCCCACCCTGTATATCCAAAGAATCCTCATGAAACCAGAATAAAACCTGATTCTGAAAAAACTCCGTTCAAACAATGGCCAGAATATCCAACCTGGTTATAATGTTTATTTGATGTACCAAAATCAGAATGTTTTTAAATTCAGAATAATAGTTGACTGTTAGTGTGAATGTAAACTCATTTAGTTTGGTTCATTTATCCATTTTATTTGTGTGTGTGTCATGGTTTCAGAGGCTGCTGGTTCAGGGTCTGGTTCAATTGTACATTTCACACGCAGGTGTTCACACACAAATGTAGATTTTGTAAAATGTTTGTGTAGTTAATTTCATTTTCATTGTTGAGCATTTTAACTTTTACAATGTGATCCATGTTCATCCTAAAATTAACTAATATTGATAACTACATGGATACATGAGAGTCTGCACACCACAATATTTTCATTTTAAGACTGTGGAGGTGCAAAATAGATTATGGAGGCGACACAATCTATGATATCAATGGGAAACTCAGAATTTATATGTATTGTCAATGTGTTTTATTTGAGGGTTTTAATACATTGTGTATATATTGTGTAAGTATCAGCAAATTTAAATAAAGAATTTCATCCATGTATGTTCTGTAATCCTTTTCCCTAAACATAAACAGTATGTTCAGAGACCATATGGAAGGAAATCTGTCCCAGAAGAATTTTTTTTGCTTTTAAATTATGAATCCAAATCTTTTTTTTATTCACTTCTTCAGTTGTTCAATACCTAATTTTCACCTTTATTTCATTTAATAAAACCTTACTACACAGTTTTTTTGTATCATAAACATCTCTAAAGTCAGATGACATCGACAGTCTCTCAAAATTGTGCATTAATTTGAAAATTTTTTCAGCCTTATATTTAATTCTGTAATGGCAGAAAATTTATCAGTTTGTGCTTTGATAGAAAAAAAACACATTAAGAAGACAACAATGCAAAAATTGAATGATTTGTCAGTCACAAACACTAAAATCTGCTTCAGAAATGTATTTATGTTCCTCCTAATTTCATGTCTTTGAGTTTTTCACTCTTCCTTGGGCAAAATAAGAATGATTTAAATTCATCCACATTATTACAGTTTGACTGAACCTTGTTTCTGTTGTTAGAAAAGGTTTTCTTTTCCACATCGACAACATTCTGCTTGGAAGAGAGCTGAAGTGAATTTAATTGGTTTATTTACACATATAAAAAAGTTACACACACACGCACACACACACACACACACACACACACACACACACACACACACACACACACACAATATGTTATTCACCAGGGAATGTGAAGGAGAATTGCTTGAAATCCTTCAAGGGCTTTGACAAGTGGCAGTCTCCAGGCAACATATTTCATAAAATAAATTTCTATGAATGCAATATTTAGAATTTATAGAGACATTTCAGATGTTTCAGACATAGTAGGAAATAATAATAATAATAATAATAATAATAATTATTATTATTATTATTATTATTATTATTTACAGTATGAAATGATCATAACAATACAATAACCCATTTATCTTTGCTGCTTGTAATGACTACATACACGTAAACAATCATCAGAAATTCACAGAAATACATTTACAATAAATCCATGCACCGTTCAAAGAAATCCTCATTGAATTACTACTCTTCAGATGAGCTCTAGTCTTGGAAGGAAATTGGAATGACTTAGTTCTTTGTCTTTGAAATTTAGTAATTTCGTTACATCCGGTCTTGCTTTTCCTGAAGTTTGTTTCTCATTTCCAGTGCAATGAGCTCTATCATTTCCAGTAGACTTTAGATCAGTATGTAGATGGTTGTGCAAAAACCTCCTTCATTTCATTGTTAGATCAAGACTCATAAGCAGCCAGTTGCTAGAAGCAGGTCTAAGAAAAATAGAGGAACTATTCTAACGCTGAGAAGATCCACTAGATATCAGTGCTTGCAAAAGGTATCCACAGTCTGTTAAAAGAAGATCAATATTACATTAAATTAAAAAAAAAAAAAAAAAAAACTCCCAAGATTGTCAACTTATAAAAATTAATAATAGAAAAATGTTGGTGTCAGGCTGATCTGATTCTGCTGCCAAACAGGAAACAAGACTGATCTTCCATGAGGCGTAACATTTGACAGAGGTAGCCATCTTATAATGCTCTAAGACCTGCACATAGTACTGTAATTGGTGCTGTTTCCCCAACCGAAACAACACAGAGTCAACAAGTGCTGAGAAATCAGTTACCCAGCCAGTCAATATTCCATCTTTTTTTTTCTCTGCTCACTGAGTTGTACCTAATACAGAGTAACTGACAGCTTAATTAACTGTAGTGAGGCTATTTGGGAATCTGTGCAGACATCACAAACTGGCAGAAAATACATCAAAGCATGGCATTCCTGTTTTGAACCACTGCTTACATTTTTCTCTTCTGTCTCTGAAAATAAAGGCACAAAATACCACAAAATTCAGATTACTGTAAGGTTGAAAATTAGATTTAACCCATAAAAAGACCCAGGGCTACTTTTGTGGTAGTTTCCAAATGAATTTTTCTCTCTATTTAACCTTTCTTAAGGGATTTATCACCATTTATATCATAGTATTATCCGCTATATTTTGCAATTTTCAGTGTAAATCAGGTATTTTTTTCCTATGTATAATTTACTGATCATGTAGATCACAGGAGTCAAACTCCGGTCCTCGAGGGCCGGTATCCTGCATGTTTTAGATGTTTCCCTCTTCCAGCACACCTGACGGTCGTTATCAGGCTTCTGCAGAGTTGGATGATAGGCTTATCATTTGAATCAGGTGTGTTGGAAGAGGGAAACATCTAAAACATGCAGGATACCGGCCCTTGAGGATCTGAGTTTAACACCCCTGATGTAGATGTTCCAAAAAACTCAGAGTAAATTCAATGGTTATTATTTTACAAGAGAAAAAACTGACTTTCTCAGCAAAGATATCAATGACTGAACATAAAAACAAGCATCTACAACTTCTCTCATTTGTCAAACGCCATCTATATTATAAAAGCCCAGTGACCTCTGTGTGCGTCTGTGTATGTGTGTCTGCTTTATAACTGATAAACTGGACAGAGCTAGCCTTTGCCTTTTTATGTATTTTGGGTCAAGGATCATACAGGCGAAACAGCTTATTGATATGACCAATAGTTTTGGAGTTTTAATTTGTTTTTAGCTTACCGGCCGACAGGCTGTAAGCTATTGTCGTCATGCGGCGTCTGATGGCGACTGTTGACTGTCGTCCGTTACAAAAATTTCAATTGTCTTCTTCTCCGAAACTGCAACTCCGATTGCCTTCAAACTTGGTATACAGCTTGTATGATGTCAACAAAAGTTAGTGAAATTATTTGGATCTGGATCTCTAACTTGGTATACAGCTTGTATGATGTCAACAAAAGTTAGTGAAATTATTTGGATCTGGATCTGATTCTGGATTTGGTGTGACTTTGAAAAATTTCCCCATTATAAGCGATAGGAAGTGGATCGATGCAATAACTCAGTAAATATAAATGATATCCGGTGTACATTTCTACAGTACAGCCCTGATGGGGAGATGACCAAAACATAATGTCCACATGCTGATCAGGATCTTCTTCTGGATCCGGGAACTTACGGAAAATTTAACATGGGCTCTTATGGGGAAAAAATTTCAATCGTCTTCTTCTCCCAGACTACAGTTCTGATTGACTTCAAACTTGGTATACAGCTTCTTTATGATGATGTCAACACAAGGTATTGAAATTATTTCGATCCAGATCTGATTCTGGATTTGGTGCGACTTTGAAACATTTTCCCATTATAACAGATAGGAAGTGGATTGATCCAATAAATCAGTAAGAATCAATGATATCAAGTTGGAAAATTGAATTTTTTACAGCTCTAATTGGAATATGACCAAAACATGGGCTACTTCTGTAATATAATAAATACACATAACTGGGTGATAATAAATGACATCTGGATACATTTCCCAAAGCTTTTAATTTGGCCGGTAAGCTACAGGGCCATTGGTCCTATTTTTAAAATTTACGATGGGTTTATAGGCGGCCCACAGAGGAGTCCATTCACAGCTGCAAATGAAGGAGGGGTGGGGGGTGGGAGGGGTGGGGGGAATCAGGACACAACAGGAGAACCAGGCTGTGATCACACACTAACAAGGTTGGTCTGGTTCTTAGTGTGGCCCAGTCTCCAGTCAGACCCAGCTTGTTAACATCCCCCTCAGGACTCAGATTCAGATTCAGTAAAAGATTACCATAAATACACCACACTGGACCTTTACATGACGTGAATCATGGGGGAGGACAAAACCTACGGATGCAGCCACTGTGGCTAGAAGTGACATAACTGCGTTGATTCTGGGTGATGGAGTGCGAGTAAACAAGCAGCAGTCAGTGGGTGAGATTGAGTGGAAAGCATGTGTTCGTACTTGTTTGTGCAGCTGTAAGCTTTACACTCCAGCACTGTCCTAAAGATGTGACCCAGCACTGGTTGATAATGTGTCATCTTAGACTGGTGTCTGCTGCACGGGGTCAGTGACCAGTCCATCACAGCTCAGGTAATCAGACAATACAACGAGTCTGTGTCACTATCGGTGCTGGAACAGCCCGCAAAGGAGGCAACATGTCTCTGACCATATCTGACTGATGGAGCAGTGACTTAGTACTCGTACGTACTTGACAACGGGCTATAAGTTACCTGATGGAGCCGCTAGTTTTATATGCAATCTTTTGAAATAGCTTGCAATGAAAATTTACTACAGGTACCCTTTAAGCATCATATGTTGCTACACAACAACGTTATAAAGTGAGTCTGATCTTGTTAACAGTGTCAAAACATGAGTGAATGTGGATAACAAAGGATTAGGAGAAGTTCACCCTGTTTTATAACGGTGAAATTCTCCATTTTAGGAGTAGATATGCATTTATTTTTGCATGTTCTGTGAATAATCTGTTTGTCAAGAATATTTTCAAGGCTGAAGCTGTGTCCACTTGACTTCAGAATGGATACGTATGTGTATGTGTGTGTGTGTGTGTTTGTGTTCGATAGAAGGAGCACAGGGCAGAAAACTCTCCAATTGAAACAGCAATATCCTCTCTGCTGAGTAGAGTCTTTTAAAGAAATGAAATAGAGAAGTTGTTTTTTTTCTCTCCATTCTCACTTTCTATAAACTACCGATGGATCGCTTCATATTCCATCTCTGTTTTGCTTGCATTTATCTCTAAATGCAGTAGACAGCACTCATTTTTTGCCTCCATGATGAAAAACAAGTGACTCATCTGAAACACAGAGAAAAATCATATACTGTATTTTTCCAAACACAATAAAAGGTACACAAATAGCAGAATGGTTGTAATGGTAACAACTCTGCATAGCTTTAATTAAAGTGGCAGTTTGCTATGCTTGGTTTATGACTAACCAACAGTTCAATACTAAGTAAAAAGAACTCCATATCATGAAAAGACACATTAAACTGAGTGATGCTTACATACAGGTCATTAAATATGAAGAATGGAAGGGCATCACTGGTTAAACAGCAGAGAATGTTTATATGGCTATCCATTACTGCTGGACTTTTTCTTCTGTCTACATGTTCAATACATCTCAAATGATTTCCACTACTACAGTACATTCGATTATGATTCAGTCATTTATATTTATTTAGAATTAATGCTTTCACAGAAGTGCTTTTACATTGAAATAAGATTTTGGAGCCTCTATGTCTGATTCACTGGTTTGAACAGAGGTCAGTATTTGAGATTCAAGGCAGAGAATCATTATTGTGTCCCAGCCTTATACAATCTGACTGAGCCATCTGCTGCTTTCAGATTGCTTCTCTTTCTCTCTCTGTGCTCTCCTTAGCCGTGTGGTTAGTCGCATATACACATTAGGCACATGCACACACCAAAACACACTTTTAAGACATGTC
The DNA here is from genome assembly GCF_902148855.1 of Sphaeramia orbicularis. Classification (NCBI taxonomy): domain Eukaryota; kingdom Metazoa; phylum Chordata; class Actinopteri; order Kurtiformes; family Apogonidae; genus Sphaeramia; species Sphaeramia orbicularis. Next base: position 50,913,632 of record NC_043959.1, read on the forward strand.
TGCCAAACAAGGGGAGTATCTGAGGGTAATTTAAAGCTTTATCTTACTGTAGCTGTAGTGTTTGGTGGCAGACATGAATAGGTCTGTCCATAGAGACAGCCACAGCACAAGTGGTCCCCAGCTGCTCCTCAAAGCAGTCATTGGGGATACTGCAGGCGGACAGACTGGTATGCTACTGTTAGTCATGGGTTTGTGTCTGTGAAACCCTTTTTTTTTTTTTTTTTTTTTTTTTTTTTTTTACCAATGAACAGCTTCAATTACTGCCCAGATTTCAGCTCATTTCTGTAAGAGACAGACACATTGTGTACATGTATACACCTGTGCAAGTGGGATGTTGAAGGAAATGTACAGTGTTAGAGCCAGCTGGAGTCTGATTTCTTTTTACACCATTCATTTTCTCATTTTCTTTATTCTCCTTTACCATTCAGGTAACCATAGCGCTAGAGCATATCCATGTATGGATTGCTCAAAAGACAGGGAAACTGCCTGCCAGTAAGAATTAGCTCAAGTAAATGCAGCAACAGGGAATTTAGAGATCTTAAAGGATAAAGATACAAAAGTAAAAGAACATACAAGTAGATTTTCTATCGGCTGTAAACAGAATGAAGTGGAGGTGCTGAAGTCCTGTATCTAGCCGGAGTGCTTGAATTACAATATGATCAAAGGTAATTATGGACTTGTTCACTGATGCTTTAATTTGACTTTGTTTGAGTAACAAAAAGCAGAGAATATAAGACGCCATGAGGTTTAAGACAATGTAATCACAATGCCCTTAGATTGAATGTGACAGAGGGCCTTTGTTAGATGTCACCTAGTTTCTCCCCCGCTGTCTTCCTACCTTAACCCATAAAGACCCACTGCTACTTTTGTGTGTTTCCAAAGAAATGTTTTTCTCTATTTAACCTTCCCTGAGTGATTTATCACCATTCATTATAATATTATTCCCTGTATTTTGCATTTTTCACTGTAAATCATGCATTTTCCTATGTTTAATTTAGATGTTCATGGAAATTCAGAGTAAATTCAAAGGTTACTATATCAAAACAGATAAAACTCAAGACTCAAGCAAAGATATTAATAACTGAACGTAAAAACAAACATCTCCATCCACTATCACTGATTAAACTTCATGGGTTTTACTGGTGAATTAGTGTTGTAGAAGATGGCGGTGTTTCCACAGTAACTACGGAGCCTCTGAACATCCAAATGGGTCATATCTGATGATCATGAAAAGATGACAAACTGCACTTTACACTATTATTTGCATGTATTGATAGGATTAGTGGATCAACAGGTATTTAATATTTTAAATCAGTAGATGGTTTTGATCGCTGGTCAATGTAATGGTCTTTATGTGTTAAAGAAATTTTCTCTCAAAGGAAAAGAGCTGTGAAACAAAAAGAATCCTATGGAAACACAGCAATAAATTTCCAAAGATATCGGAGTATTTTTCTGTTTTACTTTGCAGTCGCATTATCACAAACTAAGGGCTGTATATGCATCTCTGGGATGTGTTGGGATGCATCATCGGTCATGCTTCTACTCACACTGGTGTATGAATGCATATGAATGTTCTGTGGTGGTCGGAGGGGCCGTAGGCGCAAATTGACAGCCACACTTCCGTCAGTCTGCCCCAGGGCAGCTGTGGATACGTATGTAGTTTACCACCACCAGAGGGAGAATGTGTGAGTGAATGAACAATGGATCCAGTGTACGTGCTTTAAGTATGCGTTAATAGAAAAGCGCTACATAAATCTAATCCATTATTATGTTCCTGGGGTCACCTGTGGTATCGAATCCACATTGGACCTCCTCAGACAGGTGGTGATCCCCAGCTTGCATCTCAGCAGCAGCCGCCCATGGTTCAGCCCTCTTGATCTGACCACTTAGTTGCCCTTCATGTGGCTTGATCTTCTGATCTTAAGGCTTGCCTCTTGGCTGCTCCCATGATGCCCAACATGTTAAATGCTGTCAGGATTGAACGTCCTACAAAGCCTTTACATCCCACTTTAATTGGATTGCAGTGAATAGCTCCCTCATTGGGTCCTGCACTGCTCCACCAGGTCCTGATACTTGCTTTCTTTTGTTATCTTCCTCTGTGTGCTTTTCCCAGACCAGTGTGAGCTCAAACACCAGCTTGGTAGAATCTGAAAAGATGATCATTTCAGGGAGGCCAGCGACTTGTTGATGTTTTGTGGTCAGGAAATCTCAGCTCGGTTTCCTGGTCTACCCTTAGCTGCCTGTCAGCCACCGTAGGGAGAAAGCCTGATGGCGGCTTTGGCTGTCATTTGAGTTGGGGGTTTTCCTCCAGGTTTGACAAAAATGACTGACATCCATAGAGAATTGTGGCTTGTATTTGTACTGATGGCTTTGGCAGTGTGCTCAAAAAATAATGGAAAAGTAAAGTGAATATACTCAACAGCAAAACTAATTAATGTTTTAAAAAAAAAACAAAACATGTTCAAACCAAAAGTATTGATAACACATTGAGACTTTATGCACACATGCATCTGTTTGCACTGTGCTGGTCTGCAGTATCCTTAAAACCTACTAGTTTACACTAATGTAACCAGAATAAATGATTTGTCCTTTTTCCATTTGTACTATTTTATGAATGACGATAGTGATAGTAAGTTACTTGCTACATTTACATTTCTAGTGTTGATGAAATGGCAAAAACATTTGGAAAAAATGAGATCATTTTATGTCATTTATTGGAGTTGGTGTCACCTCTCAGCAGAGAAAACACTATTGAGACAGCTTTTCACCAGGGGTACGGCTGATAATAACGCTGCACTTCTTAGTGACAGGTGAGCAGCCCACAGATACTGAGAAAAACATCAGCTATATAACGCTGCCTTCTCAAAGCAGCCACTGGCAACTTGATGAGCTGAATCGCAGGCGACGCCTTCTGCTGGCTTGAGTTAAGCAAAGACGGGCCACTTTTTACTGCTGCAGCTTTTCTCTGCATCGTCCTAAAACACATTCGCCTAATTGAGAATGATTGGCCAAGTCTAGGCTTAAAACTTCCTTCGCTAGCAACTAATGTCAAAACATTAGCTGCTGTAAAACAAATAGTATTTTGATTCACTTGCCTGGAATAACCACGTGATTTAAGATAATTAGGAGTCTGCGTGCCATGATAAATGCAGTACAGTATGAGCCGATGTATGTAGGAAGCAGGTGTCAGCTCATAAGGTGTAGAGTTATAATTAAAGCACTTGTTAACTGAAAGGCTGCCTGTGAGCCAACATGGAACATAAAAACGGAATTATTCTGAAAATCATATCTATCTGTGGAAGACGACAGGTATTCATGTACATTTATATTAACGGTGACGGATTGGTTGATAAATGTACTCATAAATGTAAGAAACAAACTTCAGAGACATTTAGACACATCCTCTGAGTATAAACACACGGTTGAACGCCATAATTCATCCTAAATGTGTCCTAATGATACTAAACAGGTGCAGCATCCCCTGTGTGTGTCTTTTAATGACAGTATTACCATTAATGTACAAATACCTGCTATTCAGTAAATATTAGAATCTGAAATACACATCAGATAATGCAGATTTGGGAAAAGGAACTTGACTAGTGACTTCAGGGATTTATGCATTTATACAGTAATTATATTATATACAGTGTTATGAAGAAAGGCATGAAATGACACTGACATGTTGCAGCAGTTGGGTAACATCACACCAGGATATAAGCTCTTGCAAATCTAGGAAGCCAACAAAGAGGAGGTCAAAGGGTATTGGTCCCTGGGGGATGCAGTTACCCATAGTTACCAATCTGTACCTTCAGCTCTAGGGGATAGGATGAGGCGGGGCTGTGATTCTCCAGGAGGATGCTGGGATATAATGAAAAGGAAGAGGGAGGGGGGAATCAGGGAGGTGCCTGCTGTATAGCAGCTGGTGGGGGATGGGAGGAGCAAGAGAAAGGGGAGGAATGAGTGTGAGGCCGTTGTTACAGTGGATCCTAGGGCCATTGTGCAACATATCCTAGCTCAGGACTTCAGGTAAGTGATGCAGTCAATAACACAGGGTGTGTGATTTATTAACAAACAAAGAGCATCTTAATGCTGCAACGAAAACCTTAGGTGAACCATTTTACTGATGAGCACAATATCTTAAATACATAATACATGCTGCATGTAATTCAACTGGTATTTGTGCAGATCTGTATCTATATTTGTGTGGTAATTTACTAAATATTTTATGATCTCCATGTTGGTTCTTTTGTCTAATTGTGAACAATAAGAGTCAGCTTCATTCATTTGCTTTGTGTGCACATGCTCTGGCTCTGGCTACCTGAGGATCACCCAGCTGTGTGTCTGTGTGTGTGTGTTTTTTTTGTATTTGTGTGTTTGTTTTTTAGAAGGGAGGTGGTGTTTGTGCCAAGTTGTGTTGAGCTAATTAAGCACTGTAATCACGGATGATGGAAAATGTAATTATGGGGAAGGGAAATAGGGGAAAGGAGCAGCAACACCCCTCTGAGGGCAGTTGTTCATAGCAACTGGATAACACACAGCGTGGGGATGGCAAGAAAATGGATGACTGGGTGCAGAAGGTGCAAATAACAAATATATGTATAAATAATTTGTTGTTAATTCTGATACATTTTCTTTTGTTCTTGTGGCTGTTGATTTACATATTTTCATGTTTCATTTGTGACTTATAGGACACCCATACGTTTTGGCACCTCTACAACCTTCTTCAGCATGCAGGTCTACTTTTGGTTTTCACCTGTTAATCTGTTTCTTGCTCTCAGTCGTTCTAACACACCTGTTTGTCAGTTTTGCTGACAGAATCATCCAGTATCTGAATGAGTTGTGAGTGTGTTGTGCAGGCCATCAGGCTGTTTGCTGTCTTCTTTCCCTGCACTGCTTTTGTGTCCCACGTTCATCATTCTCATCCAGCGGGCCACTTGGGGATCAATATAAGTCTTGATTGAATGATCACCTGCATCCCCAGTGGTCTCAGTATCAGTCCACATGTGCAGTACCTGGGTGAAGATGACCTTGATGTATGTATTGATTCCTTGTCTGGCAGTGTCCTTTTAGCTTTATGTGAGGCAGTAAGGCTCTCTGTGTCTATTGTTCTAAAGCTGAGCCTGAATGATATATTGAGTCCACTGGTGTATTTGAAGCTAAAGTTGTGCTTAGTAAGCAAAAAAGCTACCCTGAATGTGGATAAAGAAAACTAGGTACTGTCTTATTCAATTGCAGGAATAGATTGGTTTGTCAGGCAATGAAACTGCAGCTGTACGCAAAATAGAGGAGGCGTGAGAGAGGTAAATGGAGGTGCTTTTTGTAAGGGGGTCATATGTAGTGTTGATATTCCAACCTCTCAACAGCAAGGGGAAGTCATGTACCAGAACACACTTAAGATTACCAAAACCACCAACCAATAAAGTTTAAAGCTCATTGTGTACTCACATATGTATTATACTATCACCAAGTAGGTATTTTTTGTCAAACAACAATTCATACTTGGATACTGACAGCTGACAGTTGGTCAGTAAACTTCATGTGCTGCAATAGCTGATAGTTTACATTATAGCTCTGTTAGCTTGGCTTTGTTTTTAGACAGAAAACAGCCACAGCAAAACCACAATTCACTTCTGTGTTGTCAATAGCTGCACTAAAGATCTGTTTGGAATCATCCAAACAAAGCCAGAACTGTTACAGTTTGGTCTGAACCAGATCAATAAATGGCAAACTTCATAACTAACTTCATAAGCATAATAATAAAACTCACCTGTAAAGAAGAGAAACTGTGATTTCAGCATCAAACTATTCTTTTCATTTAAAGCTGTATCCAGTTGTAGAAAACAACAGTGCTTCTATCTTTTATTGCTTTGTCACTTTCTATGACTTAAGGCTCCCACAGAGTCAGACGTACTGTGCGCGTACTGTGAGCGGCGCAGACTCCGTTTGCTGTTTGTGAACGTTTGAAGTTTCATAGTTGATAATGAAGTCGTATCAGCTCGGTGTCATATTTAAAATAGGTCGATGTGAAGACTTCTTGCCGAGCAGTCTTTTGTGTGACATCGAGTAAGAGCACGTGGAGTCTACAGCGTCGTAAAAATTTTTGAGTCCACCTTGAATACGCACGGATGTCTGTGGAGTCAAGTATGCCTGACTCTGTGGGGGCTTTTACAAGTTTCTGAGTGGTTCCCATCTGGTCACTTTCTGATGCTTTGCTCAGAGATCCCGTGGTGTTAATTTTCATCACTGTAAGAGACTGGCAGAGTGACTCACTACTCCCTCTAGTGGGCACATAAATCTTCAGATTCAATACATATCTCTATAATCCATTACATTGGTATCATTGGCATAACTTCAGAGCTCTCAACACATAGTTTTTAGTTTAGTACTTTTTAAAATACAGGGGTTGGACAAAATAATGGAAACACCTTCTATGATGCCACAATGTTAGGTGTTTCCATTATTTTGTCCAACCCCTGTATATGAAAGTAGAAATACAACATGTAGCAAATTTAAGTTTTTTTGTCTGGACTATTTGAATATTTTATGTTATTTTTACCTCCGCCAAGGAGGTTATGTTTTTGCCAGGGTTTGTTTGTTTGTCTGTCTGTCTGTCTGTTTGTCTGTCCGTTAGTGTGCAACATAACTCAAAAAGTTATGGACAGATTTTGATGAAATTTTCAGGGTTTGTTTGAAATGGGATAAGAAAGAAATGATTAAATTTTGGTGGTGATTGGGGGTGGGGGGGCCCACGGGGGGGGGGGGGGGGGGGGGGGGGGGGCGCAGACCACAAAATTTCATCAAAATCTGTCCATAACTTTTTGAGTTATGTTGCACACTAACGGACAGACAAACAGACAGACAGACAAACAAACAAACAAACCCTGGCAAAAACATAACCTCCTTGGCGTGGGGGGGCCCACGGGGGGGGCCACTGATCAGCCTTGGCGGAGGTCTGCGCTCTCCGAGTGCTTCTAGTTTGTGCATGCAACAGGTAGAAGCACTTACAGCTGTGTTTGATATTCATTTTGGTCTAAATCTGTGCCCCTCTTTTCTTGTTTTCTAGGATCAAACAATAACAATGCATGGCCTGTAAGCCGCCAATCATGGCTCATAGGAAGAGGCCAGGAACCAGTGGAGGGACCATTATGGCTGCTCCTGTCCCTGCTTCCTGTCCCACCACTCATCCAACAGAGTCACATGACTTGAAAGTAATTCCTCCTCGACAACGCCCAGTCCGCTACCCCAAAGGCTCTCCACATGATCCAAAACCCCTTCCCCGCTCCTGTAAGGCACAATATTCTTCACCCAAAACACAAGAAGTCAGTCGCAACCATCCTGAAGTAGATATAGAACCGGAAGTTGAAGGGAACCGATACAACAACCAAGCAGATGCAGAACTGGAGAACCAGCGGCCAGCGACACCCTCCACACCGGAACATGACCATGACCAAGACGACCACGACCAGGCAGACTTCCACGGTGGAGCTGACAGCCTGGACGACGACTCCAGCTCAGACTATATCAACAACACATCTGAAGATGAGGAAGACTATGATGATGGTAAGTGCACTGTTAATAACGATCATTCTAAAGCAATTCCTGCCTAATTAAAGTGAAATATCATTTGACAATTTTCTCTTTATTTGCTTTGAGAAAACAATTACACTGCAAAAAAATGTTACTTCAAATACAAAAGAGCTGAAAAAATATGTTGCCCCCTCCCCCCCAAAAAAGCAAAAAAACACACACAAACACAATATTACATTGCAATAGTTTTAATATACACATTTATCCAGAGTTGCAAGGTCAACATCTTGTATTGATGATGGAAGAGGCATACCCCTGTCTTCTCTAAAGACATTCTAAAGATTCTGAATGGGGGTCAGATCTACTCTTTGGTGGTCAATCCATGTATGAAAATGTAGTTTGCCAATGATCCTGGTATTCTCATCTTTGAATATGTCTGTGTCATCAAGGAACAAAAAATCCACTGATGTTTACACCTGGTCATTCAGTATTTTCAGGTTCAGCTGACCACATTTTATGGATGCTGCTGAATCTAGACCTGGTCTGCTGAACCAACCCTAGATCATAACACTGCCCCCACAGACTTGTACTGTAAGCATTAGGCATGATGGGTAATCACTTCATTCACCTTTCTTCTCATCACTCTGGAACAGGGACGATCAGGACTCATCAGACCAGATCACCATTTTCTATTGAAAAATAGTCCAGTCTTTATGCTTTATATTAAACAGATGGTTATTTCAGAAATTAGAAATTACTCACTGCATCAGTTAGAATTAAAGAATATGTTGCATCTGGAACTTATTAATCACTGTAATAAGTGTGATTGCAGTGAATGTCATAAAATGGAAGGATCTGAAGTATTGGTTTAGCTCAGGGGAGTCCAATCCGGGTCCTCGAGAGCTACTATTCTGCAAGTTTTAGATGTATCCCTCTTCCAACACACCTGATTCAAATGATAAGCCTACCATCAAGCTCTGCAGAAGCCTGATAACAACCGTCAGGTGTGTTGGAAGAGGGAAACATCTAAAACATGTAGGATAGTGGCTCTCGGGGACCAGGATTGGACACCCATTTAGTTGAATCAGTGTGGGGAGTTGTTTTAGTCAGGCTGTGTATTACACAAATTGATATTTAGGTATATCCTGAGCAATAACAATTCATCTGTTTTACCTTCTTATCACAGTCAATAAGACATTTTACCATCAGTCTTGGCAAATATTTGCTCCAATAGTCACTGGCTAATATTATAGTTAGTTTGATATTCCAGGTACACTATATTCAAATATTACAGATATACCAGGTGGGGATGTTTTCTGTGCAAATTTAACAGACTGCGATGCATGCCATAGTCCCATAACCCTCTAAAGGTGACAAAACTTAGTTATGTGCTATGTTATAAATACCTTATATAAACATTATATCATAAATATAAACATTATGAGAAATAGGCTTGTTTTTATCCAAGCATTTTCATAAAAATACAATTTCTTCACTACCATTTCCCTAACTATAAAATTTCCAGCTTTAACATCATCTCTTTAGCTATATTTTTCTTTTTTTTTTTTAGATCATTAATTTTTTTTATCCACTCAAAATAGTTTTCAACATCAAACAATCCATCACAATCTGGTGTATAAAAGTCATGACTGCTGTATCACTGACGCCGATGAGATTTACTCCTTAGGTACTGAAATGTGTCATCAAACAATACTAGAAATCATCAGGCATTTTCAATATCCAAGTAATTCAGTCATAAAATTATTGAAGTTCGCTACCCAGCTCTACCTTCCATATTCTCTTCCCCTATTTTTCATCAGGGCACTCAAACACACATACATGCATGAAGCACTCTGCGCTGAGGTTCTCTCACACCCTAGCTGTCAGTAATTTAACTATAAAGCATTCATGACATGTGCCTGCTGCCCTACAGTCTAGCAAACCCACTCAGTTCTGTCAAATCAGCCCTCAATGCCCACACACATGAAGAATAACGTACCACTTTTGGGGAAATCTAAACTCATGGACAAGACTGTAAAGTTCTGCTTCTCTGACCTGTACCCGGGACTTTATTTATGGGTCACGAGGGCGGATAAATATCAGTGCACATTTTTGGACATTGGATGCTGTCTCTATTGTCCTGCACAGACAGAACATCTGCCACAGAGCAGAAGAGCAGACAAAATGGAAAAAGCCAGTCTGACAGTCTATCACCACCATGGCTGATAATGTGGACCTGTAGCATCAGCCTTCGTGTAAAAACAGGCTGAAGTTGGTCATTTATGAGTCGGATTTGGGGTTTTTGATTAACACATATACGCCATGTGGGATGACTCATATAGGGTCATGTGTGTGTGGGGAATAAAGAAAACAGAGGCTACATTGCATTTCATACAGGTATTCAGATTCATTTGATAGAAGTGTTGCATTATTTAGGCATTTTGGCAGATTATATTAGAGAAATATCAGGAAGAAAGCTTTTAAAGATGGAAAATTGAACAATAAATGTTGCTACAAAGCACCCTCATTCATATTTTTATTAATTCGAGCAAGGCTGTCACTTAGTAAGCCTCACATAAAAGATTAAGTATATTATCCTTGACAGCATGATTGAAATCCCATGGGATAATATTGGAAAACATGCACCCAGTGTTTGTTTTAACAAGACATCACTAAGATCTAACATGAATGTATTCGATAATTCTCTGAAAGTTTCAAGCCGATTTTTTCCAAGTGGAGACTGATTGTTAATCCTTGTCACTCGTGCAAATGAATGTTTTTGTTTTTGAACACAAATGCTGCAGGACTTGCGGAGGAGGATGAGGGTGTGACTTACTACATCCGTTACTGCCCAGAGGATGACAGTTACCTGGAAGGTATGGACTGCAGCAGCCAAGGAGACTGTAACCACAGCCACAACCAAGGGGACTGCGCTGGCACCATGCAATCTGGAGGAACTCACACTGATGAATGCCAGGAGGCCGGGGAGGAATGGGTGGAGGAGGGAGAGGGGGAAGTGGAGCCCCAAGAGGAGGAATGGGTGGAGGACGAGGAGGGAGAAGGAGCTGTGAGGGAGGAGTGGAGGGAAGAGGAAGAGGAGGAGGTAAGGGAAGAGTGGAGAGAAGGGGATGAAGAAGTGAGGGAGGAGTGGAGGGAGGAGGGCCAGGTCAGGCAGGAACAGTGGGTGGGGAGGGAGAGGCACAGGGTGGAGGAGTGGGTGGAGGGAGAGGGGGAGGTTCGCTGTGAGGTGGTGGAGCAAGACCCCGATGAACAGATATACAACGGACGGCCAGAACCCATCCTGGACCACCACCACCACCACCATCACCACCACCAACCCCCCCCACAAGAAGGCCTCCACAGCCGACGGGCCGACGGAGCCGAAGAGGAGGACGAGGAGGCGGAGAGCGAGGAGTACTGCCCCAATGAGGATGAAGACGAAGAAGGAGAGGAGGAGGAGAGACACGGGAGGGCCTACACTGGAGACTACTACGCCCCTGAGGACAATGGGAACTCGGTGCGAGTGTCTCCGTACCGTGGGCGTAAGGTGCTGGTGGTGGAGGGGGAGACGGGGGAGGAGGCGGAGGAGGACATTGACCAAATAGTTGCTGAAATCAAAATGAGTATGAGCATGGGCAGTCTGAGCAGCGGCACTGACCAAAGCCCAGAGGAACTGGCGCCTGACCCTGTGCCGGGTGACTACGCTCATACCAAGCCCGACCCGACCCCCTACCCTCCACCTCACCACCGCCACGACAGCAGACCCAAGTCCCTTAACCTGCCCTCCATGCACCACAACAACCCTGACCTCCAGAGGGGCATCAAGGCACACCCACGCTCCCCCGAGGACAGGCAGAGATGGGCGCAGGAGCAGGTGAGCTGGTTTTGATAAGTCACTATTGTTTTACTTCATCCACTTTTTTCACTTAACTCTTTCATGCACAAATTATTATTATTAGTCAAGATTTTTTTTATTGAGTGTTTTTATTCCCCCTTAAGAATGAAAAAAAATTCCGATCAAGTTTTTTTTCCTCATGGAAATACGAAAATGTCCATGCATTTAATTTTTGAAGTAAAGAAACATAAGTCCAATATCAGAAAGTGAGATGAAAACAATGAAATAAAAACATTTTAATGCTGCTAATCTGATGTTTTCTCACATTTTAACATATTCTAATGCTAGTTATAACTCACGTCATGGAGATATAATGCAAAAAAAAAAAAACAAAAACAACTTTTTGTCAAACAAATAACAACTGATTTACACTAAAACATGTTACTCCAGATCAGGTTTATCAAGAACAGCAAAGTTGAAGTAATGGTGTGAATTGCAGTGTATGGGATGATGCATAAGTGTCCACTGTGTTGGCTGATATGGAACTAAAACAACAAAACCCATGAATATACAAGAGAACAGCTGTAGAATAACTGTCCGCTGTAGTGACCAGTATGCATGAAAGGGTTAAAGAAAAATCCCCGATATTCTCCACAGACTTTGATTCTAGTTTATGGTGCTCATTTCAGTGTATATTTTCCATAATCAATTCTTGAACAGAAATAATACACTGTAATCCATACTCCAGAACAAAAACAAAACATACTATTGAATTACCTGCTTTTATAGAATAATGTAACATAATTAGAGATGACTGTCCATTTTTTATACCCCATTCTTCACTTCACAGAAAAAAAAAAAAAAAATTCAATATATACTGCAATACAGTAAATCATTTTAACACATATATTACTTTGGGAGTTCTTTAAATTGAATAATAATTGAACAATAATGGACTTTTGCAGTTCATTGAGCTTCAGTAGTTTTCAGGTAATAGTCTATTTCTGGCTCAGACCATGATCGATTTTTTTTTTTTTTTAGATCAGTTAATCTCTCATATTTGCCTTATTTTTGAGTTGTATTGCTCTTTTCTGTAAAACATTCAAAGGTTTAATATTAGTTATTTATGAATTTCCTCACAGTTGTGTGTAGAGAAAGTGAAACCTTTTTTTTTTTTTTTTTTTTCAAAATTTAGGCACCAAAACAATGTGTTTAGGATTAGCCATAACTGTAGACCCTACAAACACCTTCATATCCAGAACTGAAAAAAAAAAACAAAACTAAAAGTGCCACCCTTGTGTGTTGCCTTGTATTCTTTTAAAGGAGCGACATTTAGCTTTTTTTTTAAAAAATGGAATTATGCATTTTAAAACATTTCCCTGTGGTCTACATAATCTGTAAATGCTCTGCTTGGGTCTGAATTCTTCATTAATTCAACTCCACAGGTCCATCTTCAACCCTATTTCTGAGTAATGACACCAGAAAGGTCATTTTGAGCGCTGGCCCTTGAAATGCAAATGAGCCACTTCACGTCCCACCCCCTCCAGGTTGTTGGCTGTGCTGCTTTGTCCTGTTCAACCAACAACTGAACATTTTAGGTAATCGTCTCGAACTTTGGACATATTTTCAGTATGGACTACAAGTGCTGCTGCTGATAAGCAATTATGTCATACTCAGAGAAATGTTCGTTGGAAGTCTCGACCTTATATGGGCAAACGTCCTGACGCAACTAATTATAGATGTAACAAATTAAGCAGGAATTGAAACAGGTTGTAGAAATCCACTCAGTTTTTGCCAAAATGAATATAAAGATATCTTTGCAGCACCTGGAGGGTTCAAATTCAAACTTTTTGAACTATTAGGGTCCAAATACACAAATAAAAGTACCAAAGACTAATAAAAGTGGGTTTAGCAAAATATGACCCCTTTAATACAATATAGGTACTAGAGAGATCATCTTCAGGGAATTGTGAGAATTTGCACTAAAGTGACGTAGACTGAAATAGACAGAGAAAGATTTGTTGGATGAAGATGTGAAAGAACATGAAGTGACTGAGTGATGACGGATGGAGGAAAAACAGCAGAGTGAATGGCAGCCGGCATTCCCCTCAATGATCTTCTTGCCCTGTACAACAGCAGGCCCCTGAAAAAGGCTATGAAAAAGCTGGAGTCATCCATTATCCGATGAATTCAGATTGCTTCCATCAGGTCGTAGATAGAGCCAACCACTGTGCAGAACCAATAGGTTCAAAAAATCATTTATTCCATCTGCTATCCGGCTGGTTAATGACACTCTTTAATTATTTATACCTGTATTGTTGTATTTATTGTATTTGTTTTTGTCTGTTGTCCACCTGCTGACTGTTCTGCTGGCTGCAAAACAAATGGCCCTTTGGGAATAATAAAGACACCTTGAACCTTCAACCTAGGTACTATAGTTTATACTCAGTTATTCATGTTTGAATAATGTTTGTTAAATGGCCTGATGCCCTGATGTTTTAGAGAGAGCAGGAACCTATTTTTAACATAATATTATTCATGTATGTGACCTATTTTCACAAAGTGAGTCTAGGTGTAGAAAAAAAAATAGGTTTTTGAGCTTAGAGGGTTGGAAAGTTGAAAGTTTACCGTAGTGGCAGACAGACTGTGGAAAGGCTTGAGATAATAAGGAGCCAATGTAACATGAAAGAAAAAAAAAGACACAAATGCAAATGAATTCTTTGACTTTAAAGAGTGGAAAACTGTTGCAGTGGACATTGACGTCAGTTCAGTGAGTACCCAAAGAAATAAACAAATAGACAACACTGAAAATCAAAGCCTAAGTAATTAAAGCTGGAGCCAAAATCAGGGGAAATAAACACCAGAATCTGAAAGTACACACCTTCATTCTGCTGTTCCTTCCAGTTTATCCAAATCAAAAGCATAATTATAAATTTAGATGACCTGATATGTTTCACAGTTATAGAAAATTTAAGCCAAATTTTCAAACTTCCACATCAGGGCATGATGTAGAGCAGTAGAATCAGCTGTCAGTCTTATTTAATCCCCCATACCAGTCGGAAAATAACTGAGATTAACTGAAATCTGCATCACAGGGCAGATTTTCAACAGCGTGAAACTCAGTAATTCCAGGTGAGACACTTAATATGAGCTTCAGCCAACATTGGAGCCACATTCTGCCAACAGAGAGGTCTTTTTTCTGCATATTCAATAGAAAAAGTAATCAATTATTCTATTTCTAGTCTACATTAGTCTCACACTTAGTTATATTTCTGTTACACTCTATGGCCTACATTTATATGTGGCTCCGCAATAATAACTATAGATCAGCATTACATTTCATCTACTAGTACAACACAGCATCAGTTGGATGTGTTATTCATTGTTTTTCTACACTATACTTGAATTATATAAGTAGTGGTAATGGCATTTTCATGTCTCGTTGCTCTTTTATGTAAAGCAACAGTGAACAGTTCTGCTTTGTCTTGTTTATCTAACTGATGTAAACAGCCCCATTGTCGTGCAGTGTTTTACTGGTACGATACTGAAGTGCACATTCTCTCATTTACTGCCCACTGTAGCGAGGAGGAAGCGAAACTAAGAGCAACAACCCATCAACAATGCTAATACGATCACAAGATGTACTGTTAATGCTCCATGGCAGAGACCCCTGGCACCGAATGTGATTTAGAGGACATTTGTTGTGGAGAGCTGCCGATGAGTCACAGGTGACATGTTACTCAGTGTTATCCAGAGGCGAGCTGAAGCCCTGCCCCTCCCCAATCCCCCTTCGCAGACATGGATCAAGGCGCACACACCCTGTACTGACACATTCATAAACTCAAACACACACTGTGCTGTGCTACCCCATCTTCTAAAAGTCAGATGGTAAAAGGAGAGCACAGCGAGTCTCCCGTGGGCAGCATGTTGACACACACCTGCTCCACCGTGTGTATGTATGTGTGTGTGTGCGTGTGTGTGTGTGTGTGTGTGTGTGAGTCTCATTTGTTGTAGAGAACTGGGTCACATGGTATAACTGGATTAGATTGTAAAACTATGGACTGTACAGTGCAGATTTACATGACCCACAGAGATTATTTGGTCATTTTGTCATCCAGATGACGGCTCTCTGTGCAGCACTTTAACATAATCCTTAAATGAATCTTGAAAGCTTGAATTAAACATGACAGATTTGCACACATTTACTCACAGATTTCGGTCGACCAAATTCACCATTATTACCTCCATAATGTACAGCTCTGGAAAAAATTCACAGACCACTGCATTTTCCTCTGAAATCAGCATGTTTGTATGTATGACAGCCATTCGATTCCATTCCATTCCTGTCTGTTGAATTCCAACACAAGCACACCTTATTCTACTGAATAAACACCTGATCCATGTCTTATTTAAGAAGGGCAAGTATAAAAACCCCTACTGTGTCCATCACTATCTTCTTACGATAGGTAAAAACAGTGCTATTCATACCACAAAAGTAATTGGAATCCAAAAATAACTTTTGAAAACTACTGGACTTCTGCTCTGACAATGTTCCCAAACTCTGAGGACTGGTTTTTCTATCAGGACAATGCTCCTGGCCTCAGCTAGGTCAATAAAGGTGTGGATGACAGACCACCAGATGAAGACCCTGTCATGTCCAGCCCAATCTCCAGACCTGAACCCACTTTGAAAACTTCTGGAGGAACATGGATGGTCACAGGCCATGGAACATGTCTGAGCTTCTGGAATTTCTCTGCCAGGAGCTGCATAAAGTCATCCAACAGTAATGGCGGAGAGCCAAGACACGTGAAAGCTGTCACTGAAAATCAGGGTTATTCCACCAAATATTGATGTCTGAACTTCTCCCAAGTTACAACATTAGTATTGTGTTGTTTAGAAATGAATATGAACTGGTTTTCTTTGCATTATTTGAGGTCTGAAAACACTGCATCTTTTTGTTATTTTGACCATGTGTCATGTTCTGCAAATACATGCTCTAAATAACAATATTTTTATTTGGAATTTGAAGGAGAGATGTTGTCGGTAGTTTAGGGAATAAAACAAAATATTCATTTTACTGAAATACATACCTATAAATGGTAAAATCAGAGAAAGTGATAATTTTGCAGTGGTCTCTTTTTTTTCCCAAAGCTATACAGGGTGGGGAAGCAAAATTTACAATATTTTGAGGCAGGGATTGAAAGACAGTGTATGACCAATTAGTTCATTGAAAGTCATGAGAATTTATTTGCCACAAGAAAATTTACATAATAGAAAATGTTTTTATTCTATGTGTCCTCCTTCTTTCTCAGTAACTGCCTTCACACGCTTTCTGAAACGTGCGCAAGTGTTCCTCAAATATTCGGGTGACAACTTCTCCCATTCTTCTTTAATAGTATCTTCCAGACTTTCTCGTAATAGTTTTGCTCATAGTCATTCTCTTCTTTCCATTATAAACAGTCTTTATGGACACTCCAACTATTTTTGAAATCTCCTTTGGTGTGACGAGTGCATTCAGCAAATCACACACTCTTTGACGTTTGCTTTCCTGATTACTCATATGGGCAAAAGTTTCTGAAAAGGTATGGATAATAGTGTTAGGTATGATTATGACATCAATATATGTTTGATTTCAAAACAATTGATGTAGTGCCTGCTGAGAAAAAACAACTAAATGTTCATTGTACATTTTGCTTCCCCACCCTGTATATAAACCTACAGTTCATGACTTTTTCTTTTTAAGGTTATTTTATCCACAAGGACCCACTTATTTCAAAGTTTTAACACCAACTTCAGCTCCGTGGGATGAGCCATTAGAGGAGGGTAAACAAATCTAAATGTGTCCTGTTGTGTACTCGTGAACACATTAACCGATGCTCACAGTTGTCTCTGTGGTCGTCTCCCTGTGGTAATTACGCTGATGGATTCAAACGGAAGCGGTGCTGATTTAATGATAAAATACTACATATGCCTCCCCTTATTGCAGATGAAGGCATGTGCGAGAGGTTTGATGGGATACACTTGGGATTGTGTACATGGATTTAGTTTTGTAGAACATCAAGCTTTAGTATTCCATCCCACCAAACAACAACACGAATCTCATTAATTTAATGGTTGTTTGCACAAGTGAGTTGATGAAGACTATGAATACTGATCAGGACTTTACATTTGGCTCTCACTTCGCAGCAGAGCCCGCTAATGTCACGTCTGTAGTAATTAATTTCAGTTCCAGATGCATAACGGCACGACTTCTCTGAATTTCACTTTTTCACTCCCCGTTATTAAGCAGGAGGTTTTATTGGCAGGAGGACTTCATTTCACTCAGTAATACAATTGGATTTCAAGATGGATATCAAAGCCGAATAAATGTAATCCTCCCTCGGTGTGGTTACATGCTGGGCTGTGATGTATAGGCCTGTGTATGTGATGATGAGAGATGAGGCCGAAGAAGCAGCTAGTTGAAGGATGAGTAAGACAGAAAGTAGCCATGTACCAGAGCTTTTGTGTCTCTATAAGCTAATCCCTTTCACAGTTTGCTTTATTTGTAATTTAAAGGGGTCATATTTAGCTAAACCCACTTTTATTAGTCTTTGGTGCATTTATTTGTGTATTTGGACCCTAATAGTTGATAAAGTTTGAATTTCAACCCTCCAGGTGCTGCAAAGCTATTCTTATATTCATTCTGGCAAAAATCGAGTGGATTTCTACAACCTGTTTTAATTCCTGCTTAATTAGTTACGTCTATAACTAGTTACATCCCAACATTTGCACATATAAGGTCGAGACTTCCGACGAACGTTTCTCCGAGTAGTACGCCATAATTGTTTGTCAGCAGCAGCGGTTGTAGTCCAAACTGAAAATATGTTCAAACTTCGAGCCGATTTCCTAAAATGTTCAGTTGTTGGTTGATCAGGACAGAGCAACACACTCAACAACCCAACCTGGAGGGGGTGGGGCGTGAAGTGGCTCATGTGCATTTAAAGGGCCAGCGCTTAAAACGACCTTTCTGATGTCATTACTTGGCAATTTGGAATGGCCTGGAAGATCGATTAAAAGAGTCTAAAACAATTAAAACTTTTAATAAGATGTACAAATCACCTATTATTCAGAAATATAGAGCTCAGGATTGACTTAAGAAAATACTTGTTTAAAAGACTGGGATCAATATTGGTAGTTGAGATAAGGACATGATTTACCTGAATTAAAATTAAATATGTATTCTCTTTTGTAAATTTAGCAATGATTACATTGAAAAAAAAAAAAAAAAATTATTTATTTAGTCGTTGTTTGTTCTTGTGGAAACATTGTGTTAATTGTAAATAAGGTTAGGCAAAATAAGTCTTTACTTCAGCCTAAACCCTTTCGGTCGCATTGTATATGGAATAATGGATATGTTGTTTTTTGTTTGTTGTTTAAAGTAATTAACGACCGAATAAATTACTATGACTACTACTGAAAAAATAGGGTTAAAGATGGACCTGTGGAGTTTAATTAATGAAGAATTCCGACCCATGCATAGCATTTACAGTTTATGTAGACCACAGGGAAATGTTTTAAAATGCATAAGTCCATTTAAAAAAGCAAAACATCACTCCTTTAATACATCTGATACCAAAACCCTGGCATTGAATCCTATTTATTATAAATCCTGAGTGTTTTCATGACTCAGACACATTCTCAAACCTCCTCTTTAGCTGACCTAGCGGCTCCTGTTATACCTCCTCTCTGTGAACACATGAGTTCTCCTCCAGATTTGTCCTCTGCTGCCCATCCAACCAACCTGCAACGAAAACAAAAAGAGATATCTTTTGCGTATTTAACCTGACACCTCCATTTTTTCTCTTATTCCAATCTATTCTGTTCTATTTTTTTTTTTTTTTGCACCTGTTTTTTCGTGTTGACCCGCCAGGTGAGCAATGGTGCAGAGCAACCCAGAAAACAGCAGCGCTCCGACCTCAACGTTCCCCTGGAGAACAACAATGTACCAGAGGTAAGAAGGTGTTATATTTGGTTGTCGTGTCCTCCTGTAGATTTGTTGTAAGGTCACTTTTTTTTTTTTTTTTTGCACTTTGGATGGATAACGGTTGTTGTTTATATGTGTGTCAATGTGCTTACATGTGTGTCTGAGTACATGAGTAATTGTGTAATTACAATCTCAGCCCATGTCCTCTGCTTACGGCGTGATAGTGTTCTGGTAATTGAGTGGCGTGTCTGCTTGTGGTTTTATGAGAGCAATTTTTCACGGAGATGTCTGCTGTGGATGTTTGCTATCCGGGCTCCACCCACACTTCCCTGTCCTTGGAATGAGTATGGTTTTTGAGCAGGTCTGAAAATGTGAATGTTACAGTGAGATAAGTGAATCTCAGCATCAACCTTTAAACAATTCAACCCTCTTCTGTGCATCTATCTTCCTACTTTTATCTTTTCACTTCCAAAGAAATGGGGATGTGGAAATGGACAAGTAGCACTCAAATAAAGCAAGGGAGTTCCTTTTGAATTTACAATATTTATCTGCCAGCTGTTTAGCTGTTCTCAAGGCCATACGTGATTTGGTAA
The DNA here is from genome assembly GCF_902148855.1 of Sphaeramia orbicularis. Lineage (NCBI taxonomy): Eukaryota > Metazoa > Chordata > Actinopteri > Kurtiformes > Apogonidae > Sphaeramia > Sphaeramia orbicularis. Next base: position 50,933,550 of record NC_043959.1, read on the forward strand.
ATGTCAGAGCGATTATGCGTGATCGGTCTTTTACACCAGGTGATGATGGTATTTGTTTTGCATCTCTGCACTCAAATAGACCTGCCAAGGAAAGGGATGGTGGTGTTAACGCAGTAGAATAGAAAATTTTAAAAAATAAAGTGAAAAAATATTACATTCAAGGTTTACTTATTTTATTTATGTCAGATTTATTGTAAAGGCAGCTGAAAACCATCAGTGCATTCAGCAAGGTCACAAAATGTAGGCACACTTATTCCAAAAAGCAACAAAATGAACTCTCTCGTATCAAATACATGTAGTAGTATGGAAGGTATGTTCACTCCCCTTTCTTTTACTGCTTCTAAGGTAAATTGTTAGCTTCAGAGGGCACTGCTACTTGCTGCTTTGACATTCTCTGTGTGAGTCCAGTGCTGTCCGCAGTCTGTCCTCCCAAACACAAAAAAAACTAAAGGTTTTGATTTGTTTATTTGAGGTTGTAGAGATATGCTTAGTTAATTGGAAAGCCATTTAACAGTTCATCTGACATACCCTGTTTTTGTTTTCCAGCCAACAAAGAAGGTTGCAGCCTTCCCCAGCTTTGTCGATGGTGAGTTAATCTGCCTCCACACCTGTTTGGTGATCAAATCAAAATATTATAATTGCATGGAACGGCTCCAAGGTTGGCTTTCAGGGTGAACCACATCAAGCCTGAATATTTCCAGCACTCTATCTTTGCTTCTGGGCAGATGCTTAGCCTAATAATATGTGAGGGGCTTAGCTGCCTGTCTGCCTCTTCAGATCATGACAGTGCATTGTGTCCCTTGGTGGGTGTCTGCGAGTCCACATCTACATATCACAGACGCAGACTAATTTCAACCCTGCCTCCCACCAGCACTGCACCTCCATTAGCCCACAGCCACCGGCCATCTCACTGCTCGGTCCCACCCAGCGTCTTATCACCATCTCTGCATCTCCAGAGTCACAGTGTTTGGCTGTTTCTCCACATAGCATACTGACTGCAGTGATTACAGCCTCCTTTTCACCGCACACCGACCCCTTCACTCCAAATGCGCTCTGTCCATCCCTGTGTCTTGCTGTTAATCACCATCCTCTCTGTCTCTCCCTGGCCCAGTCCCCGGACCCTGCGAGCCAGAAGATCTGATTGATGGAATTATCTTTGCTGCTAACTACCTTGGCTCCACTCAGCTGCTGTCTGAGAGGAACCCCTCCAAGAACATACGGATGATGCAGGCCCAGGAAGCTGTCAGCAGGGTCAAGGTACTCAAAAAACACACTAAGCAACTCTGACTCACACATGCTGTTGGCTTTTTTCGGAGCAAACATATCCAGCGGTCAGATTCATGCCAGTACTTCATGTCAATAAGCAGAGCACATTTGCATTTGTACATCTAAATCGGGCTCTTTGGGATTCTTTAGAGACTCTATGTTCTGTCAAGGCTTTTAAAGATGTTGTTGTTGTTGTTGTTGTGACGTTTTTGTTCACACCCCAGAGGCAGCATCCGATCACAGCTGCCGGTTAGCTGCTGGCTCTGAACAGTATTTTATAGAACAGCAGCTCAGTCACCAACATATTTTTACAATAATGATGTTTTTGCATATGGTGCATTGGTAAGACTCCATCAAAATATGAAGAATCCCTATGGAAAACACATTCAGCAGCTTAACAGAGCTAATACTGTATATTAGCCATAAAGTGCCTGAATATGTTTCTTAAACAATTGTTGTATATATAAAGAAAAACATAAGCAACTGGATTAAAAGGCTTTTTAAACACACTGTAGGAAACAGATGAAGCCCAGCTAAAGTATATCAGCATGTTGCTTTATTGTTTCATATTTTTTTTTACTTAATAGTTATCATGAGGTGTTTTTAGTTTAGGTCCAGTCCAGATTGTTCCTAATATAATTTTCATGTGCATTATTGTTGTTTGTGTCTGCAGTTAAGCATTATAGTCCTATATTGGGCATGAATGGTCTTTTAGGGTGAATAAAGAACTTGGCCAGATTGAGCCACAGGGTATGTGGTGGACGCAGCTGGATAATGGGACTACTGGCATGCAGACCTTAAATTTCCCCCGCTGACACTCGCTCCCTGCTGTGTACTAATATTACCAGGATGATGTTGTTCCAGTGCAGTTTTTGAAAAATACTGCGGATGGAACCGATGCATCATACACGAGCTCTACTCATATTCCTCTGGATTAGACTAATTGCTTTGGTAATCACTGTTAAGTGCTTGTGTCCACATTTACAACAAACAAGCATTTAAGGTAGACTTTCAGTTTCCCACCTGTACATGAAGATTCATTCTGCAATGTAATTACACGTGATGGAAGCACATCGAGTGGAGTCATCTCCACAGGAAAACACACAATGATCCTAATGTTTCTCACAGTTGCTGATCAGACATCATATACTTTCATCACCTACTCAAACATGATCGTATGTGTCTGAATATTAACCCTTTCATGAATGATATTACTGCAGTGGACAGTTATTCAGTCTTTAAATAAAGCTACATTTTTTCCAGTAATGACTTCAACTTTTAATTGTCATCCCATTGTGTTTTCTAATATTTGTTACATTTATTTTAGTGTAAATCCTGCTGTGACACTTGGATGTCGCCACTGTGGGATGAATAAAGTCTTGTCCAGCTATATTGTTGAAAGAATTCAAGACACATAGTTATAAAGAAATTCACTAATAATCTGTAGTTTAGAAAATAGTTTGTTTAGTTTAGTCCTTCAGGTTTTGTCATTTTGTTTCAGTGAGTGACGTCATGGCCTTCACCACAGTGAATAGATGCATTTTATACTGAAATGATGCGTTTTCTTCAATCAGCGATGTATACTCTTTGTGGAAAGAGCTTTATGGATGTATTTATACTTAAAAAGCTAATACCATTAGATATTAAACTGTTGATTTGTGGAATCCACTACAATGTATCGCAGGGTGTTATGCTAACGAAATAAGATGTTGAAGAAATCCAACTGGATATGTTTTATGTCAAAAATACCACAATTTTATTAACAATTCATCCATAAAAAGGTTAAATTATTTCCTAGGTAGCGGTTACATGACGCTGTAGAGAAATGAGACAGCAATATGTTAATGTGATTGGATCGAGAGCAAAACATTAAAGAAAGACAGACAGAAACTCCTAGAGAAGATGTGTCGGGATTTGAGGCATTAGGTCAGGGTTCATGATCATGTTGAAGTGAATGGTGTCAGCAAACAGCCAAATGACATAAAAAATAAACAGCAGTCCATTCTGTGTTTATTCAAGTCACATTTATTTAAATAAGCATGAAAAAGAGATAAGCACATTACCTAGCCATAAATGTGTGATATGAACCAAAACTTCGTACCCTGATTACAACACATACAATATTGCACATTTTCTGTAAATTCAATGAATAAAGACTTAAAGGCATATTTATTATTACTCTTTGAATTATATCCTTAACAAGCAAAATGTACTTTAATTCTATTTTTATTTTTAATGACATTGTGAAAATTTTTAATCACACATACAACAAAATACAGCATAAAATCTTAATGTAGAAAATCCATCTTAGTGGTTCTTTGCCATATTGGGTGCCGCGGGAAAAAGCGTGTTGCAATATCTGAGTCTGGGGTTTGTTTTGAGAGCTTGACTGCAGTGGCTCTCATCCGTAGACAGTGTTTGACATGATGTTTGTGAAGGTGGTGAAAGAGGTAAGTGATGTTTGAGTCAGCCATGGGGATCAGTAGATGCCTGCAACCTAATCTGTAAAATATTGTTTTCTAGTTCTGTGAGACTTTTTATACACAAATCCTGTCAGTTCAGCAGAAGTAGTCTGTTAGGTATGAGCTGGTCAGGGTCTGTCTCCTGGTCTGAATTACCCCGTTCTGTGTCATGTTCACTCTCGTCATGTATGTTTGCATTCCCTTCATGCAGATTACCTGCCTGTATCCACATGTAGTGAAATAATGCAATGTATCGTCAAGCTGACGAAGCAATAGTGATGACTAAAGAGTGACACAACAAACTGATAATAGAGCTTAATATGAAAAGACAGATGTTTTCCTGTCATAAACCTACTATGTATGGTCATATGTCACAGCCCTAACTGTCACTGAGGCCTTTGTGATCAAGTTTTAAGTTTGATATAACGCTTTGTCAAAGTCATAAACATGCAGCCTTGCAGACTAAAGCATCTCAGTTCTGCATAAAATCTCATTTAGGAAATTTAATTTTGTAGTAAAAAAAAAAAATACAAACCCAGACGTCTAATAGCTCCATTCTGAAGGGTCATGCATCAATTAAGGGCATTCAGAGGAGAAGGATGTCAGAGAAAATGAAGTCCTTTAGCGTGCTGGCTGGTTTTAGTCTAAAAGCTCTCTTCACCACAATGAGGACATCTGCTGGCATCATCTCACATCTATATCCAGTCTGTATTCGATCCTTCTCTCAGTCACCCTCTATTACGCACAGTTGCTTTCTCCAGAAAAAATAAATAAAAATCTTGTCAAGATGAAACCATGGCAACAGTTAGCTATCACCTCCGAGTACTCTCTCCTACTTGGAACAGGTCCATTGAACAAGAGGCCGTCCATTATCTAGTTGATTTGTCCCTCGTGGACAAATGAATGGCAGTACAGCAACTGACATTTAATCTTTGACATTGAAATGACTGCACTCAGGCTCACGCACACATACAGTGTAGAGCAGCTCCAGATCTAACACAAGCAAAGGAATGCACTTAGACTTACACCAGGTAAACTGGAGCAAGCCTGTAAAGATTATTTATGTAGATCTTTTTGGCATGATGTTCACTCTGTTTGATTTAATATTTATGCAGCTTCATCCCTCAGTCTGTGTTCCCCTCAGTTTGTTCTCTAGCTCCGCTCCCCCTCAGCAGAGCAGTAGATGTTGCTGAAAGCCTTAGATGTCAGTCTAGAGCTGATCATGAAGGGGGAAAACTTAACAAAATAAACCCCCCCCCAGAGGAGTTTTCCCTGTGGCCTTTTGTCTCTGCTCTTTTTGCTTGTACAGACTTAGTGGTTAAAGATCAGCAGTGCAGTGGCAGACGGCCAATCTCACACCCGGAAATGTGATGAGGGTCAAGATCACAGACTGTGGTCAAAATAATATCCGCTAGTTGATGGCAAATGGAGAGAGTTGCAGTAGCTTTTCTTGAACCTGACTTGGAAGAGTTGATTTTGGCTGTGTGCTAGTGCAACATAATCTACTCTCATCATTATCATATTAAGTGCAGTGGGGCACAGCGTCAAGTTTTGGATGCTAAAGTAATGTATGTATATTAAACTACTTAATTTCCTTCCAAAATCACTTCTGAAGTAAATGGACTGAACTTATATAGCTCATTTTCTATACTTTCATGATGCCCAAAGCGCTTTACAATTCCTCACATTCACACACACACACTCATACACCAGTGGGCGGCTGCTGCCATGCAAAGTGCTGCCTGGCCCTACTGGGAGCAATTTAGGGTTCAGTGTCTTGCCCAAGGACACTTCGACAGTTGGAGCCAGGATTCAAACTGCCAACCCTTTGGTCATTGGACGACACGCTCTACCAACTGAGCCACAGCCGCCCCAAGTGTAGTTCATAGGCACTCACCTGCTTCTGTGTTTAATACATTAACCCCATGAGGTCTAAGGGTATTTTCTAGGTTTTTATTACATATATTCTTAAATTTACCTTTGTAAGGTACTTACAAATAACACAATATCCACCACACAAGGGTTTTAATAAAAACCTTCACTCAAGTGGACAAATTGCTTTGGTGTGTGAAGTTGTTTGACCAAATTCTTAGCTTCACAAAAGTAGTGGAATATATGAATAAAATAACAGGTAAGTGTAGAAAACATGTCTAAAATTAGCATAAATGTTTGTCTGCCGTTCCTTTTTCATCAAATGTCTCAAATGTGAGATAAATGAGGCTGAATAATCACTTCATATTATATTAGATGTGTGCAAATGAGAAAGAGCATTATGGTATATTACATATATTTACTAAACACACAATATTTATAATGTTTACATAATGGATATTCATTTGTTTGCTTTTTTCAAGCTATGCAGCAAACCTCTGCAGCTAAAACTATAACAGGGAGGACCTTAGTGATTCCAGAGTGCAATTCATTGACAAAAGTACGAAAACCTGATGCTCTAACTCTGCCTGTAATTCCCATGATGGTGTAATAGAAAATTAAGATTCTCCCTTTCACAGAAGTATTTCAATTGTTTTTCTACATCATAAAATAACAAAAATACTGATAAAAACAGAGTGATCCTGGCACGTTAGAGGGTTAAAGCTAATTATACAGGGTGAGTCAGAAAAAACGCTCTTTTCATTTAAAGAAATTGTACCACTGAAATGGAAATGCTTATTTTTCTTTTGATTATACAGTCATATTGATGTGGTTATTGAGCATGTCTGGCGATTGAATCATTGATTTATGGCATAGCATAACAGAGGGAATGTCCATTGTTTATTGTGCACTGAAATATCTGCCAACACAGTTTATGCCACCGTGAATGAAATTGAAATTGTCAACCATTACAGCATGTTTACTCGCCATCAAAATGTTTTGTCTCAACGAAGTCGTCCGGCACGACCTTCAACCTGGCTACCATTCAGATTGATGCAAATCTGTGCTCGTTGTCGCATCTCTAACACAGCTCTTCTCGCCATTCGTGTTTGTCGTAGGGCTTGGATTTCAGCTGTGATGCGATTTCGGAGTTCCTGAAGAGTTTGTGGAACAGTCTGATACACACGGTTTTTAAGATACCCCCACAAGAAAAAATCAAGGGGGGTCAAGTCCAGGGATCTAGGTGGCCACTCTCTCTCCTGACCCAAACAGACAACGCGATGAGGAAATAATACCTGCAATCGCTGTGGTCTTGCCATGATGAAAACTCCCTGGGCACTGTCATGTAGGCCTATGTCCTGAGTGTGAAAGCAAAGCCCCGACTCCTGTAATTGTTGTCAATTTCAAGTTTGTTCACTGTGGCATACATTGTGTTGGCAGGTATTTCAGTGCCCAATAAACAATGGACCTTCTCTCTCTTATGCAGTGCAATAAATCTATGACTACATCACCAGACATGTTCAATAACCACATCAATATAAGTGTATGGTCAAAAGAAAAATCAGTGTTTCCGTTTTAGCAGTACAATTTCTTTAAATGGAAAGAGCGTTTTTTCTGACTCACCCTGTATTGTATTAAAGCTGCAAGAGCCATAAAATGCACACCTTTCTTCTGCAGCTCTTTCCTCTAAGTCCAAATCAGAGGACTAAATATAACCTGATACTGTTTCACACCACAGTGGAAAAAACAAAGACCAAGAGAGGCTTCTGAGTAGAGCCATGGAATAGAGCAGTCGAGTTATGACTGAATCTGAGCAGTGATCAGTAATGTATTTAACCCTCTATCCGTTTGGAAATACCCGTGATTGGCCTAAGTCAGCACCACAAGGCAGTTTCTTCAATTTTCTACAACATGAATAACGAGTCAACAAAAATGGCTAAAAGTGTAATTTCCTCTCAGACCACTTGAATTACGATGTACTGAAAAGCAATTATGGAATTCTTGCTAAATTGCACCAAGAAACTATCAACTCTCAAGCACATTATTATTTTCAGTGCAGATGGACTCCCCTTTAAAATCTCCCAATTCATTCTAGAGCACAGCCTATTCTCAGGTAGAAGTATAGACACTTGAAAAAACAAACTCCCGTAGATGGATGCGTTCAACATCCTCAGATTAAAGTACAAAAGTACAGGCTATGAAATGTACTCAGAATTAATGTGTTAACTTAAATAACTTACATTTAAATGGATGCCAGATTTTTTTTTCTTTGATTTAGTCTATCCCTTTGACATTATTGGTTTATTTCCACACAATTTTTGCAAGCTCTGTAAAGCAAGATGTTGTTAAAATGTTATGTCACTTCTTAATTCCAGGTTCACTTCAGTTCAGTCCTCTGTATTCAATCTGCTGCAGGGCTGTGTCCCTAAGTTGTCATTGTATCACTCAACATGAAGATAAAGAGCAGAGGAAGTGGATGAAACTGAAATTACAAGCCTTAATTTGAGGAGCAAAAAATTAAATTTGGTGTTGGTTAACAAAAGAGCGTTATTTAATTGATGTTGATTCTCCTGCATCTACCAACATAGATCTTTATGGATTACCCTGATATAGAATTTTCACATTTCCACACTTTGTGTTTCATTTGTCAGCCCTTTATCTGTGCTACCAGTCCAGGAGAAGGTAAATAAAGTGATGATTTATAGCAATATTCACCCAAACACAAAACGAAGTGATGCACTGCTCTAAATGGACCAAATGCTGAAATCAGATTTTTTGACACTTCAATTCAATTCAATTCAATTCAATTCAGTTGTATTTATAGAGTCCAATATTACAACAAAGTCACCTTACAGCCTTTACAGAAATTGTTGACTTGATTAAAAAAAAATACAATGAAAATGAACAAACAGTCAACTAATCAGTTAGTAAACAGTTGGAGAAGCAAACAGATCGATGTCCTGGGCTTCCTCCTCAGCCCCTCCTTCTTGGCAAGAAAAAACTCCAAAAAACCCAGTTTGAAACAGAGAAATCTCAGGGAGAACCACAATGAAGGAGAGATCCACTCCCATGGACGGACAGGCTATATGAGACCAGGACTGACGGACATCCACTTGCTGAGACGCTTAAAATCTAGATGATGGAAAATCACACTGTATTTGACTTAAATAAATGAATGTAGCCCCTTCTTAACTTTAATAATCACACCATTTAGGAGAGAAGTTTAAGCAAATCAGTATATAGGGTCTTTTGGTTACTGACTGTTTGGACCCAGAAATGAGTTTTATAGGACCATGATGTCACATTTCACAAGCAGATTGTTGCACCAATAGTTGTTAGATAGAAATGGACTTGATGTTGGAAACATGCACTATGATGTAAATAATAAAATAATGGCTAACCCCTGGTGAATGCAGAAAAAACAAAGCGATGTGTCTGTTTTAAAAATGAAAAGAATAGAGGGTACAGTTATAACCTCTGTTAAAATGTAGAGACTGAGAAAATTATACTGAAGAAAAATACAGGTTCCTGAAAAATTCACTTATTTTACAAAAACTCCATAACAATTCAGTCTTTCCAAATATAGGTTTTCTTGTAGTTTGAGTACTTGACTCAGTCCTGCATCGTCTCCTCACTGTCAGGTCGGCTGAATGGTTTAACTATATTAAGAAACAACTTGATTGTGTGTTTGTGTTTAAATACTTTGTGACTAGAACACTGACTAAAGATGGGTCTGTGTGCAGGGTTGGCTTCCCCACACTGTAACATACTGCTGTAAAACACACAAAATATTACTTTTTCCCAGTAATGCAATAACTAGAAACCCTATAAAAGTTAAAATGTTAAATTGGAAACTCAGTCTCCACATTTTCCCCCATTCTATTACCATTGTTGGGAATAATGGCGTTAAAAATTTTCCAGTAACAGGTAGTCTAATTGGTTACTATTTGAAGCGTTACAATGCCGTTACCATTACCGGCAGTGAAATGTAGCGCGTTACTATGGACTGATATCTAACAGCTGTTATCTGTCCTGGCTCGCTCAGCCAGGCACAAGAGGTGTGACGTTCGCAGACGAGTCGAGTCTTTTGAATGGCTCTTTTCAGTGAATGATAAGAACTGATTCGTTGCGAGCCGTTCGTTTACGAGCCGTTCTTATATTCAAATTACCCACACTGCCTTCATGCTTCACCTGTGTGTCCATGAGTCTGAGTTGTCCACGCTGCCTTCACCTGAACGACTAATGACATGTCTGAGTTTGAGTTGTCCGTAGCACACCCCATTCACTTGAACACAGCTACATGCACAGCTAATTTAGGGGAGGAGTTATCAGTGAGTCCGACTGACTGGACTGGAGACAGCTGTATCCAGGAGGAATGACTGAAAAAAGTGGAGATGTGGGATTAACTGGAGGAGCGTCTTCTTCCTATAAATGCAGATATGCACTTATGTGGTGGAAAAGCAGGGCCCTGGTGGACCCCAGCTGGGCCCTGGTGGACCCCAGCCTCACCACAGTCATGGTATGACGCACCTGTCTGCTGTTCGACTCTACGCAACTGACCCGTGAAACACGCTCAAAAATCAGTTGAAGGTTTTTCGAAAAAGTAACGCAATAATTACTTTCCCTGGTAACTAATTACATTTATGAAGGAGTAATTCTGTGACTAATTCAGTTACTTTTTTGGGAAAGTAATCAGTAACTATAACTAATTACTTTTTAAAAGTAATTTTCCCAACACTGTCTATTACACACACAGTAGGCCTACTTAGCATTAGCATTAGCCCTTAGCACACATTAGGAGCAGGGAACTACCATTGAAGATGCTCAGGGACCAAGTGTAGATCTTCATTAGCACCGACAGGAGAATTAACCAGTGGGAAACTCTGGAGGTCCTCAGAACATTCTTGCTATGAAGTGGAAGTGCTAACCACTATGCCACCGTGCCGTCATTAAATCCGTATTAGGACCAGAAACTCTTGTTAATTTATCAAACATGTTAACACATTAAAACTGCTTTCTTGTTTAATTCTGTATACAGTGGCTGGATCTTTTATTTATTCTTTTTTGTACAGGCCAGGGAGCATATCCTGAATACACAGCTTAAATCCCTGCTCTGGGCTTCATCCCATCCTGCATCTGTGAATGCTGTTGATTGTTTTCCAACGTGTCTTCCCTGGTAATAGCGTTTAGGCTGTGACATGAACATGGAAGGTGGAGATGTGGATGGCCTATAAATACAACCTGAATCACAGCAGAAAAGTCTCCTTTGGTTGTAAGGCTTTCCCATCTGTCACTGCTGTTGAACGCTCCGACCCCAGAGCCACCACATCAAATGTCAAACTGATAAGAAGATACAAAGACCGTCTTGGAGTTTTCTACAACCCCAACTAATTCAGCTTCATGGAGATGTCAGCACTGTAAAAACAGTATCAGTTTATGTTTGCACGCTTTTTGGTTTACTGTGTTTAAAAATGAGAAAAAGCAATTATTTCTCTCTGTAATTGCTGTTTTGATTTGCATCTGATAACCAACACGGCTGTGCAACCGCTATCTCCACACACTCATACACACATGCATACACACACACACACGCTCATATTCAGCCACACACACCTTCTCTTTTACATCCTCTCATTCTCTTTTCCCGAGAGCAGCGGTAGCACACCTGCCGTTTGGTTTGGGACTTTACTGTCTTACCTTGTTTTATTTACCTTCTTTATTTCCTCCTCCTCTTCCTCCTGTTTGTTGTGCTCCTGTATCCGCTGACCTTGTCCCGTCCCATCGCCTGCCTACCTACCTACCTACCTGCCTGCCAGAGGGTACAGAAGGCTGCCAAAATCAAGAAAAAGGCGGTGTGTAATAAACAGAGCAAAAAGAAGACCCTACGGCCACCTTCCCTCCACTCTCACCCTTTAGTTTTCATTTCACTTGTGCGTGTCTGTTTCTGTGTGTCCTCTCCCATCTGTGTCTTGCACATTAGTCATGTTCATTCATTAAACTGAAATTATTGGCAAGTTTAAGGCTTGCACACTTTGGTTTTTTTTTTTGTTTTTTTTTTGTGGTTCAGGGTTATGTGATATTGGCAGTGCCTTACGTAAGCCCAGAGGACACTGAATATCTAAAGTGTCATCAGCGACAAATTATTACAAGCTAATTGTTTTCATTTTTGGATCATGAAAAGACTTCACTGTGACTGAAGCTGTGTTGTGAGTTGCTTGGAAGGGATGAAACTGAGGAGCTAAGGCCAGGTTTCACAGAAGCACATTTAATGAAGATAAGTTATAATAACAAAAAAAAAAAAGAAAAATACAGCATATAATAAAAAACTGTTTACCTCTGGGCCACAGACAAACATAATTAGAACAAGAAACAGCAGCACATATAAGTAAAATAACCACATCTTTTGTAACTTTTGCAATTTAAGGGAAAAAAGTCTAATTTCTGTGTTTGTAAAGTAAAGACGACTTGTACGTCCATTGCTGTCACCCCTTAAGGAAGTTAAATTATGCATCTCAGAGACTGTGATTCAGCACAAGGCAATTTTTTGCGTGATTAAAATAGTTTTCATCAACCCTTAGATCTGGCGCTTTGTGCATATCTTAATTTTTTACACTCTGATGATCCTGAGAGTCACTGGAGAGGAGGCTAATCAGTGAACAGCCTCAGCTTAGTCCTTTTTGACTTAACAGGATGAATTACTAAAGAGAACTTAAATGTAAATAAACCAGCTTTTAGTCGACTGTCCCACATCCCAGTTTCTCTTCTTTATTTATAATAAGACTTCACATCCCCATGAGGAAACTGGAACGTCGCCTTAATCTGAGACTTTATAAACATTAGGTGTAGGTATCACCTCTAGGAGTCAAATAGTCGTTCTCTCTGTGCTCATGTTTTCAGTTCGCATAAATCATACAAGAGACAGGAATCTGTCACAAAAGGACCTCTTTACGTCTCAGCCAACGGTGGTCTCCGCTGACCGTAACATCCACAAACCACAAAGCAGTGTGGCTTTGGTGATAAACATTTCATCGTGTTCACAGACTCGGTAACTGTGGCCACAAGAGTTACATTAAAACCGTTTGTTCTAAGGAAACAGGTAAAATGCATCCTGGGAAAATTTCAAAGTGAAAATCGACGGAAAGTGGTTCCACCCAAAAACTACTTCCCTTTCTCTTTGTGTTTGTTTTGAATATAAAGTAGAAGTACTAAAGAGTCTTATCTAAAAACAACAGTGCACAATGTCTACAAAACTCGACGTGTTTAAATAATACTTTTAGCACAATTGCCTCTTGTTATATGCATCAGGCATTTTTAATTAAACAAAATCAAATATATTTTTATTAGTCTGCAGCACAGAGCGATTAGAGGGAAATATATGCAGGCTTGTTCTGTGCTGAAGCTGCATTGCTCTCGCTGGTGTAACAGCCAGCTGGTAAGGGTTTAGTGTAAAGCTGCTTCTTGTTTCCCTGCCAACTCGCCATCCTCGTGCCAGAACTGTTGATGTAAACTAACACCACCGCCAAACGCATTATTTTTCTGACTTCTCCACTTCACCTTTAAGAGTTGTCACTGTCCATCTAACTAGCATTTCCGTGTCTGGAGCTGATATACATGCATGCAATGTTGCAAATATGCCTCATTGAAGCAGCTAAATGGCGAAGATTTTTGTAAAGTTACTGAGCTGTTAAAGTGAAGTGAAAAGATGTAACCAGTGGTGATGTTTGTATCTTTGTGCAGAGTGCAGATGGAGATACTCAAACCCTGACTGAGGTCGATCTGTTCATCTCTACCCAGAGGATCAAAGTTCTCAATGCAGACACACAGGTAAGTACCAGCAAACGCACCATCCACGTTTCTGTCCAACGTGTCCGTCACCTGTGAGGACAGAAGCTCTTCAGCCAGAAATCATTTTAGCCACCCACTGAATAACACAGGGTCACACAAAAGAGCTCTGTGGTTGTGTCATAACTGCAGCTTAACTGTAGATGAAAACCTGCCTCTCATGAATCCCCACCGCCGATTTATTCATCTGCTTGTTTAATCTGATGACGTACTGTCAGAATTCCCTGACTGAGGATAAGAATAGACTCTGAAAATCCTAAAAAAGCAAAACAAACATCTGTGCATGGATGGTAAGACAAGAGCATTTACTACACAAGCTGTTTGGCTGCAGCACAGTCTGGTACAGAGGAAATGGTAAATACATTTTTTCAACACTGACCTCGCCTATACACAATTTATCATTTGTTTAAAAGGTGGAAAAAGTAAAAAAAAAAAAAAAAAAAGTGCAGATTGTACTGTGACTTTCTGAAGGTCTTTACGAACAGAAAGTCCCATTTATCTGTCAGATCCCTTCTTATTCAAGGTTTTAAAAGAGCTTCTCCCCACTTTTGTGGAAGCTTTGTTAAAGTTCTCCTGCCTTTTAGCTCTACAGCAAGCATCTGTGTGAAGCAGCGGTGCAAGTTTTCACAGGAGGTGGAGTCTTTGATAGAAGCAGAGATGCTTCAGAGAGCTTTGCAGTTCTTAGGATTGTGGAAATAGCTTTGTGCACACGGCGGCATTTCAATGTATATGTGATAGATGATTCATTTGCAATATTTCAGTCTGAGCTGCAGCTTGTCTGAGTGTGTGTGTGTGTGTGTGTGTGTGTGTGTGTGTGTATGTGTGTGTGTGTGTGTGTGTGTGTGTGTGTGTGTGTGTGTGTGTGTGTGGGCAGCTGCCTGGCAGAAACGGGTGTGCTGCAATGCAGTGTCTATTTTCCTCCTTTTTCCATCTGGTTTCTACTGGTCCTGCCAGTAGAAGGAGAGAAAGAGAGAGCTTCTCGGTAAAAAGCCTTCATTCTGCATTTAAAAAGCTGCAGGCAGTTGGCATAGGGTTTCTGACAGTGTTTCATAGTAAGAACTCCAAACTCAAAAGGTGGGCTGAAACAAAACCACTAATTAGGCTTATGTAATAAAACCACGAGACACAAACAATTAACATGAAGTCAAATGAACCAGAAAGAGATCTGACTGAAGATATCACAAACCTTTAATGGACACAGTTTGTCTCTGTAAACAGTTTGACCTTCAAAGTCAATATCCTGCCTGAGTTTCTTGTCATACTCCTGTTTAGACAGAAAAATGACAAAATCAAAATCATGACATAAGATAATTATTAGGCTGAGTGAACAAACACGATTACACCGCTCAAATCACTTTTCGGCATCACAAACATACTCCTGTGTTTCCCCCACACCTGTTCGTTATTTTCAGATGAACATATCCACAAGATTTAATTTACCACAGCATTATTGGGATATAATCAGATTATACAGTAGATTTGGATTCAATCAAAGAACGGTCTGTGTGCTCTCTGTCGCGAATATTTTTATCTCACCTTCTGCCTTAAAATGGCAATTTAACATGTAGAATGGAAACAGGTTTGATGCTGTGAGTCAGGAAGTATCTTCAAGTGTCAATACATGGTTTCTATCATGAAGGTTTTTTACCAGGTGTTAGCATCATCATTATAGTCTTTTTGGTAAAGCTGTGTTTCCACTTATTTAATCTTTGACTTCGATGTGTATGTCTCTAGGAAACCATGATGGATAATGCCCTCCGTACTATATCCTATATTGCTGATATTGGCAACATCGTGGTCCTGATGGCAAGACGTCGGATGCCCCGTACAGCCTCCCAGGACTGTATCGAAACCACACCTGGGGCACCTGAGGCAAAGAAGCAGTACAAGATGATATGCCATGTCTTTGAGTCTGAGGATGTAAGTGGTTTCTAAGCTGGGATTTGTCCGTTTGCAAGTTTGTAAATCTGTACTTATAATGTGTGAATAAATGTTTATTTTCCCCCTGTATGTATTTCTCAAATTTTAATAATCCCTTAGTGCAATTATAAAAATATGTTATTACATGGCCTTTAAATCTGTGATGTCCCCAGTGATGTGCAGTAATGTAAACTGGCTAGGCATTCTGGTGTTTTGTTTTGTTTTTTTTTTTTTCATAGAACTGGTGCTCCTCTAGTTGAAGCCGATTCAGCAAGACTTGGCAACACGAACAATGTTGCACAGTGCAGCCAGCAACTCCGTGTCTGTGCCAGTCAGTATAAAGGCTGGACTCCAATCTGTCCCCTCTTCGGCTAATTTTGCTGCCAGCTTTTAAAGGCCGGCCAGAGTTATAATAGAAGCATTCAGCTGCTCATCCATCAATTTATAAACTGTTTCTGCTATCATACTGTAGCTCCGAAGGCTGGATGCAGAGTTTTACCCTTTATTGTGCTGTAAAACTAATTCACAGTGTATTGATTTGTAGAGTTTAGACCATTAATGACTACAAATATACATATATAAATAATAGCATTCAATCGACCAAAACAGCAGCTGACTTTTTTAACATGTTCTTTTTCTGTCCATTTTCCACATTAAGATCTACGCCTCCTCTTTCATATTCAAGTGCATAAGTGATTTTTTGCTCTTTTTTCTCTGTTTTCAAGTGAAAATCAATATACACCATTGGCCATAAAGTTGGGATACAACCCTTTTATCTCTTCTCATGAAATGATAGTGACAATATAATTTATTCTTGATAAATAAAGTGTAACTGGGACTCAGTCAAAGGTGATTAATGATGTGTGTGAATAGGAATAAAAAGAGGAATGTGTCTGAAAACAAAATTATTACAACTTTATGGGCAATGTAAATGCTCTGCCATCACTGTAGGGTTTCCACAGGTGAATTTTAAATATTAAAAAGTATTTTCAAATTATAAACTTTAGATAAAATTGTGTTAGACTTAAATGACAAACCAGAAAAACATACAGTAACTCGTAAAATGCCACAAGCAGATGCCTGTGTTCAGTCAGAATTGTTTCAGGAGGATGAACTCAAAAAACATCTCCTAGACTCCTAAATTTAACTTGTTGAAATCCCCTTGGATTCATGACTCTGTTGCATACTAATATGCATCTTAGTGAAGATTAGCATATGTGGATCTAACAAGACAAGTTCACAAATGGATTTTGCTCATTATTTCTTCTTCCTTTCTGTCTCTAGGCCCAGCTTATCGCTCAGTCCATTGGCCAGGCATTCAGTGTAGCTTACCAGGAGTTCCTGAGAGCCAATGGCATTAACCCTGAGGACCTGAGCCAGAAGGAGTACAGTGACATCATCAACACCCAGGAGATGTACAATGACGACCTCATTCACTTCTCCAACTCTGAGAACTGTAAAGAGGTCGGTTCCTATAAACGCACACCTCATCTTCCATGTGAACCATGCAACAACAACAGCAACATCATGTTTATGGAAGTGTTATTCGTTAATGCATGAAAATGAGTTTACATGTCTAGCACAGAATCACACTCACATTGCAGGGCGGTTAGAGAAACACACAAGTATACAGTTGCTGCTACCTAATTAGACAGATTAAGAGGCAGATGGTACAGTAAAATCTACTCAGAGCATGTCAACTGCAGCTTTCCCTTTTATTTTGGTTTAGCATTTCCTCTTTAGTCAGCACAGTGCCCTGAAAGCATTACCAACAGCTTTTGGCGAAATTAGAAACCATGAAACAATTTCTGCTGTATGAGCAGGGAGGCTTCGCAGGCAGCAACGTGCAGCTGCTATATTAGAGGCACATGAGTAATTTGTAGTGATGGTGAAACTGGGCTTTCTTGAAGCACTGCAGCTTCTTAACCAACTGTGCTGAGAATAGGTTCTTTTTTCAAGGCAGCATGTGGTTGTTAGTCGCATCTGCTGGTCTAAAGAATTAGAGCAGGGAAATGTTTCCTGCATTAAGGTAGTGCTGAGGTGTGCATTAACATTGATCAGTAAAGTAAATTAAACTGCTTGTGTAATATATAACCACAAGTGAATCTGCAGTACGTCTTAAGTTACTAAGTTCATCAACCTTAATAGAGGAAGCATAAATATGTCACGTCTGGCTAAAATGTGAGAACAAGTGGAGGTACAAACTGATTTTTTATTGATTATTGTTTTATATACCATATATTTATATGATATCACTAGTAACAAGATGGACTTTCATACATTTACAGTAATGTAGTAATGTAGGGGATAAAAAACAGCATGTCCTTCACCTAAAACCGAAGAGCAAAAGACTAATCTCATACAGATAATATGTTGCTTTGCATTATTTGTAACTGAAATATGTTTTTATAGAAATGCAAAAAAGAATTAATTAAAACTAGTAGACTGAGCAAGGCAAGACTTTGACACGGTATCACACTCATAGGCAATACTGCAATAGGTCTGTGCTGTTTTACTTATGAGTTCTTGAAAAGTCAGGGACGTTAAAGGCACATTTACCTCAGTATAAGTGATATGAGAAAATCTGTGACTGCTCTCCATTTCATTTTGACTGAAAGAGGCCACCTCATATGTCCAGACCTAAACCCTATTGAAAACCTAGGAGGAAGATGGCTGAAGCAAGCCCAGTTGATTGTGTTTTTGCACAAAAACGTGACATAAAGCACCAACAGCAATGTGAAAGACTAGTGGAGAGTATGCCAAGACAGTTAATTATTCAACCATATACTAATTTCTGAAGTCTTTCTTAACCCATAAAGACCCAAACACCCACCGGTGACCAAAACTATCTACTAATGTAAAATGTGTAATACCTGTTGATCCACTAATCCTATCAATCCATGTAAATAATTGGTGTAAAATACAGTTTGTCATCTTTTTATGGTCATCAGATATGACCCATTTGGACGTTCACAGGCTCCATAGTGAACTTCGAAACTCTGTCATCTTCTACAGCATTAATTCACCAGTAAAACCCATGGAGTTGGATCAATGACAGTGAATGGAGACACTGGGTTTTACATTCACTTATTGATATCGTTGCTGAAAAAATCACTTTTTTTCAGTTTTCTCTGTTTTGATATAATAACCTTTGAAATAACTCTGATTTTTCATGAATATCTAAATCAAATTTAATCAAATTTAATTTTTTAATCAATTTTTAAATACAGGAAAATACATGATTTCCAGTGAAAAATGCAAAATATGGAGAATAATATGCTTATAAAATGATGATAAATCACTTGAGAAAGGTTAAATAGAGAGAAAATTTCATTTAGGAAGTGACACAAAAGTAGCACTGGGTCTTTATGGGTTAAAATTGTAGGAGCTGAAACCACTGGGAACTAGAAGCACTCGGAGGGTGCAGACCTCCGCCAAGGTCGATCAGTTGGGCCCCCCCGTGGGCCCCCCCACCCCAATCACCACCAAAATTTAATCATTTGTTCCTTGTGCCAGAATCAACTTTTCCTGAAATTTTCATCCAAATCTGTCCATAACTTTTTGAGTTATCTTGCACACAGACAGACAGACAAACAGACAAACCAACGCTGGCAAAAACATAACCTCCTTGGCGGAGGTAAAAATACTAGAAGCTGAGAATATACACCTTCCTTTGGTGAAGTTCTCCTCTCGATAAAAATCAACAAACTAAATATAAATATAGACTGATGTTTCACACCCCCTTTTCCAACCCTCTGTGATGAGTCATGGAGTGGTGCAGTATCACATCTGGCTGGAATAGGCAAACAGCAATTACAACAGTCAGTCACTGTATCATTCTATTTAATACGCTTCCTCTTTGACAACACCGATGAGCAGCCAAAATACCTAGTCACAGCATCTCCAGCCTGTAAACACAGACAGAGAGTTGGTGCAGAAGTCCTGTTCAGCATCATCTATTAGGATTTTTGTATCCAGACTCTCAAAAGGCAAAGAGCCAAAAGTGAATAAGACTGATTTGTCTTTTACTTTGGCACTGAAGTGGTGACTCTTGCAAATTTTGTCAATCCTAAAAATAAGACCTTTTTTTTTCTTTTATTGATGTTTATTCAGCAATGGTCGGATAACATCAATGTATATCTAAAGGTAAATGGAGGAAAATGGTGCGTATCAGTGAAAGCAAAGCCTGATCATGCAGTAAATACATCCCCAAAGCCATAGAATTCATACTGGTTTTGAAGAAAGGCACTGTGAACAGAAACCTAAAGATATATCCATATACAAATACTTGGCCTCTACTGTACCTAAAACCGATGGTATCTTAATTTTTTCCTAGACAATTATGTAGTCATATCAGCTGATCCTACCAATGACATTCAGAATCCCTCAAAAACAGTTTTATGCTCTGACACAGAAAACGAAGCAAAAACATTTGTTATCGGATTGTTATTAGTATTTATTGTTAAAAAAGGCTCATCATCTTTCAACATTATGCAGCTAAATTTGGTACTTGGTGAATCGAGAGAGACAAACTGTCACTGATTTGAAGTCTTTAATACTGTGGTAATCCAAGTCAGACAAAGTGTCAAAGTTTATTAGCGACATTAAAAGCTGGGGCTCAGTCAGTGTTTCATAATAGCTCAGCTTCTCCACATGATGCACCAGATAAAAAATGACAGTTGTCTGTTCTGTGTTTTCCTTCCACCTGTTTGTGTCCACAGCTGCAGCTGGAGAAGAGTAAAGGGGAGATCCTGGGCGTGGTGATTGTGGAGTCGGGCTGGGGATCCATTCTTCCTACAGTTATCTTAGCCAACATGATGAACGGAGGGCCGGCGGCACGCTCCGGCAAACTCAGCATCGGAGACCAGATCATGTCCATCAACAACACCAGCCTCGTGGGGCTGCCACTCGCCACCTGTCAGGGAATCATTAAGGTACAGAAGAACTGAGGACACACACCACACTAGGGCTGTTAATAGTAAAACTAATGAAAGGAGAAAACACTATATTGATTCCAATAAAAAGAGACTTTTCAAAAAATAACTAATTGAAAATGTGTTTTGTTTTGTTTTGTTTTGTTTAGAGAAAATGTCTTTCTTTTTGTCTCTGTCACATTATTTCTTGTACAGTTCTGGTATTCTTGTTGGAAATTAAATCTATTGAGTTTTTCGTTGTAATAACACACTTGGATGGTTTCTCATCTTTCTTAATTTATTATGTTTTTTAAATGGGATTATTTTTGTTGACTTTTTAATCACACAATACTTTTTCTGACCATTTTGAATCTTGTCTCTGGCAAATACACAATTAAAAAAGACACTAAAATTCACTTAAACTGTTACTGGTTCAACTAGTGTGTTTACCCATGGGGATCCACAGGTTCTAGATGTGGTAGTTTTGATGCTGTTGTGTATTCGTGCATGCTGTACCGCATTTGTCCAGCAGTCACTGCCAAAGCATTGTGGGTATAGCAATGGGATTGTAAGGCTATTATATTCCAAAATTACTAATATCTCCCAAAATATTGGTCCTATCAACTTGCCGTTTTCGCTAGTCTGTTCCTTTGTACAAAAATACATAAATATGCCAAACTGTAGCAGTCAGCTCTTTCCGGATTTTGTGTGAATCCCAAGATACACATACACACACACAGAGGCCACTTGGCTTTTATAATATAGATGAGTGGTATTAGTGACATCTAGTGGTGAAGTTGCCTCTAAATGAATACTACCACCATCCCTCAAATGGTGGGTGTAAAAAAAACCCCACTAAATGTCTTATTATTCCTCATTAGATCCAATATTTATTTGTCTGTTCTGGCATTTTTTAAGCTAAGTGGATACTAACTTTATCTAATCACTCAAACATAGTAGGTAGCAGTAAAACTAATGCTGGATGTTGCCTGCTATAAAATTAAAAAAAAAGCAGAATAGAAAGTCTGTAGCTACTGTGGAAACATTTCAGGACAACACAGAGGTGCCACTCTTTCTATAGAAATAAATTGTTCATTCTGTAAAAAACACAACTATTCTTATTTTTTCTCTTATTATAAACTGATGACAACTTAATTAGGAATGTCGTGTTTAATTTTTGCAATTGAACTACATATTGGCTACACATTTTTCTTAAATGTCAAACAGGAACTACTCTGTGAACCACATGAATTGTTTTTCTGTGTTAAAGGGCTTGAAGAACCAGGTCCAGGTCAAAATGAACATTGTTAGCTGCCCTCCTGTTACCACTGTCCTCATCAAGAGACCAGATCTGAAGTATCAGCTGGGCTTCAGCGTCCAGAACGGCATTGTACGTTTAAACCTGACTTCTGCAAGTGTTGAAACCTCTAATGTAACAACAGTGTCTTTATGTTTGTTTTTTCCTAACCCTACAGAGTCATTTGTTTCTGATGCTGTCTTCACATCATGCACACATTTTACATTTTACCTTATATTTGTGGGTACACCTTCTGACTTTTTTTCTTTTTCCTTGTGTGTGTTGGACCTGTTGTAGATATGCAGTCTGATGCGGGGGGGCATCGCTGAACGAGGCGGGGTCCGTGTGGGCCACAGGATCATTGAGATCAATGGGCAGAGCGTGGTGGCCACAGCTCATGAGAAGATTGTCCAGGCCCTGTCGAACTCAGTCGGCGAGGTTAAACAGACTCCTATTATCACACACCAGCACATACACATATTCACTTGTAGGGATTAGTGATCAGCACCGAAGAGGAAGGAAAGAGAAATACATGTGCTGATGTCTGTTGCTATGAAAGGATGTACTGACTTTTGAGTTATAATAGGAAAAATTATCACTTGCCTTATAATATCAGGTTCCATTAAGTTTGGACAGAAACAACCAGTAGAAATGTCTTTACTTTCTACTATTGGAGTTGAATCAGCATTTCTACTTTTACCTGAGCTTATTTTTACACTGAGTAAAGAAACTGTGGATTTCTATGCACAAGAGATTCTCTTTTTTATTAGCACAAGAAAAATAAAAAGTCAAGAAGCGCAAATACAAAGGTGAAGGAGAAATAATTCAACAGTGATGGAAACAATGTTTTAACACAGATGAACACAAATAATAGATAACAGAGGGTACAGTGACAGACAGAATAGAGAAATACCTCTTAAATTAAAAGGAAATTATCAAAAATACATGAGATTTTACTTGATTGAATATTCTTTTTAAAGGAAACAAACACTTAATCCATATTTTTCCCTCTAGATTCACATGAAGACGATGCCTGCTGCCATGTTCAGACTTCTAACAGGACAGGAGACCCCTATGTACATATAAGCGATGGCCAGGGACCGCTCCACAGGACAGGCTGTCAGCTGTGATTGGTTATCTTTCGGGGCAAACCAAGCTGACCGGTGACTGGGGGGAGGATTGCCTGTCCTCCAACTCATTTGTCCTTTTTTTTTTTCTCCTTTGAGCTGATGATCAGATTTTTTCATCACCTTTTTTTGTTTGTGCTTAACATGCAATGGCCATTTTCTTGACATGAGACGCTTTCCCCATGTGACCAGCTACAGAGACTATGTGTGTGTGTGTGTGTGTGTGTTTATTTATTTGTTCTGTCTGTGCTTTTCTGTCACTGCAGTGAGGACATATGTATGGACTTAACAAGTGAATGCGTCACAGTTTATTTTTTTATATTCATTTAATGCAATATTATGCTTCTACTATACACCTTGTATAGTCCCATTTTCTTCTCTGTTGTTTATTTATTTCTCATGTAAAAACATATTTTGCTAATATTGTGACTGAAGGCGCTGGGGAGGGAGGGGCTGCAGCTGCATTGTAAATATTTATTGAAAATCGCTGTTGAACTGAAAGCAGACCATGATGATGAATGCCAGTTGTCATCATAGATGCCTGAGAAGGGGAATGATTTTAGTGTTTAAATTGTTGGGTTTAAATATGCTAAGTTGATATAATGTACATGTGAATCCAACCAATGCTTTGAGCAGGGGTTTATGGGAGCAACGCCATATCCTTTTGATTTACTTCATTTTATGGCAATACACGAGTTCAACCTCTGAAGAGCAAGAGACATCTTTTCTAAATCTCATGTACAAACATACAACTCACACATTTAAATAACAAGCAACTCAGTAAAATGATGAACATGCATTAATTAAGCTTTTGCTATCGAAGTCACATGTATGAACAACGGAATTTCTTTTGTGTGCTACTCTACTGTATGTTCATCTGTAGTGTTTCTGACTGAAACTCATACGTACTATGAGTTGATTGTGAATGTAACTGTGTAGTGTGAGCTGTTTCATTGCCATAAGCAGTATTAGAATGTCTGTACATAAAGAGAAACTCGTCTTAGTATTGTGCTCATGTAAAAAACACACAGATTTAGTCACTGCAAACATCCTCCCACCTGTATGTTGACTTTCAGTCTTGAGAGAGAGAGAGAGAGAGAGAACTGTGAATCATACACTGTGACAGAAAAAAGCCTTACCACAGAGTAATGGTTTTACAATGCATTGTAGTAAATTTTAACCATATGAACATTATCTGTGTGCATGCCTCGTATAGTAGTATCATGTCATTGTGGCAAGATAATAAAATCTAAGCTAAACCTGGCTCCTTTTGTGGACTGGATCGAACTATCAACTGTACATCAAAAGGATTGTATTGTACATGAAAGCTCAGTATCAGTCAAGGTATTTTGTAAAAAATTTACATCTGTGATTAAACTTCTCATTCCAGACCGTTGAATTACTCACATATTATCATGCTGTCAATATCTCCAAATGTTTTACATCTTTGCTTTGTATTTTTATGCACACAGGATATGTGGTCAGTGTTGGGAAGCTACTTTGACAGCATAGCTTTGCAAAGCACAGCAACTGAAATGTACAGAGTAGTGTAGGTTAACTGAAGCTGTTTAGACAAGTAATTTACTCTGTTAAAAAGAAAAAGAAATTGAATTGATAATGTACATAAGTGATTTAAAATCATAACAAAATGTGATATATAAAGTCACACACAAGCTAAAAAAATGTGAGTTTGCTGTAGTTTCAGGATGAAATAGGGGAGTCTGGTTAAGAGGGATTCGGAAGTAAGAAGCAAAAGGGAAATAAAATAAATAATTCCTATCCATTTCTGGCCTAAAATATGTAGTTTTTAGTTTCAGTCATCAGCTAGTTTTGAATTATTTAAGTGCAAAAACAAAAATTCTGTAAAATGGAGTTAAACTACAGCTGAGTCAGTGACAGCATTTGACAAGAAGAGCAATTACAAAATGTAAACACTCGTTTTCAAAACATCAGGTTTGTTAAACTTATTAGTACATTTTGTTTTCATGTTTTTTTATGTAATTTGAAATGACATTTCAACCATTTTCAGTCTTACTTTTCACAACATTAAACACACCTGAAAATGTCAAATGCTGTAATGCCAAAACCTCACACAGGGTTAGTTTAAAGGCACCTATTAACTATAATAGTCAGAACAAAGGTATTCCACTGTAGTTACTGTTCAATAATTCTATTTTAAGATTATACCAAACAAAATACAATGTCCAATTCAGAATTTAAAGTTTTGTAAGACTGACCATTTACAGTTATGGAACACTGACATTTTTGCCATCATTATCCAAATTTTCTCTCAAAATGGATCACTGCTCTTCACCACTCTACATTCCAATCACATGCTCCTTTGCGACTTCCACAGACAAAGTTGAACAAATTAAAAGAACAGTTTAGGTAGCTGTGAACTCTGAAATGAAAATTCCTTCTCTGTGTTCCTCTGCATTGCGCTGACTGAGATTTGGCGTCAGAATAGTTTTCACACACAGGGAACATCATTATAGAAAAACCATGACTCAGAGGATGCCTATTGATTCGAAAGGAAGAAAACAAGTAACAAAAAGTGAAAGAAAACCAGTGATGTGGGTTCTGTTTTCTTAGAGCCAGTTGTGGTTCAGTTGTGGTATAGTTCTAATACGTTCTGTCAGCTTCATGTGACCCAGATTATGATATGTACAGCTGTGTTAGGTAGAAAACATAAGACGTGAGATTAGACCATGAGCAGGAAGGGAATGCTGTAAATAGATGGATGAGTCTACTGACTATTTTCTGGAGGAATGTCACTGATAGACACCTAGTTTTATGGTCTAGTCTATGGAACAGTTAACATATAAAAGTAGTAAAACATGATATGAAGCAAAAAAAAAAAAAAAAAAAAAAAAAAAAAGGAAAATGGTGTCCAAATTTTATACTCTGGTTCCCCCTAATGTCTGTACTCAGGTAGTGCAAGTTCTGTGAAAGTGAAATGTAAAAGAAATTTGAACTTTTGCTTTTTTTTTTTTTTTTTTAATTTTTTTTTTTTTTATTTAAGATTTGTTTTACATCAGTGACAGTACTAAAAACCATCTAAATTAAAGTGCAACATAAAGCTAATTATCTTAATTATAAAACATAAGAAATTTGAGCCTAATAAAATGACTATTCGTACCATCAGATGTTAGCTGAATCTACAGTCATTCACATTCACAGTGTTATTATTAGTATTTGTCTTTCAACTACTGCTGTTATCTTTCTTGAGTTCAAAGTCCAAAGTTAGGTGATCTGCATGTCATTCTGAGTTGCTTTCCATTGGTCACGTTTGTTGCAGATGAGCAGGTCAAGGGTTCTGGTCATTCTGGTCACATTTTAACATGACTTTAATCCCAAGACCCTGTCGTGTGGTTTCAAAGGCCTGAACCGCCTGCTCCAGAGGGAAACGGTGGGTCACAAGGGGCTTCACGTTCACCTTTCCTGACGCCAACATCGCTATGGCCATCGGCCAGCTGCAACACAGCAACAAACATCAGAGGAATCCATTATCTATGTATGACTTAATGAGCAGAACCATGAGTGGATGTTACTTAAATGTCTGAAAAATAAAAGCAGTCAATGGTTATTTTCTTACGTGTTGCAGTAGCGGAACACTCCTCTGATGTCCACTTCTCTTACAGCGGCATTGACCAGAGGAACGGAGGCCATTTCAGCACCAAGACCAACCAGAACCACCACGCCACCTGAATGAGTTGCCTGATGTAGATAAAATCAAATGCATCAAATCACTGAATCTGCAAATACCAACACACCTACTTTCACCTGGTAATGTGACTAACAGGTTGTATTCTCTGCAGGATTTTCATTGAATCTGAGAGCGTCTCTGCTTTCGAGTGTCACATACATAGATTGCCGTCTGGATGCTGCTCTCGACACCCGTGCATTCGATGGTAATCTGAGGCTGAGTTTCGAGCATGTCTTCCACACTCTGGGCCAGAGTCTGTGGAGCGTCTCCTCTCTTCACCGTCACCTGGAAGTCAGCACCTAAGTCCTTGGCCATTTTCAAACGCTCAGGAGAAAGATCTAAAATGAAATGTCAAAAGGCAGATTAGAAAGAAAAGAGAAATCTTCACTCAAACTGTAAAATCTACTGTTATTAATTTTAGTTAAATAAATATGTGCATTACCTGTGATGACGACCTTCGAGGCCCCCATGGCCTTGGCCACGAGCAGGCAGACCAACCCAATAGGTCCTAAGGGAAGAGGAGTAATACATAACATGTCGTCTGTAGATGCTTAAATACCTGACAACTTAAAGATAAGGACAGGAAATAATGCCTCTGTGAGTACAAACAGTTTGTACTAACACTGAATACATTGTAAGGGTTAAATAAAATACTCCTTTACCTTCATTAGGAAAGATAAACTATTTCACTAAGTCTTGTTTAAAAACTGTAAATGTTCATTAGATTGTTTTCACTCCAGTAAAGGATTTGTTAAACATTAAATCTCCTGCAGAGTGCATCAAGGTTCAGTTCACTTTGTTGAGTCAGAAGTTTCTCACTGTTTTTTGACACCTACTTAGGTTTAAAATGGAATCTCTACTTGCACAGGCATGTTAACCAAATACAGTACAATCAGTGCCTTTGTATCAGTTGTCATAAAATAAGCTTGTTTTATTCTGCAGCAACTTGCAGATGGAATATTCCTACCTGTAGCTCAGTTCATCAAATTAATTTAACTGTTTACATTCATTTGTACCTGCACCACAGATGAGCACGGTGCTGCCAAGGGAAACGCCGGCCCTGCGACAGGCGTGGATCCCCACAGAAAGGGGCTCAATCAGTGCTCCCTCTTCGAAAGTCACATTATCAGGCAACCTGTACAGTTAAAGTGAAGAAAGGGGAATAGGATACACGCAATAGTTAGGTAAGAGAGTCAGTGGACAAGTAGACATCAGGCAGCTGTTACGTAATTTCTGTTGCAAACCCATGCAATCCTGTTTCATTTAAAGAACTGGGATGTTACTTGTAACAGAAGTTGGCACTGTGTGTGTAATATCGACACAGGTTTCCATCATCAGGGGGTGTGGCACAGAAAAAGATAGTGGGGGACAGGTTATAACGGCCGTTTTTGAAGAACTCATCCATCTCACGAGGCACGCCAGGCTCAATCGCCACTCTATCACCTATAGAAAAACATTCAGACAACTGAATACGTTTGTCAAATTTTGGCTTTTCAATGAGATTGTACGTAATTTACTGGATATTTGCACTGTTTAACCTTTTCTTGATTATTTTATGCAACATGTTTAATCTGTTATGTGGTAGTCTTTAAAGGTGTCATTTCATGTTATTATTAAAAACGCTCTCTATGAATAATACACTGTTGCCCATAATGTTGGAATAATTTTGTTTTCAGACATATTCTTCTTTTTAGAGTCAAAAAAAAAAAAAAAAATCTGCATTAGCATGCTAGATTTAAAAAAAATATTCCCAAGGCACACAGTAAGATTTGTGTAAAAATAAAATGCCTTTATTAGTTCATGGCAATCTTTTAAAATACAGCCAACGTGTTGTGACCTCTGGTCTTCATCAGGGCTTTTGAAGATGACCAGGGGTCGCAACACACTGGGAGTATTTTAAAAGACTGCCATGATCTAATAAAGGCATTTTATTTTTACACAAATCCTACAGTGTGCCTTGGGAATATTTTTTGAAATCTAGCATGCTAACGCAGGTTTTTTTTTTTTTTTTACTCTACATAGCCAGACACACCACAAGTTTCCAAAGAGCACCTGTGGATAATCACCAAGAAGACCCAGCAGCACTTCCACACTGTTGGATTAATATTCCTCTTTTTATTCCCATTTATAAACATCAGTAATCACCATCATCATCAGTAATTACATACCAAGTCCCAGTTACACTTTTTCTATCAAGAATAAACCACATTGTCACAATCGTTTCATGAGAAGAGGTAAAAATGTTTTATTACAACTTTATGAGCGACAGTGTAAGTGCATATTTTGTCCAGTGAGCATTATAGTTTTGACACCTTCACATAAATTCCTGTTAACATCCCCTTTATCAGAATGGCATGTTACTCCATTCTGGCTTTAGATCAATGCTTACTTACCCACTTTAAGGTGTGTGACTGCTGATCCAACTTTGACAACTCTCCCAGATGCTTCATGTCCCAGCACCATCGGTTTTTTAACCACAAAGTCCCCAATGCGGCCGTGCTGCCAGTAGTGCACATCTGACCCACAGATTCCTACAGAGTGCATCTGGAGAAGCACATCTGTGAACACAATGACACACAACACATAGTGAAGACTGAAACACACTATGGAGAGCTGAACATATGAGATAGAATAGGCCAGGAATTTATATGCAAACTGAGCTAGTGCATTAATAAGAGGTTTAATCTTGATGATGATGTAACCTGGTTAAATAGAGGATAATAAAATAGTAACATGAGGGAAAACTATTCATCAGCCTTAAAAAAAAAAAAAAAAAAAAAAAAAAAAGCTGCAGCTCTACATTACAGTACTGTACATATCCACTCACAGTCTAAAACTCCAATTTGTACATATTATAATGTAAAACCCACTCTAAATAATATATAAGTAAACATATACTTCAATAGACTGGATCCCTGTACACATCCACTCACAGTACAAAACTCCAATTTGCACTCTGTACATATTACAAATCCACTGTAAATCTCATCCCATTGTTGTCCTTGTCTCTAGTCGAATGTTTATCTATTTTAGGTCTATGTTCAAGTGTGATTGGGTTCATGTATTTTTGGGTCCATGTGAAAACATGTGTGCAAAGAAAAAACGAAGCCAGACTCCTTGCATGTATTCCCATACTTGGCCAATAAAGCTAATATTATAAAATAATTAAAAGCCCACCTGTGATTTTCTGTGTAAACTAAATGTAACCAATTGTTATGACATTGTTCTTCAGAAATTATTATTTCTATGTTGCACCAAGTGTTTTCCATTTATATGTTAATTGTTATTGAGAATAATTGGGTTGAATGCAGTTTAGTTTTTTATGAACTTTGTAAAACACATACATTTCACGTGCATTCTGTCAGATTTTTGTCTCACGTTTGTACAAGCCAAAATCCAGACGGTTCAAATAAGTCGCATTAATGAAAAATGTTGGCTTTCCCAATGATTATTTTGAAGCTATTTATTACCATTAGGTCCTGGTTCCGGGACAGGCCGTGGTTCCTGTCAGAAAACACGAACAGGAGATCATTTTAGCTCAGACAGATCCACACTAGTGTTGTTGTTCATGTTTGTGGTGGTCGTCGTACCAGCCTGAGGTCTCCCTGAGAGTACAGAACCACGGACAGGTTCTGCTGCTCCATGACCGAAGGAACACTGACACTAAAGAACACAGAACCAGAGTCCGTACACAAACACAGCTCACAGACTGAAACAGGACCTGTGTCAGAGTCAAAGTCCGGCGTGGAGCGGCTCCTCGGTGCACCTTCCGGATGGTGGGGGCTGGGACCAAAACAAAGCCTGTGATTGGACAGTCAGCTGCGGGACGGTCCACTGTGGAGGGGGGGAGGACGCAGCCGTGGAAAGACATTTAACACCACCTTCAAACCGGAATTACAAATAAAACACTGCTATATCTTGTTTTAATATTCTAAATTATATTATTTGCGAAAATAAGTTGATATTTTTCTTATGTATTCATATACTGCTAAGAGTTTTAGCAGTAAAACCCCTCCGCGTCTTACAGATGATGGAAGTTTCAGGGTGGGCTTTGGTGCTGTGGTCGCAGTGGCGTAGGATCAAGTGTCCAAATTGGGTTATTTACAAAGTATAAAATAAATCACACTCTTAAAATAGTTAAACGAATATCTTCGCAAGGTTCTTAAGTAATAAATAATAATAAAACACTTATAGAAGAATGCACTGCTTGCCTTAAAGAATATTTGATGAAATAAATAATATTCCAAAGGCAGCCAAAAATAGAGGGTGTGCACGTGACGTCACCGCTAGCGGAAGTCACCGCGGTTATGCCCACTGAGTGTCAGAAAGAGGGAGAGGAGTAGTGGCTTTGGCTTGAATACTGTGAAAACTTTAGAACAATCTAAAAAATGGGGAAGAGCTGTTGCGCCATTTATTGCACAAATAGGTTTAAAAAGCACTCGGAGCTATCGTTTTAGCAGCGACCTAAAGCCAAAGACAGAAGCAGCAGATGGATCGCTGCAATTCGTAGAAATAACTGGAATCCAGACAACCAAACCTGGATTTGTGGTTGCCATTTCGTGTCAGATAATGTTAATTTATGCTGTGTTCTTGTGTAAAATCATACCTTAAAGTACATATTGTTTTGGCTAACATTGCTCTTAATGTTAGCATCTGTCATTTAGTTCTATGTTTCATAACTGAAACGTTTTTGTCTTCAATTGTGTGATTCTGAACCTTGTGCTCTACATAATTTGTAAACTAGCTTAAACTGAGGCTAACCTAGTTTTCCAAATAAAGGGGTCTTCTAGAACAAAGCTGTTGTAGCTGTGTTGTATCATGTATTTGATGTTAACTCTCCTTAAATCTCCACAGTACCAGTAGATCATCCACTCACTTGGGTCAATACTAGGGGTTAAACTACAGTACATCAGTAGTGAACTGTGAGCACTACTGCTGGGCCTTTACCTTGGCAGTCATTGCCAAGAAAATACATCTTCACTGACATAAAACCTCAAAAACGATAGTATGTTGAATTGAAAGCATTCACCAGCTGTAATCCTCTAATTAGCGATGACGAGGGTGTCAACAACTCTGTATTTTGTATGCTTTCAGCCTTTGCATTGGGTATTTTCCCGGCGTTGAAATCAGGTTCATATAAATGTCAGGATACGTGATTTCTGTCCACATATCAATGTTCGTAGACCACTTGTTGTTTGGTAGCTTGTATGGATCCATGTCCAGTCCAACTGTCTTTAATTCCATGTTATATTCCACATTTTTCCCGGTCTCGCTGTAGTTACTACTATGCTCCACCATATTGAGCTGGTTTGTTTTTGCCACTCAGTCTGACCTAGAGGGGCGTGGTCCACGGGGGAAGTGACGTATGTGCATTCACGCTATAGGAGAACCATGTGACAGGAAACTCAGCACAGCCTTAAACTTATCATCTGGCGAAGGTGGTGCTTATTAAAGTGTGTTCTAACAGGAGGGAAACCCCTATTGATGATTTATCAAATTTGCTGTTTACAAAATACGTAAGAGCCATTCCAAGCTAAGTCTGACAAAACAGAGCTTCAACCACATAATGGAATGGATTTTCTTCAAAAAATTTATGTGAAAAAGTAACTCAATGGGACTTTGAAAAATCCTAAAGCTTTTATCAAACAAAGTAACCTCAAACCAACTACATTTGACAGAACCATACTAATGCAGCACAAAATTAGAACTGGTTCCAAGAAATTCAAAATTAAATGAATGTTCTTTTTTTGTTTGTTTTTTAATGTAGAACAATTATTTTAAGTTCAGGTAACAAAGCATCTATTGATTATTTGATATCAGCATCAACTATTTATATGAATATCTGATTTCTTGGATACTCAACACATTTGAACAAGTTTCATGATGAATAAACTATTGCTGAGGCTTATAATCATACACTAGTGATTACATTTAGACCTGATGGAGAAACATAAGGTGTTTGAAAATATAGAACTAAAACAAATATTAAAAGTATTATGGTGAGTATAGTCTTTAGATTGTAAACATCCCCGTGAATTTAGTAGTAGAAGTGATGTTTTCAAAAGCCATGACATCAACTGGAAAAATTTCTGAATAT
Organism: Sphaeramia orbicularis; assembly: GCF_902148855.1. NCBI lineage: Eukaryota > Metazoa > Chordata > Actinopteri > Kurtiformes > Apogonidae > Sphaeramia > Sphaeramia orbicularis. The sequence goes on from NC_043959.1 coordinate 50,966,052, forward strand.
ACATGTGACTAAGAATAAACACATAACTTGCAAAACTAATGTAGTTCCCCACATTACTTAGCAAATATTTTATTTTCCTCATGTACTCCATGTCTAACATTAGTACTACTCTGAGGGGGTAAATAAGCAGAAGCAGTAACAGTCTGATGTGGACTCACCTAATTAGTAGCACCACTGAAGACCACGTAGTGTACCTTTGTACCTTTAGTGCATTATTAACAGTCAGGATGGCAATTAACTTGATCTTTGAAAAACAATGTGCTTGTTGAAACACAGCATGCCTGTCAGATCCATTACATAATGAGCATCACATCCTCTGTTTATGTCTGGGCTTCAGAACTTTCTGTATTTCCCCATAATGAAGAGACAAAGTGAAGCATGTTTGGTCAAGTTACCTCATGAGGTCAAACAATCTATTGCAAAAGAACAGTGTTGCACACACTGTACAACACATTGCAGAGATAAAATAATTATATGATCACATGTGATGTGTTTTAACCCACATCTATCTGTTCCTTATCAGGTATGGGGAAAAGTGAGAAACTCAGACTTTGTGGAAGAGATACAGGACGCATACTGTAGCAGCAGTATCAATTATAACAATTATGTAATATAGTATGATTTAATGGTGGATACAACTGTAGCTCTTACAAAAACACAAATAAACAATGTAAACAGAAAATGAACAAGTCAAATTTGTTATTCTATTATCTACATCAATCAGATGTAACCAGCTGCCATGTTCAAGTGTTGATTTGTGTTCGTCTAAGTTTGTGGCAAACAACAGTGGGTGCTGCAAATGGAGCATCTGAAACATTCAGCATGAAAATCACAAAGGTTGTCTGAATATTTCTGCAGACTGTCCATGCTGACATAACCTGTGGTAAATAAATAAAACAAAATTTCATGTTGTAACAGACTCACATAAAAAAGATGAGAAATACTGTACATTTGAAGAATGAATGGATGAATTATGACCTTTTAGTGCAGGCCAGTTAACAGATTATTGAAAATTATGACAAATGTCTTACCTGTAAGCATGTTACTGACTGGATAATCTTGAAAGGCACCGCAGAGAATGGCATCACTTTCTGACATGCCTGTTTCAGATGATTCAAAACTGCTAAAAAAAAATAATAGATTTTTTTTCAGCAGACAGTTTCATGAGTCAGCCTCCATTAAAACAGAAACAGAACACACCTGCTTCTGCTAACATCTGCTTCACTGAGCTCATCTTCTGTCTGGAGATTCTAATGTGTAAATAAAAAGCAGTTTAATTAAGATTATTACACCAGTTAATGCACATAATACATCTTGTGTACATTTTTTACACTTACCCGAGGTACTAACGGCTCATCTTCATTTTCCCAAATCAGTCTTCCAAAAGCATTCCTCAACTCTTCAGTGACGATCAAGTAAACATATAACACTTCATCACATCTTTGCAAGCACAGAATAAAATAAACATACACAAATTCTCACCATTCTGCACAGAGACTGGAGGCAGCACATAATGACCAATGCACACAGATTTAACACTCCTGCGCTTCTCACAGGCAAAAAGGAACAAGCTGTGAAAGATGGTCACCTTACTCCAAAGGTAATCCCTACTAAAAAATATCCTGAAAAACAGATGGAGAGATAGCTTTAAGATGAAATGATAAACTGACAAGTGTGTGCTGCTTTTAGGAATGACTTCATTTACCTCAGAGTATCAGAACATGAAGCATCATCACTGAAAAGGTAATCTGCGGTCCTCCAATCAGCGATGGTCCCACCCTCCAGCACTGAAAAAAGAAAAACTATAAACAACAGGTTCAAATCCTTCCCAGTAAAAGTATGTACAGATGATAATGAATGGTAAATCCAACATATGCCCTAAAAAACTTTACATATGCATGTAAAGTGTCCAATTTTAGCTCTGGAGAAATAACTATATTTGAGCATAAATAGCAACATCACAGAGTAAAAATACTTGCTGAAAATGTTTTAAATAAACGTCCTGCTGTCACAGACTCAGTTAAAGCTACAGTGCATGAAAGCCTTTGAAGTCACTGGGCAAGAACTCCACAATTACTTTTCCCAAGAATTCCACCCCTTTTGTGGACTGTGTTTTTGGACTAAGTAAAAATTACTCTATGACAAGGCAGATTTGATCCATCAAAGGTGTTTTCAGACAGGTAGTGGGGTTAGATACTGACAACTGTATTTCTAGCTTTGACTTCATTGCTCTACATCAGTGGTTCTCGAATTTTTTACAGCGGAATACCCCCTGAAATATACTTTTTAGCCAAGTACCTCCATCTCTAACACATTTTTGATTGAAAAAAAAAAAGGCAACATTTGTTCCTGTGCCAAAGGAGCCTGTTAATTTTTTTGAAACTTTGTAAACGAACACACAGTCGCAAAAAAAATTATTAGACCATCAAAAACAATTGTTATGCAATCAAGTACTAACTCCTGTGTGTATCATGTGACTAAAACAGACAGAGAAGAATATATGGAATGCACTGTTTTTGGCCGTACAATGCCATAACTATTGATGTAGGAACTTCAGTGATTTTGGTCATTATTAAGAAAACATTGAAAATGTCTAGATATCAGCTCTTAAAGTAAACTCTTATGAGCTATTTTTGTTGTTATCATTATATTTGTCCAAACAAGCATACCTTTAGTTGTACCAGGCATTAAAATGAACAAGAAATTGAAGAAAACAATGGTCTAATAATTTTTTCCACAGCCGTATATTTAACCGTAATATATAGAAAATAACAAAATTTTTAAAGTAAATTTTGTGTGCAAAATATATACTGAAAAGTCCCCTCTTTTATTGATAAGAAAAATAAATAAATTGGTCATTAATAAATTAACATTTCATCAACAAAAACTAATTACTTCGCTATTCAAATAAGCTCATTTTGAATAATATAAAATGCAACTGTTCTTAAAATTTTATCAAAACTTAAACAAGATGATTAACATTAAAAGTATTATATGAATGTATTTATTGTGTTTTATATTTCAGCATTAATTGTCTTTTTTTTTTGTATTCGGTGATGTCATTCACATGATGACTTATTTAATGTACTTTTACTAGAAAAAATAAAAAATTCCCCCTGGGCTTCTTCCAAGTACCCCTGGGGGTATGCATACCCCACTTTGGGAACCCCTGCTATACATGTTCAGACATCAGCTCATATACTTTGGCCTGAGAGAAGGGAGGTGTTTTTTCCTCAGATTTCAGCTCCTGTAATTTTAAATACAAAAAGTATTACAAATAAACATTTTGGAATAAGCTATATCACTATATTATATATGTTATTGCATGAGTTCATCTTTAATACAGCACCTATAAATGGTGGGGTCCATCTTAGGTACAAAGAAATTACTGAGCAACTTAGTATAGTATATGTGCCACCTTCATGATCACAGATGTTTACTCATGGTAAGAAAAGTAAGACTCTGGGATAGTAAATAGACACTCACTTGCCCACTCAAGAAAATGATAAAATATAATTTGGCATATTATTTTTCTTCAGTTGATGACGGTATTAGCTGATAACTTGTTTCTTCTGATTTGTTTTGAGGTACACAAGCAGATGAAATATGGCAATTAACCTAGATTACGTCTGATAAAAAGCTATTTCTGTTGTAGGCAGAGGAGTGTGAAAAGTGCACAAGTTTTCTCATGAGATTTAGGTTGGTCAGTAGAAAGCTGGATAAAAAAGCAATAGCCTACACACGCAATATATAAGTGCCTCAAATTTGTCCTTATGACCTATATTTTCAACGCTTTCTTTATGTCCCTTTACTTTTAACTTGTGACCCACTTGTTGAATGAATAAATGCTGTGAACAATGGTAAGCTAGTTAACTTTAGCCGATAGCTTAACCTAGCTAACGCAATAGTCACTTACACCAAAAGCTGTGACATTCCTGCGGTGCACTGCTTGAAAACCAGGCGGTCTTATTACGAAACATAAGTACAGTCACCTCTGTCAAACAAATGTTTTAAAATATGCTGGTTTGCTTGTTAGCTTAAGATGTTAACTTCACAGATACCTGACCTACACAGACAAAGCGGCTGTTCGGCGCCAAGTTAACACAACTCCGTTGCTTTCACGTTCACTAGAAAACGGTAGGAAATACTAAGATTCAAGGCAACGGAGAATTATAGCATCCGAGATCCTATATTGGCTTTTGAGGCATTCAGAGGCTCTGTAGTGAACGTGGAAACACCGTCATCTTCTCCAACATTGATTCCTCAGTAAAACCCATGGAGTTGGATCAATGACAGTCATTGGACACACTGAGTTTATGTTCAATTAATGACAGAATGGACTGAAAAAGACACTGTTTATTCAGTTTGATCTGTTTCTGATATAATAACCATCAACTTTAATCTGAGCTTTAATGAACATCTACATGATCAGTGAATTAAATATAGGAAAATATGTGATTCATACTGATAAAATACAAACTACAGAAAATAATATTATAATAAATGGAGATAAACCACTTGAGAAAGGTTAGATATAGAGAAAATTCATTTGTGAACTGACACTAAAGTAGCACTAGACCTTTATGGGTTAATGAACACTGTTCATTGCTTGTGATGTACATTATTTGGTTTAATATTCTTCATCTTATTATTTCAGATGGTCCATGCTGACTGTCTCATCAGTGTTGTGACACAGTGGTCTGGTTCTGGCTCAGTCCATGACTCCTGAGTCTGTTGGACCTCTGGAATCTGTCAGCACCTATCACAAGATGAACCACACAACCTCTATTAACAACCACTGTTTACATCATATCTGTGTCCAGAATGGAACTGTATTTCTGAGGTTGTGATGCTGAGGTTTTGTATTGACAGGTGAATTGTCTGGTGTGTTTCTGGGGGACAGGGGATCTACCTCCCATCCTTTTCTCCTGACACCATACACAGACCCCCAGGAACCACAGCAGGCCTACAGTCATGCCCATACCAGGACAAGGGCCAGGATCCAAATGACCTTTGACCTCTTGAAGGAACGCTTTCACTGTCTTCACCACTTAAGGGTCAGCCCTTTGAGGGCATGTGACATCACTGTGGCCTGTACTGTCCTCCACAATGTGGCCTGTGGAAGGAGAGAGAGGGAGGGAGCCCCCCCACCAAAAAAAAGTGCATCACACATGGACTGGGACAATCCTGCCATCTTCCCTGATGACCACAATGGTCAGCTGGCCAGGGACCAATATGTGTTCAGTTATTTTAGTTCACATGCATGATTTAAGTTAAATATGTCCTGTAGGGGTAGAGGAATTTGTGTTTTTTTTTTTTTTTTTTTGTAATACATTTTAAATTGATTAGGCCTGTTTTGATGTTTGTGCTACATACTGTGTATATACTGTGTGCAGGGCCGGACTGAGACTCATTTTCAGCCCTGGAGTTTCATACCTCAGACCGGCCCACTTTAGATCACGACCAATTATTATTAAAATCATGCAATTATAACCTTACATGTTAGGTCTACACACTGTTCTGCAAAGCCTTCTAATTCAGTGTATTTTCTAAAATATTTCCAATTCAGCGTAAGTAAAGGTTGCTTCACAATGTGGATTTATTTCAAAAGTGTGTGCACATTGACATCTCCAACATTATTATTCCTCACAACACAACAATAACAGAATCTATATTTTTGTTCTTATAAGTGTTAACATTTTTCAAACCTTTAAAATGTTTGAAATGAAATGAAAGTATAAAAATATTAAAAATTAAAAAAAATAAAAATAAAGCTTGCTGCACTTTCTAATAACTATTATTTTTGTATCCTCTGCAACAAAAGATTTCCATCACAACTTACTTGCGGTTTGTTCCATCGATGCAATTGAAAACTTTTGGTATAGTGATATTAGGGGTTTGATGAGGATGATAAGAAAAAAATATGTGTATCCTGTGACTGAGGGTGAGCAAAGCAATCAAAGCTAACAACAGACTCATCTTCATCTGTGTCATTTGTGCCTAGTGGTTCAGGGTTGTGCTGCCGAGCTGCTCCTCTGTCATCAGTAGACTCTGCTCTCCCTTTCACACTTCCTCCAGTTTCCCTGGACTCTCCTGCACCTGTATCACAATAAAAAATAATATCTACAGACATTTTGACTGACTTAGCCAATTCAGATCTTTACACTGGCTAAATATGCAGGCTTATTTAATATTACTTTATGCTATTGCCTTTCAGTTGTGGGCTTTGTGTATTTACTGTCTCACTTTTAATAATAATAAAAAAAAAAAATAGGCCAGTATTATCGTTTGGGTATAGAAAGTGGTTTTACTGGAACTAATGCTTGTTCACACAGTCTGTTCCAACAGCTCACCTTTTCCTTCCATCCTGACAGGAACAATCCCCTCATCACTACTGGCTCCTGGCTCTGCTTCTGACACTAAAGCACATTTTAAAAATGGTCCTAATTCTCAGCACAAATCTTCTATTTTGCAAAGCCTTGGTGTCAGTTTCATTCATGTAGTGCTGAATCATCTAGCATCTCAGAGCACCTTTCATACTGAACAGGCCTACACCATACTCTTCATTGGAGCCTATTTATTCTAATAATCTTCCCTCTCTGAGCAGTCCTACCTGCCCACTCTGGACTTGTGGGCTCATGGCTGGTGTCTGCTGCAGGATCTGCTTTCTGAATCTGAGGAGCTACAAGACAAAGTTTCCCACTTACGTGGCGTCGCATCATACTATTATTTAAATGACATAACGTTATGTTACACGTCACAATGCCACACAATTCACTGACTCGATAATTAACTAACTTGAAAGGTGGTTTACCCGGGTGGTTTACCCAGGTCGTTTTTGTGAAAAAGTTGCAGATTTTGGCACATTTGGCTGCGTTTGCTTCCAGAGCTTTCCTCTTTTTAATTCTTGCCTTCTCCACACCACCTTTGCTCTTTCTATTATCCATGTCTCAAACAGCAAACACAGCTGAGCATCGACATAGCCTACAGAGCACAGATCGTATATGCTCCACAGATACAGTACAGAGCAACTAACTGTATGCAAGGAGATGTTACGCCAGGTCACAGTGTGTCCGCAAAAAAAACAGGAAGAAAACAAACAGTTTACTAGTAGAGGGGGTGGGGCCCAGGAACAGCAGCTGCAGATTACGTGGTCAACTCAGTGCTATGACTGAACACCAGCCCCCCAAAAATAAATAAATAAATAAAATATTAAATACATATTTAAAGTGAACTCCGGCCCTCATGGCTCAAATATTATACCGGCCCACCGGGAATTGTCCCGGTCCTCCCGATTAGCCAGTCAGGGCCTGACTGTGTGTATACTGTGTGTACTGTGTTGCAGGGAGGCTACTGCATCCATTCATTTGTCTGTTTATTTGTTATGTATGGATTTGTCCTGCATTTCTTTCAGTGTACAGACGTGTATTTCTTTCAGTGTACAGACATGTGTATTTCTTTCAGTGTACAGACATGTATATTTCTTTCAGTGTACAGACATGTGCACAGACCTGATCAAAATCTTAAGACCAGTTGAAAAATAGCTAGAATTTACCTTTTGCACATTTGGATCTTAATGAGGTTTTAAGTAGAGCTACAATATACAAAAGCAAGAAGGGGGAGTGAGACAGGTCTGTATTTCTTTCAGTGTACAGGCATGTATATTTCTTTCAGTGTACAGACATATGTATTTCTTTCAGTGTACAGACATGTTGGCTGTATTCTACCTTTGAATGTGTATTTATTCTTCTTTTCTATCATATGCTTTGGTTCTGTTCTTTCTATCTTTTACAGTCACTGTGTGACTTCAGTTTTAAAGGAGCTGATGGTTTTACTTGCTTTGATTGATCCTTATTCAATAAAGGAACATCATCTTACTTTTTGTGTATTTATATTTATATAACATATATAGTCAATGGGAAACTGTCTGTTATCAAGTATAAATAATACAGAGACTGAAAGGGTAAATGTTATCAAATTCCTTGGAATAACTATACAAAAGAAGTGAAGTTGTTTTATGTTGTAGTGCATGGAGGTGTGGGGGAATACTGACTGAACTAATACAAATCCAATCGGCATTATTCAGAAAAGGCCAATACCACTGATCAATAAAGTGTCCTATAGGGAACACACACATCAGTTTATGACCAAATTAAAAGTTTGAAAGTTTAGTGACTTAGTCCACTTTAAAACAACACAATTTGTGTTCAAAATAAAACAAATCTGTTGCCTGTTCATACTTAGAGTGTGATTAAAATATGGGAAAGTATTTCTAATTTCAGAGGAAGTCATGTGTTCAAAAACCCTATGTTAGAACAAATATGAAGACATTTAGTCTGTGAGTTGGAGGAAATGTTTGGAACAAGTTAAATCCTGGGTTCAAAGACTGCACAACGCTATTTATTTTAAAACTATGTTTAAATGTCACAAAAATATATGAAGACTGTGAATGTTCATTTTTCCACTCAAACTATTGAATTGTCTAGTTTTTTGTTGTTTCTATTGCTACTAAGCTAAAGGCATTGGTATCTATTTTATTTCATTTTGTTTGGTGATACAAATGGGGAGCAGAATGATCTTAGGCTTCAACCTATTCCTTTACAGACTCTTTAGTTTTCAAACATTGTATCTGCATAAATGTCTAATGTTTGAAAAGTCTGAATAAACACAATTGAACTGAACTGATGTAATGATTGCAAAATCATCTAAAATCATCATTTGTGTAAAATTATTGAAATTAATAATCACAAATGTTTATATACTGACAGTGGGTCTAGTTACTGTGATTCCATGTTTGGTGTTAGTTGTCCTAAAACTAAGACGAAACTGAAGTTATATTTGCTTAAAAACCTAAGATCTCTTTAATAAAACAGTTAGATACTGGCAGTGGTGGAGAATCTCAGCTCCATAAAGTAAAGTACTGCCATGTATTGGTCCTACCTGTTCACTGAACACTGGTGATTCCACTAATGGGCTCTATGCACAGCCCCACTACTTCCTGAACTTCAGGTGGGTCCTTTATTTCCTGTCTTTCATTATTGGACACACTGATTAATCCAGGTGTGTCTGTTACTTCTTGTTGTGACCACTAATTAATTAGGCACACCTGGAGTAATCAGTGTGTCCAATAATGAAAGATAAGAAATAAAGGACCCACCTGAAGTTCAGGAAGTAGCGGGGCTGTGCATAGAGTCCATTATCCATCTACCTGGATGAGGAGTTGTGCTCATCAAAATGGGCTGGTTCAATGAATGGTTGGAATAAATACATGGAAGGGCTTTTACTTTATGGAGCTGGGATTCTCCACCACTGGATACTGCTAACCCTCTAACTCCACTGTAAGAATCCTAGTTGTTATTATAATTATTATTTTATCCAGACTTATTGAATACACAATAACTTTATGTACCTTGAACTGAAAATCATTTCTCCCTTAATGCTTACTTTATTTTCTGCTTACTTTACAGCGAAAGCAGACCCCCTGCTCCCTTGTCCACATGCTGCCCGGGGGGTAGCCGGAGCGGAGCGGCAGTCCCCTGCTCCCCACCTCCAGCCTCCAGATGCCCCCTGATGATGAGGAGATGAGTGGCAGTCTCCTGCTCTCCAGGGGGCAAAGACAGAGGTGCAGACTCATGTCCTTCCTCTTGAGCTCCCAGGTGCCACCTGACGGTCAGGAGAGGAGTGACAGTCCCCCGCCCTCTACCTCCAGCACCCAGGTACCAGCTGACGGTGAGGAGCGGAGCTGCAAGTCCCTGCCCACCAGGAGGGAAAGACGTTGCCACAGATTTCGTTCTGTGCTCTACGGTTTGTTGAGAGTGGTGATGGTTTGTTGTTCTCTGCCTCACCATCATGGAGACACAAACCCCTGAGTTGTGTCTCCTCATTTTCTCTTATTTCTGTTACTTTTTCTTGTTAATTGTATAGACAATCACTTTTAACCCATATATTTGGAGATATCTGTTATGTTTTCCCAGGACAGACCATCAGATGATCCAGGACAGATCAGGTAAAAGCTGTACAACACCACCAGTCAGGTGACACATTTAATTAGTTCATTTGGAAATTGTGGTTCATTAGGCCCGAGCCGAGTAAAGCCGGCGCAGGGCCTATTGAGTCTGCAGTTTATTTTTATAAAAATTGCTTCAGTTCGGACATATGATCACCAGTTTGGCTCAAATTTGAATCAGTTGTCAATCTCCCAGGCCTACACCCATTCGTCAGAAGACATCAAAATTTGGTGCTAGAGCACCACCTGCTGAATGATGGACATACTTGTACTAGACGTGCCCATGGCAAGGGCCTTTCAATGCGGCTTGTGGCTTTAATTTTATTTATTGTTTTATTTTATTCATGTCATTCATATTATCTTGCTCATCATTGTATATTTTAGTTGATAATTTTCTCTATTTTTGGGTCATTTGTTTATTTTGTTCATAATTTTTGTTGCAGAACAGGAGAGAGAGACCAGCGGAATAGGACCAGTCCAGCTGCAGAGCGGTCCCAGGTGTCATGTCTAGTCAGGACATGGCAATAGGGCTCGGGACCCACAATGGGTCCAGGTCATGTGTTCAACTGGTTTTAATATTTTTGAATATCTTCAAAGCCCAAGTGCAAAGGGATTTAATCTACAACTTTCTTGTTCTTTTTCTTTTCAGCAGCAGGACGAAGAAATGTTCAGCCATGTGAAGAGACAAAATGGGCTTTGGACCAACAATAGCAGAAAGACATCACCTGTAAATGTAAGTCAATGTGTTGAGCTCAAGATGCATTTTTCTGCTTCTCTGATCAGAAATATTCACCACAGTGATACATTTGTCTTTGTCTTATTTTTGACTGTTTCAGGTGTGACGGCCCCAGGGCCTCTGTGCTGCCTGTCTGTGCTGCCCGTCTGTGCTTTCTGTGTCTGTGTGTTTGTGGATGTGTTACCTTCCCCTGCAGTAGTTGTGTAGCGTCTGTGTGCGTGAGGCGGAGCCTGAGAATTGGGAACACCTGCAGCCGTTGGTTCTCAGTCTATAAAGGATGACTGTCCAGACCGCGCTCACTCTCTCTCTGCCACCGGCTGGATGCTCAGCCTGAGCCACTTTTGTTTTTTTTAGCTTACCAGCCGACAGGCCGTAAGCTACTGTCATCATGTGGCGTCCGTCGTCATTGTCGTCTATCGTCTGTCGTCCGTCGTCTGTTACAAAAATTTCAATCGTCTTCTTCTCCGAAACTACAATTCCAATTGACTTCAAACTTGGTATACAGATTCTTTATGATGATGTCAACAAAAGTCAGTGAAATTATTTGGATCTGATTCTGGATTTGGTGTGACTTTGAAAAATTTCGCCATTATAAGAGATAGGAAGTGGATCGATGCAATAACTCAGCAAATATAAATGATATCCAGTGTAAATTTCTACAGTCCAGCCCTGATAGGGAGATGACCAAAACATAATGTCCACATGCTGATCAGGATCTTCTTCTGGATCCGGGAACTTATGGAAAATTTAACATGGGCTCTTATGGGGAAAAAAATTCAATCGTCTTCTTCTCCCAAACTCCAGTTCTGATTGACTTCAAACTTGGTATACAGCTTCTTTATGATGATGTCAGCCCAAGGTATTGAAATTATTTCAATCCGGATCTGATTCTGGATTTGGTGCGACTTTGAAAAATTTCCCCATTATAATAGATAGGAAGTGGATTGAGCCAATAAATCACTAAGTATCAATGATATCAAGTTGGAATTTAGATTTTTTACAGATCTGATTGGAATATGACCAAAACATGGGCTATTTCTGTAATATAATAAATACACATAACTGGGTGACAATAAATGGCATCTGGATACATTTCCCAAAGCTTTTAATTTGGCTGGTAAGCTACAAGGCCATTGGTCCTATTTTTTTTTTTATTGTACTTTGTGTTCTGGTTCTGGTTTCGTTTGCACTTATTCCTTACTTTGTAAAATAAATCACATGTTTAGCATTGATCCTCCGTCCTCCGTTTGATATTTTTGTTGTGGTCCCAGACCCAGACCATAACCCAGGAAAGACAACAGTGTTGCAGATCCACTGTGAATGAGGATGCCTGTCTGATGGAGTCATCCATCAGTGGTCATTTTCCATCAGATCCAGTAGATCCAGAGGTCAGTACAAATCCACTTCCTGTCTCCCCAGGAGCTACATTTATAAAAACACATCATGAAATCACTCTTCTACATCCACACATGATTCTGTCTTGATGTTTCTAGATGTGGGTGGAGATGACATCGGAGGAGACACCAGGATGAGAGAAGGACCAGACCCCAGACCAGGCCATCCCACAAAAAGCCAAAATGACCCATCTGAAACCTGTAACTAACTGCAATAAACTGCATGAACTTCATCTTTTTTTACTGTTTTGTTTTATATATACACACACATTTATTTATTTATTTATTTATAGAACATATCAATTCAAGAGTGGATTGTACCTCACTGATCTAGTGGTTCATAATGGAAGATAGTGTTAAGGGTCTTCCCTTAAGGGTCTGAGCCTATTTTGGCTGTTTTTAAATACTTCTGATTTGCCTTCATATAACACATGAAAAAATGTTAACTGTACCAATATTTCTTTATTTTTTTCAGCACTATTTCACCTATATGATCTGATAATTCTTTTACACTTTGTCTTACTTTATTAATATAATGGACACAAAAATAATAGAATACAATTTCAAAAAAATCCACTGAATCCAGTGAAATCTACAATCATGGTCAATGAAATTTGGAAATTGAAGGAGTAAAACAAGTTGCAAATATTAACATATAAAAGTATCCATTTTTCTATTAATCATATCTCCAGTTTTACATGGTCAATCAATGTCATACAAAAACTTCTTTGTTTTTATAGTGCTTTGATCCCCCTGACATTGTCCAAACATTCTCTGAGGGGCAGTACCGCCCCCGTTGAGAAACACTGATTTAGACATACGTTAGAAAAAGGATGAAAAACTGTAATCTGAAAAGTAACTTTGAAATGTCTGATTTAAAGAAGTAGAATAACAGAGAGGAAGTGTAAAGCTACATACAATGGAAATAATCAAATAACTAAAAATATATGATATGTTATGTTATAGTTATGTTAGTTATGATAGTGGAGTTAACTGGTTTTATAAAACAGAAAACTTGACTCATTTGTGGAAGCAACCAAACTGAAAAGTTCAAGGTTCGCTTTGAATCATAGATAGATAGATATGGCAAGGATTTTCCTCCCATCTCTCATGTCACTGTCATTTACAGTTGCTGTTGTGTGTGTGTGTGTGTGTGGGTGTGTATGTGTGTGTTGTGTGTGTGTGTGTGTGTGTGTGTGTTTGTGTGTGCCATCTGACCCTGAAGTTGTGTGTCACAGCATACTGTGTTTTCAGTGCAGCCAACTTGAATGTCTAAAACAATGATTCAGATTATACAGGATGCTATACTGACCGTCTAATTTCTGTTAGAAGAAAATATATAATGAGTACCATTGTACCAAACCTACAACAAAGTTGTCACAATTACCATCATGACAGGTGTCACAAAATATCAATTGAGAGACAAAGAAAAATGTCCAAAATGTAAAAACTTCATTCAGTGATTTGTTAATTTTCTCCAACTTTTCCTTTTTTTTTTTTTTTAATAAAGAAGTATAAAGAGAATATTGTTAATAGTTTCACTAGCCAAATTTACATTTACATTTTGATGCCTGCAACACACTCCAAAAAAGTTGGGATAGAGACACAATAAAGCAGAGAGAAAAAGTTTTGCTTTTTGAATAGTTTTTCTTTAGGGAGGTTTCTAACTGGAAGTGTCTCAGTGTCAGTTTTGATAAGAGCTGTCTGAGTTTTCTAAATGCAAGGGAAAAGAACGTCAGTGCCTCCCTTTATATTTTTAGCATAGGATGCACTGGAGCATCCTTAACAAAAGGAGACCAGGGAATGTTGTATTATAATATAAGGTGGTGGTAACATCAGCTGAATGGACTATTCACAACTGTAAACTGGGTCTTGAGCAAGAAGGGAAATGCAGATGAATTTGGCTGAGAATTAATTATTTATGGGATATAAATGTTATAAATTTAGGCAGATGATATATTTTAATTCCATATATAATCCTAAGAATGATTACATGAACCTTATATTACATGTACCATAGCTTTATGCTTATCTTGCATGGATGAGCCCATTTTCATAGTCATATATTCGACATCCATGCTTCCAAATATCAGTGGACAGGAGGCTGACACTGACGGACTGGCTCTAGGTACTATTTTTTACAACCATGGAAATTAGTACTTCATTAAACTTAATTAAATAACATTACAACTGATAAGGTGAAGCAAAATGCACATTTTGTAGTCCATCTTCAGAAAACTGTAGTGTCACCACGGCCGAACCACATAACATCTGTGTAGTTTAAGTGTAGTCGGATTCTCTCAACCCCTAAGGTGCCTTTTCCTAAGGCCTTTTGAATTCACCTTCTTGACCTCATGACATTTAGTAGATAAAACAAGTAGGTAAGAAGTTATTTTTGGACTTCTTGAACATACCCTCAGCTTTTATGAGGATGGATTTTGACACAGCACTTTGCACTTTTTCATATCAGTCAGTTCAAAAAGATTATTTTTCTCAAAGAATTTAAGTGTTTTACCATCTACATTACATAAAATTGTCAACAGATTCAGGGAGTCTGGAAAAATCTCAGTGTGCAAAGGCCAAGGACAGAAACTGCTGTTCAGTGTGTGTGACCTTAGAGTCCTCAGGCCTTTATGTGTGTGTAAAAGATGAAAAAAAAACCATCCAGACTATTGAAAACAGAGTAAAAGCAACATCTGTGCAATGCAGTAAGATCAAATCTTTTTGAGAGGATGTCATATCAGTCCCTGGACTCCAGCCTGTTTTGTCTGTCTTGTCCTTCGTTTCCTGTTTTATTTTGTTAAGTTTCCCTCGTGTGTCGTGTCTGGTGTCTTGACTTCCCTTCCCTGATTATCTCCACCTGTGTCTGATTACCTGTCCCCGCCCTGATTTGTTCCACCTATGTCTCATTGTCTTCCCTCCCTCTTGTGTATATAAGTCCTGTGTCTTTGTTTGTTCAGTGCCAGTTTGTATTTGCCTAGTGTGTCTACTTACCAGTGCTTCTTTGGATCCTGTTCGTCTGCCTATCTGTGCTTTGACCCGGATTGTTTCTTCGACGCCTGAGTTTTTTGCCTGACCCCTGTCTGTTCCTCCGCCTCAGTTTCCACTCCTGTGTTCAACCGTAAGCCTGGATAAACGGTACATGAGTTTGCCTTTCCCCAATGTCCTGTTGCCTGTCTGCTTGTCCTCCCGTGTATGACCTGGTCTGTCTCCTGACTCTCGTTTGTTTCCCCATAGTCGGGTTCCCCTCGTGTGCTCCCGACCCGGGCCGTGGGGCTTTTCATTCAGATTCGGAATCCGTGGCGAATCTGCAGAGCAGTTTCACCGAAGACTCATCCATTATCTTTTTGTGTGAACTGTATTTACTGACTGTGTTTAATAAACACACTTACATTGTATTTTTTTCTGAGGGTCTTGCATTTGGGTTCAGATTTCGTACTACCAGTCTTAACATCACAATTCAGGAACCAGGAATGTGCGTTTTTTTTAATTTTTATTTTATTTTATTGTATTTCTGTTTTTATTTTTTATTTTATTGTATTTCAAATTTCATCTTATTTCTTGCACTTCAAAAATTCTATGCATAATCAAATATTTTAATGTGTGCTGTTTTTATATTTATTTTTATTTTATTGTATTTCTAATCAAATCTTAATGTATTTTAATATTGTATTTTTTTTTCAATCAATGTGAAGCACTTTGGGCTACAATTTCTGTATGAAAGGTGCTATACAAATAGTTTATTATTATTATTATTATTATTATTATTATTAACAGAGGAGGTTAGAATAGCAATAGAAAAAATGATTTCAAAAAACGTTTGAATGCATACGGTACTTTTTGTTTTAGGACTGTATCCAAAAGGAGATTTGTCTTTTACACGCCAAAAGATCCATTGCAATGTTTTGGGAACAGATCAACTGGCTTAGTGTCAGGCAAATGTTGACAACTGTTCCTTTGGAGAGACTGATGTACATACAAAAAGGAAAGCAGAATATGTTCAAAAAGATATGGGAACCTTTTAAGGTGTTTGTTAAAAGTATCGATTTAGCAAATGACAATGAGGAAGAACAAACATTCAGTTGTGTAAACCTTATAACAGGGTTAATGAGTTCAAACACCTGTATTGTAACAGGGTATTAAATTGTGCACAAATGTAGAAGAGAGAGAGATGAGAAGTTCGTGATGTGTATTATTTATTTGTAATTTTTGTTTGTGTTTGCAACACTTGTAATACAGGAGGTGCCTTTGTTAGTGAAGCACAGGTCTACATGCTTGCTATAATTGTATATTTACAAGTGTATGTATATAAGAAAAAAAGTCAAAAATACATTGTTTAATATGTATGTTGAGTGACCGTCAATGACTTTTTTTTTCTGCTGAAAGAGTTTAGTGATTCCTTACAAGAACTATTGATATCCATAAAACTAGTATGGGCACCAGATATTTGCAGCTATTGACCAACCATGTTAATTTGAAGGTCCCACTGTGGCCACTTTGGTCCTAGAGTATTTTTGTGTTAGCATTGTAAATGTTTTTGTAACAAACATTTTATTCCTGAGTTCTAGAAATTGACTTAAAGAATAGTGAATGTTCTTTTACTTTTCACATTTCTCTATGACCAGCAGTTACACTGTTTGTAGTCCCACATTCCACCACCAGATGGTAATATTTTGCAACATTTACAGTTGACTATTATGTCTCGGTTCATTTATGTCTTAAAGGAAAGGCCAAATCTCTATTGACCAAGCCTTTATTACTTAAAGCTATTTCATTAGACTCAGTGCTGTTTCTATTGAACAACAGTGACTCATTCGAAGTTAGTTAGCTTATTTTCTCAATGCCACTACAAACATTTGGACTGGTATTTGGCTGGTGACTGATGAAGTCTTATTATGAAGTTTTTTATTGATGCTGATATTTTTACTTGTCACTGGTGGAAAATGTACAGATGACTAATTACCTTCTTCTGTTTCCCAGTAAACCATGAGATCCGTATGTTTCCAATATGAAGATGCACAAACTGAGAAGCTTGGAATTAAACCAGCCAACAGAAATGTAATTACCCTTGCACTTTTATCACTGTGAAACATTAAATGTCTTCAGTGAAACAATTCTGACAAAATCACAGGGTGATCAGTTAAAGTGCAATAGAATATTATTATTATTATTATTATTATTATTATTATTATTATTATTATTATTATTAAGAGGAGTGTAAAAGCCAATATCCAATTAATTGGCCAATATTTCAGGATTGATAATGAAAGCACATCACAAATTTATCAAAATATGTTATCTATCATAATTACAAACTGAACTGGACATCCACGGCATAGGAAAAATACCAAAACAAATCGAACATGAAACTCAAATGGGATTAATCAATAAATATTCTAAATTAAAAAAACAAACCATCCATAAAAAAAATCCAGGTGGGTGTTGGTTTTACCTGTTTATCAAATGTTTTTTTCCCTCAGTATTTCCAGTTTTGAGGCCAAATATTAGCTATTAGTACCACCTTTTGTTGATCCTGTACACACTGTTAATCGGTCCATCTCAATCACAGACTTGTATGAGTGTTATTTATAACCAGTGGTGCTTGCTGTGGTTAGTTCATTGTGTCACAGATGAAAAGATCATACACATATTGTATTTTTAGAGCTTTTTGTTTTGTCAAATCCCACTTGTTCACAATAACATACACCTAGAAGTGCCTAGCAGGTAACCTCTCATATTTGACAGTACATGCAGATGATGGTGGTTCTGCTTTATGTTCTTTAAACTCCTTGGTGGGGTTGACTGCAGGTCAGGTTCTCAGTGCTATCACACAGACATGGACAGAACCATTTGACTCCTGTTTACAATGTCATGTAACCTTGTGTTTTATAACAGTGGCAGCCTATTAAGGCAGATATTGCTGCACGGCAGTATTGCAATGAGGCCGGTGCTATAACTGATGGGCTATGCTGTTTGAACTCTGTGAAACAGGAGAGCCTATCACTCTGTCTCAGTGGAATAGGTTTCATCCCAAGCTATTATGGATATTAGGAATTGGATGGAAAGCCACCAAGTATCCTGCTCACCCATGTGTAGCTGCACAGCTCTGTGTCATTTCTCTTGGTGTTTTTAATATAACATGCACAGAGGCAGAGACTCCATATGTACTCAGTGCCTGTATGAAATATTTCGGTCAGCCTGCCTGCATGCACTGTCATTGGCAACAAGAGTTCCTCCACTCTGTACACTGACTGGTTGAGGGGGTTCAAAGCAGTGATAACTTGTTACCATGACAACAGTGAAGCCACACCCTGTTTCTTTCCCAACCCCCAACATGCTCCGTTCAGAACAAAGCAGTGGAGGGAGGTGGTGGATGGTGGTTATTGCACTGAGCTTTAATATGAGCACAACACTGGAGACAATATTAAGTATATAATCCTGTAAATTGACCCTAGCAGTAAACACCACCCTGAGCGTAGTAGTAGTAATACATATATACTGTAGTATCTTAAATATTGAGATCTTAGAAGCAAAGGTCTGTAAGTAATGTTACATCAAATTTACAGGGGCATCAGCATAAAAAGGACCAGTGTTTGATTCGAATTTTGCACTGATTTCATGACAGAATTTCATAATACATAAAATAAATAAATAAATATGGATGACAGTATATTTAATATACAAAATTGTATTTATAAAAAAAAATATATATTTCTGTTCTGTATTTTTACATTGGAATCCATCTAGCCAGATGGGCAACTGAAAACATGTTACGAATATCTTTAAAGCACTAAAAATCTGACAGCCAATGTCATTAATTATGACTAAGTGTACTTCTGCCCTTTTGGCAACAGCTGGTTCAGTGTATTCAGGATAAAGTCCTTTGGTTTTTGCTGAATTTTTCTTAAACTGATCAACAACTCATTTGTGTCCTTTTGGCATCAGAGAGAACACATCAGTCGCGGTCTTTTGATCACTTTTTCCTCTGTGGTATGTTTTTGGTCACATTAATGCACTGTTGAAACAACATAGCAACGGCAGATTTACCTTGGCACCATGTCCCTGTTTGAAAATCTGCAGAAAAAAATTGCTCTTTCAAATGGGAATCAAACCCTGGTCTTCTGTGTTATAGTCCAAAATCTTACCAACTGAGCTACATCTCCATTTGGCTTATGGTGGACCTATTTGCTATCTGACTGTCTTGCTACTTTTCAGGATGTGACATTTACGTCTAAGCTTCAGGGTTAATTAATATTAAAGTTTATACAGTGTTGTGAAATATGACCGTAAGAATGTTCTGTAAACAAAGCCAACAGGAATATGACAATTTGGAGCAGGATATCACATATGTATGTATGTATACATGTACAGGGTGGGGAAGCAAAATTTACAATGAACATTTAGTTGTTTTTTCTCAGCAGGCAATACGTCAATTGTTTTGAAACCAAACATATATTGATGTCATAATCATACCTAACACTATTATCCATACCTTTTCAGAAACTTTTGCTCATATGAGTAATCAGGAAAGCAAACGTCAAAGAGTGTGTGATTTGCTGAATGCACTCGTCACACCAAAGGAGATTTCAAAAATAGTTGGAGTGTCCATAAAGACTGTTTATAATGTAAAGAAGAGAATGACTATGAGCAAAACTATTAGGAGAAAGTCTGGAAGATACTATTAAAGAAGAATGGGTGAAGTTGTCACCCGAATATTTGAGGAACACTTACGCAAGTTTCAGGAAGCGTGTGAAGGCAGTTATTGAGAAAGAAGGAGGACACATAGAATAAAAACATTTTCTATTATGTCAATTTTCTTGTGGCAAATAAATTCTCATGACTTTCAATAAACTAATTGCTCATACACTGTCTTTCAATCCTTGCCGCAAAATATTGTAAATTTTGCTTCCCCACCCTGTATATGTATAACGCCCCCCCCTCCCTTTCATTTTTTCTGGATCCGCCACTGACATAGCATCAGTATACATATTGATTAACTACTGGTTGATTGTCAAACATAATCAGTAACTACCTTAGAATCAATCAATAATTTTCGAATTTTTCAAGCAAATCACTCTCACTCACTCACTCACTCACTCACTCACCGTTTCAGTTCAGTAAATGTCATGATGAGGATATTACCAAATCATCCTTTACTTTGACCCTGTTGGTTTGTTTGTTTGTCTTTTGATGTTGATGGATAATTCACACAATCTGAATTACACAATGAAAAAAAAAAAAAAATTCCAGCATCTGTCGTCCTTGTGCCTTTTGTTTGCTGTAGCTGCTTTTGTCCCCTCAGCCTCCTTCCTGTTGGATGGAGTAAATGGCCTGCGGTGTCTGCTACAGTGTCATCCATCTCCCTTTGTTGCACATGTTTTTGTTCCATATGGTGGTACATTTTTGTTTTCACACTGTTACTGAATCATTTTATTTGTTTTCATGTTGTCTCTCTGTAGCGTATAGTATGTTGTTTTTGCATGCAATCTATTTATAATATAGACTCACTAGTCAGTACAACTGTACATAGATTTGTTACTGTTGTTTTTTTTTCTAAAATAAGAATCCTCATATGTCTGTGTATCAGATTGAAATATGTCCACCGATATTTTATTGGACTGGAGAGGTCAAGCAGGTACAGTGACTTAGCCTTTAATATAACATCTAACCATAAAGTGTAATGAGCATTATAATGATCTGAGTTACAACGAAAACACACTTCCCTATATGTGAGCGCTGGGGAGATTTGTCATCTTGTTTGTGAATCCAAAACATTGGAGGACAGTCGGGGGAGCATGTATTAAAAATAACAGACAAACACAGTGACGACTTGTATTTTTGGGATTTCTTGTTGGCTTTGAGTTGTATATATTCAGTGCTTTTAGATGTCTACATATAGCCAGTCAGCTTCTATTGAATTCTTTGTCAGCAAAATGCAGCTGCAAAACATTGTGGAGTTTTCATTGAGGAGTTACACAAGAGTTGATCTGCTATCCCACTGATGTGTCACGTCCACTTGCATTCAGTTGAGTTTTGTGTTAAATGAGCAGTGTATTATCTACCCATCTCTCTCATTCACTCTGCTATCAAGTCTCTTTCTCTCCCGCTGAACCAGCTACATCAAAGAGTGTGCTTCAAATCACAGGTGTTGAAGGATTAAGGCCACCGCAGGATGGGGTTTTATTCTCAGACACTTCTTTGATGTGGTGTTTGTGTCACTTGTGTCTCTAACCTGTAATAGGAATTGGTAGCCCAGAGTGTCCATCGCTAAACTGAAAATATGGAGTGTCTTCATTCTCACAGCGCTGTGTTGAGTGGGTACACTTCAATCATGATTCAATAAAAAGGCTCTGAAGTGAATAATGACAGTTATGGCACAGATAGGAACAGAGACTAACATGTAGTGTATTTTGTGTTAATTATAGTACCCATAACGTGTGTGTTATCATAATGGATTGTTTTTATTGCTCTCCATAATGAGAAACTTCAGTACTTCTTATTGACTTAATAACAACTCACACGTAGTTATTTCATGGGTAATCAGAGCTGCTTTTATCACCGATAATGAGGTGATTTTGATTTATTCTGCCAAATTAGCCAGCTACTGTATATTATTTATGTGATGTTCTTGCTCTATTTGTATTGCGTTTAGTCAGAATGTAATATCTATCAAGGCAGCTGCCTCAGAGTGTTAGCTACAGAGAGATGTTGAAAACTCTGCATTTTCTCCTGCAGAGGAAATGTGATACATTTAGCGGTTTTATACAAATGTGAACATTGTAACTTTGAGTCCAACCAGCAAACTGTGAATATGAAATCTCCTATAATGTAGCAGAACATTTCTCTGGAGAAGCTGGAAAAGCCTCCCTTACAATACTAAGTGAACACCTTTATACATAATGTTCTAAATAATTGAAATGAAATGTTAGATTTAAAAAAGGAATTTCACCATAACCATTGCTGTAGTGTCTCTAGAAGTAACATCTGTAATGAATTATTAAGCATTTGTAAAAGACCAATCCATGCCATCTATTTCAGGTCCACTGTGCGGGATTTTGTGACATCTAGTGGTGAGGATGCAGATCATCCAGCTGAATACTGCTGGCACTGATGGATTTGTCCATAATGTAGAAACAGTATAACTGTACACAGATGAGCTTCATCTCTCTCTCTATGAGTAAGACTTTCATTCTTCCTCTTAATTCTAACTTAAACACAGTTAATATGTTTTTCATGTGATTATACATTAATGAAATTAATGAATAATTCAACTTTGAAGATTTAGTATATGGATTTGGGCCATTTTGTGTACTTATGTTAAGGTTATGTTGAAATTTGGAGAAGCTGGTGTTGACATAGCTAACACTGTTACTAAGTGCATAGTCTGCAGCAGGGGTGTCAAACTCAAATCCTCGAGGGCCGGTATCCTGCATGTTTTAGATGTTTCCCTCTTCCAGCACACCTGATTCAAATGATAAGCCCATCATCAAGCTCTGCAGAAGCCTGATAATGACCATCAAGTGTGCTGGAAGAGGGAAACATCTAAAACATGCAGGATACCAGCCCTCGAGGATCTGAGTTTGACACCCCTGGTCTACAGTATGTAGAAGACAGGGGTAGGTGTTTCTGCATTCCTTCTCAGTTCTTTAGCTTTAGTCGTCTGCTACTCAGCTACAACTGTGTGCAACACTAGCTGCTGTTCACTCAGAAATGCACTCAGGTAATGTAAAAAAAAACAAAACAACCATCTCCCAGCACAACACAGATTCCAGCATCAACCTCATGTAAACACACAAATATACATAATATATGCTTATTGGACATTTAATGGTCAATCTGCAGTCAGAGAGACCTTTTCCTGGCAAATGATTATTAACCTCGTGCACACTCTCACAAAAAGTGAGAGTGGAGGAGACAAGTAAACTTTTCAGAGTGACTGTGGTGCTAGCTGTCGGCTACAGGTTGACCTTTAACCCTGGTTTGGTCACCCGGCTGTGTTGGTGTGCTGTGGACGGACAGGAGGAAACATTGCTCCCCAGACCGTTAAGAGGCCATGAAGGCAACAGCTGATCAGCGTCTGACAGTAGGGTGGGAGGAAATGTCGCAGACTCCAGAGGCTTACCTTTAAGGGAACAGGGTGACTCTTAGGTCAGACCAGACTCATGCAAACATCGCATTCACGCGCACATGCACGTAGGTATCTGTGAGGCAACACACAGGGTGAAAGATGTATTTGAACAGAAGACACCTGCAAGACAGAACCTGCCAACACAGGGAAACTTTTGACTGACTTCAGCCAAGTTTATGTCTCACCAAGGACAGTCAAGCTGCTAGGCCAGACCATGTGTGAATGTTATTCGCTCGCTTCGTTACTTGGGTCCACGGTGACTCATGTAGAGTTTGGAGGATGGCATCACTATGGATGGTCACTCCCTGGGGTTAAAGCCCTGCTGAGCATCAGCCATCTACATTAATGACCCAGCTGTCATTTTGTTTATTTATTTTTTGCCTTGTCCTGCCATCATGTTCTTACATATAGACTTACTTTGTCCCTCCAACCTGCATGTGATTGAGTGTTTCATGCTTCAGTTTTGAAAGAGGTGCTACCTACTACATGTCAAAACATGATTCAGAAACTAGTAATAGTGGTAGCACTTATTGTTGAGGGCGTGAAAATTGGAGTAAAAAGAAACACTTATGTAGCATTACATATGTTTTAAAATAATTACTGCTAGGTGATTATTTCTTGAATACTCTATAGTACTCTGTGTATCTATCTCTATCTTTTATGGTTGACATGACGAACACCATTCCATTTTGTAGATTTGTTATAGGTTTCAAAAATCTTATTCTGCAAATTTAGTTATGATGCAAAGGAGTTTAGATGTCAAGTAACTGCAGTGGAGTAACAGGTACAGTTTCTTCTTTCTTTCTTTCTTTCTTTCTTTCTTTCTTTCTTTCTTTCTTTCTTTCGATCTTTCTTTTTTTTTAAACATTGTTCTTATGCAAACATTTCTTTAAAAAAAAAAAAAATGCTTTGGTCAGTGTTATATTTGTCTTCACTTCTGTACTTGCAGTTTGTTAAATGTTTTGGAGAAATGTGTAATTTATTCACTGTTAAGTTACATATCATTTGATCATCTGTACATGCTGTCATAGTGTCCACATTAAGATTAAGGAAATACTATGGGTTAACGTTACATATGACTATTTCACCACAATGAAATTATATAATGGAAATATATGTCACTAAATTTGAAATGAAGAATACTTTAAGCTGTTTTATGGAGTTATATCTGAGAGAAATGCTTAAAGTGACCATATGCACAGGGAAAAATTGGTGCGTATAAGCATCAATATTCTTTAACATGCAGACTTTAGAAATTAAAACACTTTGGTTTAAGCCATCTGATGAGGCACAGGTATTAGACCTGTAACTATTACTGATGACAAACAGCCACTTCAGTGTTATTCTTATGTTAACATGGCCAAGATACAACATGATAGATAGAGACATTGGGTTGAGTGTCCACTTCTTACATTTATTATATGATGATGTAAACACAGACAACATAAAGAATATTATCAGACGTCTGGCTTTTTTCTAAACTCTGTGTGATGCCATGATCGTGAGACCTGTTCCTTTTTGTTTTAGCAGTGCAGGATGCCCCTGTCTAAACACAGGCTCCATCCTCTTCTCAACACACTTACACACTCAACCTGTGTGTTTGACAACATCTCACACTCACACCTCTTTTTTCTGTAACCTGCTGTCACCGTAAAAAACAAAGTTAAAATTAAAATCTCAAATCTGTTTTCCTCCGGTTGGACCATTTAGAAGCCTACATATTCCACATCATTTAGAACATATGAAAGGAATGCACAAAGCTTACATTAAAAGAAGTTGGCTCAGGTTTGTGTAGGACTGCTTATTTTCTGACTTTAGTGTTGCCTGCCAAAGCCAAATAGCAGGAAGGCGGAGTATATCATTATTGTGGCAAATTCTAAACTGTTGAGACTAATCTGCCAGTTTGTGTTACTGTAGTAGATCTCCCCTAAGAGGCAACCAGAGGAGGGGACAGGATGAGTTTTCACAGAGGAGCGCCATTTGGTTAAAGCGTTTCTGACTGTTGCATTGCAAGTCTCCTAGGGCAGGAACATACAACATGAGTCACTCCACAGTCAAAATCCCTGACTGACTAATTGACCTTGGGTCATTTATGATTTCATCTCACTGCAAAACTCTGTGTTGATGACCTCAGTGGTACTAAGGAAGCTAATGCCCTTAAGTAAGGACACTGTGGTCTTCATTCATTCATCATCTGAACCTGCTTTATCCTCACTAGGGTCACGGGGGTCGCTGGAGCCTATCCCAGCTACTTATGGGTGAAGGCGGGGTACACCCATGGACATGTCACCAGTTCACTGCAGGGCTGACACAGACAAACAACCAGTCACTCTCACACTGCTGCTGATCACCTACACTCTGTGCAAAATGCAGCAGCAAGGCTTTTAACAGGGATCAAGAAAAGGGATCGCATTACCCCGGTTTTACATTCCCTCCATTGGTTGCCAGTTAGTTTTAAAAACAGTTTAAGATTTCAGTTCTTACTTTTAGAGCCCTTCACGATCAAGCCCCTCCGTACATCGTAGAGCTCCTGAAACCCTATTCATCAGTCATCAAACCAGTGACTCTTGATGGTTCCTCGCACCCAGCCTGAGGAGAGCGCTCTTTCCAAGCCAGTGCTCCACGCCTGCGGAATGCACTACCTCTAACGACCTTTGACTCTATGGAGCACTGACCCTTTAAGAAGGAGTTCAAAACTTCAGCCCGGATTGATGTTTTATGGACTTGTGTTATTGTCTGTTTCTCTGGGCTGTTTTGTTTTTATCCTGGTGTATGCATGACATTTTATTTATTTTATTTTAAGCTTTTATTTACAATTTATTCTAAACAGTGAAGCACTTTGTGATTTTATCTGTGAAAGTGCTATATAAAGTGTCTAAAACAAGAAAAACTCTACAGTGGAGGAGTGGATTGACATCATTTATGACATTTTTAAGATGGAAAGAATTACTTTTGCAACTAGAAGCACTCGGAGAGTGCAGACCCCTGCCAAGGCAGATCAGTGGGCCACCCCCCCCACCCCCACCCCCACCCCCATCACCACCAAAATGTAATCATTTGTTCCTTGTGCCAGTATCAACATTTCCTAAAATTTTCATCCAAGTCCGTCCATAAGTTTTTGAGTTATCTTGCACACGGACAGACAAACAGACAGACAGACAAACCAACGCCGGCAAAAACATAACCTCCTTGGCGGAGGTAATAAGACTACAACAAGGTTTGTTTTTGAAAAGATGGGAAAGATGGATTAGGTATGTCACACCAGTTCGACCATCGTTTGTCTAAGACCATGTCTTATGTCCATTTCACCCCTTTTTTCCCTTTTAAACCCTTTTGTATCGATGTGTTCCATTTTATTACCTCCGCCAAGGAGGTTATGTTTTTGCTGGCGTTGGTTTGTCTGTCTGTCTGTCTGTCTGTCTGTCCATGTGCAAGATAACTCAAAAAGTTATGGACAGATTTGGATGAAAATTTCAGGAAATGTTGATACTGGCACAAGGAACAAATGATTAAATTTTGGTGGTGATGGGGGGGGTGTACTGATCTGCCTTGGTGGAGGTCTGCGCTCTCCGAGTGTTTTTCTAGTTTATTTATTTATTTTTAAGTATCACAAATGGGCACCCCAGCATTCCTGTTCTAGGTAGTTTAGTTCTTGATTTTGTATTGTAAAAATTACATCTTTGGTATTGCTGAGAGAGGACTTATCATCGTTATTTGTATTGTTGGTGGAGTCATGGAAGTATCGCTGTGAGATTCAGTTGTAATTTTCAGATGAATGGATGAGAATGGTGAATTCCTATGAATAAATATGTGAACCATGGAAAATACCAATAAAAAGAGAACTGAAAAAAAAAAAAGAAAAAAAGAAAAGCGCTATATAAATAAAATTTACTTACTTACATTCACACCTTTATTTAATTTAGTTTAACCAGTCAACCTATCAGTGCATGTCTTTGGATGGTGGGAGGAAGCTGGAGTACCTGGAGAGAACCCATGCAGACACTGGGAGAACACCCCCCCCCCCATCGACTGATGTTGGAATCGAACCCAGGACCACTGATCTACATCCCCCACCGTGGTCTTCTTTTTCACAGTTGATTAAAGGGTGGATAGTTTTTTAAAAAATGTCATCTGTGATAGATCTGGAAATGTGTGCTGATCTTGAATTCCTGGAGCCTCTGGTGATGTCTTCCTATTGACCCTGTGTCTCAGCTGATCAGATCACAAGTGGACCTTGTTGAAGTCGATCAGTCAAACCACTTGCTGGTGTAGTCCAGGGCACATTTGACCACATATGTAGTTCAAACGCTAATGCGTCCTGATGCTTCCCCAACAGAACACTGCCACATCAACAGAGGATGTAGTGGTTGTTTGAGTGACATCATGTCAAGCCTCAGAAAATCAGGTTGTGCTCATGTTCATTCAGGGCAAAACAGATGTACAGGTTTATTAGAAAAGGCCTTTGATATGTGTTGTACCTTAAGTTTTACTTAACAAATCTGGCGGTTGTGCAAAGTTGGTGTGGGCAGTAACCAAATCTGAAATCACCATTTTTGGCAATATATTTTCTCTCAGTTTAACCTCCTAAGACCCAGGACATGTCAGCAAAGTACAAGCTTTTTTGCTTTTTTATTAAATAAGTGCCTATATTAGAAACATCACGATGCAACAGTTTTTTCAGATGCAGTTTTTAAAATCTTTATGGAATGTCCTTTGTGGTCGACAGTTTTCTTTTCTTCTTTTTTTTTTTTGGATGAAGTTGTGAAACTCTTGTTCACAAATGTGGACAGTGGGTCCTAGGAGGTTGATTATGCAATAATCAAATGATTGTTTCAGTGCTATGTGAGTTTTTTTTTTTCTTTATGCTGACAGAGGTGGATTGATGATGTAGAATTTTATTTGGTCTACATGTTTTTCTCCTGGATTTAGAAAACACTTACAAAGCAATTTTCCAAGATGTAACTCATGGGAGATACAGTCGTACAGTTTGTTTTGACACAGGATGACAGCTACATTTGCGTTCCTTGCACGTTCGAGTCCAGCGCCAGGATCTTGACAAGCCATCTCAGTTGACGTCCAGACATAAGTTACACTGCCTCTCCGCTATTTGTAGATGATGTTTTACAGAGCTTAGTTTACTGTGGCGTAATCTTCACTGTGCACTGGAGTTGTTTACAGCTGAGTGTCACACGGTTTGGATAAGAAATGCCAGCATTAATCTAAGGCTGTGGCCCTGTCGTTTCAAAGAGTGACTAGTCTTCCACATGTACAAAGAACATTTCAGGTATTTCAGCCAAGAAACAAAAACAGAGCAGTCAGTTTTTGGTCATCTGCTGGATAAGACTCTACAGGGTGTATCAGAAAAAGGCAGACCCTCAAAAAAACAAAACAAAACAGCATAAAACCAAAATGACAGACATTTTGAAAATCTTTTCATATGTGTTTATTAACCATGTAATTCTCCCTTGATTGACACAATTGTCCTAGGTCAGTTTTCATGCTTCAGTGAACAACATTAATTTGAATTGTGCAAAATAAAAGCCTTTTATGCATGGAAGTGTCAGGGTTAATATGAGATCTGTCACCATGGATGACAAGTTCTATTGGTCTTTTTACTTGGATACATAAAACAGGAAAAACATAATTAGATTTTAACCCCCTACCATCAATACAAAGACTTCACACATTGGTGAGAAACTGAAAATTAATAGCAACATTTGCTCAGTGAGTCAAGACTTGGTGTTTTACACTTCATTTTAATTGACAGCACACACTTCCATTAGTCAAAGGATTCCAGCACGTTTAGTCTTCCACATGGGCCCCGTTCATTGACACGTAAATTTGTGCCCTCCTCAACATATCTGCGACAGCACATACACCTAATCATGCCCCTGTCCTGCCTCAGGAGTTCCACTTCAACTGTGATGATGCAATGAATAACGTATGCTGACTGAAATGTTTAAATTTCAAATGGTCAGCTCAAAACAAGCTTAAAAGATCCTCACTAACAGCATTAACCCCTTGTGTTTGGCACGATAGACTCAAACTTGTCGTTAATGTGAAATCTTTGTATCGATGGTAGGGGGTTAACATGTCATTATTTTTTTACTGTTTTATGTATGCAAGTAAAAGACCAATGGAACTTGTCATCCATGGTGACAGGGGCATGATTAGGCGTGCTGTCGCAGATATGTTGAGGAGGGCACAAATTTGCATGACAAGGAACAGGGCCCATGTGGAAGACTAAACATGCTGGAATCCTTTGACTAACGGATGTGTGAGCCCTCAATTCAAATCCTGAATGAAGTGTAAAACCCAAGCCTTTTTTTTTTTGACTCACTGAGCAAATGTTCCTATTAATTTTCAGTTTCACTGATGTGTGAAATCTTTGTATCAATGGTAGGGGGTTAACATGTAATTTTTTTTTTTTTTTTCTGTTTTATGTATGAAAGTAGGGCGACACGGCGGTGCAGTGGATTGCCTCACAGCAAGAAGGTCCTGGGTTTGATTCCAACACCAGTTGACGGGGGTGGGACCTTTCTCTGTGGGGTTTGCATGTTCTCCTTGTGTCTGCGTAGGTTCTCTCCGGGTACTCCGGCTTCCTCCCACCATCCAAAGACATGCACTGATAGGTTAATCAGTTCATTTAAATTGCACATAGGTGTGAATGTGATGTCAGCCCTGCGATGAACTGGTGAAATGCCCAGGGTGTACCCCATCTTTGCCCGTAAATAGCTGGGATAGGCTCCAAGCGACCCTCGTGACCCTAGTGAGGGTAAAGTGGGTTCAGAAAATGAATGAATGAATGAATGTATGCAAGTAAAACACCAATGGAACTTGTCATCCATGGTGACAGATCTCATATTAACCCTTACACTTCCATGTGCAAAAGACTTTTTGACAGACTTTTGCACAATTCAAATTAGTGTTGTTCACTAAAGCATGAAAACTGACACAGAACACTAGTGTCAATCAAAGGAGAATTATATGGCCAATAAACACATATGACCAGATTTTCAAAATGTCTTCGCATTTTGGTTTTATGTTGTTTTTTTCTGAGAGTCTGCTTTTTTCTGATACATACGGTGGCTGACAAGGGCCAAACATATTGCAATGGCCCAATGCATCTCAGTTAGAGAAAACAGCTGCAAGTAGAGAAACGATGCAAATTCACAACTCAAACACAAGTCTAAATGAGGTACAAAAAGAGGAACGTGGTGCAAATGAAAAAATGCACCGCAAGAAACCAAAACAAATGCATAATCATCAAATACTCCGCAAATAAAGAAATGGTGCAAACCAAGAAAACATCTGCAAACGAAAAACGCTGCAGGACCAGTCACTACAACAGAAGTGCTCCAAGCCTGTAGGGGGCAGCGTTTATAGACAACTGACTAGTGTCAAATATAGTCAAATAAAAGTCACATTACCGCTACGCTGTAACTTCAGCTTGTTCCCACTGTAGTTTGAAACACTGTCAGTCAGCTGTTCTCCGTCTCTCTCTCCATCCTGTGTGTCTCTGCATTGAGCTCTTCTGCTGACAGCGCCCCCTACAGATTTGGAGGTTTTTGTGTCTTGGTTTCTTGCGGCACATTTTTTCATTTGCACCACGTTCCTCTTTTTGTACCTCATTTAGACTTGTGTTTGAGTTTGTGAATTTGCATTGTTTCTGTACTTGCAGCTGTTTTCTGTAACTGAGACGCATTGGGCAGTTACAGTGGGTTTGGCCCTTGTCAGCCACCGTAGCTACACCCTGTTGTGTCAGTCCTTATCAAGGTCAAGGTCAAGGTTACTTTATTTGTACCTGTAGGAAGATTTGTTTTGCAGTCTAGGTGATTGCTTTGGTATTACAACAATACATACATTGAACATGTAAGACAGGTACTTGATCACAGACAGGACAAAAAGACAAAAAGTGGTCAGTGTTCCACCATTCATCAGTATAGCAGCATGGATAAGTAAAAGAATAAATAAATAAATAAGATCAAATAAATAAAAACAAGATGCAATAAAACACAATAAAAACCAGAAAAGAGAAGAACAATCCAGGATAAAAACCAGGATAAAAACATAAAATTTAAAAATTTGAAGTCACAATAATAATACATTGAGCAAAGAAATGGGATAAATAACTAAAATAAGTTAGTAAAGTGCAATGTCACTATTTCTTATTGAGCTCAGTGATCAAATTTGTTTTTCACTCAGGTTCGATCTTAAACTTGCTACTTACTCGACTACACAAACACAGACTCAAACTCTGTTGGTATTCTCTGACAGAATGAGATCATGGACAGAAGCAGATGAAATAAGTCTCCAAAGGTGGATGGTCTTACTCTGTTTGTAGAGTGGGAGGTTCAGGGATTTACCAGTGGAAAACTGAAGTGGAGAAGCCGCTTCTTCACACTAAAAGAAGGTGAAGTGGTTTGGGAATCTGGTTGTAAATCCCAGGCTTAAGTGATTACATCCTCCAGTTTTTCAAGAGTGCATTAGATTCCTGGGGGAAATCTCTGGGATGATACACATCTGGCTGCTTTGTTGCTAAACTAGCCTGGAGATGAAATATGTAGAATGATTGATGATTAGTTGATGAAGGTGAGGGTCTGTTTTTAAAATGAGATGTGGATGTACCACTTTGAATGAGTTTTTTAGTATTTTAACAGCTGAGGTTTATGGAGATTTGATGTCTTAATCTGAGTTTGGTTTCACTACTAAACCTTCATGCATTTTGGCGCATTATAGCCTCAGGCAAACTGCGGCATCCAGGGTTTAAATCCTTGGAAGCTGTTGAATATTATTTCTCCCACCAGATTTCCATATCCAGTTAAAGAGAAACACTGAATGAGAGGTCTTCTGATTTTGAAATGCCAAAAATGTAATTCCTTCTCATATACAACTCCATTTGCCAATTTGTTTCTAAAAGTAAACTGTTAATACTCCATTTTAAGGTTTACTTCTACAAATTTACCACAGGTTTACACTTTACACCAAATATTTCAAGCTGAAAACAGTACCCAAACAAATATTCTGTTCATTTTGAATCTTTTGGTCCCATATGTTACCTCATATTTCCATTCACTCCAGCACAAGGGCAAACATTTTTCATTTCACACCCAGGCTGGAGATTGTGAGGCTCTCTGGTGTTGCAGTTGTTGGTTCAGGTTACCTCTGCCTCTGGCGGGAAGTAAGCCTGCTGTGACCTTGACCTTGGCCCTGCAGATCTGCTCAGTGCAGCACAATCACTCCCTCTCACACATACACATGTACTCCACCTTTACACCCACGCCTCACCAGTTTATTTTTAGGGAAAACTTATTATAGTTTTGTTGAAACTAAACATTTTAAGAGACGCTAGAACATTTTTAATCCAGATCACAGTTCCTAATAATATCCCAATAGACTGTCATATGATCTTTAGTCCAGATCAGTCAGGCCTACATCAAACTTATACACAGACCGTATGTGATACTGACATAACATACAGGTTTGATACATGGAAATAAATGTAACTTACAATACAATATGCACTACATGCATTTAATATTTATTTACTTTTACATTTACGCATTTGGCAGATGCTTTTTTCCAAAGCGACTTACAGGGGAAAACCAATCAAATCATTCAATCAATCAAATTTTATTTATATAGCGCCAGATCACAACAAAAAAGTTATCTCATGACACTTATATATAGAGTTGGTCAAAACCAGACTCTAAGCCAATTTACAGAAACCCAACAGAATCCTCCAGGAGCAAACACTTGTGACTGGTGACAGTGGCGAGGAAAAACTTCCCTTTAACAGCAGAAACCTCGAGCAGACCCAGACTCCTGGAGGATGGCCGTCTGCCTTGCCTTGACACATGCACACTTTATGCAATAACAGTGGTGTCATGATACAATGTCCAATACCTACACTGTAGGACAATCATCTGAGGGGCTTCAAAAAGTTTTGTGGAAAAAGGACAGTTGGAAAAACAGTTTATGTTATGATGTTTATTTTTCAACATATCCTCCATCTAAAGCGTTGATACCAGTCCTTAAGTCCATCTGCGTAAAACTGACGATCATGTGATTTAAACCATGTCAAAGCTATATTCTTTTAATAATGGATTGGATTTATATAGCGCTTTTCTAGACACCCAAAGCGCTTTACATAATTGACCCAGTATTCATTCGCTCTCACATTCACACTCTGGTGGTGGTAAACTACATTTGTAGCCACAGCTGCCCTGAGGCAGACTGACAGAAGCATGGCTGCCAATTTGCGCCTACGGCCCCTCCGACCACCACCAAACATTCATACACCAGTGTGGGTGGCACTGGAGGCAGGGAGGGTGAAGTGTCTTGCCCGAGGACACAACGGACTGACAAGGACAGAGCGGGATTTGAACTGCCAACCCTTTAGTTAATGGACAATCCTCTCTACCACCTGAGCCACAGCTGCCCCACAAGGTTTTTGAAGCCCCTGGCACAATACTAAATATAATAATATCAGTACAACTAAAGAACAAAACTAGAAGCACTCGGAGAGCGCAGACCTCCGCCAAGGCTGATCAGTGGCCCCCCCCGTGGGCCCCCCCACGCCAAGGAGGTTATGTTTTTGCCAGGGTTTGTTTGTCTGTCTGTCTGTTTGTCTGTCCGTTAGTGTGCAACATAACTCAAAAAGTTATGGACAGATTTTGATGAAATTTTCTGGTCTGCGCCCCCCCCGTGGGCCCCCCCATCCTCGATCACCACCAAAATTTAATCATTTCTTCCTTATCCCATTTCCAACAAACCCTGAAAATTTCATCAAAATCTGTCAATAACTTTTTGAGTTATGTTGCACACTAACGGACAGACAAACAAACCCTGGCAAAAACATAACCTCCTTGGCGGAGGTAAAAATAAAATAAAAAACAGATAAAAAGCCAATGAGCCCAAATTCATTCACTGCATGTGGTGGCAGTTTTACAGAAATTGACAATTGGGATGAGCTGATTTACAAAAAAGTTCTAGAGCCTTGATTTAATGAGTCTTTAACACTCATTGACTGTAACTTCCATGTGGATGTGTGACAGTTATCCCAAATATGTTTAGAATGCCTACATGTTTTAATAAATATATCAATATTGGGTGCCAATAAATAATAAACTGCATCATAAAGTTTTACGATGTGTGTCATTCACCCAAATGCACACACACTCACTCACATGCCCAAGGACACATGTTGATAAGAATGGTATCGAATCACCAACCCTCTGGATCTACAGGTGCATCTCAAAAAAGAATGTCCTAAATGAGTTCAACCAGTTCAAGGGTAATCTATTCTAGATTATTTACACATGATGTCAAATATGTTTTTGTTTTTGTTTTGATGATCATGGCACACAGCTCATGAAAATAAAAAATTCTGTATCTTGAAATATCAGAATAATTCACAATATCATTTAAAAAAGAAAACATAATGGCAAACATGGCAAACATCTGAAAAATATGCTCAAAATCTCCTTGTGGATAGATGATAAAATACAGTGGACCAGTCGCTGTTAAATATGCAGTCTATTTTATACCGAACCAATCACAAGTCTGGGGGGTGGGTGTTTCGCAATGTGTCATGTGCACTGAGTTCTTTTTGTCGTGGGTCAAAGTCGGTTCCAAGTCCATGAATCTCTTTACAGCTGTTGTCGGTTGCTTACTTGATTCAAAAATAAAGATTGAATTACAGATTACACCCTGTATTCTTAAGTTTCTCTGACAGAAGCATCACGTCCATCTTATCTGTGATTGGTTTACTCTGCGTCTGCCTTCATATTTGGATTCAAGCCCCACGATTCCAGATGGATTTCTCACTGAGAAAGACAGATGGCTGGCCAGGCTGCCCCAAATCACCTCTTAATGTGAAAAACACTTTTCCACCTGACTCTGAGACCTTGATTTGTCAAATGAAATGCACATTTACTATATCTGCAAAGAGAACCAGTTCTTTTTCTCTTTGGTCCAGGTAAGATTCTTCTGGAGTGGACTCAACCACCCATTTGTGTGGTGGCTCTTGAGGCTGTCCTCTGTCCACTCTTTGTGAAACATCACCAAGTTCTTGAATCAGCTTGTCTTCCCTGGTGCTTATCATCCTTTCCGTACCACATTTTTCTCCTCCAGTCAACTTTCCATACTTTAATGCATCACTTTGTGAACAGTCACCCCTTTCAGCAGTGATCATTTGTGTCTTACTCCCCTTGTGCGGGACATTAATGAGGGTCCTCTGTCAGAGTGTGGTGCTGTGTACTGAACCTGACTGAGACACTTATGTTATATTTTGTTAATAGTGACTTGAAATTTTATTTTCAAAAATTTTTTTAAGCTTGAAAATGTTTTGTTTACATATAATGAGTCTATAATATATAATTTTCACTTTCTGACATAACTTACCACAAATAAAGGATTTTTCCTTGATATTCTATTTCTTTTCAGATGTACCTTTATATCCAACTATGGCTATGAAACAGACTCATGGGTGTGTGGAAGGTATTGCTCTTGTCTTAAAGGGGTCATATTTTGCTAAACACACTTTTATTTGTCTTTGGTACATTTATTTGTGTATTTGGACCCTAATAGTTCAAAAAGTTTGAATGAGAACCCTCCAGGTGCTGCAAAGCTATCATTATATTCATTCCGGCAAAAATCGAGTGGATTTCTACAACCTGTTTCAATTCCTTCTTAATTTGTTACGTCTATAACTACTTACATCACGACATTTGCACATATAAGGTCAAGACTTCCGACGAACATTTCTCAGAGTATGACATTATTGTTTGTCGGCAGCAGCGGTTGTAGTCCATACTGAGAATATGCCCAAACTTTGAGCCGATTACCTAAAATGTTCAGTTGTTGGTTGTATGAACGAACACAAGTGGCTGAATGAGACAGAGCAGCACCACCACCAACCTGGAGGAGGTGGGGTCATGCGCATTTAAAGGGCCAGCGCTCAAAATTGACCTTTCTGGTGTCATTACTCAGAAATAGGGTTGAAGATGGACCTGTGGAGTTGAATTCATGAAGAAATCAGACCCAAGCATAGCATTTACAGTTTATGTAGACCACAGGGAAATGTTTTAAAATACATAATTCCATTTTAAAAACCAAAATATCACTCCTTTATTACTTACAGCTGGAAGTACCCAATGCATTTTGGCAATGTGTTTCAGCAAAGTAGAACAAAGTATAAACTGTACCTCAAACTTGTTTGGAAACCAGAAATGTATAAGGCCTTTTTTAGTGACTGTGTATCAACAAAACCCATATTTATTGGTATTTAACTATAGTTGTAACACATTAACCATACATTTGTATACCAGGCTGCCAGGTCCATTCTTTACATGCCATGTCCAGAGAAAACTTCTGAATGTGTGTTGGATGTGTCTGGGGACTGCGTTTGAATGTTTGTATGTGGTTATGTAAGAAATGCAACACGCTGTGCAGCCATGGCAATTTAAGACTAAAGTCTCTGACATACACGCACATATAGTAAAAGCACGTGAATGCAGTACTTTTACTCCTGTCACCTCTGTCTGGACGGTCTGACCACTGCATTCTCGTGCTTTATTTTGACAGCCAAGCTAACAGGTCTGACTATGGTTTTGTTTACTTCTGCACTTTAATTGGCTGACAAACCACATCACTTCTTTAGAATATCCATAATATTCACTGCATGCATTGAGACAACATTTGAGAATTGTTTTGGTTGTATTTTTTGCAGTTTCGGTAGATACAAGAATCAACATTAAGCCAGTTTTACCCTCAGTAGTTAAAAGTTCAATCTACAGTTGAGTGGTTTCTTGAATAATGCAGTCCCGACTATGACGCAGCAGTCTTCATAGGGCTGTAATTGGAATGTGCATGAATTGGCTATCGAGGCTTACATGTTTCTACAGTAAAAGCCCTTCTGGCACGATGCACACTGATCCTACTATAAACTAACAGAACCCAGTTCGACAGTGTTATATGTTATGACAGCTTCATTACTTTTCTTACATAGAGAGAATTAAAGATCTGTGACTACGGGTTTGCATGAATACTGCACATATATTTTTCTATCTGCTCCAGCACCTCTAAGAAGCCTTAATTTAGCTGATAGACTCTGTTTATTTCAGATGCAGTGTAGTAATGCAGTTATTTTAGATGCAGGGAGTTACAACATCAACAAGACTGAGAATATAAACAAATGACACGATGTGTTTACCTCCGTGTTTATGAATGTCAATGTCACTGAAATCAAAATGTCCTAAATATTTGTACTTTTACACAGAAGAATACAAAAATGCAAATGACTTCTGTTCTATACACTGTAACAAATTTTACCGTTAAATAACAGTAAAATACTGGCAGCTAGAGTTGCCAGCATGTTACTGTTATTCTACAGTATCTCTACTGTAATCTACAACTACAGTTTCTTACTGTAAAAAGTAATACGGTACTGGGCTGTGTTTAATGTACCTTTTACGGTAAAATACTGTTAGCCACAGTTGCTGCATTTTAAAGTAACTACCGTATTCCAGGAAACAATGTATTACTGTAAAACATATTTAATGTAATATTTACAGTATAACACAGTGAAAAGCTTGGATTTTAACATTTCAAATTTCATTTTAAAATACAAAATCATGAACATTGCTAGAAAAAGCTCAAACAAGAGATGACATTCTAACATATAACCATGTAAATTGAAACGCTGTTTAGTTTAACGGTGTCCACTTCGCAGCCAGCAAGTATGCTTCAACTTAAATTAGCTGCATGTTTGCTACATATGGTTAGCACCCCGAAATATGAAGCAGTATTATCACACATGTTATACCGTGGAAGTTGCGTCCAGTGTGAACACAGTTTATGGAGGCAATTTAATGTTTAATGAACCCAAAATGCCACAGTTACATTGATAAAATCACAATTATCTTGATAAATTAACAACTGGAGCAGGATGGAGTTCTGGCAGTGTTGGTAGAGAAGCATCAGCTGACCTCCGTTCCAGTGCTGTATGGGGTTAAGTCCAGGTGAAAATAATCGTCCTCAGTTATTTACTCTTTTTATTTTATCCTTCTGCTTTGAAAAAGAACCACTTACTTTTGATGCAGCAAGTCTATAGTTAACATTCGTTTGATTGAATCTTTTCTAAATGAGCTGATGGGATCTGATGCCAGATGATTTTGTTCATTCCAGTTCTGGGCAGACAGTAGTGGAGGAATTGAAGAAAATACTGTATAATACTGTCAAATTTTGCAGTAGGTTACTGTTTTAAATTTGTACCTTAAAGACCTCATTATTTACAGCATTATACTGTATTTACAAATAACAGCATGATACTGTACAAAATTTTACTGTTTTTTTACAGTAATTTGTTACAGTGTACAACAGAAGTCCTGTTTTTTTTTTGTTTTTGTTTTTTTTGCCCAGTCACCTGGTCTGCACAGCAGGTAGTCATGTGACCAAACTCTGTAGACACTTCACTGCCTAAAAAGACACTCATTGATTGTAACCAGAAAGCTTATACTAAACTGTATATATACTGTATATACTATACAGCTCTTCTATTTGTCTTGCTGACACAGATGTAGGATTACACAGATGGTAGAGTATGTTATCTGTTTTCACTCTTCACTGAGAATCTTGTGATAAGATGCACAGCGACAGGCATACAGTACATACATGTAAAACCACATGGCAGCACCTACAGCAATATACTGTACACAAATATACAGACTGATATGTGTGATCAGTGGAGAAATGATTCACTCCATCCTTATTCAAAAAAAATATGTGTATATAAAACACATACTGCTGAGGGAAAATATTACTTTGATACATGCCTTCTATCAGAAATTGAACTACACTTAGATTTTTAGCAAAACTGAATTAAATTGCTAAATTAGATCAGATCAGATTATGAAAATTGAATTGTTTATGTGACCGTCAAAAATGTATTTTCTTGTTTTTACTGGTGCTTTAATAGAAAGTAACAAGGGGCCGCTGCCAGAGGGTGATGGTAATACATCTAAAAGCTGTTTGTCACCCACCATTAAACAAGAAAAGAATACACTACTGTCTTTTGTTGGTAAAACATATGTGGCACTCATGGGTGTATTAAAAGTATTGGACACAATACCACTATCCAGCCTTACTGCTAGTTCCCATAGTGTTTTTTTTAACCTCATGAAAAAATCCCTGCCTCTAAACCATTGTTCTTATAAATCACAGTGATAAAAGAATAAAAGTATAAAATCAGTGACAGAACATCCATAACTGCAAAAATGGTTGGATATTACTCTTTCTGTTATCCATTTTTATAACATGTTTTTTTTGTTGTTTTTTTTTTAAATACATAAACAACACATGTAGTATTTTTGTTTGTACTCAGAAGCTCCCAGGTGTCCATGTGTGCATGTCAAGGAAGGCATCACTGAAAAAAACAAGTACGCTCTGTCAACTTTCAGTAAGTCACAAAAATCTGTGGCATACAAAGTCAGTCAACTGATGTTTAATATCTCAGGAGTGTTATTTGAAGGAAGAGCCAAGTGGGTCTGACTAAAGACTGTGGTGCTGATCCAAGTAAGTCCAAAATGATGCCATTGTCCAAGTGCTTGACGATGTAATTCCGCTGATGGCCACAAGAGGCTGGCTCTAAAAACAACTTGCTTCGATAAACTTACATTGAACTTTGTTTTGGATGAAGTTTTGACGAATAGTTCTGGTGGTCCATTTTTACATTATTGTTCTGTTCATAAGATCTCAGACCAAATACAGGCATTTGATATCTGTTATGTCAGGTCTATGGAGATTCTAGACTCATGGTTATTTAATAGAACCTACTTTTCCAGACAATCAGCGAAACTGTAGCTGTACTTAGTAGTTTACACTGTAAAAGACCACATTAGGCAAAGATTTAGTGCTGTTCTCTGTTTCTGTTAACAGTTAATAAGTAAATAATCTAGTGTTAAAGTTAATAAGCCAGTGTTTAGCATTAGCTTCTCTGATGCCTGTAGCTCTGAATCTGTTGTACAAATATGGTCACTTCCAACTCCAAAAATCCACATAGCAATGGCAAAAATACAAACTACTGGCCTCAGAATAACAGTTCAGAAACCGATAGGTAACACCACTGTTCCTGCATCCAGTAATTATCCCCAGTCTATCACCACTTTTCTTTTTTTTTTTTTTTATAATCTTTTTATTAGGACACATTTTCAGTATAAATATCCTCTCAGCACAGGTATAAGCTTGCCCAATTTTCCAGTTCTCCAAAAAAAAACAACTAACAACAAACAAAAACTTAGAAAAAGAAAAAAAAAAAAGAGAAAAGTAGTAAATTTGATCTTTTCCAGGTTTATCATCACTTTTCTGACCACATATTTTAAGTGTAAAGTATTATATTCTCACCTGGAAATATCTTAACATATTATTTAAAATCAGAAATCAGAACTTGGAGTTTGAATTTTCATCCTCCACTGTTGCTGCTTTGTTCATCGCTCCAATCGTGCTGAAGGCATCACATTAGTTTATGTTGTATCACTATAACAACTAGCTGGGTTGAGTGATTACTATACCTGCAGTGTACTAATCACTGAGGCCAAACTGAACTGAGCAAGTTGACCTGATATTGGCAGTGAAAATCTGACATATGTGCATATCCTACTATCTGATCTGTTGCCAAGTCTGTTATGATTTTCTTTCCTGCTTCCTGAATCACCTGAATGTAGCAGGATCATCAAAAATAATTTCTAAATAAATGACTTTGGTTTATAACTTACTGTATCTTTAAAAGCTGTGCTATGTAGAGTATCTCCGCTCGCTGTTATTTTTTTGTGGAAAAACTGGTGTTAATACTGAATTTTGTGTATGTTACAGCGTGATTTGACTGGTATTGAAATGCAGTTATATAATTCAAACATGGCTACATCTTCATACAAATGTCAGAGGGTTCAGCTATGTTCAGGTGACAGAGTACCCTGTTGTATTATCACAGATACACTATAGGCAGCACAAACACGTACCACCTGACACTGATGCTTTTTCCTTTGTAGCGTGGCACCTGTAAAAAGTTTTTTTTTCCGACAGGGGGGAGAACTCGTCCCTCCTGCAGGATCTTTGTGCCTCTGTTCAGCACTTGCCTCAGCAAATCTGTGGCAGGGAGAGGCTGAGGAGAGAAAGCCTCCACCTGGCAGACTGTTAATAAAGGTGACAGTGGGAGGGCAAGAGGAGAGGAAGCTGCTGGTGTCAAAGCCTGCTGACTGGAGGCACAAGAGCACAAGGCTTCACTTACTGTCAAACAATACTGTCTGCTGCATCCAAACACATACCTCTACAGAGACTCAAACACTCTGATATTATAAAAATTCAGTTTTCTCTTCACCTGTCAGGGAGTATATCTGTTTACGTGTATATTCCTCTTCATGTGGAACCGTCCTTGTTCTCCTCCCCTACTCCCCCTACATCCCTGAAGCTAATCCATAAATCACTGTCCAAGCAGCAAGAGCAGTCATTTAATACCTGGAGCTCCTGGCGTTCATTCCCACTCACTCGCCCTGTTTGTTTTCCCCGCGGCCCCCCAACACTGTATCACCTCCAGGCTACTGCTTCTCCCCTGTATCTGTGAGATGCTAAGTGTTAAAAAAAAAAAAAAAAGAAAAGAAAGAAAAAAGTCAGCTGTTCCCAATCACCTGTTACTTAGCAACAGTCAAATGGAAGGACTTTGGAGCCAACATGGCTGCTGCTGCTGCTGGAAGCATGTTTTATTCCTGTCTCCACCCTCTTTTTCCCAGTTTTGACCTGGACCAGAGCCTTTGCAATCTGAGGTAGACTGAGAGAAAGACAGTATAGCGTGCATAACCGTTTGCAATGTGTCACATCCCATGCATTTCTCATGCAATTTTGTAGAAACAACAGCAGGCACATTCACTTCAGCAACTGTTTCATTTACATATTGCATTAGCCTTGGTTGGGTTCATATGCTTTATGCATCCTCTGCAGCTTCCATGTCTGGCGGTCCATGTGCGCCTTCTTATCACATCACTGCTCTCTGGCAAGTCTCACACACGTCACAAGCGGGTTTTCATCATGAGGATACTCTTCTTAGCTTTTTTCCTCGCTACAGTACATTACTGTGTGCTCTCCATTTATGTGTCAACGTCAGCAGGTTCTCTTTACCTCTTTTCCATTTGTACACATTTAAAATAAAGCATAACCGGTGTAATACCAGCCCTTTCATCAAATGATAAGTGTAGTGTGTACCATTTTTGGATGATAATGCCTTCTAAATGGGTTTGGAATAAATTTG
Source organism: Sphaeramia orbicularis (assembly GCF_902148855.1). Classification (NCBI taxonomy): domain Eukaryota; kingdom Metazoa; phylum Chordata; class Actinopteri; order Kurtiformes; family Apogonidae; genus Sphaeramia; species Sphaeramia orbicularis. The sequence goes on from NC_043959.1 coordinate 51,008,616, forward strand.
GGAATGCACCCAGTTGTCTGTTAGATCTAATTTTAGCTCACTGTCCAAATTAAAAATGCATGTCCTTGGCTCTGACATGTGGACATTGCTATTATTTAATTGTTTCACATGTCCTTTTCATTCAGGTCTATTGATGTCTCCTGCATATTGTAAACACAATACAATCCTCTCACAGCTGTAATTTCATTGGTAATGGTCCATTCAAATCACATCTTACTATTTTAGTATATAAGCAGCGTTGTAGCAGCATCTCAAGCTTCACGTTAATTCCAAAGACATTACGAATGTACTGTTCACAGTACAGCACGTTTATCTTAAATTATGTTGCTGCTGAATATGAGAACATACCATGTGTCAGGGCCATCCTAACCAAGCCCACAGCCAGTGTTGCTGTGGAGATAGAGGTCTGGCAGGGAGAAATTGAAGCTCTGCAGTGAAGTGTTGAGTTACAGGATGCATTCAGCATCTACAGGAGCTGTTACCTGCACACAGTCTTCAGTGTAAACACACCAAGATGGATGGCGATGACTCTGGTGACATAGAGCAGGTGGATGCTGACGCATGCCAGCCTCAGTTTCAGTGACTCATTTCTTTGATGACACAAACAAAACTGCAATATAAATATTTGGTACTCGTGCATGTATTTTGGGTTGTGTATGCTCTTGCCGTGTGGTTCTTGATTATTTGTATGCCATGTGCATGAAAGAGAGGCAGATAGAGAGAGAGAGTGAGACAGGAGAACGATCCAAGGCTACAGATTTAATCTGGCTGCTGTGGTCATGTGATTAATCGTGGCCAAGGGCCAGGGGATAGTGTAATTTATGGTAAGGGGGGGGGGTCAACACATTTGGATGGTTGCTGCTCCTGAGGGAAATCTCACTCTTAAACCTATCCAGTATTCTTCTCCATCTCTCACTCACTAATATCACAAATGTGACAGCTGTGTTATGGACAAGTTATCCATTTGTGTATGTAGCTATAATGAAGTCAAGAGTATTTAATGAAGATGTTTACTTGGAAAGGGAAAGCAAACATCTGAATGATAAATAACTAAAAACACTCATCTATTGGTATGAATGTTAATCAAAATATTTAAAAAACTGGCTATAAACTAAAATAAAATAGAAAAAATGGAAAGACACTGGTAAAAAGAGAACAAAACAAACAAATGTAAAAGTCATTAGTTCATGTTTGTTTGCAAAACAAGTGGGCGTTGCTCTCATTTGTTATTTCAAGGACCTGTGGGTCTAGAAAGGTGCTCCTTTGTGAGTCATTATTACTAACAACCAGTAGGTTGTGTTTATTAACAGAGATTAGTGAGAATATTGACAGTTTGCTGAAGACTGTGCGTCATTCACAGCTTCCACTGGCCTTCTGGCTTCAGACCATGACACTGCTGTGGTGACCTCACCATCCTCAGTCTCCTTCAGGCCACTGGTGTGCTTGTGTGACTGTGTGTTTACTTAATCCTCTTTCCAACTCCAAGAGCTGTAAATTAACATTAGTCCAGTCGGAGAAAGGCGAGGTGGGATGTGCTGAGCTTTTTTGGAGATTTGTCTGTTGTTTTTGTTGTTGCCAATACCAAGCAGTGCTGATAACAGCAGTTTTCCACTGACCTTCCCCACCAGCTGCTCAACAGCATGCCCTCCCATCCAACAGGAGTTACCTGCCACTTCACCGGCTCTCTGACGTTTCTCCTTGGCTGTTTATTGTGGTGTGTTCGTTGTTCCTGATAGAGTTTACATCTAGATTTACTTTTTCCGGTGCGTGTGTCTTCTCAACCAGACAGCGGTTTATGCTACAGTTCTCTCTTCCTTCATTTTGTTTATTAGTCTGAACAGTTATGTAAATACACTGAACTTGATGTTTCACCTTACACTGCACTGTCCTAAAAACACACAGACTGCTCTGAAGACACAGCCTATATTTCAAGGGTTAATGATCCTGCCCAAGAGGGGTTATACAGAGGGAATTTGTGAACAGTCACGGTCACATCATCCTCTTCCTAATCATTGTACAATCTGAGAGAAAACACTATCCAACCTCCAGGCACCATCTGAGCATAAACATACCAGCACACAGGGATTCACTTTAACATGGCTCTATTACACATGGTCTATTCTGATGTCCCCTCGCCCTTGAGGACTCTCTAATGACTCATGTTGGCTGGGCATTTAAATTCGACACCAAATCAATCATTGAATTGATTTGTATCTTTACAGCGACTCTGGACTCTCAGAGAGGGACTTTACTGTAACCTACAGGAAACCTCAACATGCTGTATGGGCTAGTATGGAGAAGATTAAAAAATGAGTTATGTAGTCTAATAAATAAGGAATAAAAGTCACAGTACTTGGGTCAATCTTTGTTGAAAATATATCAAGTATTACATTTATAGTGTGCATAAATTGTACTTTAAATACACTGGCTGGCCAAAAAATAAGGCTGTGCCCAGACTTAATTAAACAAAGAGCCTTGCAGTGAGTAGCTTCCCATTTCTTTCACAATTATTAATTTGCTAAGGAGTATAAAGACTGGACAATGCCAGGATTCAGTGGGTTCAAATTGTGAAGGGGTGGATCAGTCCAGACCTGAACCCCATTGAGAATCTGTGGGATATGCTGGAGAGGATTTGGTCCAACAGTGGTCTGAGTCTCCCATCATCAATATAGGATGTTTACCAAAACTTAATGCAACTCTGGACAGAAATTAATCTTCTGATATTTATTGTGACATTGCATACGTGTTGTGTGAGTGGTGAGTGTGGCCTGTAGTCAAAACACAGGGCGGTCCAATGATATATTGTATATAGGACTCTTTTATTTATATATATATATATATATATATATATATATATATATATATATATATATATATATACATACATACATACACAAACATATATATACACACATATATATGTATGTGTGTGTGTGTGCGCGCGTGTGTATATATATATATATATATATATATATATATATATATATATATATATATATATATATATATATATATACATGCAGTGTTTGCCCTACGACTTTTCTTAATCAGTTCATCCTAGCTGATCTTGCCATTCAGTGAAACCTATGTAGCAGCTTAAGCAGATAAAGATTTAAACAGGATCAGAAGCAGTAGAAAGTGTCAAGATATGATGAGTGGAAATAAATAAGATGTAATTTCATTCATGACCATGAAGATGTAAAAACAACCTGGACAAACTGTAAAATATAAATGAGAACAATGAATGCGTTCATAGAAATTTCTAAGTCGAGCATAAATAAATAAATATGCACACAATTATTATACAGTACACAATGTCACGGTTGCAAATCAAATATAGCTAATTGGATACAAATACTGTTGTAACATTAATGAACCACTTATTTATACAACTGATATCTTTATTGTTTAGTAAATACAATGCAGAAGAATGCATGTATCATTAAGAGTTGAACAGAAGCTACAAGCAAACGGAAGCGGAAATAAGATATGACAAAATCTCTTCTTTCAAATAACAAAAACCACCTGATCATATAGTAAAATATAAATGACAGCAATGAACGAGTACATGGAACATAAATAAATATAGACACAATATGCATAGTACAGTATGTACAGTACATTTTGTACATGTACCACATACAGTGCCAGGGATGTAAATCAGCTATAGCTAAATGGACACAACACAATAATGAAATGTGGTAAAAAATGTGCAAAAAAAGTGCAATTTATAAAAATGTTGTTCCACTTTATCACTTAGTTGTACAGTTGATATCACTTTACTGCTTTGTAAGTACAATGTACAAGGATACATGTTTCATTAACTTTTGAACTGGACCTAAAAACCAAAAAACAATTGTTGTAAAACTGTATCAGGTATCGGGCCAATATTTTGGAAGATCATGATTCAGAAAACACTAAGCATCAGAAAACAGCTGTGTCAGAATAGTAATAAAGAGCACAGTGTGTGTGTGTGTGTGTGTGTGTGTGTGTGTGTGTGTGTGTGTGTGTGTAAAAAGGGTCTTAAAGGGTGTTGGTTCCAGCCCATTTCAGGTGAATATACAGTATTTCTGGCGTTTGTAAGTTGATTTCCAGTGGTGTTTTCTACCTCTCCTGTCTCCTCCACCCTCCTTCTTCTGCCTCCTCCCTGAACTCTCTGATGCCGTCAAGTGTCTTCTCTTGACGCAAATCCAGACGCTTTGACGGATCATTTACAAAGAAATAAAAACATTTCTTTCCCTTTAATTTTGCTGTTGTGACATTTCGCTCAGCAGCGGTTAGGTTACCCCCTCTTAAGCCATGACATCGCTCCCTCTCCTCTTCTCTCTTCTCCTCTCCTCCCCTCCTCCGTCACCCCCTCCTCTCCCTCTCTCTCTCTCTCTCTCTCCCTCTCTGGACGCGCTCTCACTCTCCTTCCTCCCTCGCAGACGCTTGGATGCTGCTGCCGCTGCATCCAGTCTTGGACTCTGTTTCTCTCCCTCTTTGACTCTTTTAGTTCATGACAGAAAAAACGGTGTAAAGACAAAAATAGGTGGGAAAAAGTGCCGCTTCAGGGCGAACCACAACAATGACCCGGTCCTGACTAAAATTGAATGGATTAGCCAATCTATTCTGAGCTCTAATGAGATTAGAGAGTCAGCGCAGACATGGGTCGCGGCGGCGTGGTACCTTTCGTTGAGCTCTTCGGGGAACATTTTCCCTGTCAACAAACCTCCAGACATGGAAATGGCGTTTTTGATGCTGAAGATGCAGCGGATGCCGGGGGACAATAACAGATCTTTGCATGCGCGCTCACCTGTGCCGCTTTTGTGGCGCACGGATTCCTAGAAGTAGAAGTAGTAGTAGAAGTAGTAGCAGAAGCAGTAGTAGTAGGACAAAATGAAGTACCAGAAATATATCACGGTGATGCAGATGGCCATGGGAGTGACAGCCTCCAACAAAGACTGCCTTCCCGCTAAGAGACAGCTGTGGTGAGTATACAAGAGGAGGAGGAGGAGGAGCGCGTACGGATGGGAGCGTGTGTGGATGGAGGGATGGATGGATGGATGGGTTGGATGCGTGTGTGGAAAGAGTGGCAAGCAAGGTAGGGTGTTTTCATGTGGAGAAAACCGCTTTCAAATTAGCCTCTTATCCTTGTTGTCATGAAAAGCTCCCCCTCTTGCCCTCTCGTGTGAACTTAAAAGCCGAGCAGCTGTCGGCGGAAGTCGGCAGTTTCCGTCAGTCTTCGCCTCCAACAACTGTTTCATATTTACACCAGTGGAATTCAGGCGTTTTGGCCACAGAGAACAAGCTCTCCGTGTGCGTCCGTGCGCGGTGCTTCGTGCGCGTAAAATACCCCCCCCCCCTCCTCCAGTGAGTCTGTGTTTTGCTTGGTGGACTCGGTGTTTGTTGTGATCCGCTCGCAGAGGCTGAGTTTCAGATGCATCGGTCGGTTGAGCGGACAATCCGGAGCAGGTGTATTCATAACAACAGTGTTCAACAAGCTGAAGCGCCGTCTGTTCTGACCAGGGTTTCAACCACTCCACTAGGTTTCACAGTCCCACAAGCCTTTACGCATTGGACGCGTCTTTGTCATTTCCTATCAAGTCCCTGTCATTTTTTTCCCGGTGATATGATGTAGTAAAATGATGTCGGCTGATTCTACTCTCATCACTTATTCAGGCTCCTCGTGCTGCCAGCATTTAGATCTGAATGTGTAGAAAAACCAAGCTGGGTTTGGTTCTCACTGGTTGTTTCTTTGTGTCTGTAAGTGCGTGCGTTTCCCCAGTAGTCACTTCCATTTCAGTTACAAGTCCGTGTCCGTTTTGTTTTCTGTAAACTTTAACAGGCACTCAAATCATGACCTGCTCTTGAAGCTGTTATTATTTAAGGTGTAGCCTGTCTTTTTTAGACATTAATGTCACATACAGCTGCAAATAAGTCTTACTCATCCATAAAAGGCACTATACTTTGTTTTATATGACAAAAAAAAGAAAGGCTACAAACTAATTTTTAACAATAACTTTTTTCTGAATGAAAGACTAACACTCTATTTTCTCCATTAGATGATAATATGTGGCAAATAAGTTTTAGTTATTATGACAGGAAGTGTCACCATTTGACCCCTATTGTGATTACATAACAGGTCACATTAAGGTAAATGGGAGTTGTTCCATTTTTGCTTTTTGAGCCTCACTGATAAGACGAGGAGAAACCATGACACAGCAGAGCAGTGTTCAGTCTAATTATAGGCTATCCATGCAATGAACACATGTAGTTCCACTACTTCTGTAATCCACATAGATAACATAAGCATAAGGCATAATCCTCCCTGATTGGCATTACTTTATAGTGAAAAAAACAAGCTCTGGTTTATTATAATCAAAGAGTAACCAGTTTCCTGGGAAATGTATCCCACGGGGATAAATAGCTTGATACCTTTGCGTGTAGAGGCACAGCACAGCTAAGTGAATAGGAAGTCATCACGCAGGGGAAAGGATAGGCTTTCTCCTCTTTCCTTGTGTGACTGCTGTCAAATGTTTTGCAAAGCACGAGTGGTGACTTGGTTTTGACACTTCTCCCTTAAGAGAGGCGCGGCGGCATGTCCGGGGCCATCACATCATGGTGGGGGAAGGGGCACGGCCATTAAAACAGGATTACTGTATTGCCTCCGACAGCCACTTTAACGAAGGGAAGCCGAGCCAGCGTGTGTCTGCGGTGTGTGTTTCATGGAGTTCTCCCGTGCACTCACTTACATGTCATGTCTGACTTTATTGAGGAGTCACTGTCAGGAGGTTTGCATGCACACAACCTACTCTGTCACTCTGAATAGTGAGACTCAAACATTTTCATGGTTTGTTGAGAGCTTTAGTGGTAGCCCAGTTGATCTTTAGTGGGTTGATAATGGAGTTAAGATCTAGATGAGCTGTGCGACATTAAAAACTGTTTCACTGTCACTCAGTTTTTCTGCTATGGGAAGATTCCTTCTGAACTGCTTAGTTCTCAACAGAGTTCCAGGAACAGATAAATGTGGGGTACACTGTCATTGGTTCATCCATTGGAAGATTCCCCATTAAATTAGATCATATGAGATTATGAGAAAGTAAATTTTATTGTGCTATTTATAAATATGTTTTCTGAAGGGGATTCCATCCTGCTATGCCTCCAACTGGAGGTATTTCTGTCTAACTTTACCCTTTATAGAGCACTCATTGAAATACTCTGAAATTCAAAATGTACTGTTATTGGACATTCATCTACCTCCTTGGCATTTGCTGTGACAACAATCTCCCTCTTCTTGTCATAAATCATCCAAGCAACACTTGCTAAAAAGTAAACACATGCAAATATAACAACGGTTATAAGGTCACAAACTGACAAAAATCACTTATATTCACTAGGGGTGAAACGGTACAGAAAAAATTCGATTCACTATGTTTTTGTTACAGGGTCCTTTGTCTCAATACATTTTCATTATGTTTTTGGTACAGTGAAGGGACTAGTGAAGGGGGGGGGGTTATAGGGGAGTGTGTAACTACCAAAAACCGAGAGTGAAACTTAACACGCTTCAAACATCTGACCAGGCTTCTGTGCCTGTTATGCAGCGGCGCTGAGAATTCAGCAACAGCGCCGCTCCTGAATGTATATAGGGGAAAGCCTGCACATGGGTTCTGCTTGCGGCCACCCTGCTTCCTGAGTGTTTGCGTTCTTCACATAGGCTACATGCATTTGTTCAGTACACCTCTGCATTGTATCGAAGGCCCCAAAACGAAACAGTTCAGTACAAACGAGTACACCCTTACACCCCTAATATTCACTATTTACATTTTCAAAATTTCTATAATATCTCTCTGAATCACTGTATAGTTTTACAAAAACCGACATGCTTCTTGACCTCACTGAGGCACAGGATTGGCCCCATATTTAGTGTTTGCGGAAATTACCAAAAATAGTAACTTGCCCGATAAAGGGTTAAGATGGAGTTTGAGACTTAAACTGAAGGAGACAAAGGTAAACTCCTTCATAACGACAGCACAAGCCTGAAAAAAAAAAAATTTAATCTGTTAGGACGTCAACAAAAACACAAAACATGATCACATTGTGTTGACGCATCCTGAACCAAATAAATCTGAATGGTTTCTACACTCTTCAACTTTGAATAAAATCCTCTCCAACCTATTTATCATGTTTAAAGAGTGGTTTATCATAGTGTCTCTGCAATAACACCAAGAATCTCAACATAACAAAGTTAAAGTCAGTGTAAGAAATGGATTAAATCCTACATTTTTAGGTCTTCAACATTTTATGTACAAGTCATGAAGAAAACAACAATGACAAACTTAACATGATGAACAGCTAAACAGGATTACTGCTTCATCTGCAAATCTTTATTAAAAAACTGAAGTAAAACATGCTATAAAGAACCAGCACATTGGTGTGTGGGGGCTTATTGGCAGCAAGTGTAGTGTCAATATACAGAAACCTGTACGAACAATTGTGTGTGATTTTAGTAATGAAATTTAGAGGAAGTGAGAAACAATAAGCAATCTTGGACATATGAAAATAAGTTGTAAACATTAACTCATGTTGCCGTATATTAAAGTTGCAGGTCTTTGTGTGTTTTGGAGACGCATTCAGTAACACTGCGCAAAATTTGTGTTGAGTTGTGAGTAGAAGCTTGTGTATGAAGCTGATATGAAGCCAACACTTTGTTTATATGCCTTATTTTTTGCCCTTTAAGCTGTTTACATGGCTAATGAAAATGGATATTACACTGATATCCCTGCAGCAGTGATAGAATACCAGCTGGAGCCACTTTGCTTCTTTATTTGAAATGTTTTTACATTTGTGTCAGACTGGTTTGATCTCCCATACACAACCCTGGTGTTATGATTTTTGTGTAAATCAAAAAAACTTGTAGATTCAGGCCTTTCATAATGTTGAAAATTGGTGCGTTTCTCAGATCAGAATTGTGGACTTTTGTTTTAGCCGTGCATCCCTGCTGCAGCCCTGCAAACTGTTGACTTGTTAGTTTGTGTAAAATGAACAGAGCTGACTGTAAACAGGCAGAAAGCTGCGCAAACTGTGAAACAAACCCCAACTGAGACTCATATTCCACAATCTGCTCTATACATGTTTAAATTATACTTGTAAAACCCTGATTATATCCCATATGTCAATCAGAAAATCAGAATAAGTTCTAATTTGACATGTCTAGACAGAATATGCAGGTGACAAGATTCAGAGTGCGGTCATGTTAGGAACGACAGAGCAGTGTTAGTGTGCATTTATTGCATTTTCCTATTATTTTCAACAAGACAGTGTTTGTTTTGCCCTATTTATGTTTTGCTAGATTAACCAATTGTTAATCTAGTCACAGCATGATATTCAGCGTTAGTTCACGATTACTTCATCACCCTGCTTAGCTCTAATAAACTGAGAATCGCCTTAATCTTTTTCTTAGTGGTGCTTGTGTTTATTGGCTTGCAGGTTTGGGTTTTGCAGGTTTATTCAGTGTGATAGAGAACATCCTTAATAAACAAACAGAGAAATCCATTCCCAGCACAAAACATGAACAACACAAAACACAGAGCAGACTATAATAACTACTGTGCTGTAATTAGTTTGAGATCCATAAATAGTAATTAGCCAGATGATGTGTGTTTAAACTGGCTGTAGCTTTTCCTAACATGTGGGTGTACTGTCCTGTATTGTGTGCCAGATGTCTTCTTCCCTCCTCAGCCACAGCTCCTCCTGGTGTTTTCAGTCCACCTGCTTAATGATGCATAAAGTCAGCGTCCCTTCTCCTCCCAACACACACAGACACAGGCCCTCTTCCCCTGATTTGCGTGTCCAAATGTCCCCCTCCCAGCTTTTCAGAAGAACACACAAACACAACCTCCTGTCCTACCCCCTCCACTCTCCCAGTTCAACTCTTGGAGGCCGTGATGCGTAATCTCACACAAACTGACAATGCCTCGCATTACTTACCTCAGCAGGAGCCTAAGTCCTGGGTGGGCCTGTCATGATAATCATTACTTTTCTGAAAAATATGCACAAATAGTTTTTTTTTTTTTTTTTTTCTTTTTCCTTTCTTTCTCTTGCTGTTTTATCTTCTTCTCCCTAAAGTCAGAAAAAGCCTTTTTGCATCAAAGTCATGAAGTTTGATCCTAAAAACATGCGTCATGTCTTGATAGTCTCTGAACACAGTATTCTTACTCTGCACAGTTCTTCGTGGAGTGAAGTCGAGGGCACACACACATGTTTATGTTTGTGTTTGTGTGCTTTTATTCAGTGTTTCTGTCCATTAGGAACTCACATGTTCTTACTTTGGCAGAACAGTTGTAATCTCCTCTCAGATGGTTTATGCCACTAAAGGGAACAGATTACACAGGGTTTATTGACTCGTGTGGCTCACCCCTTTACCCCCACCCACTCTCTGAACATCCTGTTGGCTTGTGTTTTTATGTGTGAATATAGATTTTTGGGTGACTGTGTGTGTTTATCTGTCGAGGCCAAAGGTCAGATTTAAGGTCTGCTTGAATGTTAAAACAGGGAATGTGAGATTTCAATATCTTGCTTTGTTAATTGGCTTAAAAGAAATACTGCTAATTCTTTGACATCATGTTTTTATTCATTATAGGGTTAACAGTGCAGCTCCATTCCATGTTATTTACACTTGTGCGGAACCTACCCCTATAAGACACATATTTGTCATATTTTTTCTCTGTCATACAGAAAAAGACCACAATCTATTATTATTTAATAAATATTATATCCTTGTAAGGTGTAAGGGAAAGCAGACATTACAGTTTGTCATGGTTCAGTGTGAGTTCCACAACACAGAAAATCCACAAAAACCCACATACTGAAAGATTCATGATGGTGCACTTTAATTCATTTTGTAAATACAGTAACCAAGGGTTGCTTATTTGCTAAAGGGAATGTATTTTCCAGGTGGATGTTACACTTTTGGAGGCTGGTTGCACATGTTGTTCATGAGGCCACCGCATATTCTTTGCATATTTTGACAAATGTAGTGGAAAAGTGGATTTTTATATCACATTGTAATGCTTTGATTCAGTAGATTGCCTTTTTCTGGTCATCTGTTAGGTCTGCACGGTCTTTCTTGTATTTTTTTGACTTGCGCACTTACATCACATCAAATGTTTATTATGACACTTCTGAGAAATCCGTCCCTCATGTACAGTAAGACTACACTTCATTTGGTCGCCTGTTATTGGCTTTAGATTGATTTTTTTATTAAGATGACATAAATGACAAATGGTACTTGAAATGTTAATGTGAATATTGATCGCTCAATGTGATGTGAATAAAGTTTTGCTGGAGTTTATTGAGACGTCCTGGGTGACAAACGTCAGTCACATAGTGTATCTTTTTCGAGCTTTATTGCAATAGGTAATAAAATAAGAAAAGGACATTGTGTGCTTTCATTCATAGTGATTTAAGTTTGCATCGACTCCATGTTTTTCCTTTCACATATCCAGACACTATAGTGAAATACCTTAGTCAGCCATGTCACAGAACTTTGACTCTCCAGTGCAGTTGAAAGTCAGTTGATTTAATGGTCATCCTAACTAAAGGTCCGATCAGGAGCCTGTCAGTGGCAGTAATGGTAACAGCGACCTATCAGAGTCTCGTCCTCTCCACTCAGAGCCAGACGTGCAGCAGCAATGACTTTTAGAATCTGTGAGTCACACGTTCTCGGCCTCTGGTGACTCATGACTGTCACGATGGTGCACAGGGGGCTGACAAGATGGAATCCATCACTGCCGTCCCACAAACAGAGAAGGACACAGCACAGGAGATCCACTTTTGTGTGACAGAAATCCAAAATTATTCCTTTCTCCGTTTCTTCCTGCTTTGTGGATTTATGTCAGTCTGTCAACATTAATATTCTCTAATGTTATGTAATACATCATTTTTCTTAACATGATGTAATACCACTATACTCTAGAGTAGTGTAGAATCTGAATAGTAGCTGATACTGACAGTAACTATGTTTAGATGAAAATGCTTTTCATCTTTTTGCCCTTATTCTGAAGGAGACAGTATCCTTACTAAGCTGTTTAAATGGCTAATGAACATCAATGCTCCATGAATATTCCTATTCCCCTGATTATGCATTCAGACATCCTACTTAGCTAATTTGTCATTTATCACATCAGAATAGTGGAACTGCTTGTCTTTTTTTATTATCTGGGACATTCTTTCCGTAAAACTACCTTACTGAAAAGCTTGGTGTTGCTGTATTTGGGCAGATAAAAAAACGTTAATACCCAAGTCTTTTGCCATAGTTGACACATCACATATTATAATAGGAGTAATAAGTCTAACTAATACTAATAGGCACCATACTCTGAATAAGGAATCCTTCAGAATACCAAAACAGAACATGCTGCTTACTTGACCCATATCAAATGATCAAAAATGGCCATTATAGGAACAACAGTGATTTGATACTGTGCACATAGTCAGTGAAATCAGCTGGCATGCTTCTTTCCTCATTGGAGAAAATACACTTTACACACAAACACATTATTATTATTATTATTATTATTATTATTATTATTATTATTATTATTATTATATCCTCTGGTGTGTATGCTGTGGCCTTGTGTTGTAATTTTCATTGTGTGTATGCATGCTCCAGTGTTTGCCCGGTTGTTTACTCATGCCTTTTTGTTTCATCTCTCTGTTTTATGTGTGCAGCACTTTGTAACCATGTGCTATATAAATACAGTCACTTTCATATTCACTCATTTATTTATTTATTTACTCTGTACCAGCTAGAGAAAGAGAAAAAAACAAACACAAACTGAATGACCGGTGAAATAGTAGTAAACATAGCTACAATGGAAGTGTGAATCCAATATTTAACGACAAAATACCAGTTACTGTTGTATTTTGCAATGTATTATATGTTGGAACACTGAATGTTTTTTTTCTGTAAAGTATTGTTGATAAGTGTTACCAATGTGTCGTTTTGTGTTCTGAAAGTTTTACAGATCTACAGAGAAGTTCGATACACTCCATCGGAAGTTAACTTAGTGTTTGATGTTGACATCTGTTATTCGTGTTGAAAGCCGCCTGCTGACCTGCCTGTTACCCTCCTCTCCACAGGGGTCAGACAGCGCTCGGACATGACCGTTGTCGCGCCTTGTTTGATACATGTCTATATGCCTAATCTTGTCTGTCCATCTGTCAGGCCTGTCTCGTCTAATCAGAGCTGCAGATTTTCACTCGGTCCGCCTCTGCTCAGGTGGCTTTCCGAGGGTTTACACACTCTGACTAGTAAATAACACACTTTGATATTTGCTTCCATTTTTTTTTTTTTTTTGTTCTCCGTTGATTACCCAAGGATGTTTTTAGCCACCGAACACATTAGTCATTTGTCTCTTTCTTCCTATAAGGAGGGTCATTGAGGTTATCTAGATCAAGTAAGATGTGTCACGGTCCTTTTGTTGCAACTTGTCCCCTGAAGTAGAAAGGAGGCCCATAAGCCGAATGATGCATGTTCATTGGCTGCCCTCTCTTCTGGCTGAACAGTCAGGCATTACGAAGCAGTCAGGACGACCTCTGAGCCACACACTGGCACTGTCCTTCTGTTCTTTGTCCCTTTGCATTATGGTCTTACTTCTTTTATATCTCTTGCTCTCTTTCCTCTGCCTCTCAGCCTTATGCTCCATCATGTTCACCTGTCTCTTTTAGTTTCAGTTTCTTTGTTTTTTAGCTCTAACTTTTATTTGTCCCACCTGTGCACAGTGACCCCGGTTACTTGGTGAGTTTATGTTGAAAGTAACACAAATGACGTAATGTATTGGCCTTCTAAAAGCATCCTCGCAAAGGTCTGAGATTATAAATGGAAGAAGAAAAAGTCAGTGGAGCTATTTTGGATGCACGTCTTTCACTCAGTGAGCTGGAAGATATGAACAAAGCCAAATCCCAGGATGGAAAGGAGTCTCGTCAAAGCTCTGTTTAACATTTTGGTCAAAGTGAAGTCCATTGTTTCTAGAGATGATATATTTAAAAAAAAAAAAATAGTGAAGTGTAAAGTGTGTCCGTACCCTTTCTGGAAAAAAGACCCTAGCAGAGAGCTGAGACGAAGCATTTGTGCATGAGAGATGACATCTATGACACCATCTCAGGACTCAGAGTGTGATAGACTAGGCTGGTGTTTGGCTGATCTGCTCCACACATGAGCTTTTCACTCTCTGTTGTGAACACCTCTAATCCTTGGATAGGTGATACGATGAAAACAATCTTTCCTCTATTTGCCTAATTACCAGGGTGACAAGTGCTGCCCCGTGTGATTAGTTGCCCAAAAATGAACAACTTACAACACCAGTGTTTTTCTGAAAAGTTCAGAAATTTTTAACCGAAAGCACTCAGAGCAGCTGCGCAAAAAAAGACAAAACGCTCTGAAACAAGATGCTGGGCGCTGCGCTTTTTCTCCAGGCAGTTGTATGAAACTGCAAACACTTTCTCCTCTTTGGGAACAGCTGAAAAAAGATGCGTGGTGCTCAGAAAAGAACAAGCCCTGGTGCATTCTTGTCAGGTTTTAAAAGAAACCTGCACAGATGAGGATGTGACAGAAAATGTGTGGTGGGATTCTATCTCTGGTGTGTGGGACGGGGAGCCTTGTTTCTTACAGAGGTGTCAGGATGTGGCTTAGACACAGCTGCTTTTGTCCCCGTAGTCTCCACTCAGCAGGACCGATTGTTCTGCAAAGGGCTCTCCATCTGGAGATCAGTCATAACAAAGTACATCTGAGGTAACAGGAAGATGCAGTGTGCCAGTGTACCAGAGATTTTTAAAAGATGTTTTACCTCAAACCTGAAGGATGAAGATGTAGATATATTCTATAAACCTTTGAGTGGCAGTCATATTTTTTGAGGTGAGATATGCACATACACAAACATATGTTGTTTGTTTAGGATGAAGAAGTAATATTCTGATCCATGCGGTGGTGCAGTAGATAGCACTGGTGCCTCACAACAAGAAAGTCTCATCAACTGGTGATTCCTACACCAGCTGACGGGGGAGGGGCCTTTCTGTGTGGAGTGTGCATGTTCTCCTGTAGGTGTGAATGTGAGAGTGATTGGTTATTCGTCTTAATATGTCAGCTCTGCGATGAACTGGCAGCTAGGGGTGTACTGGTGCACTCGTTTGTACTGAACCGTTTTGGTTCAGGGCCTTCAATACAATACAGAGGCGTGCTGAACAAACATGTAGCCTATGTGAAGAACGCAAACACCTGGGAAGCAGGGTGGCCGCAAGCCGAACCCATGTGTGGGGTTTCTCCTATACACATTCTGCAGTGGTGCCCCGCCACTGATGAATTCTCAGCGCTGCTGCAAAAGCACCCAAAGCACTTTATTCTGAGGCTGGGGCACCGATAAAGGGGCGTAAACATGACTGAGAGTACAACAGAAGCCGGGTTGGATGTTCGAAGCATGTTAAGTTTTACTTTCGGTTTTCAGTAGTTACGGAGCGCACCTCCCTTATACCCCCCCCCCCTTCGCTGGTCTCCTTCACTGTACTGAAAACATACCGAAAATGTACCGTACCAAAATTTTTCTGTCCTGTTACACCCCTACTGGGGACACATCCAAGGTGTACCCCGTCTTCACCAATAGGTAGCTGGGATAGGCTCCAGCAGCCCCGCAACCCTCTCGAGGACAAAGCGGTTCAGAAGATGAATGAATGAATATTCTGTCATTTCTCACTTGTGCTTATAAACAGACTAATAAACTTGACCCATCCTCTGCACTCAACCAATGAAGAGGAGAGTCATAGAAGAGCAAGAAATAGACTGAATGAGGAATGTGAGCATTGTAAGAATAAAGCTATGAAACAGACTTACATTTCCTCACAGTGGTTATCCTCCACAGCACACGTAAAGATGCCTGCACCTTCACAAAAATAGGAATGTGAAGTTCTATAAAGAAATACAAAGTAAATGCTTCCTCCTTTTCTCTGTCCTGGGTGGACATTCCTAATGTTAGGCAAGAACCTGAATTGTTCTGTGTGTATTTGCATGCTTTACAAAGTAGTTGGTCTCAGACAGAACTGCGCAACACTTGTAGTGCTGTAATGGAGAAGAGCAGAATGTGTTTATATGACTCTGCCAGTGAATAGTGTTGTTATTGGCTGGAGATGTAAACACATTTCTCAAAGTCAGTGCCCATAAACGTTGTGGACATCTGGACACAAGAACACACTGCACATTTGTATGGCAACATGGAGTTAAAGCTTTAAAAGTTCAATTAAAAGAATAGTTCAAAAAATAAGTCTTGGTGAGATGTTGTTTTCTATGTCACAAATGAACTCAGATTTTTTTTTTTTTTTTTTACACTTTTTTTGTAGTGTAATATAAACTTGAGATGAGTTGACATGTTTTGTAATCATACTATATATATATAATATTGTTTCATGTCATTTCATTTTATTTAAGCTATTTTATGTAATTTACCTAATCATTGATTCAACATTTCATTTTCTGTATAATGAGGTTACACATTTATGAGACCCTGGGATTCTGGGATGAGGTAATCTGAAAAGCTTTGCCACTGACCGCTTAAATCCAGGGCAGAAGGGAGAGTCTCTATTTTAGGATGAAGTTTCATGTAATATTCATAAACATCTCCTCTCAGTGCAGTCAATTTCTAATGTTTCTTGTTATATCCTTATCTTTGTGCAGTAGGATGCAAGCATTGTGTATTGTTTGTACTGAAGGGGTCACTTTAGAACACACTGGGAGTGCTCTACAGACGGTTTCTGAGTGCCTCCATATTCCTCCAGAGGCAATGAAAAGTGAAACTAACTTCTGTCTGCGCAGACAGCCAGACTGTGTCTAATCCACTGGATTGCATGGCTCAATATATCTCCCTAAAATCCTGCAGCATCACTGAATGATAAATCATTCATTGGCCGGCAGCAAGTGAGCGGGTGTGATATACTTCTGCTCCTTCTGGAGTTCTGTAAAGTTTTAATATTTGTACCCAGACGTAATTATATGCGAACCAGGATGGAGACAAACAAAATAATTAAGTATTGCATTGCTTTTTAGGTGCAGTTGATAGTGCACAGAAGAAAAGCACAACTTAAGATTTGCAGTACAATATGTTCTAAAATCATGGTGAGATGGGGCATAAAAATGAGGAAATTTTACGTGTCTTATAAAGATCCTGTTTTAATTTTAAGAACATGTTGCCTCTGGATAGAGTTTTAACATCTACAGTACATTTCCATTACAACCAAGCACCACTTGCTGATAAATGGTTGAAAGTTTGAGTTGTGGTTGTTTTCTCAGTTGCTCTTTCCAACAGGAAGGGTGAGAAAAAAAAAAAAAAAACAACATATGCTTTTAAGGACTTTTCTAAACCTGTCAGTTCAGTTGATCTTGGCTTTCTGGATGGAATTTACACGTATGAGATGAGTGTGATCCAGTCTTGGCTCTATCTTACTCTCTTTTTCCTCTCACTGATGGTATCTCTGTGTATAGGATTAGCACAGTGAGCCACAGGTTGTAAACTGCTTTCACGTAGCCAGGCCATGTCAGCGCTTCTCCATCTAAGAAATAGGGTTGTTAAAACCCACAGAGCTCCATAAGCTGCTGCTGGACGTGTGAATGGAATCCCCTTGTAAAAGAGACCCTGGGATTAGAGTGACAGGCCCCGACCTCGTTCAGATTCTGCACAAGTACCCTGACCTGTTAGTCTAATAACACACTTAAGAGATAAGGATGGAGAGCAAATATGCTTCATTCTGCAAGTTGTATCAGCATGACATTGCAAACAAAACAACCTTTAATGTAGTTTGGTGTAGTTTGTCAGTAGTAGAAATCATTAAAATTCATATATTGTTTTCATTCAAGAACCACCTTATTTTACTTATACAGTAATGTGTTAAAGTCAGAGACTAACATTAGGTTTGTTGGTTTAGTAAAGTTCTAATGACCTCACATATGCATTTCTCAGTCTCTGTATTAAGATATAATCTTGATTTATGTAAAAACAGAAGTATCATGAAAAAAAAGAGGTTCTTTCAACCAAAGTGGTGACCTCCCTTTGCACTTAACATCTCTTTAACCCTTTTGTTTTGAAAATATGAGATTTATTAGCTTAATTTTCTGATGTTTTATACCGGGTTTCATTCAGCACATGTCAGATGTTTGTAACTGCTATATCTTGTCATGGGGTCAGAGGTCAAACTAAATGGTCATTATAACCTTTGGAACACATTTAGCTCTGTTTTTTTGTGTATCTTTTAAAGTTATGCACATATTTTTTTTAATGTATCTGAAGAAAAGAGAAGGAGAAATAAATATATATGCTCATTTCAACCCTACCAAAACAGCAGAACTAAAGGTGGAAAAATATTTTTGCACAGTACTGTATGTAGTTTGATCTTTAACCGTTCAGGTGATGTTATATATTTTTACTCCCTCTTTAAAGTCTGCTTTAAAGGACCTGTATTTTGTATTGTATTGTTTTTCATTGTTTGTTTGAGAAAAATCTTTACATATATTTAGTAAAGACAGTAATTATATTGAAAATGCTGTGAAATTAAGTCCTTAATCACACCAATTTTTTGTGCATTAAATAAATCTTTAATATTTGTACTGGGCAACTGTAAATCGGGTGACAATGAATCTGGTTAAAAAAGACATTTCCTTTTTAGTGGAGCCTGTGCAGAACAAGGCTCAGTGCCAAACACTGTGCACCTCAAGCTTTCTTTAGAACAACAAGGTAGTAAATCAGCATGCATGTGTGTATTTGGAATGACTGTGTCTGTTATGAATCAAAGCAGATGTAAAACACATCTCCAGGCTGCTCCTCTTAACTGAGAAGTATTCCTCAGACACAAAGTACAGTACTTCATATGCCTCTATTGATGTGCGTTGTCTTCTTCTTTTACATCAAAGTGCACAATTGAAAAATCGCCAAAAATATGCTCAGTTTTGCCTTTCAGTGAAGTACATCTCTTTTTTTTCTACCCAAGCCCTGAGTAAATTACTACAATGTGAGGGTTGTAGATGGAAGCTTTTCTCTTGTTTGTGAACCTTGTATCAATAGAAACATTTTATGATCGATTCTCTTCACTTGACATAAAAACAAAAGCTCATATTGACAGAGCCTCTGTTCTAAATGCAGGAGCTAAGTGCTCTGCACATGCTATGACAATAATAGCACAACCAGCTCCAGGCAGTCAGCACTACTGTAATGTCCTGTATTGTACTGACTTTAAACATTGTGCAGCAAAAAGTCTTACTCAGAGCAATGTCGTGCAATATTAGACATGTTTGCTCAAGTTTATTGTTTTTATATAGCGTGTGCGCTATTTAGTATAGTGGCTATTTTTTCACAAACTAAATACCAAATAAAGTAATTAACTCACAATTGTTTGGCTTATGTGGCACCTAAGGATTAAATTTCCCACATGGAAAATGGTCCATTGTCCAAGGAAACATGTTTTGTTGGATTTATTTTTCCATCAAGCAAACATATACTCAGACAAGGAACCAAGGAAAAATAAAAAAATAACTAATCCTGGTTCCATTTCTGCCCTCCACTATATTTGAATACATCAGTGTCCAGTATCTTGTAAATGAAAGCATGAAATATTGCACAAATGATCGAAAATAATGATAATATGGTAACATAAGTAATTCATATTAAAATTAACTAATTATTATACAACCAAAATTGCAAGAAAATAAGAAATACATGATTTTAAACATATGAAAATGATGAACATCTCCAACATTTACATGTGAATTTTAGACCCATTCAACCTCTGTCTGACCTTTTAATCAGTATGTTTCAGAGGTGTGATCACTTTATTTAGGGATGGCCAAGTATATTATGGTGTTAATATGGAAGGTAGATGTGTCAGTGTTTCAGTGAGTATACAATGTCATAATATGTAGAGTTTAAATAATTTAAGTACTGTTCGTGTTAGAAACTAGCCTTCACAACTTCTGGGCACAGATTTCGATTTGTGTGAAAATGCCCCTGTGTTTTGTTTCTTTTATTGGCAAGGAAATCCTGGAAATGACTGTCCACTTACTTAAAGTCCACAGAGGCAGCCAGACTGTCAGCAAATTATACTGAGTCATATTTTCTGTTGCTGCTCATCTTATCTTACCTTGGAGATTCCCTGTGTTTGCAGTCCTGCCTCTAAACACAGCGGCCTAATGCTGGCTTTATAATAAAAGACAAGTGGATGCTCCGTACCTAGCCTCCATCTGCAGGCTACCCGCTGACATTCAGCCCAATTATTCACACTTGCTTGAATGCCACCACAGCCAACAGGAAAGGATGTCCTTTAAAAAGTAAAGACAGTAAGAGGAAAGTTATGTCACTTTGATCCTCGGGGCATCTTTATGTTCTCCCTTAGATAAGCATGTTCTGTAGACAAAATGTGGTCAGTGTAGATTTAGATCATTTATATTTTAGGAATGTGGTCATGTTGAGTTGTACCAACAAAAATGTTCAAAGAGCTTAAGATTTTCCCAGATGTTTTGGATATACTTGCAGGGTCATTATTTTTAAGTGGTTAAAGTGAGTTTGTTTTAGAATAGAATAGACTAGACTAGAATAGAATAGAATAGAATAGAATAGAATAGAATAGAATAGAATAGAGATCTTTATCATCCACATTGTGGAAATTCATCTTTGGCTCCACAGAAACTTAAAAACATATAACAAATTATTACACAAGACTTCACAGCCAGTACAACAGACACACAAGAGCTTCTCACCCCATGGGCTTACAGACACACAAAATAAGCATAGCTCAAGTGGCCTAATATAAATTGCAATATCATTTGCAATATTAAAATAATACTAATAAATATGTGAATCACTACAATGCCATTGTGCAGGGAAAATTAAGCACCTTATGTGAATATGGCTAAACATAAATTACAAAACAGGTTATTTTTTTATTTAGTAAGATGGAGGTTTTCAAATTCATGATGAAGTGGATGTGTGGGGTCCTGAACTATTTGCAAGGCTTTCCTCCTGGTCTGAGTTGTGTACAATTCCACAGGCTGCCTCTGGGGGTCCTGTATGATCTTTCTTGCTGTATTGATTATTTTTGTGAGCTTGGTTTTGCTCAGAGCCCCCAGGTTCCCATACCAACATGTGATATTGTATGAAATAGCACTCTCCAGCAGACTGATGTAGACCATCCGCAGAATTCCTTTTCTTACTTCAAAACTTTTAAGCTTTCTTGTAAGAAACAATCTTTGGCTTGCCTTTTTGAATACATAATCTGTGTGTTCTTTAAAATTTAAGTTCCTGTCTAGGATAGTTCCTAGGTATTTAAAACTGTTCATTCTCTCCACCTGTTGGCCCCCAGTGGTGACGGGCTGACATAAAGGCTGGCCCCCCTGGCACTGACAACAAGCTCTTTGGTCTAGGCAGAGTTTAGGAGTAGAGCACTCTCCCCACACCATGCCACAAGGTGGTCTACATGCTCAAAGTAGGCTCTCTCTAGCTCCCTATTACCTCTGGCCATCACACCAACCATCCCCATGTCATCCGCATACTTATAAAGGTTAAAATTACCATCACAGATCTGCATTTCATTTATGTATATAGAAAATAAAACAGAAGACAGGACACGAGGGATGCAACAGTACTCTGGGGAAAAAGCAGACCATTCAGTCCACCCTTCATGGGAAAATCCGCCCTTGTGGACCACGGTTTTTTGGTTTTGCGATTGATTTATATATTGCTTTACAGGCCACTGAGTGTGTGTGCCGTGTCCAGGCAGGCGAAAGCTCACCTCCGCAAGTTAACGTCCAGTGTCACTGTTGTGCCTCCATAACAGTGATTGGGGGGTTTGGCTTTATAACTCACAAAGGTTTAAGTCGCTCCACTGTCACATCTCATCTGTGCCGTAAATACACATGGAGTGTAGATGTGGTCGTGGCTTTTCTCTCTCTCTCCCTCTCTCTCTCTCTCTCTCTCTCACTCTCTCTCTCTCGCTCTCTCTCTCTCGACAGCGCTCTTCAGTGAGAAACAGCAGACAGAAAACTGGCTTTAGACCCAACACACAAACAATACCATGACACATTATTACAAGGAAAAACCGAGGTACTGACTGCACCATGGGCTGTCTGTACCGTTGCACCCCTACAGGACACATCCCTGAGGTGCCCCAGTGTTCAGATATGTTACCCTGTAGAGACACCCACTGAGGATAGTCAGTTAAAAAAATCCTTGATTCATAACAGAAGGTGGCCGTTGGTGTCAAGTTTTAACACCTGATTTAGTAAAGTATCAGTCCTGATGGTGTTAAAAGCTGAACTAAAATCAATGAATAAGATTCTGCCATAAGTCTCAGAGTGCTGGATGTGCTCACTGACCATGTGAACTAAAGTTCAAGTAGCATTCCCAGTACCTCTTCCTGCCTTACAAGCAAACTGTGGACTATCTAACTAATGAAAGTTTGCTAGATGCCCCAAGACTACCCTTTCCATGCATATAAATAAAATGCTGGTAAGGGCGATCGGTCTAAAGTCAATAGTCACTTTTACACAGAGATCCCAGAAAAAAGGTGAGATGGTGATCCCACCTTTTTGGCACTGCAACTGCATTCCTGTGGGAGAAGTGCAAATATGCTGTTCCTGCATCATGTCTTGTTGGAATGTTGCTTACATTGTCTTTATCTCGCAGGGTAACCCCACCAGATGGAGAAACATCCCCCTCAGGTGGTCCCGGGTGTTCAGATGGGTCCTTAGGTGCTACTGGTGGTGCAGGTGCTATGGCAATGCCTGCCACCTCCACCCTGTCCTTGCCCATGAGCCAGGGTAAACCCTCTCTGCGTCGCATCAAAGGCCGCATTCACCGCAGCAAGAGCCTGGACAGCATCGACCTGCTCGACTCCAATGTAAGGCTCACTCCTTTCATTAGCTGGTTTTCTGTATGTCAACGTATTCATTTAAAATAAGAGCTAGGGCTCAGACTACTTCCTGGTAACTGATGTTTTCTTTTGTCTGACCTACATTTGGAACCAATATCTATTTACAATTAAATGAAAATCTGAGGGTCAAAATTTTGAATAACACAAACTGGCACAAGGTTTTTCTGTTTATTCTATAATTTATGACAACTTCTTGGTGATAACTGAAAATATTAATAATAAACAAAATATCTCTGAAAGGTGGATAAAGTAATAAAGGAAACTTGAATTTGTACTGAATACACTCCAGATTTTCAGCTCATCCCAGTTCAGTAACACTAAATTATAAGGAATCTACATCAGAGTCCAAGTATTGCATTTTTTAAATTGCATTGTAAAAATAAATGTACTTATTTTATTGGATATCTGACCCACCAGTCACTGCTATTTCTACAGATGTTGAACATTTGATCCAGTAATTGACCAACTCCTACCTCCTATAAAGAAGAAGGCCTAAAAAACCAAACACATGTTTTTCCATACATTATCATTTTCATGTCGTTTGTTTTGTCTTTTTACAGTAAATTGAATTTGCAATTTGAATTCTGAATGTGAACGAGTCCATTAGGGGATTTTATCTGTCCCTATGGTTTCATTCAGATTTAGCATTTTTCACAAACTACAGCCTTAACATGGACACATGCACCCCCCTCCCAAAACCATGACCCCACACGCACACAGGATGACCTCTGGTTATGTAATATTTCTTTGGGTTTCAGATGTGCACAGTTTAACACATTCCATATGTCTGTCTCTCTATGACTGGTTTATTCTCATAAAAAGTATTAATCTGATAAATGATTGGGTAAGCTGCTTGGACCTAAAAACCCTCACTAACTCTGGGATTGTCCATTGAGCTGAGAACTGCCTTTGGCCCACTCTCCACACCGGTCAACCAGTGTACTTGTGTGTGTTTGTGTGTGTACCTGTGTGTGTTCATGCATGATGTGGGCAGTTCGGCTTTTGGGACAGCCACCAACGGTTTATGATGTAAAAGCATGCCAACCTCTGCTACTAATGCATGGTCAGGCTGGGGTTTTTTCTGTGGCAGTGGACACTCAGATGCAGATAAATCTGTCCTCCACAGGACGACCTCTCTGTCCCCCTTCATGTCTCGCAGATGTCTCCTTTAATAAACGTTCACAGTGGGATGTTTCCTCCTCTGCCCCGGTCCTTCCTCTCCATGTCTAGTCTATAGAGTGTGTGTTTTATCGCATATGTGTGCGCTTGCTGGGAGTTTGGTCTTTTAGCTGGCTTTAATTGGGAGCTGCCTGGTGCGCCTGTGTGAAGAGTCATTATTCTCCCCCTCCACAGCAGCTGGCCTGTCGGCAGAGCTGGAGTGGGACTCCTTATGATTACGGTCAAAAGAGGCACCATTTGCAGTTCATGCAAGTTCATCCATTATTGATGTGAAGGAGGGCTGAAGGTGGACAGAAGATGAAGTTGGTGGGTGGGAGACACAGTCTGGGATGACACAGCACAGCCTCTCCTACACACACACACACACACACACACACACACACGCACACACACATGCATGCACGCACACACACACACACACTCATCTGTTTGGCTGAATTTGTCAGTTTGATTGACTGCTGGCATGAAGTTTCCTGTCAGTTTCTAATTCTGAGACAGAGACAAAAATATCTCATAGATTTTTAAAACAACCTTGAGTGCTCTGCTGTGTAACACTTGGCTGTGAGCCACCTGGCCCAAATCCGTGTTCCTCCTTACCTTTACAGACGTGACTGAATAAAGAGCAGAGGTGGTTTGTAGCAGAGCTGTAAATGAGACTTAAATGTGGCCTTGCTGTTATGTCATCTACATCTATGAGTTAGTCTTAATATTAACATCAGTCGACCACGTGGAGACTCTGTGGTTTGAGGTTTTCTCTTGATGTCAGTGAATATTCCCCAAACTGACTTCTTGGATGATATGTTTGAAATTGTTTTGACAAACTTTGCTTATGACAAAGATCTAGATACATGCTTCTGCCAGGGGTGCAGGCTTTGGTGCTGACTCAGCAAGCTTTTGTATGGGTTGTTTTGAGCACATTTCCATCTATTCTTCCAATAAATTGTGTTTTGAGGAAGTTAAATGGACCTTGTATTTTTTGACTTGGAGCATCTGTAAAGTGCTTTTTTTCTCAGGACATGGACAATTACATTGATTCACTCAAATTCAATATAGAATGCAAACAAGCTTCTTTGAATGCATGTGTAATCTATAAAGGGGAGGGACAGACAGACAGCAAATTAACCCTCAAAGACCTGAGCAGCTGCCAGCGAACAAAAGAATCTACTGATAACTTAAGAAACACTAATATCCTATCAATACATTTAACCCCTCAGAGACCAAGAACTGCTGTTGTGGTGCCTGACCTTTAGCAGTTTATCTAATCTTTCTAAAGTATTTCTATAATATGGGTGAGAATCAGGTCACAGATCACACCATCAGACTCAGCAGTACCTCAGTCTCATCCAGTTCATTTAAAGACATCCTTTTCAGGAATAATAATAATAGTGTCAAAATGTGTTTTTTTTTTTTTTTTTTACTGTGCAACTCAGACAAAATCTATAGCAAGTCTTTTCTCATTAAGAAAATTGGATGTAGATGTTTTAGGCTTCCAAATAAATTACTGTCTGCCCTACTTTGCAACATTTCTGAAGTAAAATAAGACCATTCATTGGCTCAAAGTAGGAAATTATGGTGAATCAGCAGTGCACAATGTTAGGGTCTAAACACATTCACTATGGAGCCAGTACATGTCCAAATAAGAGCTCCATAATATCACTGAAAAACTGAGCAACTACACTTTACTTTTTTAAAATATATATGTGGATTAGAGGTTCAAAAATAATTGCACATTTCTATAAAAAAATAGACATTTAAGCCACAAATGACTGTTGGTCTTAGAAGGTTAAATAATTCAGATGAAAGTCAGTTTTTCAACTCTTCAGTAGCATCAGATGGGTCTTTTTTGGACACGTCCCTTGTATTTATAGTGAACGTACAATTCAGTTCAGTTCATCAATTCATAAGAAAAATCTATGTAATGTGATAATAGACAGTGGCTGTAGATGCTTGTTTTATGATATATTTTGCTGAAAAAGTCACTAATCTGATACAATATTTTTTTAATTAGTCTGAGTCTCTATGAACATCTACACGGTCAGTAAATTGAATGTAGAAAAACGCCTTATTCTCACTGAAAAATACAAAATGCAGAGGCTATTATGATAATAAAAAGAATCATTTGATAATGTAGAGGGAAAAAACTGATTTGTAAGTTACCACGAAAATAGTTGTAGGTGTTTACAGCTGATAGGACTGACCTGATGACAGTGGTCTGTTGTAGGACAATGAATCCCAGACCTATAGGAAATAAAAGTTCACTAAATGTGTGAGTCATATTCTACTGTGTTCATGGTCACCAGGACTCAACTCAATTGACCACCTATGCATATGAGGTTTTCAACCAACAAGTAAAACAGTACAAGCATACTGGTTTGCAAAGACTGGATGTTAATAAATGATAAACATGAAGACTTATTCCTTGGGAACATGTGTGAAAGGTCCAATTTGTGTAGTTGTCTCTGTTAAGAATGGGTTCACTTTTTTTTTTTTAAACCATTTTTAGACTGTGACAGATCAACTCAGTCTGGGTAAATACTGCATTACATATTCACATTAGTCATATGTCAAATACATTTCAGTTCAGGAGCCATATTCAGCCCAATTTGATCTCAAGCAGACCAGTCCTTAAAATAACATAATAATCTATATATAATATCAACTTTGAACTTTTCTCTATGTTTTAGAGTGAAAAAAGAAAAATTACATAATGAAAATATTTACATTTACAGACTGTTCTTTTACAAAAAAAATGTGAATAACATGAAAAAGCTGAAATTTCTTAAGAAAAACAAATGCAATTTTAACAATATTATGCCTCAGGTAATCATTTACATATGTGAATTACAATTTACAGATGACAGTGGATCTAGAAATGCACACATTATTTAATAACAGGCATAATATTTCAGAATCTGGCTTTTGGAGTTTGGAACTAAAATGAATTTGACACACCTGACTATTAACCCTTTCACGCACAGTGGTCACTCCAGTGGACAGCTGTTCAAAGCTGTTCTGTTATACGTATATTCATGGGTTTTGTTGCTTTTTTGTTGTTTTAGTTCCAACACAGTGGACGCTTATGCACCATCATATACACTGTAATTTATACCATTACTATAACTTTACTGTTCTTGATAAACCTGATCTGCGCTAACATGCTTAAGTGTAAATCAATTACTTAATATTCTTATTATACTGTAATTAACAGGTTTTTTTAAACAAATTTTTTTTTTTTTTTTTTTGCATAATATCTCCATGAAGTGAGTAGTGACTAGTGCTGGAATATGTTAAAATGTGAGAAAAAAAATCAGATTAGCAGCATTAACAATGTTTTTATTTTATAGTTTTCACACAATATATCAGTAAATACATATTTCTTTGCTTCAAAAATTAAATGCATGGTGTCCAGCTGAGTGGACATTTTTGGAATTCAGCTGGAGTTCCAAAAATGTGGAAAAATAGGTTCATAAGAAAAATTTCAGTTGCATTGTTTTTTTTTTTAATGCTTAAAGACTAATAAAAACCCTCAGGAAAAAAAAAAAAAAAAAAAGATTAAGGTTCTCTTAATTTATGCATGAAAGGGTTAATGTCTTCAGTGTAATTTTTGCATTTCACAAATTCATCCCATGGGCCGTATGTTTGACACTCCTGTTCTAAACCAATAGAATTTCAGTCTATTTTTCTGTCTCTTGCATTTACAACAGCACAACTTCTCAGTGCTGTCAGTGTATATACAGTAGATGTTTTATTCTATACCATCTTTATGTATTATTCAGCTGAGGTCAAGCTTTACATGTGAATGTCAGACATGGATTCTTAACTGTGGCTCCCCGTTTCCATCAAGATCACTTTAGATCCAGACTAAAAAAAGGAGTCTGTATCTATTTCATCTCACTGAGCTCTCACATCTTCAGTTATCCTATCGTATGCACAGATGATGCACAGATACACCAGCCTCTGTTCTCATGCCCAGCAGTGGACCTATATCACAACATGTCCATGAATGTAAGTCTCTACCATGAATAATAGATGAAAGAAACGATCTGTTTCATAATGCAGTGTTTTCTTCCTTTAACTTGCAGCTATTTTTGTGTGAAAAAACCAATACAGTGAAGGCTGAGGAAAAGTGAATCAAAAAGTCTGTGGTTAAATTGAGACTACCCACTAGATGTTTTACTTCTTAATTATTCAATACTGAGCGGTCACTGCTTGTCTTCTGTTAAGAAGCTGCCAATGCATAGTCCGCTCTGAATCAAAGAGATCGATCCTTTACAACAATGTCCTTCAATGATCTGTGTGTGTGTGTGTGTGTGTGTGTGTGTGTGCCACAGCTCCATGGTTAAATTCTCAGTAAGTCTTTCTACAATGTGACTGTTTCTTAGACTATTTACTTCTTCTGCCATGCCTCATTTTGTTCAAAGGGGTTGATGCAAACAGAAGGACACTACACAGTTGTGGCCAAACATTTTGGCAGTGACACAAATTGATTCTTTATGTGAATGTTATTTATTTGCTGATAAAACTCTCAGGAACTTATTAAATGCTTATAATTGTTTTCCCTGTACTTTAGAAAAGTGGGCGAAAATAAAAAATAAGAATAAGAATAATAAAAAAAAACTACAAAGCAGCAGCTTACGAAAATAAAATTTATGTCACCTCTATAACTTTTGGATACAACTGTAAACTGATGCCATATGTTGGTTAGCTACTGACTTGTTTTTCAGAAAAAAACAGTAATAAATAGTGTTCCTTCTTCACCAAGTTGTCATACCAGAATGAAACGTAGACAGCTACAGATGGTATTTGATACTGATCAACTGAGAAAATAACAGTTTCAAATTACTATCACATTTGGTGTGTTCTGGGACCAAGATTTTGTCTTTTCTTAACTTCTCATGTTTCTTTAAAAAGTGTCAAATCAGAAAATTTGAATGTGAATTCATGTCTATAAATGTCATGAATTGGATGTGATGAAATTAGTTACTTTTGAAGCCTTACTTTAAACTTTTTCATTTCATTTTTTAAACTCTTATACAGCATCAGTCATAATTACTGTTTTGACAGGTCTTAAAACATCGATTGGATTATGAAGAAAATCGTACTCTTTGAAGTTGCATGAAGTCAGACTTACTTCAGTTCGACTTTTTAGATCATTTTTTTCCTGGAACATCATATTAATCACTCTGTAAAACACTGGAAAAACACTGAAGTGAAACCAACATGGAATTACTGTCCAAAAAAACTGAATTTATCACCCAACTAGTATCATACAATTTGAAGTTTCACAGTTTGGTGTCACGTCTCCCTCATCAAAAACAAAACAAAACTGTTGAGGTGAAATTTATTTTATTTTTGTTAAGGTTACAGTCATATGATATCTGTAACTACATGTAAGTTCAATGAGGTCTGGCTTGAGAAAAGCACATTTAGTTCCTTGTTGATGTCTGCGGAAAGTAATAAACCTGTTACAAGACAGTAAACTGCATTCATTATAGTCTTAAAAAAGACTTAAGTTAAGATCAGTTAAAATCCTGGACTAAAAACAACAGTAAACCAGTACTCAGTATCATAGCTAGAACTAAAGTTTGCTTGATATGTCATTTACTAAATTTGTTCTTGTACTTTGTTCACTAAGCTTCCAGTCCTTTTGCAGCGTTATCAGCCCACAGTGTCTGCGGACAGTGAACATACTTTATGATGGACTGAAAAAGTGATGCAGACTTGCAGTTCTGTGCAAACCTTGGTGGGTGCAAGCCGTCAAACACTGTCTGACAGAGAGAGTGTAAAAGAGAAATTACAAAACGGAGTGATAAATGTGAGGGAGGAGTGGAGGTTATGACATGGATGGACCCTGTGAGAGATGAGAGAATGGTTTGACAGCAGAGTGCAAGATGTTTCGATTAGATGAATATATTTTCCCTGGAAAGACAGGAGCCTCCGTAGACACCTTATAACTCATTCACTTCATCCCTTTTTCTCAAGGCGCAACTGCACAAAATTGCATTTCACATACAAGTCGTTTATCTTACCTGAGTAAAAACCACCCACTGAAAATTGTCTGCAGCCTGTGTGTTCACTGTGAGTGTGTGTGTGTGTGTTATCGCTCTACCTTTGCGTGAGACCAGATAGTGTTTAAGCCGCTGTGTTTATTTCTGACCAAATTATTAAACCCATAGTGGCTCTAAGCTTCTGGGATGATCACAGTTGTCATCACTGTGGAAATTATTGCAAGATTTTCTATTTTAAAGCAGTCAGGTGTTTTGGAATTTGAGTATGTACACATACAACATTATATATTCTCTGAGTGAGGATGTGGATATAACTTCTGTAGATGTATGATGCAATAAACAGAAAGAAGCATATGAAGTCAACCATCAACATCGGACTGAGAGTCATCCTGCTCCGTCTATACCCGCCTCAAGGAGCAGCATCAATGCTTTTATATGACTGAAAGTGGCGCATAAATCCCAGGATAGGCATGTTTTGTATGATACGGTATGTCTCTTTCCAGTGTTCATTTATTATTCATGTCAATCCATACTTTGAACAAGTGCCTCACAAACAATGGACATTACAAAGACATGGGGTCAGTCTTGTCATATTACAGCAATAAGAATGACATGTACATAATAATGTGTCTGTATGTATTACATTATTATACATTTGTTTTCTCTTTCAAAGAAACACTGAATGTGAAACGCACATGTAAAGTTTCAGTAATCATATTGTTTTTCACATCAAAAACGGTTGTTGATGTTGAAAGTGGGAGAGTTCATTTTGCAAATTAAAAAATAAAAATTAAAAAATGCAGCTTTTCAGATGCAGCAGTCAAGTATTTTTGTCATACTCTTGAGGAAACAACAGAAGACAAATCTAATGAACGTAGTGGAGTATTCACTTTCCTCAGGAGCTGACAAAAAAAAAAAAAAAACTAAACACAAAAGAACAGTTTAAACAAGTGGTTTCTGTTCTCATGTTTATCATGCTAATGCTGCTTCTTGACTGCTGGGCAGCTTTAATCCAATTAATAAATTAAATGTTAAATTAAACATTCGACTATAATTACACTAATGATGATCATAACTGTGGAAGTAATTAAAAACCAGATCTGTCCTGTCCCTTGGGGTGAAATTCTTTTCACAGCAGGGCATTATACAGTATAGAGTGTGTGTCCACTGTTTATATTCATCTATACTCTTTGTCTGATTGTATACTGTTCAGTTGTTTTCCCACATATTCAGTTTGATTGCCTCTTCATGCTGTGGGTTCAATGTCCGCCACCAGGGACAGTTGATGGAGCGTCTCATTAATGACATTTGCCATTAATCAGCCGGAAATCTATAGGCGATTGCTTCAACGTTGCCTATAGCTTTGATTTTGATCGGAGTGATTCATTAGCTGTTTAAAGATATGGAGCCCTCTGCATAATGACATGCTCCCTGCCTCTCATGTTAGCTCATCCCACGGCACTATGCATCTGTAATGTCAGGCAGGAAGGGCAGGCAGGATCAATGTTGGTTCTATAGATAGATGGAGCAATGATCTATGACATCCACAGCAGCAGCTTGAAAGTGAAGAGGCACACTTTTAACACAGGGTCATATTGAATAGTTCGCATTAAATTAAATTAAATTAATCAATCACTCAGGATTTGCTGTGTGTTATATGTGTGTATGTATGCTATGTGTGTGAGATCTTTGGAGAATGTGCTGAAGGGCTGCATACATTTCAGGAAGTGTGTCTTCATATTAGTATGTCCGGTGGCTGGCTGTCCTCTGTGTGATATTGATTGGTCGCATTAGGGAGTCTGTGGGTCAGCATTTCTCAAATGGGGACAGAAGAAGAGTAGGATGGAGGAGGGCAAAGAGGAGGCATGGAGGAATTACTGGAGGGCACGAGCAGATACGATGAGAAAGGAAAGAAGGGGAAGAACGAGGAGAGATGAGAGGACTGAAAAATTAAACCAGAGCAGACTGATGCGAAGGAGCAAATGAAGAAAAGTGGCCGTATTGGTGTTGTTTTGCTCAAATGGCCACAAGCTCAGCCCCACCTCCTCCATACAGTATTGATTTAGTGTGCTTCATCTGGTTAAAGATGACATATTGTTCTATCCTTGGTGCTCCTTGTTTAGGTGTTTATTTACAGTTTACACAGTTTAAGACAATGGCCGTATACATCAATATCAAATAAATAACATTAAGTACTAAACTTGCCCTTAGAGTAAAGTGTTTACTTAACAGAGCAGTGGAATTAAGCGTATTGATCAAATCAGACCCGCTGACCTGACAGCACTCAGTGGCATTTGGCTTTGCGATGCTTTCTTGCGGGTTGTGCTTGCGTTCAACCTCTTACCAAAGGTGACCGAATTAAAGTTTTAACAGACCAACTTTTATTCAGTGGCAGTAAAATATAATCCAGTGGATGGATATTTAATAGTGAGCCTCAGTGATTGACCGTTTTTCCTCAGTTATTTTCAGTAACAGCAGTGTTTTCATTGTAATTAGAGCTTTGATTCAGTATTCATCCTTGTAATCCCAGCTCCATTTCCACTGAGGTTCTTTTGCAAGAAGGGTTTTACTCTTAATAATTTATCACTCGTAAAAGCAATTACAAGACCTTGTACGCTGGAGTTAAATTAAGCTAAATTGCATTGTATCCGTGTTTTTAACAGGTGGCTTTTTGTATTTTTAATGCAGACGTTTTTTTTTTTTTTTTGTTCTTAAATTTTCGCTTTGGTTTGCACGCCAAGATGGAAACCCTGGCATGTCGGCTGTGAACATAACGTAGATGGCTCATGCATAAATTGGACTGTTAGATTATGAAAGAGGAGATTGGGTTAATTTATGACTTGAGCATTCATCTCGTACCATGTAGCGGAGCAGCCTCATCTAACGAGATGGGATGGATTCTCAACAGCTCAGAATTTAGGCTCTCTCCTCTTGTTTCCATGGCAACACAATTACTTTACCCAGGGTGGAAGAGGTTGAGGGTGATAATGCATGTATGTTAAAGTAATGTGAAGGGGCAGTTTTTTATGTTGGGAGGGCAAAAGAGGAAAACAGTGTGCGCTTGTGTCAAATGTATTTTTGTTTTCTAGCGCTTTTTAGCTCATTCTTTACGCAGCAAAGCAAGGCGTTACATCAGCAAGGAGAACATATCATCTGTAGTGGCTCCTAGTTGACCGGTGAAGCTCAGCGACCATGAACTGCAGCCTGGATGACCTTTGGCACACTCGCTTCCCTCTCTACTGTCAAATAAAGGCACAGAAAATGTACACTAAAATGTCTTCAAACATCTGATATAAAAACGGTCATAAGAATGAAATAAATATAGATAGATATATAGATATAGCTCAATTTCTGCAGAAAATAGCTCAAATAATAAGCATCTCAGATCAACCAGCAGACTATAGAGCAGGTTTTTTGGTCATTTACACAAGCTAGTTATTTTTGTATCGAAATATGCTCCAGAATTAACATCCATAAAAAACGTCCAATTAAAAAGCCACAACACATCAGGTAGGGACCACCATGTTTTGCCACCATTCGCTGGCTAATGATCCCTCTGATGTAGTAGCAAAAAATACATCTGTTTTAAGATAATAAGATTATCCTTAATTAGTCCCACAACGGGGAAATTTGCCAAAAGTCCATGTTGCGAGCTTGTTTAGGACGTGGATATTTTAATGTGGGACAATCCTGCACCAACGAAGGAGTGTATTGAGGATGTATATATATATATATATATATATATATATATATATATATATATATATATATATATATAACTTTATTTGTATAGCACCTTTAAAAACAAAGTTTACAAAGTGCTTTGACAGAGGGGACAACAGCAGGATACACGAAGCAAGTAAAAACACTAAAACAGAAGCAACACAATTAGAGAGATGTACGAACAAATTAATAATCAAACAGGATCAAAATTAAAATTGAAATTAAAATTAAAAATTAAAAGTTAAAAAGGGACAGACATCACATAAAAGCAAGTCTATAAAAATGTGTTTTAAGAAGTGATTTAAAATATGATGGTGAGTACATTATTTTCACATGTATCAATGTATAAAAAATTGGAATATCCATCTCATCATAACAGGCACCGACATTTTCACGTGACTCAGAATTATGTGAATTATGGCTATATGTGACTAAATATGAAGAACAAACTGAAAATCAGCAATAAACTAAAAGCGGCTTTGACAGGTACACATCCAATCACAACTTGATCGCTTTATTTCCAAGAAACAAGACCAAATGTCTCACTGTTTCCCACTAAACTGCAATATTAATTTGATGATATAAAGTCAGAGACAAAATTATTTAATTATTTAATGAGTATCATGCATTAGAGTATAGATATGTTTAGACTAGGAAGCTTGTTATTGCTATTAATTATTTAAGGAGAAGGGGTGGGAGTTTCTAAGTTATACACTTATACACTCCTTTTCGAATATGTATTTTATGTCTTAAATGTTTTGTCTGTTGATTTTCTTTTTTTTTTTTACATTCATATTTGAAATAAATACTTCAATCAATCAATCAATAACACTGGTCTACAAGGAAAATGCTTCCAGAATAAAAGTAATGAAATTTTACCACATGAGAGTCACTGATAAAGAAAAATCAAGTAAAAAATGCTGGTTGGCTGAACTTTCCAAGATACAGCCTTGGGTCAAAATGTGAAATTCAAGAATTAACGAGAGAATGGGTTTGACTCAAAAGGAATATTTGTCTCAGAGCTACAAGATCTACTTCAAAACACTGTCTGCACATTAGAATACATTCACTTTACAGGTTCTGTTTAGTGGAAGATTTATAAAACTATTATATAAATTTACATAAGCCAATATATATGTGTAATAACACCTAATTATATACCTTGAAAACATCAGCAAACCGGCACTTTTGTCATTTATTTTCCAATTAATCTTATTGAAATACGTAACATTTAGCACATTTAATCTCTGAAGCAAATCATTTCTAAAAAATTGTAGATCAGTGTGATTAGAGCTGACAGTAGCATATTCAGCACCTGGTTTTAATTAATTTTATTAATTTAATTTTATATATATTTCCCCCTCATTTATTTACTTGAAAATTGTTTAATTAGCAGGAGTGGACCTTATGTTGCACAGGGTTGGAAAACCTTTACTCAAACAATTACACGCTCATTGGCTCTTAAGGTCATACAGAAAATGAAATGAAAAAATGACAAAAAAGAAAAAAGTAGTGACTGGGAAACAACACCAATCAT
Source organism: Sphaeramia orbicularis (assembly GCF_902148855.1). Classification (NCBI taxonomy): domain Eukaryota; kingdom Metazoa; phylum Chordata; class Actinopteri; order Kurtiformes; family Apogonidae; genus Sphaeramia; species Sphaeramia orbicularis. The sequence continues at coordinate 51,044,001 of NC_043959.1, forward strand.
CCCTCTCAGTCATTAGTTATGACCCACTAGAAGTCTGTGGTACTGTACAGGGTGGGGAAGCAAAATTTACAATATTTTGAGGCAGGGATTGAAAAACAGTGTATGACCAATTAGTTTATTGAAAGTCATGAGAATTTATTTGCCACAAGAAAATTGACATAATAGAAAATGTTTTTATTCTATGTGTCCTCCTTCTTTCTCAATAACTGCCTTCACACGCTTCCTGAAACTTGCGCAAGTGTTCCTCAAATATTCTGGTGACAACTTCTCCCATTCTTCTTTAATAGTATCTTCCAGACTTTCTCGTAATAGTTTTGCTCATAGTCATTCTCTTCTTTCCATTATAAACAGTCTTTATGGACACTCCAACTATTTTTGAAATCTCCTTTGGTGTGACGAGTGCATTCAGCAAATCACACACTCTTTGACGTTTGCTTTCCTGATTACTCATATGGGCAAAAGTTTCTGAAAAGGTATGGATAATAGTGTTAGGTATGATTATGACATCAATATATGTTTGGTTTCAAAACAATTGACATAGTGCCTGCTGAGAAAAAACAACTAAATGTTCATTGTAAATTTTGCTTCCCCACCCTGTATATGTTGGAAAATACAACTGTTGCCCTCTGTATTTTCTTGTTTTTCTCTGTTTTGCTGTGTTCAGTGTTTCCTAGACCTGAGATTATGTTTTTCTCAGCCATTAACTGCATTGCACATATTGATGACAGGACAGTGTAAAAACTTAGTGTCTCTGGTAACACTGCTGTTTGGTCTTGTCTCATTTGCAGCAGGTGAATGTGTCTGCAAGACACCGCTCACTGTCACTTACCTCTTGGAGGACGCTTCAGCTGTATTCCCTCAAAATGTGGAATCAGGGAAGTGTGACTGTATTCATTTGTACTTTACCACCTATCCACTTCGAGACAATCAGAAAATTTACTGTTCTACTTCTTCTGTACTTTTTTCTCACTAATGCCGCTTCCTCCCCTCATTCATTCTCTAACTAGCTTGACCACTGCCGCTCGCTTTTTTTTTTTTTTTTTTTTTCATAAATATATTTATTGTTGTTTTCATTGTTTTATAAGAACAGGCAACAAACCCACACATCAAAACAATCCCTACCATCCCCCACCCCCCACTCACACAATAGCACCCACTCCCAGTTAGAGCTGCACAATATATCGTGTGAGCATCATCATCACAATGTACATGCGTGCAACAGTCACATCGCAGGTCCTGCAGTGTAGGGGGCAAATTAACTCAACTTATTCTCATCTTATTTCCACCTGGGTACCTGACACATACTACGCACAGTGATCCACCAGTCACAATCGCCACAAGAGATAACAACTGATTTGTTTGACCATTTATGTCGGCACCACACAGCTATTATATCCTCCTGAGTATTTTTTCATATCGCAATATATATCGCAGGGTTAAAAAAAAAATCGTAATGTCAGTTTTTTCTTTTTTTTTTTTTCAACTATATTTATTGAACATTTTCAATGAACACAACAGACAGTATATCAATTTGTAACAGTCAATGCGCAATCAAGAATGACATATCTGACTGTCAACACCCATCCCTTCCCACCCACCCAACCCACAGGCCAAAAAATAAATAAATAAATAAATAAATAAATAAGGAAAAACATAAAAGAAAATCAAAAACAGAAACCATAAATAATAATAAAGCAACTCAAATCGTAAAAAAAAAAAAAAAAAAAAAAAAGGTAGTATAGTATACAGAAATAAGAGAAGAAAGGAAAAGACTACATATAATTTCTCATTCACTCCTTTCCTCTCCTTTCCCCTCTTTCTCAATGATGTTTAATCATCTATATTCTGAGGAAAATTTAAAGAATCGAAATACCGTAAAAATGGATCCCAGGTGGTAAGAAATGATTTAATTGAGCCTCTAGAAGAGAATCTCAATGTCAGTTTTTTCTATTATCATGCAGCCCTGCTCCCAGTGCAACAAAATATACTTGACAGACACAACTTAATTGTCTATACAGAAAAGTCATTTATAAATACCAAAAAAGGTGTCCAGATCTTATAAAAGTCTTTAATCTTTCCTTTAGCCAGGTACGTCAGCTTGTCCAGGTTAGAAGACATTTCTTTAATCCGTTGGTTTGGCTCGTAATAAACAAAAAATTTAACAGTTTCCTTTTTCTTCCGATTACTTGAAAGTGCTCAGGGAAGATGTGCAAAATCCACAGGGATAATATATTCTATAAATCTATAAATTAACTTAAGAGTCTCTTTCCAAAAAATTCTGAAGTTTCTTGCAGGCCCACATATAATGAAACAAAGTACCTATTTGCCACTTGCTTTTTGAGCGGAGAGCCCTGGCAAAGTTTCAAGTGTTTAACAACCACCAAACACAAAAAGTTACATATTATACCTTCAAGTAACAAGTCTTTTAGTCTCCAGCATGATGTTTCAATCATAAGGCACTACATATAATTTACCGTTCACTTATACTCCCTTATATGTCATATTGTGTGGGAGTGTGGGGTTCGACATATAAAACAACTGTAAATACTATAGTCCTCCTACAAAAACGAGCCATACGTGTTATTAATAAGGCCGGTTACTATGAACATACTAACGAATTGTTTATGAAATCCCATATTATGAAATTTAATGATTTGATTTACTATAAAATAATGCAAATAATGTATAAAGCCAAATTAAAGTTACTCCCCGTCTGTGTACAAAGGTTCTTCTCAACACCAGTCTAAAGATGTTTGTAAATTTGTTGCACAAAAAAGCTAAAAAAAAGAGACAAAAAGAAGATGTATATCTGTTGTTGGAGTTAAACTATGGAATGAGGCCAGCATGGATTTAAGAATGTGTAGCCCATTTTTGATATTTAAAAAAATGGTACGTAAGGCAATTTTTGAAGGATACAATTGTTAAGCTCTAATAAGTAATAGGTAAATTGTTTATTTTTGATTCTACATTAAATTACCATTAATTCGGGGGTTAAGTTTTCACCTTTTTATGTTTCGCTTGTTTGTTTGCTTGGATACATTGTTTTTTTGTTTTTGTTTTTTTTTCTTTTTCCTATATTGGATGCTGGGTGGCTGAATTTGTTATGTATGACAGGCATTAATATAACCATTCTGCTTCTGCCTGTACCTTTTCAGTCATTAACGTGTTGGTAATGTTTGTAATGTTTGAAGTGTTGTTGTTGACACTGGTTGTATTATTATGTAATGACTGAATAAAGAATTTCATCATCATCATCATCATCATCATCATCATCATCATCATATTTAACACAATGGGCTGTTTTTTTATTTAAGATCAAGTAAAACAACTGTCCTATGTGTGTTATTTATCTCCATAAAAATAACTAACCACTGGTGAGGATTAAAGACCCTTAAATGGACAGTGACACTGCTGTATGCTCATTTTAATGACCACATTGGTCCCCTAAAGCATAAGACAGTTAAATGTCCTGAGGGACGATGGATAGGGTGGAATATTTACTGATTATCTGTCACTTGAGATCATCATAGATTAAGTTCAGTGCGAGAATATAAATGAAATCAGTTTTGCTTCCCCGCTTGGATTTATCTCACCTCTTTCTCAAATGTGCTGTTGTATTTCACTGTCCAGAGCAGGAATTATGTGGAGGAGATTTGTAACTTTATGTCAACCCTCTCAAGCAAATTCATCATCATAAAAATGAAAATAAACATGATGTATTCTGCACGTGCAAGGTGTGAGCGTCCCTTTCATCCGTTTACTTTAATCGCCTTTTTGTGTTGCCCTCTTTCAGCAATGTCAGCCTCCTAAATGCTGCAGGTAAACAGAAGTATCTCTCCCTCTCTAACCTTTACCTCCATGCAGTCACCTCTAGGGGCTCTCATTTCACATTTGACCTTTACTTTCCCTCTCAACTAAATTGTCCACCAGAAACGTGAACCTTTGTAAAATGAGACGCCCCCGGGGAAGTCATGATGCCAACCTGCAGCCTGGGTTTGTGGCGTCTGTCTGCAGAGACGAGTAAAGCAAGTGGTAAAGGAAGAAAACGGAGGAAAAAATACAAGAGGAAATGGGTTAATCAAAGCCGACGGGTGCACGGAGATACGTGTGTGTGTCTTTCTGTCTGTCACTACATGTGTGTGTCTATGTCTGTCTTTGTGTATACGTGCCTCAGGAGGGCTGTTTGCTCGGGGACAGGGGGGCTCTCAGGATGGATTCGTCAAGAGCCAGGGGCTGTGCTGTGCACCATTAGGATCAAGATTGCTATTTCAGGATGCTACCTGCTGAGGGATGTACTCTGCTCACAGTTTTGATGGCCTCTCCGCCCAAAGTCCATTAAAAAAGGCAAAGATGGCCTGCACTGCTGCATAATAACTGGAATGGGACCTATTTTTGGAAACTGACCTGAAGTTTAGACAAATCTAGACATTTTTTTTTAAATCAAACTATTATATCTTTCAGTTTATCAGTACTCTTCATTAGACAATTGTAATATTTTATTTGCAAAGAACTCATAATGTTTTCTGTTCCTGGATCCTAATTTGACACTTGTTTCCTATTAATCCAGACTCAAAACTCACCTATTTAGAATAGCCTACCCCCCATAAGCTCTACTCTCCATTTTACAACTTAATTTCTATATATAGTAATCATTTGTTTTAATCTGTTTATTTCTTTGTATTTTATGGATTGTTTGTTTTATCTTGTTGTACAGTGTCCTTGGGTGTCTTGAAAGGCGCTTATAAATAAAATGTATTATTATTATTATTATTACTGTGCCAATGTTCATGAGCATACAGAAACAAATTGTCATGGGATAGTCACGTTTTACAAATGCAAAGTAAGATTTACAAGTGTGTATAATATTTGTTCATTTATTTGGGGTGATTATATTTGTTATCCCAAAATACCCAGTAGTATAAACTCAGCTCATATACTATTTCAAATGCACAACATGAATAAATATTATTTTGAGGACATCTTTTTAACTTGCATCTTCACAGATATGATAATTTTTTTGCTTTCAAAAAGCTATGCTGTGCGCACAAATGTCAAAAGATATTTGTGACATTCTTTTGCATTTATTTATAGCCTGTTGTATGGGCAGAACAGTGTGTGTGTGTGTGTGTGTGTGTGTGTGTGTGTGTGTGTGTGTGTGTGTGTGTGTGTGTTGCTTTTAGGAATAAGGAGTCAGCATCTTCGGCTGGATTTGACTCCCACACAAAGGGACACTGTAGTCACCTCTGAGGCCTGTGGGGTTAAAGGTCACATCAAGCTGTAAATTAGCTGCAGAGTTATGTACATATATAATAGAAGTGCTTAACCAGCCGTGAAACAGCTTGAATAATTACTTTATACTATTGAAAAATGGTGCTTTTAGTAAATACATATAATGACATTATTACCTCCGCCAAGAAGGTTACGTTTTTGCTGGCGTTGGTTTGCCTCTCTGTTTGTCTGTTTGTGTGCAAGATAACTCAAAAAGTTATGGACGGATTTGGATGAAAATTTCAGGAAATGTTGATACTGGCACAAGGGACAAATGATTAAATTTTGGTGGTGATCGGGGTGGGGGTGGGGGGTGGGGGGGTACTGATCTGCCATGGCGGAGGTCTGCGCTCTCCAAGTGCTTTTCTAGTTAACAAGTGTATTTATTAAAATTCTACAAAAAAGGAGTAATTAATAAATGTGAAGATTAGTCTCAGAAAATATTTCAGTCTCTTGTGAACCCTTCTGATCTGATTAACTGAACCACTGGATTTAACCCTTTCATGCATGAATTATGAGAACCTTAATCATGATCCCCCCCCCCCCCCCTGTTTTTATTCCTCTTCAGGCATGAAAAAAAACAAAAAAACAAAAAAAAAAAACAATTGACAGCTTTTTATGAGCATATTTTTCATGGAGCTGCAAAAATGTCCACTCAAATGGATACGATGTGTTTAATTTTTGAAGCAAAGAAACATGTATTTACTGATATATAGTGAAAACTATAAAATATAAACATTTTTAATGCTGCTAATCTGATGTTTTCTCATATTTAAACATACTCTAATACTAGTAATTACTCACTTCATGGAGATAATATACAAAAAACCCATTTTGTTTAAAGAAAAAAATGATCATTATTGTCTAATAACAATTGATTTACACTCAAACATATTACTGCAGATCAGGTTTATCAAGAACAGCAAAGTTACATATGCATAAGTGTCCACTGTGTTGGCTGATATGGAACTAAAACAACAAAACCCATGAATATACAATAGAACAGCTGTAGAATAGCTGTCCACTGTAGTGACCACTATGCATGAAAGGGTTAATTTACATCTTATGATTTGATAAATGTATTTTTGCCAAATAATAAATGAGCTAAATGGACAATCAGAGACAAGATTGTATCCACTTAGATCATTTCCACCATGCAGAATAATTCCCCACTGTTGTGAATACATTCAACAAAACATAGAATATATAAATAAAATCCTTGGATTCATGTGGATTCATGTTTCTGTCATCAGCTGTTTTGAACTTTGATGTAATTTCATTGTTGGTACCGTCAGATCTATTATCAGACTCAGCATGAACAGATACATTAAAAAGGACTGAATGTACAATGAGTGTAAATACCAAATCTGACATTACTATGAACACAACTGAGGTCAGGAACATCCATTAAATATGAGGGATTTAGAACTGAAGTGGAAAATATGCTCTCAGTTCAGCATCGTCTTCCAGATCAGCAGGAAATTGCTGAAATATTGTTGCAATAACTACCTTAATTTGTGATAATGTCACAAAAATGTCAAGAGGTGCCAAGTCCCAAGGGTTAAGAATTACAGTTTCCAGATTGTGATCCAGCTCACAATCTAGAGTCTGACCATCTTGCAGGTGGACTGAGATATCGTAGATTTACTTTACATGAAATATGCAGACAGTCAAAATGTAATGTGTGTTTTTTTGAGCTGAATTCTATTGACAGACATATAGACCAATGGGTGTGATTTCAGTAGCCTCATGTGTACAAGGGTTAAAATATCCTCCAAATCTGAACTAGAATTTTTCCAATATTTTTAATCATACAGGAGTCAATATAAGAAATGTGTACCACCATAGTGCAGTACACCTATGTGGCCACTAGTAGCGCTTATGTTACAGTAATAGAAAAGCACAGGGTCTCTTTTCCTGTTTAAGAAAAGGGTCAATGACAGGTTTTGTCCTGCAGAGGGCAGAGTTTCACCACTAAAGAAATACTGAGGTTAGGTGGACCAATGACCCACACAGCACTGGTCTCCATTTTAACCGCCTAAGTGGAGGAGGAGTTTTTTTTTTTTCATAAATTTCATGCAATCTGTACATCTGTCTGCATGTGTTTTATATTTACTTTACATATGTTTGAAGCCTTTTCAAAGCACTTTGACTGAGTTGTGGACAGCTAGAAAAAAAGAAGTGAATTCAAAAGACTCATGCGGACGTTTCATCAAATACCGCACCATAAATCATCACACAAAACAATATGAATCACTTCTCTTTTATTTATTTTTTCAGTTTTCATTATGTTCCGTACAGTCTGTATTGCCACATATATTCTCACAGTCTTTTGTTATTGAATATAAATGAGCAAAGACATGAAACCACATCTCATTGTTGGGGATAACAGTATCTTTTCCTTAAACTTCTGTTAGATCTTCTTGTGGCTGCTTGCACTGTTGTGGCTCCCTCTGTGGCTTCATGGGCAAAGCAGATGCCAGAAAATTTAATTAACTGAAATCGACATTCCAGAAAGGCCCACTGGGGATCTTACTGCCAAGCAGAGTGGCAGATCTGAGTCGCATCAGAGACACAGGGAGTGAGACACATAGAGGGAAGTGGGCACACATTCATCTCAAGTCTTATTGGCCAACTAGTATTTGTCAGTGCAACAGATCATATTTATGTTGTTTCTGATCAGAAGAATTTGCAATATTAGTTTTTATTTGGTTTTGTTATAAATGTCACCCCCCCCCAAAAAAAAACAAAAAAAAAAAACACTTCTATTATAATAGTGTGCAGAAATGTGTGCACTGGATAAGATCGCATTGGACAAAATGTTCTCAGGTGTTGTTCTTGTACTGTTGATAGAACAAAAAGGGAAGATGGGAGATATGAACTCAGCATGTGTGCTCTTATTTATGAGGCTGTGTCGAGCCTTAGCTGGAGATGTTTCATTAAAATAAGAGGCGAGCAGCAGGGGAGGACTGATCAGTCAGGTGATAGGGATTTTGTCATCCATGGGTCAGCAACTTTTCTTGGAGCCTGCCAGATGAATTAACTGCTCACTTCTTTCTTTAACTGTATTTATTCTGTTGCATTTGGCCTTGGATTTTATCTTTTTGCGCAGCCTTTGTATTGCTTCTTTGTAGAAACTGAGAGTTGTCTGCCTAGTGTCTTGAGCTGCCAGTTCAGTCAGGCTGCAAAGAATAAAGATGCTGGTTCATTTTTTTTTTGTTTTTGTTTTTTTTTTCCTTTTTTGCCGCCTAGCTTTCACCAGTGAACCCTGTCATAGTAGCCCTGTTCAGTGAAGCACCTTCAGACAATATATATTCCTGGCTTGGTATCAATGGAAGCTCCCTCAAGCCTCAGTGATGCTGCCAGCAGATTAGCTGTCCTCATATCCCTGCATCCCTGTTATTTCTCCGGCTTGTTTTCTTTTAATAAAGCTGGCTGGCCTCCTTAGTCCTGAATCAAGCTGGCAGACAGACAGGCAGACAGGCAGCCAAGGCAGGTGGGCAGGAAAAACAGGTAGAGATGGTGTGGTGAGAGACAAATAAACGCCAGACAAACTGGGTGGAGAGGAACATGAGAAAGACGTGCTGAGTGGGTGCTGGAAAAGGTCGACACAGAGGTCGTAACACTGCAAAGCCGCCCTGTGTCGTGCAGCCACAGTGAACGTGACAACTCCTTGACGTTGTCGCTTTTGATCCTCTCTTCTCTGTGTGAGGAGCTGGAGTCCTGTCACTGAGACTGGCAGGCAGACACACTATTACCCACACACTAAAAATACTCAAAATAACGTCAACAGTTTTGGTTGGTAAATATTGATCCAATTATCATCCAAGTTGTTGATATAGTCTGCTTTGTTGCAACAGATTAAATTGAACCATATGTTGTTGTGTTGTGATTTTCTGGGGAGGCAGCTAAATGTATTTGTGCCCCACCAAGCTCCTCCTCTCAATAACAGCAACTCAGTTATCATAGCTGCTGATGGTTTATCCCTAATGGCAACCCATAAATAAAGTAGCAACCAGTGGAGAGAATTGATTTCCAGAAGCAGGGTGGAGATTTATGCTCTGAGTCTGACTCTGCTGCAGTTCAGTATATCATTCTTTCTGATATGTTTTACCCTTCATCTATTTTTTCCAGTCAATCACCGACTGTAACCCAGAACAGAGTGTGCTTTCTTTTTTTTTTTTTTTGAGATTCTAACAATATGCCAAAGCTCTTTCTTTTCCTCTTTGATCTGGTCTTGGTTTATCTTCTCATTTGATTCGTCCATGTGCTCTGCTCACCTGGCCTGGAGCAGCAGCAGATTTATTTTTCTGTCAGTCTGTCCATCTCTCTCTGTCTCGTATTCTCTCTCTCTCTCACACACACATACACGTTTTAGTAATCCTGAGGAAATTGACTCTAATAGACGTGTATCTGACTTTCTGGAATTTGCTCCTTTTGCTGATTTTCTGTTTGAGTGGGTTAGGCTACAGATGTGAGCAGTCTTATGGCTTCAGTACATTTAGAATAATGAAGATTGTACTGAGGAAAAAATAATATGTAGTGAACAAAAATGTTTAACATTCTTTTTATAAATTGCTACTAAATGCCGCCCAAACACCAAATGTATTTACATTTTCTCTCCTGTGTGTTTTGCCGGTTATATCTCTGTGACCTTAGACAGTGCATTGATCTGACCTTGTCTGATCTGCATGTTTATAATATTCCTATAATCCAACTACACAGCTAGATATGGCTGTGCTTGCTGCAGATTTCCAGACTGTGTGGCAGATGTTTTTCACTAGTGTTCATGCCTATATGCTGGTCCACTCTGCTGTGGACACCCAGGTGCTTGGAGCACTAGCAGACATAACAGACCTGAGTTTATTAATGTTGTTCATTTCCTCTCATCTGCTCTCCTCTAGCCTCCTGGCTGCTCAGCTCTCCAGTCCAACATTCCACACACTCCACTGGAATTAAGGGAGAGGCCTGCGGTGAGGCAGGGAGCGAGCTCAGGAATGTCTCTGTTATCACAGGGAGAGAGGATGGAGGGAGGAAGGGAACAGGAGGTCAAGCCAAAGGGCCCCTGTGTTGTTAGGCCATCTTCAGTCAAGACTGCTGGAACTGTGAGGGTCTCCATCATCAAAGCTTTGATCACTACACAGATATGCGCCTATAGGCTCATATTTCCACAGAGGTGCATGCCTATGGCCCAATCGGAATCTAATTTTAGAGCTGCTGCTTTTTAAATCGATATCTCCTCTCCTATCAGTGGCAGTGTCATGTAGATTATCTCACGGCCTTCACAGATGTCACACCAGGTTGGCTCTGCTCTCAGTCCCCAGTGTGCGCTGCCGAGGATCACCCGGCTTTACTCACACAGGCAAATGCACTGACTTGCAAACTGCTTGTGCATGCAGAGGGACACATACTCGGGCAAAAACCTCCCACCAGGTTAACCTTAGCTGGAGTCAGAACGTGTGCAGGCATATGTGTGGTGAGTGGACACGAGAGGCTTTTCTGTTTCATTAGCACAGAGCTAAGCATATGTGTTTTGGAAGATATTTGTTTTGTTCGTTGCTCTGTTATGGTTTGAGTTATGTTATGTCTGTTTTCTGGAGGAAGATAAAGTGTGATGTTTATTACATCAGTAAAAAGATATGTGTTGCTTTGTTTGTCTCTCGACTGAGAATTAATCACAAAAGGCCTTGGTTCATTCTTTAAATCATACTCGTCATTAATTCACCGTTCTGTTGTTGAGCAAACAGTTTTATGTTGTGAACTGTCGCCAGTATCGTCTGCGTTGTCTTCATTTTACAGTCACTCTGGTTATGTAATTAAAAACATTGATGACAGTAAATTAGATATGGAGAACAAGAGTGAAGAAGGTTTAGAGTTTATTAAAGCAAATAAAATCCAGTGTAATAAAAAAAAAAATAAATCCTGTATGACCAGATGAGACAATGGATAAGCAAATCTAAGTTTCTTGTATCTGTTCCATTTTCCTTCCACCTCAAAACGATGTGTATTCAGTGTTATGGCATTTTGTTCCCTTTTATTTCATCCAGTTCTGCTCATATAAGAATATAATAACTTAAATGCAGCATACACATTTCTACTCAAAAATATATGAACCTCAATCCCTCTGACTACATTAAACATTTAAAGGCAAAATGCGTATAACTGCGTGTCAGACATCTGCCACATTAGACCTAGCCACTGCAGACCTTCATTTTTTGTCATGAAAAAAAAAGAAAAACAAGCATTACTTAGCATGAAGATTATGCATAATGTCCAGTCTTTCTCACGGCAAGTGCGGTCCTATAAAGCTTCTATATAATGCCTGCTGTACACTATGAGCTCCCCTTGGAGGGACTGCAGTGTGAAATTTGCCATTTAATCTTGTCCAAGCACGATGTCATGTAGCCTATATAGAAATACAAAGAGGATTATTTCCATCCTTTTACTATTCCTGTGTTAAACCATTCTAGAAAAGCTCTGACATGTAATATATCAAGGATTACTTACAACACCTGAATATTATTTGCATCTCACATGTTACTGATAGTCACATTTCTTAATACATCTAAATATATATTTGAGCGATTTATTTTTCTATGTGAAACTCCAGTCTGGGGTTAAGTGATGTGATTCAGATTGGGTTCTGGTATAAAATGCTGTTGTCTTGCAGAGTCCTAGTGTGTCATACTATCTGACCTTCCCATGGGACTGCTGCTCTTGCACATTACACAGTGACTAACAGCATGACAACAGAACTAATCACAGCCTTGTAGCTGTGGTCTGCATAATGTTCTCTATGATATGCTCTGTAATTAAAGATATGCATGTTTCATTAGTAGAACACAGAGGTTGGACAGCAAAGAGTCCATGTGTTTTCACCTTTTGTCACCATGTCTTGTGTCCCTGCTAAATTACTTTTACAAGTATAAGGTTCATGTCTGTAGTTGGATTTTTTAAAGCATTTGAACCTTACTGATGCAGTACACTCAATGTCACAAGCTTTTAAGAGTGAAAAAAATGTGAATTGCCCTTGAAAATGTCAAACTAATCATTACGATGACATTACAGCAACCATCTCTTAGTAAGTGCTTATGCATGTACTGAGGTTTTTCCTGTCGATATCACTGCTATAAATGCAGTCGTATCTAAATAAGCCGGGCTTCTTCCGCTTTATCCGGTGTTGTTGACTGTAGTCTGGCTTAGCTGAATGTAAAACCTATAATATCCATGGTAGGAGAATTTAACTAGCTTGACGGCTTGGTATGAGCAGTAGTGTGTGTTTTTTTCCCTGGTGATGTCATCTCAGAGGAGTTGCTTCCACGTGTTGTTTACTGTACCTGTCACATGGTTAGGCCAGTGGCAGTAGTTCACCTGAGGGGCCCCAGGTGATACCAGAACTGAAGGCAAACATAGGCAGATAACATCTTCATCCAACACTGGTGGTGGTTCAGCAAAAGCAAATAGAGCATACCCATTCTGAATTTTACTGCAGGTTGTTGTTTTTTTTTTTTCCTACTGTTTTTGCCACAGGAGGTTTACTACCTATAGAGCATTCATTTTCCACTGACCTAGTATGTCCTTAGTGACACTTTGGTTGCTAATTGGGTGCTAATTTTTTTTTTTTAAAGAAACGTAAAAGTATATTTGTACATTTCTAAATATTTAGCAGATGTGAACATAAATAAAAGCACCTTCCCCACTTGTGTCGAAACATTGCGTCCATGATAACAGCCTATACACTGATTTTAATATGAATGACTTATTTTCTTATTTACTTTTCTTCAAAAATCCTTCTGCTCAGTCCTCAGTTCCTCTTTTCTGCTCCTCTACATTAGCGACAGTGTACAAATCAATCTACTGTCAACATATTTCAACAAATGACCATTTCCAAGTACAACATTCTCTCCTTTAATACACACTTTAGATCAGCAGTATACAGATACAGATGAACTTTATTCATCCCCAGGGAGATATTCAATATACATGAAAATACGTGAAAGTAAAATTTTGCACAGTTGATGTAAAACACATTTTTGTTGTGCATTATGAATTACAGACTCGTACATTTAATCAGATTATGACTGCATGTCAGGCTGTACAGTTATTATATAATTATATAGTTATTATATAAATACAGTTCAGTGTGCATATGGTGACAGTTTTTGTATTTAAGTTTGCATAAAAAATAATTATAACACAATAATCACAATAATAAAGATCATAATAATTCACACATTGTGCACATTGTGTAAACCTTTACATTGTCCAAAACATCATTTGCTGTCTCCTGTTTGAAGTCAAACCAATCCCTTTAACCTATGGAGGAAACGTCTGCATGTGCACATTCAGTTACTGCTCACGTACTGTATGAGGTCATTGGAATTGTCTATATACTGTAGAATGGGCCACTGTAAATCCCCGCTCACTGCGCCGGTCAGTCCTGACCCAGCCCAGGCCCCCAGACCCCATCCCCAGAGTGGTGGCTCAGACTGGCTTTTAGGTCCGCTCCCTTTCTGCTGAGTTCATCAGGCTGGTCCTTTGAGCAGAGAGCCATCCCACTGCCTTGTGGCTCTTTCTTTCTTTTCAGGCGACAAATGTGCTAAAACAGCACTCCATAATCACTTGGTATTAGAGGCCGTTGTGTTGGGCATTAGTGGTTAGAATTGACCAGTGGGACGTTATAAAAATGAGTCTGACAAGAGAACACCAAAGCTGATGAGTCTGGATCCTGGCACTGGACGGCTAGAGGATTAGTCAGCTAACACACTGGCTGGGGCTTCTGCAGGGTCGGGTCCCATCGCATCTCATCACCACCGGGCTTGAAGCTGCCCCTGTGGCTGCTGCGTCTCCATCCACTTCTGTTGCTGGCTGGTCCGGGCTCCCATTTTCCACCACTTCTCCTCCCTCTGATCTCCTGAAAACTAAACCGCTTGTAGGGTCCTACCTTCATGGGAGGAGCTTATCATTTGTTTAGGGCAGAAGGGGTCGAGGGCTATTGGGTCTGATTCAGGGTAGAGATGTTAACATAGCAAAGCTTTGTCTAATTATCTATTTTAAATCTCCGGTGTTTTTTTTTTCTTTTTCAGATAAACATGAAGTTGGTGCATACCGTTTAGAATTAATTCACAGGAGGCTGTTTAAACACAAACATACTACAAACCATATCTACACATTTACCCCTAGCATGTAAACTCACACTGAGGAAACATGTTTGTACAGTATATGTACAGTAAAGCCAATCTGTTTTTTCACAAACACAGTTAGAGCTTTGGCATATGATGTTGGATATGAGTCATTTCATATTCAGACTAGTAAACCATAATATAATCATAAGGTAGCACATTTTCTGTAAATTCACTAAATAAATACATTTCTGTGAAATGACCACAATAATAATAATAATAATAATAATAATAATAATAATAATAATAATAATAATAATAATAATAATAATCTTTATTTATATAGCACTTTTCATACATTAAAACTGTAGCACAAAGTGCTTAGTGCACAAGGAAAGTCTTATTCAACATTCTGCATTATATGCTCAACAAATAATAATCACTCACATATTTGGCTATTTTTCACCTGTATAATTTTTGTGCAAATGTTCAGTTATGCATGTAAGTTAAAATATTAAGTATACATGATATATGGCAGATCAGAGGGTAAACTTTTTCAGCATTAGTGAAAGTAAACATAAGACTGAATATATAAAAAAATTCAAATATACAAGGGAACTGGATGGATGGTAGAAAACAAATATGAAAACAGATGTAAATATGGATAATTTTCACTTAAGTGTTTAAACTATGGCAGAGAAATAAGATTTAAAACATAAATCTCATGAAAGAAGACAACATGAGGTGGGGAATAATTGAAAACATGTCCAAATGACAAAAAAAATTAGATGATGACATCACAAAAGAAATGGTATAATATGGAACATTTGATGTATTCCTATGGTTTGCACAATGTATACTGTCATATATCACAACGCTATAATGTATAATATGCGTCACTGCCAAAATGAAATTGATTTGATCTAGAGCATAAGCGATTATCCCCTCTTTCATTTAATCTGTCTATATTTACACACAACAGTTACCACAGATTCATTTATGTCATTAGCACTGGGCTATTAAATAACATTAACAGAACAGTGACTTTCGTTTTTGAGCTAATTCAATCGATTTCTACAAAATACCAGCTGCTTTCGTCTAACAGGCACTTTCTGGCCTGAGCTGTTCAACCTCTCCTGGGGCAGAAACAGAGAGAGAGAGTGTGTGTCTGTGTTTCTCTGGAAGATCACGCTGTTTCCACCCCTTTGCTCAATGCCAGCAGCTTCATACTGTTGGAATGTAACAGTAACAGGCAGTACCATGGTAAGAGCCACTGACATAGGGCTGGGGGTGGGGGGTGGGGGGCTGGGATGCAGGTCTGTCATCAGCATACAGCACTGTTCACTGGACATTTTCCCTTTCATTTCACATTTGTGGGTCAATACACGACGGTTCAACCAGTTTCCTCTGCCTTTTCACTTCTCATCTCTTCTTTTTGAAGCCTTTCCCTCCTAATTTACACTCATATTAATCTTATCTTAAGTACTTTCTGTTTCTGTCTTCTCTCATGGTTTCTCAATCCCTTTGTCAAGCCTCACTCACCACTTTTGCTCTGTTCTCCTCTCATGTTTTTATCCCACTGCCTCTCTTATGCATTTCTGTTCTGCTTTCTTTCTGTTTTCTACAACTAACTTTCATCGTACTGTGTTCAGTGTCCCTCTAATGTGTTTCCCATAGCACCATGCTGTGGAGGATGTAGCCTGCTGACCTTCGTTTGATATTTTGTAGTTTTTGGTGTGGTTTTTCTTGGCATCTACATCATTTAATTGTGTCGAGCCTCTAGTTACTACTCCTTACTGTAATATTGTAGTGTCAACTATGCAGCTAAGAATCAAAGGCACATTCAGCACTAGAATATCTTATAAAATCTGAGTCTTAGGTCACATTTAGTTGTCTCAACAAGTCCGCACCCGACTAGAAATGTTTCACCCTTCAAAGTATTTTAGTTTGCTGTTTCTTCTACTTTGTAACTCCATTGCAGATTCTCTCCTGTGACCACAAATAGTAGAATCAGAGGCTTTTTGTTTCTTTTTATTAAATATTGAACAGATGCAGACAGTTTCTTTTTTTAAGTCCAAAGACTGAGGTTTTCCTGTGCTGCAACATAGTCAAAGTGTAATACTGGTTTCACACAAAGCTATGAACCCAGCGACATTAACAGTACACAAAGGTTTGTCATCAGTCTTTACATGAGTAGAGAAGGATTGCATCACGCTTGAATACACACTTATATACTGACACTAGCCTCCTTTCGGTGCTGTAACTTCGAGCCAGTGAATAAGGTGCATTTAGCTTTTACTTTTTTAAATTAAGACTGATTTCCACTATAGTATCTGTAAAACAAGCATACGCACACTTTAGTTATTCTTTTTTTGACATCCATCTAAAATTAGAGCTCTAAAAATGATAAGTGTACATGTTTTTTTTTCTGTAAAGTACAGTACTTGAAACTGCAGTATGATTGCATTACAGTTCTCATGGCTTAGACAACAGTGTTGATTCGTAGGAAAAGAGTGGTCCTGCTCTATTCGCCAAACTGTAAAATAAATCATCACCCTGATATAAGGAACTGCATTCCCAGGGCATGGCAGTCTGAAATCTGCAGTTGCTCCTTGTATTAGACTTGTAAATCTTAACTCTTCCTTGAAATTCAATTACATGCCACTTAGGGTATGTGTCAAATGGCACTTAAATGTCTGCTCTGTGCTGTCGACACTGTAACTTAAGCCGCAGCTGTCGGACTGACCAGGTCATAATTCTGTCTCTCAGTGTAGTTGGGCCAGCTCTGCAGCTCTTATATCTTTAGTCCATTTATTAGCTGCAGATCAAAACAAACTCAGACATTCACACTTGTTGGCTCGAACGCAGACACATTAGCACTTTCACATCAAAATAGGTTATGATTTTCAGAAATAGATGTCATAAATGTATTCTCTCATTTTATTAGCGCTGTCATACATAACTGTAATACATTAAATATGAGTTAGTCTGTGCGTTTTAGTACTGAAATGAAACAAGGACTTAAAAATGAAAAAGTTTAACTTTAATCCATAAAGACCCAGTGCTAATTTTGTAGTAGTTCCCAGATGAAATTTTCTCTCTATTTAACCATTTCTTAAGTGATTTATCATGATTTATTATTATATTATCTTCTGTATCTTGCAATTTTCACCATAAATCATCTTTTCCTATATTTCATTTCCTATACTTAATTTAGATGCTCATAAAAACTCAGAGTAAATTCAAAGGTTATTACATCAAAACAGAGAAAAGTGAAGAAAAAGTGACTTTTTCAGTAAAGACATCATGAACTGAACATAAAACAAGTGTCTCCATCCACTGTCATTGATCCAACTCCATGTGTTTTACTGGTGAATCAATGTTGTAGAAGATCTTGGTGTTTCCATGCTCACTATAGAGCCTCTGAAGGTCCAAATGGGTCATATCTGATGACCATGAAAAAATGACAAACTGCATTTTACACCAATTTTTTTTACATGTATTGATAGGATTAGTGGATCAACAGGTTTTAAACTGTTTAGATCAATAGATGGTTTTGGTTGCCAGTGGATGTTTGGGTCTGTATGGGTTGATGGTGTTGAGGTTCATAATTTCATAACTTTTTTATTATAAAAGGTGTTGGGAAAAACAAAAGCACTACAGCCAAATATGTTGAACTGATTCTCATTAAACACAAGACAAACATTTTCTGAAATATACATAAAGTGAATGATATTATCAAAGAAGACACATGTAATTTGTCATTCATAATACCTTTATTTAAGTGCTGATGTTAGTGTGAATTTGCCCAAGCCGGGGTCATGGTCAGGGTACAGACTCACACTGTGCTTCAACATCCCAGCTACTATCTGACTGAACAATGTTTCAGTTCATAATCACAGCCACAGAGCACAGAGTGAGGTTTTGACTCATAGTAATTTAGAAAATAACCAAGTTTTTATCATTCCTGAGTGGATCATGTTTATACGCTGTTATCATAGTTTAGCTTGAGGGAGACATTTACTGTAGGTTCTAGCAGACAGTTTAACTGCTGATTTTATCACACCCTCTCTTATTCAGTCTGAGGTGACACATAAACCCGTTAGAAGTAGCAGTGTAGCATAATCACCTTGTATTTGTGCTCGTGTGTTTCTATCTTCTGCAGACGCTTCAGAAGAAATGTGATGATAATGTGCCTCTGACACTGGTGTTAGTGTTTTGTTACTGTGCTACTCAGAGTTGCAACAGACGAGGCATTAAAGACCAATTTCTACATCAAGTTGTTGCATAAATGTGATCAAGGTTTCCGCAGGGTCTTAAAAAGTCTCAAAAGTCTTGAATTTACAAATCTACCTTAAAAAAGTATTTAAAAAGTATTACATTTGATATGGTAGGTCTTAAGTTTATGTTACCATAGACTTGTTGGCTGTGTTGTGTTTAAATGTGTCTGGGAAATGTCCAAACTGCAAAGAAAGTAGCGTTATTCGACTCAGTTCCAACCCGTTCCAACCCAACAATTTATATTGAAATTATGAACCAATTATCGCCAACTTTGGAGCCCCTGAAATGACTCGGAATGATGGGAATCAGTGCGATGGAGTAAATAAATACATTTTCTTAAATTCTAGCAGTCACACATTTTTGCCAGTATGGCTGTGAAATGGGTCATTAAATTCTGTTCTAAGTAGTCTTAAAAAGTCTTAAATTCAACTTGTAGAAGCCTGTAGGAACCCTGGCGATTAACTTGAACTGAAGAAAGGTTAAATTTTTTTCCGAACAGTTTTCTAGATGTGTCTGAAATTCTGAAAGTCTTATTGGTAGTTACCATTAAGCTCTTGTCTATTTTGCTTATTACCCTTTTCCCCACATCACAGAACCTATATTTGTACTAAGGTGGACCGGTTGGTTGGAAAAATCCTATTATGTAGCATGTCAACATAATATTAAAAAATATGCTGACATGCTAAAATCACATGTATGTGCAGTTTTGGGTGCAAGTTATTTAACACATCTTTGCTACAAAAACACACAGTTCGCATTCCTAATACATCAAAATCTACTGCAGTTGATTTATGACCACTTTGCAATGTCTTTGCAAAGAAGGTAGTCTTCCTCTGAGTGTGTCAGTGAATCTGTCTTAGTCTGTACAATTTATCATTTAAAAAGAACACACAGACTATGTATCAAGTCTGATTTGCTGCTTTTCAGAACAGTCTGTCTTGCTTTTTTGTGAGTTGAAGGACGTACTGGCACAACAGAGACACATTGTAGTGACATGGATAAATTTATCTTCATAAGCAAAATAAGACTGTGCAGTAACAAAATAGTGCTTGAAGTTAAATTTGCATTGTATTCAAACATAGCAACAATGAAGGGAAAAGGTTGAATTGTTTTTCACCAGGCACTTACTGGCAACACACGCATCCACACATGCACACGCACACACATCCACAAACTCATTTCAGTTGCGTGCCAAGGGATTTGCAACATTTTTAATTTACAGGCTCATTCTGTAGCAAACAATGGAATTGTCACGTGGATGGGAAGTATAAAATGATGACTATGTTTTCTGGATTCTCACCACTGGAGTTATAGAGTATATCAACTGTTAATGGGTGAGTCTCAGTCTGCATTAACATTCAGAACTGAAGTTGGCTCAAGGAAGAAAAATCACAACAGCTCCCAGCTTTCAGTCTTGAGAAATACTCATCAAAGTCAGAAAGTGATGGAATGTCAAGTAGTCCTGCTAGGGTGCTGTGCAACTTGGGCCATTACTATAAGCTACTTGAGGTACGTTTCAGCGGCAGAGTGGAGTTCAGCTAGGTTCACTGCAGTCTGGTCTCTCTTTTCTATGAAAAAAAAAAAAAAGCTGTAAAAGACTCAGCAGTCCTTGTGTGCTGAAAAGAGAAAACTCACAAGGACGTACAGAATGAGGAAATCGAAAGGAAATTTTGGTTGGTTGATCGCAGGCTGCCTCTTGGAGTAAATATTTCCAGAAAAATACTTGTGATTGAAGATTCAGCATGGTGAGATTAGTGCTGCAAATGTTTCTTCATCGCTAGATAATCCATTTCACTGCATAAGTAATGAAGAACAAAAGTGGTAACAGCGTGATTATAAACTCTTTTAACTGTGAAAACATTTTAATATTTTCACATAAGTGTTTGATGTGCTAACAATTCCTGGAACACATCTTAGAACTATATTTTCATATGCTATGGTATCATTAGTTCATGATTTGTAAAGGTAAAATATGTTATGCCATTTTTCAATTCATAAAAGCATGTGATGAGTAGCTGCAAATTTAATGAAAAAAATACACATAAATTGAATAAAGCAAGGCTTACAATTGCAGAAAAAATTATTAGATCATCAAAAATCATCCAAAACAATAGTTATGCAATCAAGTACTAACTCCTGTGTGTATCATGTGACTAAAACAGACAGAAAAGAAAACATGGAATGCCTAAAAGCACTGTTTTTGTCAGTACAATGCCATAGCTAAAGATGTAAGAACTGAAGGGATTTTGGTTATTATCAAGAAAACATGGAAAATGACTAGATATCAGCTCTGAAATTAAACTCTTATGAGCTATTTTTTGTTGTTATCATTATATTTATCCAAACAAATGTACCTTTAGTTGTACCAGGCATTAAAACGAAGAAGAAATTTAAGAAAACAAGGGTGGTTGAATAATTTTTTCCACGACTGTATGTGGTTTGTAAAATGTCTATTTTTTTTTTTCCATCTAAGCTTCTTTGATGAATGCATATTGTCCGTGCTTCATGTAGAGACTCACTTGCACATTGTTGGTGCGCTTATGCTACGGCAGAGTGTGATTTATGATTCGTCCACACTGTCTTTGAATATGGAAGAGAGGAGCTGCATGACAGGAAACACTTGACAGGTTTAGTGGAAGACCAGATTTAGAGACACTCTAAGAAGATGGAGAACATTATTTATTATCACCATATTGGCATCATGTAAAAACTTTTGTGATGTAAAGTGTCTAGAAATGTGTTTACAAAGTACATGCATCAAGGATAAGGTGAATGTCAAGACTTGCAGCCTGAAATTCTGCAGTTTGAGTTATTCCTTCAGTGACCTTTTTAACAGTTTTGAAAGAATGCATGTTGACTCAGTCTCCATTCCCATATTTTGTAATAAAAATCAGTCAGGGTGGGAGCATTATACCTTCACTGAGTTTCTGAGTAGGTGCATTTGAATTACTTTTTTGACATTTGATGCTCTACTGTAATACCAACAGGAACTTTCAACCCTAATCCTTGTTACATGTGAAGCCTATTGTTGAAATCCCCAAACTGGATCTGTGTTTACCATTTGAGGCTCTGCAAAAGCTTGAGCAATATTGACCCAGTAGGTGAATTTGAGAGATGCCTGCTAATCCTGTAATATGATACTAATCTGGTCACAAACAGTTGGCCTCTTAAGCAGAGATGTGACATTTGTACAGTGATCATTAGTCGATAACACCACAAGTCCTTTGTAGCTTTCGCTGAGCAGATTAATATTCACTAAGTGAAGGTTTCTCACAGTGAAATCCAGGTGAAACTTAGAGTCTAAAACTAAAACAACCCCCCCCCCCCCCAAAAAAAAAAAAAAAAAAAAAAAAAATCTGATTTATCCAGTCTTTCTGTCAGAGAAGTAATAGATCATATAGATGTAATAATGGTGTACAATAATGGCTGCCAACAACAGATGGAGACCTTCAGTTTGAGCCTGTGTTCCATAAGGTTTGTATTAGGATTTAGAAACATGGGGCCTCTGCTGGACCTATAGGGCAGCCCTGAGTCAACAGGACAGAGGAGGGATCACAGCCTCTCACAGACACCTAACTCAGGACAGATGAAGACACCAAAACATCTGCCAATGAACTATGAAAACACATGATTGTTTTTTTTTTTTTTTTTTTTCTTATGTGAACGCCTCTGTGCGCATCAGCAGCCAACTTTACATTTTTAGGGTGTGCACATTATGCTGTTTCACTCTACATTAGCCTTTTCGCTGCAGGAGATGCTGAGGTGAATGAACCCTGTGATGTGCTTCATCCAAATGTGGGCCTGCATGTTCGCCTTTGTTTTCCATGTGCCTGCTCTTCCATGAGTGCACCTGAGCTTTGAAGCTATCCATTGCCTGAGCGAGCTACGTCTATTTATGTGTATTTGTGTGTATGAGAGGGAGCGAGAGAGGGAAAGACATGAGGTGGGGGGGGGATGCAAAAATATGAGACAGAGATGGCTTTGATCACATTGGAGTGTTACTAATGTCTTGCTCTTCTCCATCAGAACATCTGAGGTACTATCACAGGTGTGGATGACAGTGAGAGGCAAGGAGCAGAGGAAAGGCTTTCACATATTATTATTTGTAAAGGTACTGAGCGGCATTTTCTAGCTCCAGATCATTTGTTTTGATGGTAAATTATTGTTAGTTGACTCCTGAGTGACCATGTTGAACATCCTGCTGTCCGCACTGATCGATCCCGACAGGCGTTTGAGGAGCTTCAGAAGGAGTGAGCGACTTGCATCAATACTAGTATGTATCTGTTTGTGTACTTTATTGCACCCAGATGAAAACTTTATGTTCCAGTCATTGTTGGTTGCATAGAAAATAGATATTTAAGTCTATTTAAGAATGGGAATGCACAATACCAGCTCTGATATGATGATATGTTTAATGTTGTTCATGCGTCCTGCCCGTCTTCCTGGTTTGACCTGGCCTTCATCGAGGTCATCCTCTGCTTGTAACCCTTAAGACACGTCTGCTTCTCCTAACGGGCGGTATTTTAGCCTTGTAGGATTATGTCTGGTGGGAATTATCCCCTTAGACCACCTAGACAAAGACAAGCCCTCCTCTCCACAGCGGAAAGATACAAAGGAAGTCATTATTAGAGAGCTAGTTTGTGGGGATGTAATTGCTCGGTTTGTTTAGGAAAGATAGGGTGTGTCTATGTGTTTGTATGTAACAGTAACTGCACTGAAAACTTTGATATCACACTGTTTCAGCAGGTCTGTGTTCCCGCTATAGCTGGCTTTTATACCTCAGAGCTCATTTGTTGGAAACAGAAGTAGACTATGAAACAATACAGGCTGAGATTGTTGCATCCTGTGGGTGGGGTCTGGTTTAGGAAGTCATAGGAACTTAACTGAATGGTATTTGTGGTTTCCTGTGAGGTGACTTATCTACCACAAACACTCCAAAAAAATATTTGTGTTTTTGTTTTGTTGTGTTTGGTGAGGGTTTACACACATGGGGGGGGGGGGGGGGGGGGGGGTCTCTAAAGACAATCTGCTCTGTTGTCTTATGCAGAAGATTCACAACCCCCAAAACATTAAACATGGATTAGGACATTTTTCATTTAGGCTGTTCTCTAAATATGTGTTTTGTTCTCAAAACAGGGCTTGTTCTGTCTGAAAGCTTAATCACACATCGTAGACTGTGGCCTATTTTTCTTCATTTACTTCCCTAACTTGAGATTTGATGGCTTCTAAATTTACCAAAGCGTACTAAAACAAGACAACATCACAAACAGTGAAAGTGAGCATTCAGCATCTGCAGGGACAGCGGCGTCGCTTCTCCTCATTGTATCCAGGACTGTGTATGTTCTGGGATAACAGGGGTGCCCGCTTTTTTAGCCGGGATTAAAAATGAGCATAAAACAACATATATGCAATCTAATTAATTAATGTTGTATCCTGTTTAGTGTTAGATCAAACTTATGTTGTAGTATGAGGGTTTGTTGAAGTTACAAGCGATGCCCCCGTTTTTTCCGGAATCGCCATCCCTACTTGTGTGTAATGGTCGAGTCCGGACAGCCTCGACACGGCCGTTGCTCACAGATCTGAGAGCAGGGAGAGGTTCACTCAGCCTGCCATTGCTGTGTACCGTCCGAGTGATGCCTACTCTTCCAAACTTTTCATCCAGAGGTTAGCGAGCAGACGTTAACCCAAGGTGGGCTTTTTCGTCGTTTTTTCCACCTCGACTTTCTCTCATGACTCCATACCAGACTGGGCTAACGTTAACGCTTCAAACGACGAAGATAAGATAATGAACTTTGGACTTTCCGCACGGCTTTTCGTGACATGTTTCCCGTCGTCCTGGATAAAATAAAATAACACCGTAGCCCGGCGTGGCGGCAGCTGGGCGAAAAATTCATCTGGGAAAGGAAATACCGCACTCACCCAAGTTATTATCAAAACACAGACAGCGACAACTTTTAACCTGCTACTTGTGAAGCGGAATAGGAGTATAAAATGTCCTCCAAAGCTTCAAATAAGGTAGGTACCTGGCCCGGATAAAATTCAAGTGCAAAGTGTTTTGTTCTAAGTGGCTGGCTTATGTTAGCTTATAGATATGATGAGCTGAAACGCTAAAATGGGCAAAAAAGTAGGATAAGTGGTGCATTAAACTGCGGATCGGCTATGAAACTTTGTAGAGTAAGGTTAATGGAAGTTGTAAGAGTATTCCTAATACCGTGTGGCTTAGGGGATATTTTGAAACCTACACCTCGTAACATAGCCTCCAATCAGCCATGCTGTTTGTACTCTGCTGGCATTAACACTTTCTGACTTCTATTGACTGATACTGTTGGTGATAAGCTGTCACTGATAAAAACCGATAAGTCACTTAGTTAGCTGTGTTCATACAGATCTTGGCTCACCTACCTGTTGATATCTAGAGTTTCAGTTTTAGCATTTTATTGAACCACTGAGACAGGAAATCCTCATAAATTTCGAGGCCAAATAATGTTTTAATGGCTAAAAAAAAATCCTATATTCTACAAAGAAATCCCCAATTTTATTTTATTCTGTGTATTCCAGCAAATCTGCTATGACCCAATTGGCTCAATTGAAACCCAGTGTGAGATGGTATTTGTATGCTTTTTAATTGTAATTTCTATTTTATTAAAGACATCCTTAGGTGAGAAATGCCCAATATTTGTGATTACATTCTAATAAACTGAACAGACTCATTCTAAGTTTACATGTCATTTTTTAAGAACATTTGTTTAATTCTCTTCAGTTCCTTACTTTATTTTGGATTGCAATACATTTTGGTATATAGATATAAATAAAGAATATTTGCAGACTGCGTTGTAAACTGGGTCATGACATGGATTTGCAGATACTGTACATCAGTAGGTGACCTCTACAGCTCCACATACACCTGACATAGGCCTTTTAGATATATTCATCTAACAGTGCAAACAGAATTGTACAGAGGCTGATGAGGAGGGTTTTTCAAGTGGGTCATTCCTCATATTAGAGCTGCATATTTTTATGCAGTGTATTCAATACTAACTTTGTATGATCGGACTATTTTTTCAGTTTGACAAGTGAGGAATGTGCTGTGTTTGTCTAACTGAGGTGGTGATATTCAGGTTAGGGCGGTTGTTCCTGTTAGACGAAACCAGCTGAGCTAGGTGACGTTATGCCATACTGTATTTGATGGTTATGGTCACACCTGGACATACAGTTTACTATTATATTTGCAGTTGGGAATGAGCCCAAAGTGTTTCATCTCCTCCGTACAAATACCAGTGTTTCCAGTATTGTCTCTTTACACTAATACAAAGCGTGGAACACTTAAGACAGCATGTTTATTAAAAACTGTTCAAAACTCTGTATCAGTGTGTCAGCAAGGTGACAGTGTTAAGATCTAATTTCCTCTGAGAAAATACCTTTTGAATATTTTACATACAGCAACATGCTGGGTTGTATCACAAGCAAAAATGATCAGTCTTATCTTTCAAATGAATCTTTATGTACACCATTTTAATTTATTGTCATGTCACATATAAACATGATCTTTAACCTCACTATACTTCCCCTCAAAGTTGAAACAAAAACCTTTCCAGTGGAATGCTTGTCAGAAAATGTAAATAAACAGGAAGCTAGTCTTAAGTTTGGCAGCTTGGTTGTAATTAATAGACAGCATATGTGCTAATTTTCATGGTTGGGGCAACACTGAATTGTGAATTTATGTCAGATTTTCCATCTGATTAATTGAAATATACCTTCTAATCTGTCAAATAGTCATGGTTTTTGTGTTCCTGCTCTGTGTAACCACCTAGTCATTTACAAAAACCTTTTTTTCAAGGCAGAAAACTGAAGTTCTGTGCAAAGGTGTGTCATAGTCACTCAGCTCTAATTACCACTTTTGAAAGATTTGTACAGTATAGCAGAATCATTGTAGTATTTAGGTAATATTCAGTTGTGTGCTTTGTTTTGTTGTCTCAGGTTTGTTCAACCCTGGTCTTCTTCAAAATATATCCCATTCACCCACAAGACCCACTGACTTCTCATTAAGGGCCACTACATGAAAATACACTCCAATCATCCATTATTTGTCAGAGAAAGACCGGCCTCCTATTTTTTTTTAATTTTTTTTTTCTGTTGACTAATGCTGCTTTGGTATCAGTGTAATTTAGTGAAACTTGCCGCTTGCCCTCCTCTGTTAGCCCCTCTGTTTCATTACTCATTGCCCATGTATGTAACTTACCTGATGAGTTGTGGTTACATTCATTACAGCGGTATGAGTCACATACTGAGTAAAGCTGAAGTAAATGATAAACTCTAATAAAAAAGACTGATATGGTGCTGTAGGAGTAGAGTATGTTTTGTGTGCATGCTGACCTCATTTCCCAGGGGTCAGACATGATTTTTGCTAAAATAATACTCTGTGTATGCACAGAGTGTATCATAGGGCTGGGGGGATATTTCACATAAATCCACTTAATTGTGAAAACAGTTAAGAGAAACATTTTGTTCAGCCCAGTCAGAGATAACCTGGAGTATGTCAGCTTGGTAAAATGGAACTGGATTGCATAATGACAGTTTCTAGACCTTAGGTTAATTACTGTTTAGGCCAGGTATATTATTGTGAAATGGAAAGGGTAAGATTTCACTGGATGGTTGGTGCTAGACTTCCTATTTGGGATGGATGAGTGAAAGGATACACTTAGTGGTTTCCAAGATTACACTTGTTCCACATGTCAGAAATCCAAAATCTCTTTCTGTCCTGAATGGCCTTTCGGAAACAGTTGGGGATATTACTAATTTGTGTCAGAGATAGAAGGATCAGGATATATTAAATGTACCTGTTTCTCTTGCAACAGCTTACAACTGTGGATGTGTTTTAGAGGTGTGGGAGTCTTAAGCCCCTTTTACACAGCATTTCTGTTCTGGGAATATTTTGCCTTTATTCTGAAACAACGTCTGTGTAAACAAATGGTGGGATCATTTGGTCCCAGCTCTGTCATGGCTCTGTAGTGCCTCTGGAGGTAGTAACAGAGCCGTGATAAAGGTGGACTCATGATTCCAGAATGCTATGTAAAAGGAACACCTCTCATTCCACAACCAAGGTGTGATGTTGTGATGATGTATTACATTTAAAAATGAGCATGGGCTGTGTACAGTAAACAAACATATCAACGTGACCAGAAAGATGAAGTGGGGAGACGCTGAGATCTGCGAGCTGTTGTCACTTCAGGTGAAGGACTCTATCCATGCTAATATTTGTGGAACGGTGAAAGACAGGCCAACTCTGGAGAGGTTAGCTATGTTATTTTATGCTTGGGGCTTGGGGTATGCCCAATGCGCAAGAGTGTAGCCTATGTCACACTATACACTGCCCCTTTGATTCCGGAATGCAGGTCCACTGTGTAAAAGTCCACCCTGTTTCATCTCTGTTACTCCTTGGGCTTGGCAGTGGAAATCAGTCAATGGTGGCAAAAAGGTGGGATCACCATCTCATGTTTTTTCTGGGATGTCTGTGTAAAAGTGGCTTTAGATTAATGATGATGCAGTATTAGCCTCTGCTGTTAAGCAATTCAGCTAAATTATTAGTAAACAGCTATATAACCCTTTAAGTCTGTATTATGTCTAATTTTGAGTGAATAGTTTTGTTTTGCAAACAATTCAGTATTTAACTGATTAAAAATCCTCAGAAGAGCTTATGTTAATACACTCATTCACGACAGAAAATGCAGGTATCATTCCTGGGTTTAGTTTTCTCCTGTATCTGTCTACTTTTGTGACTGCAGCACAAAACCGGGATGTAATGTAGTGCATCAGCAGTCCCTTCAGCCGTGTTTTGACAAGATGTACTGCAATGAGTGGAAAATGCATTAGGATGGAGAAGGTTGTATTAATTAGTGTTGCACAGCAGGCCAAGAACAGCCTCTGTTTTGCTTTGATGATTACAAATCTCCATTTACATCACTGAAGGAGGGAAATGTAATTAGAAGATCAAGTGCTAGGAAGAGGAGAAGAGTCCTGGTGGCTCCCTGTCCTTTTTTTGCATTAGTGGTGATGCATTGAGTTATAAACAGACCATGGAAAAACTAATATGTGGCCCTGAGATAGTGTTAAACATTAAACATTTCAAAGTTATAATATCATATTTCACCCTCTTCCCACTCCATATGATTTAGACTGAAAGCATGAACAACAAAAAACATCAGAAAACTTGAAAGGCCCTGAATATAGGGATTTTTTTGTACTGGAAATGCGGAAAAGAACAGTGTCTCCTGTCTGGATTACTGTGGTTATTTACCCCACATGATGAAAGAACATGAGCTTGACAAGTGTTGTGTTGTTGCTTCAGTTTAAAAAAGAACCCGAGATACAAAACACACATACATGCAGCACAGCACTCAGTCTAACAGGCAGGTCTTTGATTCTAACCTTTGATTTGTCCTCTCAGCCCTTAAGGAGAGCAGGTGTAAGCTGTCTCTCAGTATACAATGAAAGGGCTGCCAGTTACCCGTACTGAAGACAGCAGCCAGAGGCCCGTTACTTCAGCTGAGCTCCAATGTTTTTGACTAGTTTGTCCCTTGTCTGTGACCTATCTGGATCTGATTCCGAACATGAGTTTTTATGTAATTTATTTAGCCTAAAATGAATTTAGTATAGAGTGATGGAGATTGTGATGTGTTTTACCTGAAATGTGCAGATATATCAGCTGAATGTCAGATTTCTTTGTTTCCATGGCAAGAGCAGGAATAAGTAATGACAAAAGCAAAAATAAACCAACAGGAAATAACACTGTCGCAATCAGTACATCGTAAACTCTTACAACATAACATGCACATAGCACAAGCTGTATTTGACTATACTGATATCCAGAGGAGCAACAATACAATGTTCTCACAATGCATGGCCCATGATAACAATGGTATCACGATACAGAAATTTTCGATACTTGATACGTTGGAGGAAATCATTTACGATGCGCTGTGATCTTGCACTATTACAGTACTACAGTTTTTGAACTATTACAGTAGACAAAACCCATAAGAGCAAAAAAAAGCAGGAATTCTTAAAGAAGGTGAATTGGCAGGGAACTCCGTATATAATCATTGTATCAACAACACACAGCAAAGACAGTAATACAATATATTCCCATATTGATATTTTGTCCCACCCCAGATGTCCAGATGTTCAGATTTGGAACGCCTGCCTCCTGAAGGGCGGAATAGATTTTTCATTGTTTACAAGTTTTGAAAAGAGAGGTGGGCTTGCTGTTCCTGAAATATAACAGTCTGTCAATGTCTAGACAAAAAAACATAACATTGCATGAAAGCAGCTGTTTGTGTTGTTTTAATGCCAGAGGACTCTGAAGTGTGGCAGTTATCAAAGATATCTGACCTGCTTATCCCTCCATCTCTTGAGGGAAATCCAGGGCAGATAACACACAGTGGGAGGCAGGTGGATAGCAGAGAGAGAAAGAAGGAAAACAGAAAATGCCTTGTGAGGGAGGAGGTGGTGTGAGGAGGGGTTATTGCAGGGGTGAAATAGAGTAAGGAAGGAGTGGGAGGGAGAGATGCACTGGCTATAATCTGAGTCACATGGCAGATCTTAAAAAGACTGCCTCACTCTTGTAATCATGACATTATAGCCATTTGTTTTTCATGTCAGCTGTTTAATTCAGCCACAGAAGTGAGGTGAATTAGTTACATTTCATTGCTCTGTTCAGGGTTTTGCTGTGTACAAGCCTTGGAGTCGCCTTTCACAACAATCCACACATTTCATTTTGCTCTTAGTCTGGAGATGGTTTGGATAACATCTTGAGGTGGATGTTTTTCAAAGTAAGTTGATAGTTATGTGTTTCATTTAAACATGGACTCTCCCTACACTTGATTGGATGATCAGGCATTTGCCCGGATGCCATTGGTCTCTGTGCTTTATATTCTGCAATAACTTGGGTGTGCCTGAAATCTTGTAAAGTTTTCCCATAAATTATTCATCAAAATGTGCTTGTGAACTTGTTTGTGAATAAGACATAGTGTGATTAGGTTCATAAGCTTCAGTGAGCCAGACAGCCATGCTTTAATCAACATCTTGGCTGATTGGTCAGCTTTGAGGCTGACTGGGGTGAATGCTTTTTAAAGTTCAGATTTGCAGACTGATCTTGCTGAATATCTGGCTGAGTAAGACTTGATCAGCAGAGCGTTGCATCCAGAACTATAAACACCTGACTTTTGAGCAGTGATCTGCCCAGGCTGTCCTTCACATCTTGTTCTTGGGAGGAGCTGGGTTCTGTAGACCTGGAAGCAACTAAAAAATTATACTCCCTCAGAACGAGCAAACAGGGATTTGTGTTTGATTATAAGCTGCACATGCACTCATGTTCACTGAAACGTGGGCTACTGGAATAAATGACCTCCACTTTTTACTCACTGGTCTGGTGTAAGGGATTGAGATGGATGCTTCCTCCCCTTGTTCTGCATCAAACACCAAGCACTGTACAGCTAGGCCACTCCTAACCAGTCCTGCATCCTTTTAGGCAGGGCAGTGCAGGTCTCTGCAGGGATTTATCATTCCCACTACAGGCATAAGGGATTTGACACAGGGTGTTTTGTGTGTGAGAGGGAGAGAGAGAGGAGGGGGTTGCAAGGGAGAGTGCATGTGGCAGCCGTGGCTCAGCTGGTTAGGGAAGAGAGAAAGAGGCTGGAACAGATTCATCCCAAGGCTTGTTGCCCTACATGCCTTTACACATGCACACATTCAGCTGTTTGTTCATTTGCCCATGTTTCACAGTGTTGGGTTTCCTTTTCGCATCCCAGAACTTGTAATCAGGGTTTGGAGACATTGAATTGAGAAGCAATCATCAGTAAGAGTTGGTGATTTTGAAAATGTTAGACCTTCTCTAGACTGAGACATTCACTTTAGAAACTTGTTTTGACAAGTAACAGCCTTTCATTAAGGATTCATAATCTGAGTTGATGTAATACTCAAAGTTTGTATTATATACCTTAGTTTTATATGTAAACTGAATCAACCTGGGCTTTTCTGATTGTCTTGTGTATCCTGTGTTGTATTCTTGTGAGTGTGCATATCTATATTCTGTGTGGTAGGAATGCTTCCCCCTACCCAGCTCTGAGGTAAGATGGTCAATAAATTGATTATGTTTCCTGTAAAAACTGTGTGGTCCTCCTCATTTCCTGCCCTGGTTATTTGTCTCCATAGGTATTTGTATATTCTATATGAATTAAAGACAAATCAACTTAGCAGTGCATCCGCTTGCACTGTTTGCGAGATACTACAAACTAAGATCATGTAGTCATCTTACACTGCCTACATTGTGCTTTAGAAGGGGATTCCTTCAAACAGTGGTGTGGCAGTGGTTAACTGTATTCACCTTGATATTAAGGAGCTGTAATCAAGTCTAGTGATACTGTTTTTTTTTTTTTTGTGTGTGTGTGTCTGTACTCAATCTGTTGTTTGGCCCCTGGCTAAGAATACACTCATACTGATACTGTCCTATGCGTTTCCAGAGAGCTGAAATAGGGCAAATTTGTTCATTTTAATGGGGATATATTGGCTTTAAAATGCAAAGTGTAAAATGAAAGGGGCTGGACAATGATTGGAGGCTCAGAGTATACAGCGGTGAAGTTGTACTAAAACTACTGAATAACAAGGTGATAAGACTTCATTACAGATTTGCGTCACCCAATCTCTCCACATTGTAATTAGTTCATTACATGCACTGGATAGTGTAAGCTTTCTCTGAAGGAAGGGTGCAGAGGAGTTCTTTGTACATGTCATTAGAAGTCATTTATGTTTTATCTTTCTGTACTTGTGCATCCCGTTAAACAATACACACACCCCCTCCCAGCTGCTCATCTCTTTGGGAATGGTAATTATGTTGCCAGTTAAGTGCTGGGAAAATGGCTGCTACAACAGTAACTCATTAATTCACTATAGATTATGTCCCACAACATGCCTATTGTAGTAAAGTTCTCAGAAGGCTTGGGAATGCCGTTGAGTGGGCTTGGCCTGATGCTTTATGGCACCATGTGACTTGGAGTTGTGGTTCAGAGCTGCATAGTTTAAAGGATGTTGTGCAAGTTGGAAATCTGAAAAGGGTTATTTTAACAAATTTAGCAAAAAAAAAAAAAAAAAACCTGAAAAAACAGTGACAGTCATATTTATGTTGGAACATTGAAATACTTATCACTGTAAGCATCTGTATCAGCAGTGTTTTTTCAATAGTAGCTCAGTTTTGTTCTCCTGTCTGTAAAGTGGAGACAATATTTTTTGAGTTTGACACCAGATCATCAAATACAAGCAGATGAAAAAAGACCTTTAGTATAAAAAATGTTAGATGTTTTGTTTACTTTTCTTTAAAACCTATTTAAATTGATAAGACCTTCCTTTATATTCACAGATCATTATTTACATTGCTGGAATATCTCTAAAGCTAGTAAAGCTGTGACTATTTCAAGATTGATCCTTTCATTTTATTTTTGTGTTGACTGACTTGTGCAATATTTCTTTTGCAATATATCAGTTTGTTGCTTATATTTGTGTTAATCTATGACCTTGTGTTCGCTCTCTTGTGCCAGTAAGAAAGCTCCTGAGAATATGAAGAGGAAAAGGTGAGGGAAACGGTTTGGAATGAGAAACAGGCAGAGTAAGAGAGTTGGGCTGTGTCTCCTTATCTGCACATTCCTGCAGAGTAGTGTGTGTGTGTGTGTGTGTGAAATGGGAGGGGTTGGGTGGGAATACTGATAGTTGTATAAATGGTGATTGGCTGAATCCAAAGGTTCCAGTGCTGTGTCTGGTTATCGTTCTCATTGCCTTGGTCTGCAGTTTGTTTCCAAAGATACAAAAACAAAACAAGAGTAGAGTGGGTGTGTGTGTGTTTGTACATAGGTGCTTGTGTATGTTTTATACATGAGTTGCTATTTGACACTGAAAAGCTTGTGAGAAACTGACAGCTTTAACCAACAAGAGGGATTTTTAGAAATGGGAAAGTCAGAATCCACCAGAAGTTAGTTATTTTCTGTTTGACCTCAACACTCTGCCCACTTGCTTGAGGTAAAGAACAATTAGTTTGGTTGAGCTGGGATGACTTTGCTGCTGGATAAGCTGCACATGAGATGCTAACCTAGCCTAGCTTTGTGCCTGGGTCAGTGGATAAGAGCACATTAACCCTGTGATCTACAGGGAGGATATGCAGGCATGTAACATATGATTAAACTGGGATTAAATTATTACTAAAATCAAATGGAATCATTAGTATTTGTTAGACCTGTGCTGTTTTACTAAAGTATAATATTTTGAAGGACCAATTCTTTTTTAATTTTCATTTTAATTCATGTATATTATCATAATGTCTTATCTAATTAATCCTTTTCGTCCATCAAGAATGTTTTTCCTACCTGCTGTCACCATGGCCTGGGTGTTTTTTGGGGTTTGTTCTCTGTATTGTACTTTTAGGGCATTGGAGATGTGTCTTAAAATAATCATGCATTATAATTGGCTTATGTAAATAACATTTAATTGAACTGAATAGAATTTGTAGACTCTGCAGTGTTTGGTATGAATCATGACTAAGCAGTAAAATAGGCTGGTGGTGTTTGAGTCTGTTGGGACTGATCTGTTTTGTAATGTGTAAAGTGTGCTTTTCTGGCTTGCGTCAGATGTTTCATACCCAAACCACATTCATGAACACAAGTAGCCCCTGCTTTAGGTTTAAGCTCATCATTTTGTCATGGAGTCCCAACTGTTAAGAATTACCCTCCTGTGTCACATTCACTCTGCTCTATGTTTGTTTGTGTTGCCTTCATGCAAATTTCCTGCCAGCCTCCAGAAGGAAGAAGGTTGAGCAAAGTATTGTTAAAAAAAAAAAAAAAAAAAAAAAAAAAGTGGGATTTTTGACACAAAAAATAAACAATAGACCGTCGTACTGAACAAGAGATGTTTTTACCTTTTTGCAGCGCAGGATATATTGTCATATAGCACAGCATTACTGTCTGCACTTCAAAAGGCAGTTGTCTTTCATTAAACCAGCAGGCTCATAGATCAGCCCTGCTCAGAACCTACCTCAGAGTTGTAGACATGGTATGAAATCATATGTTGTCTCGTGTAAGCTACTATAGAAACAATGCTTGCTGATATAACAGTTTTTCATCCATCCATCTATCCATTTCACTCTGTCTGCTTTCATGATACAGCAGCAGTAGACTTCAGAGGAAAGCATGGCTCAGATTAACGTTTTAATCCAAAAGCCTGGATTATAGGTTTTGTATTTTATTCCTACCCTCACTATTCTAGCACTGACTCTGTGATAGTTTTCAGTGAGAGGTGTGTGTGCGTTTGTGTGTGTTCATTCCTGATGGAGAGGGGCTTCAGGGAGCTATATTCTAGAGCAGAGTTGCTGTTTGAGACTAATTAACTCAAACACATTTGAGCATGTCAGCACAACAGTACATCATTGCTGACTGAGGCTCTGCATCATCATCATCGTCATCTGCCTGTTGGCTACTTGCCCTCATCTGCACACCCATGTGTGCACACACTGGCTGCCCTCTCTCCTCCCATCACAGTCACAACCTTCCTAAAAATGGCTACTGCTGAATTCATCTGTTACATACTTAAAGTGACAGTAGATATTATGTTAGGTAAATGAATAAATGTGCACCTCATTGGCTTGTGCTATCCTATGTAATCTGAAAGACACAATGTAGACCCATGGATTCGTTACTTTCATGTATTTGCATGCGTTTACTGTTGAGTGCATGCCCTCCAGAAAGCCTGTGTGCGTCCGAGTCCGTTTGAGTATGTCTCTAATTATGTGCTGTTTGAGTGTACTGCAGCACTCTGCCCTATTCTTTCCTTTGGGTCCAGTAAGAGCGGAGCTATTGTTACCATGGATACTATTGCCCCAGTGACAATGTTTCTGTTTTAGTGTTTTGACCTCCCTGTAGTACATTGCAACAACATATTAACAGTATATCTTGCATCTATCATTTGTATCATGTGCGTCCTTACATGGATGTATGTTTGTAGCTGAGATTGTGCATAATGAATTAGGGCACTGAACAGTTATAAAGCTGTAAAGGCACAGGAAATGTGAGTGTGTGACCTTGGCATATTTGAGTAGTACACAGTGAGAGAGATAGCCATCATTCAGTCATTTTTCCTAAAAGACCCTATGCCCTCAGCCAGCCAGTGTACAGTATGTTAGAGCTTAGAGTTCCTCTTTGTTGGAGGCCTTAAGATGAGGTAAGCTATACAAGGAGGAATTTTCAATAGTGTGCACAGGGATTTCTCTGGAAGCTTAAGCTATTTCCTGCAAACAGGAAGTGGAGTGTTTTCCTGTGGGTGCTGTGGCTGCTCTTGCTTACATCCTGCCTCAAGCTATCAGGAAAGAGCAGGCCCACTGACCTAAAGCTTTGTCAAGCTTTTACCTCATCCATATCGTCATCCAGACAAATGCTGATTTTAGTCTTCTGTGATATTTATGTGCCTCACAATAACCTGGTTGTCCTTAGTCAGAAGAGTCACTTCTGACTTGTTCTTTTATCTCTCATGCCTTACCTTTCCCCCATTTTTAACCTGGCAAAAACTGCTACATAGCGTGGGTTTCATACTGCCACTGTATGAAACATTCCTGGAGATGAAAGGAAAGAAATTTAGTGAAGGATGTGGTGAATATTATAAGTAATGATTAGACAACAGGTCAGTGGTGAAACGCTGATAAAGGGGCTGCATTGTCCTTTAGCGCTGCCCATGACATGACATTACTCATGATGTGACTTCATTCTCACTTGTCGTTTGCAGACTTTCTCCAGAAGCTATATAATATTCAGTTTTGTTTTTGATAAGAAAAAAGCTACAGGTATGAGTAACCTTCATGTCTCTTGATGAATTATTAATATCTATACACAATGTCTTCAGTTCATTTGTACAATCCAGGTATAACATGCATGATGCTGAAGCTGTCTGTAGTTTGTACAAAGACTGAACAACATGAATCTTGGTGTCTGCCTTTGAAGAGCCTGTGTGAGCTGTTATTATCTGTACTGGATTGTGTGTTATAGTGGGCCAGGCAGGGCCAAGGCAGGCATGGCTGCAGTTTGAACAAAGAGGCCCTGTAGTGTTAGATCATGGCTGTGTGTGTTTGTGTCCACATATGTGTGTTTTGATGGCTGCTCTTTGTTTCCCAGCCCTGGGCCTTGCTGGCCAGAACTCAAGCCTGACTAATATGGATGTATAAATACACTACGCTGCCGTCAGTTTGTGCAACATCAAGCACACCATTGTTTTACACAACTCTGTGACTTCAGAGATAAACCTCATCCTTTGTTTCTTTTTGTAGTTTTACACATATATTTTGTACCACAGAAAATGAGACACACTTGTTCATGTTTATTTTGGCGGTAGATGTTCTATGATCTTTGCTTTTGCGTGATCTAATATGTTCCTGGAACAGAATAGATGATATAACCAAAGTGCTTCCCTGTTTGACAATGAGATACATCTGGAATAGCATATTTTACCCAGAAATGTTATATTTTCTGGATCTGAAAGAAAGGTGGAATCACAACATATCTTTATCATCTCATTTATTTGTTGCTTGGTAATTAACTTTGGAAATCTAGTCAAGTATTGAATTGTTTACTTTGTCCCTGTATTAAATCTCAAATGCTGTTAGCACAATAATGTAAAATGTTTCTGTGCTGTAAAATTTTTTCCGACTTCCTTTGTTGCAGCTTGCTTTGTATGCTGTTTATACTCCACACTCCATCAACCAGACTGCTAATCATCTTTTCAAAACACAGTGATTAATTACTGTCTTAATCTCATCTGGGAGATAGAGCCATACTCCCTCTGGACTAAACATTCTAACCAGCTTAAATGACAGGCAGGTTCTCCTTCCTTGTTCATCTTGGCTCTCATCAGTACAAGTGGATTTACCCTGTACTTATCATAAACGCTGTAGTTGGCATCATTCTCTGCAACTCTGTGGATTTGTTCACCTGTAAAGATTGCAAAATCTGTTTGGTGACATGGTTTTAAATGTACTGTGTGTGAATCATTAAACTTGTTCACTCCTAAGAAGACTTTCTTACAGATGGTCTCGGTTTTTATCTCATTTGTTATATTATGGTATAATGTATTTCAAACTTTACACCTTCACTTATACAAACTCACAGCAGGCTTTTGTCTGTTACAAGTAGGGCTGAGCTGTGTGGCAAAAATATAGTGTTTTTGCACACATTTGTCATCCTCACGATACTTCTGACTTTTTGAGTTTTAAGCAGGAGGTGTCAGAAAAGGTACTACAGGGATAAGTGGCTTGTGGAGCCCAGGTGTTTGTAGCAATAATGCTGTTTGATCATTTGATGTTGGCTCTTCGGCTGGCACTGCGAAACTGTCATCTACTAATAGGAAAAGTGACCTAGGTTTAAACCATTGTTAGACAGGTTGGTTTTATCCTATCGATGATGTGCAAATATCTCCAAAGCTTGAAGAAAAAGGATTAATCAGCAACAAGGGTTGATCAACAATGCATGTGTATTTCAGTAGGGGTGTAACGGTGCACTCTTTCGTGAACCGTTTCAGTTCGGGGCCTCCGATACAATACATAGGTGTACCCAGCTAATACATGTAGCCTATGTGAAGAATGCAAACTCACCTTAAGTTTTCACACAAACCTTGAATCAGAACGCACACAGTATGAGCATGGTGGCCGCAAGCAGAACCAATGTGCAGGGTTTCCCATATGCCGCACCACTGCAAAAAAAACCAAAAAAAAAAAAAAACCTTTATTCTGAAGCTGGGGCGCCGATAAGGGGAGGGGTAAACATAACAACAGAGAGTATAAGAAGCACAGAAGCCGGGTCAGACCTTCAAAGTTCGTTAAGTTTCACTTTTGATTTTCGGTAGTTACAGAGCGCACCCAGACCCTATAACCCCCCCTCCACCCCTTTCACTGGTCTCCACTGTACCGAAAACATATCAAAATTGTATCAAACCGAAGATGCCTGTACCAAAAATGTACTGAACCAAAATTTTTCTGAACCGTTACACCCCTATATTTCAGGGTTTACAGGATGCACCTGAATGCACCATGAAGCCACTGTCCATATCTGCATGCACCAACTGAGACACAGAAAGCACAGGACAGAAGTGGTGCAACTATAGATGAAACTAAAAAGCAGAGAACACTTAGATTTACTCCGATTTTTACTTGCCAACCAGAAAACCAGTGTGCCTTGTAGGTGTCATATGCATTTTCCCTTTATGACAGGCTGTTAAATGATTCAATAGTAAGTAAAAATGTCCAAAGCTTATGATCATCATCAGCATAAATTTTATCAAGACCCGGCTATTTCATCACCCAGCTTGCAAGTTTAACTTACCCTTAAACATTCCTTGCATGACATTATTAAAGGATTAGAAGTTGAGCAATAATGTAAGTGTAAAATTAATCACTACAAATAGGCTTCAAAGTTAAAAGATAAGTTCAGAGTTAATTACAGTCATTCTTTTAATCCCTAATTCTTCTGTTTGTTCCATGACTCGTATAACTGACCTCTGTTCTGTTAGCGGTGCAAACAGGACTCCACCCATATTGCTCACACACTCTCCATACAAGATCTCCCTAGCAAGACTTATGGACAGTTTTGTAGCGTTGGGTTTGCAATTGAGGGTTTTCTTAGTGTGTCATAAAAATGAAAGCAAGAGAGATGGAAAGAGATAAGGGAACACAGAGCATGTTATCTGCATCAGTTTAATGTACACTGTGCCTTGGTACTCTGTATACTCACTGTATCTAAACCACAACCTTGCTCTCTTCCTCTTGCCCCTCATTGCATATCAGTTGAACCCACAGTTCAAGGACAAGGCCACCTACCTACCTGACCGCCTGGTCCCATAACCCCAGCATGCAGTTGTTTCTCATGGTTTAACCCCATCTGTCTGCCAGGACTGTGGGATGAATGAATGAATGAATGGATGAACGGATGGATGAATATATCACAAAATGGTGTGGAGGACTGGATGTGTTTGGGAATTTCAGGGGGAGCCATGCTTAAATGGGTCAGATCCCTTCACACAATAGTGGCGTTACTGTTAGAGTCGTGGGGGCAGACAGAGGAGGGGGCACTGGGCAAGGAGGGATGGAGTGGGGGGACATCTAAGCCCTCTGCACCAATTATGGACATAAATAACATCCACACAGAGCTTCCATGGAAATTAGGGTCAAAGGGTTAACTGTGTATGCTAGAGGTTCAGTCCAATTGATTCATTGTCATAAAAGGCAGAGGAGTGAAAGGAAAAGAAAACTGTAATGCTGAAGCATAACCTTGATCATGATTCAGAGGTGCAGCAATGGTTAATGTCTTAAGAGCCAGTGGTTCATGCTTGAAACTCTTTAGTGTCACACACCTGACTTAGAAGCATCAGCTCAATAAAGTATTTATAAGTCATCTTTATCCCTCTCTCTATCACAGCCCTCACATTAGATGTGCACCTGCAACCTGGAAGAACACACAAAAAAGCTTCATTTTTAAAAAATCTTTAAAACAATGTAGTTTGTTTTTTTTAATTTCTCAGCTTTTTACTATCTGCAAATAGGGATGGGCACTGAATTCGGTACTTTTATTGGTACCTGCCAAATTCCGTTGGTACTACCGAGTATTGATTCACATAAAGTCAAACGGTACCACATTTCGGTACTTGAACGCATCCTTGCTTTGCATGTGTCGGGGAGAGAGTGGAGGAGTGTCTGTCTGATGCTACGACAGCGTTAGACGCACAAGAGCGTGATTATGTCAGTGGCGGCTTAATGATAACAGCAAGCGTGGTGGATAGAAAGCGTTTGTGTGGCTCCACTTTGCTAAACTTGGTGCAGACTGTGCTCGCTACAATATCTGTAATGCTAAATGTAAAGCCAGCCATGGCAACACCTCAAACCTAAGGAAACACGTAGTCAAACACAGTATACACCTGAAGGCTGAGGAATGTACAATATTGGAAAGCCCCAAAGGAGCGCAGGCTATGACTCCAGCACCAGGCACCGTCACCGTTACTGCACCTGCAGCAGCCGGTGGCTCCTCACATACAGCCAGTATCGGGGGAGAGCAAGTGGCATTAAAAAAAAAAAGTCAGTGTGGAGCGGGCTCAGCTCTTGCCCGAAAAAGTAGATATGTTGGTGTTCCTGAAAATAGCTGCTGAACATGTGCAGTACACTTCATGCTAGAGGGAGTGGTTTGGTTTAATTTGTAATACTGTAGTTTGAAAAATGTTATATATGTTAAATTTAAGTTATTTGCCCTCCCCCATACAGACTTTTCTCAAGTTTTCCCGTTTTATGTTTTACTTTATTTCACTTGTGATGTTGAGAAATAAATATTCAGAATTCAGAAGGTTTTACTTTTTTAGAGACAAAATGACTTTAATCACCACACATACAGACAAAAAGTACCAAAAACAGGTACTGTTGTATCGCGGTACCGGATCTCAGGAACTGAGTATCGGTACCGTATTGGTTTAAATGTGAAAAGTACCCATCCCTATCTGCAAATCTGTCTTGTTTTAGTTGGTTTATTTGTTTCATCATCTGTTTCTTGTAGATTCTGAGTTACAGTGAAAATAACTACTACAATGTTCTCTGAAAGTAAAGAAAGGTTCAGGATATGACCTGACCTTCAGTTAATGGACAAGACATGTCCTGACCATTAACCTTGCTGCCACGTAGGAGACAGGAAAGGTCCAGTACTGAGCGTGATGAGATGGTGATTATATCGTCATATCACACATATAAAAAAAAAACCTCCAAACTGCTGATTTCTGTTGTCTGAGAAGGGATTATATGTGTTACTCCACTGCGTTAATGTTTTGAGTTTAATGTTATTTTTATATCCACAAAATGTTTGAGAAATGAAAATAGAAATCAAAACCATATTTTTTGCAATGTTCCTTTCAATATTTGACTTCTCAGCTTCTTGAATAAACAAGTTATTTATGTACAAGTTAAAGCTGATTTAAGTGCTTGAATTCTTCTAATCTAAATTAAACTCAGGTATTCAGTGTCTTTATGTCCACTTCTCTCATTTTCCTTACTAAACAACTTGGTCAACAAACAGCAGGTTGTCATGCTGTCTCATCATTATAGACTTGGCAACTACTGTGTGAACCTCCTATAAACTGTATATTAGGATAAGGGAAGGTGATGACAGTAATGACCATGATGATGCTGATGATGATGGGTGAGATGGTTTGAGGCTTAGGTGATGATTAAGGGGTGAGGGAGCAAGATTATTGTGATGATATGGCAGGCACATAACACAGTGTGTTATTTTAAAAGACTGATTATAGAACATATAGTAAATGAGCACTTTGTCACGTGTGGAGTGTTTATGTATTTTTTCCCCGCACTGCCAGACTGGGCTGTGCTCAGCACTCTGCCACAGACAGCTGTACCATCACTCCCGGTAGGCAGACACACAGGACAGCAGAGTTGCTTCATCAGCTGGAGGGGAGAGCGTAAAGCTGTAATTTAAAACTAGAGATGTAGCAATATGTTTTAAAAAAAGGCAGTTGTGCAAGGCAGAAATCCAGGATTTCTATTTGGCCCAATTAATAATTAATGCATTTTTGAAAGTATTGTATTTGAGTTCTTTGGCTTTTCTCATGCTTCATCAAAGTGTGTCATTGTGTGTAAGATATACAAATAAAACAAGTTATAAACGGAAACTTGGACGTTGTTTGATGTGACTGAATTAGAGACAGAGTGAAAGTAAAAGATGCCTGCCTAGCATTAGTTTAATCCAGTGTGGCAGGTCAGAGGAGCAGCTAAATACCTTCTTCGCTTCAGTGCTCTCAGATGACCCAGCCAGGAATAATATAGGAATGTTCACTCAGTCTTTGGGACCTCAGTCACTCTCTGCCGGCTGTTTACTCATGCTGCTGTCATTCATAATCTTTTCATACAGCATTGTGGAACTCTAGGACTTAGTCATGCAAATATGTGGAGTCTACCTTGCTGGTAGCTGAACCACATGTGTCTATTGAAACTGAACTTGATATGCAAACACTAAATGTATAGATTTTAAACACTTGGCCTCTCAGCCAAAAATGTGTCGATAGCTCGGAGTGGTAATGTATTTGTTTGCATTATACAGATGTAATGCGTTAGATTTTTCAGTATACTTTTCATTGTTGTTATTTCTTCCACTTTTTTGATGGCATGTGATAAATAATCTGAGCTGTATTAAACATGCCTTCTCACACTATCTTTGAATGACCACAAATTCAAGTTTATGAAATAGCTTTAATGCACTTAAACAGATGAGCATCAGCTGCAGCCATTTATGGATGTCATATTCACAAGGGCGATCAATAACAGTCGATTTTTCATTGGGCATATCCGCAAAACTTTACCGATATTTACTAAATGTTGAAAAAACAGAAGTGCGTAATGTCTGTATTTCCATTAATTCACAAATTCGATGATTTGTTTATTTATTATTGTGAGATGACACGAGAAGTCATTCCATAAACATGGCGACAAATGTAAATATCGTGTTGGTTTACAGATATAGTCATTATTATTATATATTACCCCTCTATACCGTACTAAATTAAAAAAATTATTCGGTTTCCTGGTGTATCCACAGATACTGCGCCATGTTTCTTTTAAAACTCTTCTTCTTTGCTAGTTGTAATGTCCGTCAGCATCTGTTTTTTTTTTTTTTTTTTTTTAATTCACATGACTCTAGTTGTGGAAAAAGGTCTTTTTGTTCCAGTCTTGCATAATATACCAGTTGTGCTATGCCTGAAAAACCACCTCTTGCAGCACAAAACCATTTTTTTTAAAAAGTGAGAGTTTTGGCAAAATTGTTGTTTTTCCATTAGGTAAATTTTTATGCACAAGTTATATTCGCGCAATTTGAGGGTCATTGGAAAAGCGACTCATGTCAGTATTAGAGGATACTGATTTTTGGCTAATATATCAATTCTTTAGCATCTATTATATACCATATTCTAGGATCTCTATTGGGTAGATCTCAACATATACATTCAATTATTTACTGTTCCTTTTTCTCTTGTATTACAGAGTGCAGCGATGGAGGAAACGGTAATATGGGAACAGCACACTGTGACTCTTCACAGGGTAGGTATTTACAAGTATTTCATCAACACTCCCCCTTTCTTTTCTCTATTGTTTTTTTTTTTCCCGCTCAGCCTGTCTTTGGCATACCAACTCTGGAGTCTGTCTCGTGTGTTCTTCACTTTCCTCCATGTCTGTTCTCTGCCCATCCATCTCTCTTCTCTCCGTACAAAGACAGCCAGCTGTAGCAGCAGGATGTGTGGTACTGGAACAATAGTCAGGGAATCCAGATGGCAGGAAACAACGCTAAGGAAGACAGAAATCAGCTTAGACTTCCTTACTACTTCTTTTCACTTCCTTCCTGTTGGCGGCAAACTCTTCTCTACAAAACTCTGGGGAAAGA
Organism: Sphaeramia orbicularis; assembly: GCF_902148855.1. NCBI lineage: Eukaryota > Metazoa > Chordata > Actinopteri > Kurtiformes > Apogonidae > Sphaeramia > Sphaeramia orbicularis. The sequence continues at coordinate 51,088,165 of NC_043959.1, forward strand.
AAGGGATGATAGGCGATGTGTCACATTCACGCGTGTGAATGTCTTAAGAATCTAAAGTTGTTGTAAGCATGTATTATCCAGTCTTAAACTATTATTATTAGGGGTTGACAGGTATGTTTTTGTCAGGGCCAGCACTATCACTGATTTATCTTTTGTGTGTGTGTGTGTGTGTATGCCATAACGCACATTTGAAACTAATATATATTTGCAGTAAAAGTGAAAATGTTGTCAAATTTTATCAACTCAAACACAAAACCTGAAATGCATTTAAGCTGAATCAATTGGAGAAAAGAACAAGTCATCTTAAGAAATGAGTGCATCTTAGCCATAGTAGTGCATGTTAAATTAATTTCATTTGGCGAATATAGATATGAAGTAGTGCGACTGATAACTGGAAAGATGTTGGACCGTTATCATGAAGTTTGCTATCACAGTGATTCCTTTCAAACCTCTGCATGCCTAAAGTAGCTCAATGATTACACTTACCTGAATCCAACTCTCTGTTTTATTTTATGGCCAACTTTTTATGTCTTCTTTGCCTTCAGACTGTAAACTCTTGTTTGTTGATTCTTTTGTGCTGTGGGATTGTGTAGAGCACCTGTCTAGACTGGCCTGCTTGCTGTAATCTAATTAGTAGCGGCTTTATTGAGGCTGAAGGAGCAGCCCAGTGTGGCCTGAAGTTCTCAGCCTCTCAACTCTCTTGTGTTGTTGTGGTTACAATATTACATCACATAATGGCCTCCCCTGGTGATGCTTTCTGCATAGGCAAAAACAAAACAGTCTCTGAAAGCACTTGAAACTGTAACTTGCACATGTAAAGGTTTGCTGTTAGTTTTTATGTCACAGCTATAGAGTCTGTCACATTCACTTTATGATTAATGATAAATGGCGTTCATGGAGTCTAATTGTCTGCTTGTTTACTGCCAAGTGTGAAAGTCCAATGCTGTGTTTTTTCTGTGTGTGTAGGCACCTGGATTCGGGTTTGGCATTGCCATCTCAGGTGGGCGAGACAACCCTCATTTTCAAAGTGGAGAGACATCCATTGTGATATCTGATGTGTTGAAAGGAGGGCCTGCAGAAGGACTGCTACAGTAAGTCATTCACTGCCTTATCATCATGTGTATAGTCTGCAGTTTTATGTTAATATTTACACACAAAAGGGTTGTAGAAGCACTCAATCAGTTAAAACTAGCACCTCTTTATACTTTTAGTTATATTTTCTCTAGGTGACTTCTTTGACTTGCCATGTATTTATAGTAACAGTTACAACAATTTGACTGATGTTTCTGTTTTTTCTCTTTCAGAGAAAATGATCGTGTTGTGATGGTCAATGCAGTCTCAATGGACAACGTAGAGCATGCCTACGCTGTCCAGCAACTCCGCAAGAGTGGAAAAAATGCAAAGATAGTACGTTTTACAAGACAGAAATTTATGAGTAGATTTATTGTGAACTCAGAACAGAATTTCAGTCAGGATTCATTCACGTTTTCATTTCGTTTCTTCAGATACTATTGTGCATTTCAAATAGGAGCACATATGTTTGTCTCTTCAACACTTAAAACTTCCTTTCTCTTCCAAGACTATCCGTAGGAAAAGGAAAGTGCAAATCCCTGTCTCTCGACCAGGGGACAGAGAGACAATGTCAGAGCATGAAGAAGAGGACAGTGATGAAGAAGATGGCTATGACCCTAGTGGTCGTAGTGGCCCAAGTGCCTATGGTGGAGCAAGTGGAGGTACAGGCACCGGAAGGCGCCATGATCGTGAGCGTAGCAACAGTGGCAGACGGGATCATAGTGCCTCACGGGAAAGGAGCATCTCGCCGCGCTCTGATCGCCGATCACAGGCCTCCTCTGCTCCTCCAAGGCCAGCAAAGGTCACCCTTGTCAAGTCCCGCAAAAATGAAGGTGAGTAACACAATATTAAAGCAAAAGTTATACAGTATGATACAATAGAGGACTTGGTAAAGGTTCAAATGACTGGAAGACCTGGTAACATGACTTAATTCTGTCTGTGAAAGCAGAATATGGGCTGCGGTTGGCCAGCCACATCTTTGTGAAGGACATCTCTCCTGAGAGCCTTGCTGCAAGAGATGGAAACATTCAGGAGGGAGATGTTGTGCTTAAGGTAACAGCATGGATGTAAACAAAACTGCTGTGATAAAGTTGATAAAAATACTAATGAGACAATGACCTAAAAGAGGAAAAGTAAAAATATATCTGCATAGTATATTGGTCAGTATATATATATATTTTTTGTCTTTTTATAAAACCAGGTAAGGCCTTCATTGAGATTAAAATGTTTTCCAGCCACTACAACAATATAGCCAGAACAACAAACAACCTTCATGTTGTACAAATAAATAAATGCAATATGTGATAATATACAATGAAACAATAAGGACTTACGATGGACAGGTTCAAAACGATTCCACTGCAATTTTAGAAGCAAGCGGATTGACCAAGACAGATCAGACCACATTACATGTCAACAGCTTTAAAGAATTCATATTAAATTGATACTGGTAGAGAGGTGGATATATTTTTGAGCTAAAAACTTTCACCCTTCTGCTGTACTCTGTGAGCTGCTGAAAAGGGCTCATAGACTGAGGTCACAGGTCATTGGTATTCAAGCTCAGCGGCAGGAATGCCACACATTCCATTACTCCTTTGAATTTTGTCTATTCAATTTCTGGGTAGAAAAAAAATCTTCTTTCACCCTACAAAACGCATTCAAAGTTTACTGAAGAGAGGCTTCCAATACACCAAAGTTGAAATGCAATGGCAATACAAAAACCACAATAAATAGTAGATGCTTGTAACAGCATTAAAAGCACTGCAGTGCCCTCAGTGTCTTTTAAGCTAGTTTACATCATATTCATAAACAAAATGATGATAATGGCTGTGTTCTGCTCTGGTGCTGACCCGACTCCTACCTCTGCTAGATCAACGGCACAGTTACAGAGAACCTATCACTGATAGATGCCAAAAAGCTCATTGAGAGGTCAAAGGGGAAGCTTAAGATGGTGGTGCAGAGAGATGAGCGAGCCACACTGCTCAACATTCCAGATCTAGATGACAGCATCCCATCAGCCAATAACTCTGACAGAGATGGTAAGTGTTATCTTTTCTTTTTTTTAATTTACCTGTGTGATAGAATGACCTATATTTGAAATGTATTTCTTAATGTTTTTCCTCTTAATTTAGCTTTTTATATAAATGTTTAATAACTGCATGCTAATATACAATTCATTACATTTTCACAGATATTTCAGAAATACATTCGCTGGCGTCAGATCATTCCAATCGATCCCATGGGCGAGGTCGATCACGCTCCCCTGACAGGCTGGAGCCCTCGGACCATCTCCGTCACTCACCTCGGCCGATCAGCAATGGCAGGTAAGTGAAATGCACACGCACGCACAACTGACTGCAAATCTGGTGATAGGACACAACTGTCACGCATGCCATGGTTATACATCCACACTCCTGCTGCTCTTCACTCTATACATCATCCTCACACCCACAGGTTAGTGGGTGCTGACTAAGTAACTTGCAACACTAATGAATAAATCAATATATAAAGGCATAAACCATTACTGAGTTCCCAGAATGCCTTGCTCTGTGGGAGGACATGGGAATAGGAATTGGGAAGAGCTATTGATTAATCTCCTGGTTAAGTAAGGTTTCCTTAAGGAATATAAAATGGTACACAGTGCTGGGTATTAGTATTATCTTATAGTCCACAAAATTCAATCAAAGTAGTACCATTTGTAATAGTCCTTAGAATCTGCTGTAAGTCTTGTTTCTTTCTAGTGTCTTTACTGTAGGTGAATGCAACATATTGTGAATGAGGTGTAGTTAATGTGTTGCTTTGACAGACTGTGACTCATGTTTTGCTCATAACATTTCCTGGCATATTGTACGCTGACTAGGAACACCAGATATTGTTGCTGATAAAACTGGACAGGGGAGTGAAACAGGCTTGTCGGTTTTGGGAACGGATTCACGCCAACACTATGAATGATTACAATGATTCAGGGGAGAAAAAAATGCTTATGGTTTCTTGTCAAAGTAAATACCGTCAACACCTTACTCCAGATAGGGTCATCAGATTTAAGGAAAATGAAGCACAAATGTTGAATTGAAAGTAATGGAGGCATACTTCATACAAGCCATGTAACAGATGACAAGAAATGCCATTTCAGCCAACAGTTGGTTTGGAGCGAATTGCTCTGCAAAGTAATTTTCTAGACGTATGATTTTGAAGAGAATGAAGCTTGGCCACATGAGAAATAAGTGCCACATCTGTTATTCCCTGTCTTCCTAAAAGGGCAATGTCTCACTGGAGCAGGTAGCCCACACTGGGAAATCCAAATGTAGCTGAAAAAAGCAGGAGCTTTAACATTTTACCATTCCAAGAAGATAGACTGCACAGACTGCACGCTGTACAGGTGTTGGACAAAATAATGGAAACACCTTAAAAAATCAACAAAATATAATTTAATATGGTGTAGGTCCGCCTTTTGCGGCAATTACAACCTCAATTCTCTGAGGTATTGATTCATACAACTTGTGAATTGTTTCCAAAGGAATTTTAAGCCATTCTTCAGTTAGAATACCCTCCAACTCTTTTAGAGACGATGGCGGTGGAAATCGACGTCTTACTTGAATCTCTAAAACTGACCATAAATGCTCAATAATGTTGAGGTCTGGGGACTGTGCCGGCCATACGAGATGCTCAACTTCATTAGAATGTTCCTCATGCCATTCTTTAACAATTCTAGCTGTATGGATTGGGGCATTATCATCTTGAGGTGAAGGTGTTTCCATTATTTTGTCCAACCCCTGTATGTTGACTCTTCTTAGCTGCTGCTAGTCTAGCTGTTTTAGATACATCTGCAATGTTGCTTTTGTTGTTTCAGACTTGCGAGATGTTTTCAGTGCACAATGGGAGCAGATTTACTGTTGCATGATAATGTCTAATGTAAGCCAAAAAAAAAAAAAAACGGATGTTGACGGACGTTACAAGTGAAGAAGAGTTTTAAAAGAAACATGATGTGATATGTGTCGACACACCAGACAACTGAATAATTTTTTAATTTAGTGCGGGATAGAGGGGTAATATATAATAATAATAATGAATATATCTGTTAATCAACATGTTATTTATATTTGTCGCCATGTTTATGGAATGACTTCTCGTGTCATTTTGCGATAATGAATAAACAAATCATCGCATTTGTGATTTAATGGAAATCCCGACATTATGCACTTCAGTTTTTTCAACATTTAGTAAATATCAGTAAAGTTTTGGACATATGTCCAATGGAAACATGACTAATGTTGTTGACACGTTTTTGGTGCGAACCTGTATTTTCTATATCTGATAAGTTGTCAATGATGGATGTACACCTACTTCTCTTGGGATCATAGTTTAAGAGGTAACTGAGGAAACAGCAGTCTGACTATCTCTACAGTGTGATGTAAGGGAATGTTTTACTATCTGCTAGTTTAGGAAGTGAAAAAGGAATTTGACATACTTCCCACAGTGCTTTGCCCCAGGCCAGATGGTTCGCTTAGCCTGATTGGCTGTAGAGCCTAGACACATTCCTCTCCCTGGGACATGACGCTGTTGTGTGTTTTTGAATACATCAGGTCAAAAACGCTTCTCATCCAAAGTGTACTCCAGTGACACATGAACACACTTTCTGCATAGACTCAAGTTTCAGGGAATTCAAATCAAAAAATTTTTTAATAAGCATCATGGTCCAAGTAAGCGAGTCGTTTATGTGAGTAATAATTTTTTTTGTCTTTTTTTTCATTGTTTAATTATAAGATTTGTTGTATGTGAGAATTAATTTTACATCAATTTTTTCTGTCATCATATTTTTATTGTACAAAGAGATGGGCTGTTTAGTCAATAGGTTAAACTCTGTTTACTGCTGTTACATATGTTGAATTGTGTAAAGCTTACTTATAGGTGGACATACAATACAGAGCACAGGACTCTGCAGTGTTGTTGAAGTCTCTGCAGCCACATCTTCCCTGCTACTTCTTTAACTTGATCTCTTTTCTACTTCTTGCTCATTTGCTCTGGCTGTGCCCATACTGTAAGAATGTGTAAGCAGGGAAATTGAACAAAGGGTCCTGTCAGATAGTGTGAAGCCTTTTTTTAGCACCATTCCGCAACGAGAAACTGCAGATTTAGGCCACAACACATTCTCTCACTCCTCTTATTTTATCCGCTGCTCTAGCTCTGTTTGTCTCTGGCTCTTCCTCTCTCACACTCTTGTTCTCCGTCATCTATTACACACACACACTCCCTCACTTGCGCACTCTCTCTCTCTCATTACAATTCTGTTGTTTATCCTTGGGCTGCAGCTCTCACTTACACATGCTTGTCTCCCTTATGCTGGTTCTTATGATGTAAAAATGAGCACAAACAGATCAGTGTGTAAAACATAATTGTACTGATGGTCACCAAACAACTTCAGGAACTTTTATAAAATGTTTTTTCTGTGGTGGAAAATAAATGAGGTCAGCACGGTTAACCCAGTGCAGACCCCCTCCTCTTTTCCATATATTAAGTGTGTCATTCTATTTCAACAATAAGGCACCAATTTTAAGCACCATATAGTGTCATGCTACTGAACAAAAATGAAAGAAAAGAGGCATGAGGAAAGTTGCCTAGTTTGAGATGGTGGCACAGCCTGCACCTTCACATTCTTTTACAAAAGCTCCTGAATACAGCTCAAGTACTGTGCCAGCAGGCAGTCATGTGACAAGATTGGAATTCAACCATTGTTTTAAGCAGTAGAGAGCTTTCTAGTCTGTTAGACATAGCCCATTAGAAACACACTTGCTCTTAAACACATGGACACACACAGACTAGCCATTTTCCCTTGTTTATTTTATCCAGGTTCAACAGGAACTTGGACTGAAATATATCCTATCTCAAGAGTTTATGTTAGGAGACTTTTGATTTGATTTTCATTTTCTTATTTTAATCTAGAAAAAGGCTAATCCACCCTGGTGTTTTTATTGAAAAACCATTGTGTGATTAATGAAATAAAGCTTTACATTAATCTTAAGAAAGTTATTTGAAAATTCTGACATCTATAATCACTGTCTCTTTTAATTAAACATTATATCCATCACTGGTTTGAAATGTGTCACACTGCTTACACCACACTACTTAAAAATTGCAATAAAGGTTAAAAAGTCAAAGAGTTCAAAACAATTGCATTTGCATTTTTTCTGTCAGAAACACATTTGTCTTTGGTAGATCTTTTAACACTCAGTTTATTGCCAGTTTGTGGTTACAGCACATTTTGTGGACTATCCTGATTATAGTGTCAAGCTAATACTTATGATGTCAGCACAGGAGAAAGCAAACATAGATACAGATACAGATGAAATGTATTGATCTCCAGGGGAACTTCACGTGACCTTTGTTCAATATTGTATTATTTTTGTATTGGGTGCAGCTGGGGGGTCTTTCTTAGAGCAGGTAACATTGTTATCAGGGATTAGGGATCTTATTAAACTTAAAGTTTTCCATTGTCATTGTGGTTAACATTAAGAGTGCACCTACTGAATTGCTGTGATTTGTTTTTGTTTGTTCTTTTTTTGTTTGTTTGTTTGTTTTTATTTATTCAGCCACAGAAGTCGAGATGAGGATCGCCTGTCCAAACCAGGGGCCGTGTCCACACCAGTCAAAAGCTCTGACGATGGGGTCTTGTCACAGACCAGTGACCAGGCCAGCTCAAGAGATGACAAACAGTTACCTCCGTTGCCTGGTAAATAATCCTGTGCCTGTCAATAAAGATTAGTGTGATTTTTCAAGTTCATATTAATTTTCATGTGTCTGTGTGTTTGACTATTTCTATAATTATTATATTATTGCTATAATCTCCATCATAACAGCACTTTCCATTGATTTTGTTGAATATGTGCTAAATTACACACTGTGCTGATATTTTTGACAGAACCAAAGCCAGTTTATGCACAGCCTGGTCAGCCTGATGTAGACCTGCCAGTCAGCCCCTCTGATGCTCCTGTACCCAGCGCTGCTCATGATGACAGCATTCTCAGGTATAATTACTCACTTTTTCTTCGAAACTGCTGCAAATCTGTTGAAGTGTCAAAGTGCAGTTTTATCACATGAATTCTATTTTGTTAAATGTTCAAATTAAACAGCATCATAATAACAGAGGGATACATTTTACATGTTCAAAAGTGTATTGGTAGTATTCTTTATATATAATGTCTCTGATATATTTGTAAGCAAAGTTAGAAATTAAGAAATTATTACCTTTGAACCAAAGGGGAAAATATGATGCACAGCATCTCATCAGACTGTATTTAGAACAGAAGAAAAATCTTTTCTGTTTACTGTTTTTAGTTGTTCCATTTCTCTCCACTTGCTTGTGTAGGTGTCTCGGTTGTGTGTAACACTGATTGTGGATGAAACCATGATTTGCTCATTTTATTCCATCTGTCAACCTGTGATCTCCTGCAGGCCAAGTATGAAGCTGGTCAAGTTCAAGAAGGGAGAGAGTGTCGGTCTGCGGTTAGCAGGAGGGAATGACGTGGGGATTTTTGTGGCAGGAGTTTTGGAGGATAGCCCTGCTGCAAAGGAGGGATTGGAGGAGGGAGACCAGATTCTCAGGGTACACTACATACTATCAGTCTGTTTATTGTCTCCAAATTAACCTCCCCAGTGACCTAATTTATCAAATAACATCTAAACAAGGAACCTACTTTTCATAGTAGTGGGGAGGGATTATTAAAATCTTAATTATCCCAATTGTGTTGTTTTCATGTGTTTATACAAAAAAAATTTCATGTGCACACATGGATGTACATGAAGTATTAAGGAAAGCTGGCAATGGCTTACAAAAGGCCCAGCAGTAAATCAAAGGCATGTCAATGAAGGTTTTAGACTTGCACCCAAAACCCCCATTCACAGGAATTCTCTCCATAACCTCTGATTGAGTCTGGACTTGACTGACCCTAACCCAGTGCCTGTCCAGTAGCAGAATAGAACAATGACGTGTCCTGGGAGTAAAGTGAACGAAACATCTGGTGTTATTGTCAAAATAGACAAGCTGTTGCTGCCCACACTTATTAAGATGATCACTGGTGAAACTATGTGATCCCATGGCCACAGTAGTTTTATTTCTGAGTAAAGAGTTCTCTGGAATACAGTACAATGTATTTGTCAGTCTATGAGTCATTCCCTCATGTCAAAACTCCCCTTGTTTCCAATCTGAGGACACAATGGAGGTCAGTATTGCTCTCTGACCTCAGAACAGTTGTCTTCTGTTTTACTAAACACTAGTGTAACATTGTTGAAGGAATGATGGAAACCCTCTTGATGTCAGCCTTGGATCCATTCTGACATGTTTGTATTGCAGCTTCAGATTACACCTGGAAAGTGTTTAGCACAGTTCAACCTTCAGTGAACAGCAGTGGCTCAATCAAACATGGCATTCATGTTTATGTTTGGGTTGAATCTATCGGGTAAACTAGGCTGCCCTTTACTTTCTCTCTTACTATAAATTTTTATACAGCGTTGAGTTTAATTATCCACTCTTATGACCACCATCTATCTATCTATCTGTCTGTCTGTCTGTCTGTCTGTCTGTCTGTCTGTCTGTCTGTCTGTCTTTCTTTCTGTCTTTCTTTCTGGGTGTGTTCGCCCCACTGTACAAACACAATTTGAGACTTCCAGGACACTGTTTTCCATCTTTAGATTGTTTCCTTTGGTCATGGTGTGCTAGTGGAGATAAAGACGTCAAGCCCTCCTGTTTCTGGGAAGGATAAAGGTGTCTTTCTGAGGTTCAGTGAGTCAGGCCATGTGTTTCTGGTTCCCCTGCTGCCCCTCAAGCAGAGTCAATAAACAGCATTTATTGTGTTTGGGACAACAGCAGGACGTGAGGAGGAGGCAGTCCAGTCATACTGGGAGTAATAGCCCTGCTTCTGTTCAGGAACAAGTTATTCTTTTTTGTACTTTCTCTTTTTCTGTAAGAAAATGTGTGACAGCTCGTGCACTTTATAATGTTGTCCCAAATGTGCAGCACCAGTAATACACAAGCAAAGTAGAAAAACAAAAAAAACAAATCAGTGGAACTATTTTTAAATTCTGCTGATCTACAAACCTTCATTGACTTTTAACAGCATGAGATTTAGTCCTAAATTTGGGTATTCTCTGTGATTTGTAAATGAGTGAAATTCCACAGTAATTGATTTGTTCTGCTTCTTCCTTTCTGCATCTATAGGTGAACAATGTTGACTTTGCTAACATCATCAGGGAGGAAGCTGTGCTGTTTCTGCTGGATCTCCCAAGAGGAGAAGAAGTTACCATCCTGGCTCAGAAGAAAAAAGATGGTCAGTGAGAGCAGAGTAAAGCAGTGACACCTATTAATTAATAATAGTCTGCACTGTTAACAAGGCCTATGTGCCTGTACTACCAGTATGACTCTGTGGTATACATTTTAAGACTATACTGTAATTATCCCTGTCATGCTCTCCTCTCTCTTCAGTGTATCGGAGGATAGTGGAATCGGATGTGGGTGACTCATTCTACATTCGAACACATTTTGAGTATGAAAAGGAGTCTCCGTACGGATTGAGCTTCAACAAAGGAGAGGTGTTCCGTGTAGTAGACACTCTCTACAATGGCAAACTAGGCTCATGGCTTGCTATCCGTATTGGCAAGAATCACCAGGAAGTGGAAAGGGGCATCATCCCCAACAAGAACAGGTAAAAAGGACTCTTGGGTCACACCTTTTTTTTTTTTTTTTACCCGTACAACTTGTTCTGGCACTTTATGAATGGGCAGGCGTGGAGGAACAGAAGGTGAATTCTGATTTTTCTCAAAGTATAATGGAATGATTTGCTTGTTACATTTCTTTATATTTATGTATCTACCTCAGTTGTCCTTTGATTGTTATATATATGTCAGGGTAGAGACTGCGATCTGGTAGGATCGGCGATTCTACCAGTAGAGACTCCGATCGTAGTCTCTACCAGTAGAAACTCCGATCAGAGTCTCTACTGGTAGAAACTCCGATCCGAATCCTAACCCTAACCCCTAACCCTAACCCTTCTACTGGCAGGATTGGAGTTTCTACCAGTAGAGACTCTGATCGGAGTTTCTACTGGTAGAGACTACGATCGGAGTCTCTACTGGTAGAATCGCCGATCCTACCAGATCGCAGTCTCTACCCTTACATATACATATATATATATAAAAATATATATATATATATATATATATATATATATTTTTTTTTTTTTTTTAAGTAAAAAAAAAAAGTAGCTTGTGAAAGAGCATAAGGTATAAATATATATATATATATATATGTATGTATGTATATATATATATATATATATATATTTATAAGTAAAAAAAAAAAAAGTAGCTTGTGAAAGAGCATAAGGTGTATTTTGCATATTTTATACGTGAAGTTCAGTCAAAGAGAATCCAATGTACAGGGTTTATGAGGAGTTGTCTTTAAAATAGAGGGCCTTGTGTGACTGAGGGTTTGTGTTATATATATATCATGATGTAGCCCATAGCACTGTTTTATCTAGGCCTGTCTGTACAGCCTTGAACAGCCTGCAGCAGTGTTTACAGTGTGATTCCTCACTGTCCTGCTGACAGAACAGACACGTTTTCACATGCTGCGTGCATTTATATCACATAGAGCACATTGTTTAGCATGCCTCAGCTCCTTGCTGGTGCAAAACATCTTCATTGATGCTCCTTATGATATTTCACTATTAAATTCTGAAATTAAACCCAGATTTCAAAATGGTCATCAAAGAGAAGACTGTCATATGCACATATGCATTTGTCACATGCACATATGCATTTTCTGAAAGTTTGTGATATAATCCAGACTGACAACCACTTGCAGTGCATCATTATGTAGCAGATGTAGTAGTAGCATATATCTCTGTTTATTCTCTCTGAACATATACACTGCGGTAGGGTGACGGCTGAATACCTGACCAGTCAAATGTAGCTGTATTTAGTTTGCAGTTTTTACTTGGGTCCTGGTAGCAGTCTTTTCTCATCATTTCTTTGTTTCATTTCTCTGCACAGGGCTGAGCAGCTGTCCAGTGTGCAGTACACTCTTCCTAAAACACCAGGAGGTGATAGAGCTGACTTCTGGAGATTTCGCGGATTGCGAAGCTCCAAGAGGAATTTGCGGAAGAGCAGGGAAGACCTGTCAGCCCAGCCAGTCCAGACTAAGTTCCCAGCGTATGAGAGGGTGGTGCTGAGGGAAGGTAGGAACAGAGAGCAATCGACTTCCGTGTCATTTATGCTTCATTTTACAACACGAACAACCGTGGCATTTCTCCCACTTGCTTTAGCTGTAGTGAGACAACATTAGATGGCATGTGTTTTTGCATCCTCAAATCATTCATCATTCCTCCCCAAGTTATTACAGCCAGAAAATGGATCTAAAATATTCACAGTATCAGAGTCAGAAGCTCTTTTTTTGTGTAGATGCAAGAAGAGGAAAATATATCAATTGACCTATCAGCGATGTGCAGACAGTAATGGCAGTAACATCCTGTTGTTTAAAATTGAGAGAAATATTCTTCTTTGTGCCACTCTGATAATGACTAAACTAGACACCCACCCAGGTGAGCAAAGGTAACGGAAGAGGCAGGAGAGCCAGAGCTGCTCATCTGCTCCTGGTTCTTCTTGACTCTGTGTCCTTTGATCCCTGTTGAACAACGAAAACCCATTTGAAAAATAGAATCATACAGCTGAAATTAATTTTCTCTGTGTGTGTTTAGTGTCGCTCTTTATTAACTCTTTCGGTGCCAGACAGTTAAGGGGCTAATAAGCCTTAAAAGTGCCACAGATTTTGGCCGTTTTTCAGTATTTCGCGTCGTTTTTATAATATTTGAAGAATCCTGCAGGAAACCGCTCGGTAACATCCGACCGATTGCTAATTAGATTCAAAACACACCGGACGCAGCCGATTCATTATTGATCGTAATTTGCATAATTCATAATAATAATAATAATAATAATAATAATAATCTTTATTTATATAGCACTTTTCATACATTAAAAACTGTAGCACAAAGTGCTTTACATATCAGTTTAAAAATCAGTACCGCCCCCCACCCACACCCACCCACTCACCCGCACACACACACACACACATATACATGCAAACCCACAAGCTCACACATACTTAAGAAGACTGACTGAGCATGGGTAGACCAGAACAAAAATGTGCAAGTAAAAGTAAAACATCAATTTAGGAGGCGCTGTCTCAGGGAGCCATCCGCACCAGGAGGCAGCCGCCGACCCCGGCGACCAGGCAACAGCAACACAGCCCCGCATCCCAACTAGTGGGAGAGGGCCAACTGGGACCCCCACCCACCAGAAAGGAGCGGACCCCAGTGAGAGAAGGCGCCACAGCCCCCGGAGTCCACAGCTGCCCCCCGGCATGGAGGGCTCCCTCTGATGAAACACCGGAGAATAAGAAACATTAAAAAGATATAAAAATATTATTCGGTCACGTGACCTCAAATTCCCGTCTGATTGGTCTCAAAAGGGGGACACAGAAAGAACGTCATCGAAATGTGAGAAAGAAATGGGGGTGGATGGTTTGTTTGTACACAAATGTGGCGTGTTCTCCAAAGCCGATCTGATCGGCCCGTGGCACTTTAAAGGTTGTATTCGTAAAGCCGATTTAATCGGCCCATGGCACTGAAAGAGTTAAAGTGCAATAATATTCATACAGTCTAGTTACAGTTGTGTTGAAGAATGCGACTACTTGATAGCCTCACTGGTTTTTGTCATGACAGCTGGGTTCCTGAGGCCTGTGGTTATCTTCGGACCCATAGCAGATGTAGCCAGAGAGAAACTGGCCAGGGAGGAGCCGGACATTTTTGAACTAGCCAGTAAGTAAACAAGCATGAGTCTTCTTCTGTGTCCTTCTCAACAGTGTTTTCATGTTTTATGTCCTGTTGTGTGTCCTGGGATACTAGGCTAGATATATACATTATACATTACTAAAGCTAAGAGTTGTTGAACTGTATCTTTTAGATTCTGATATTGTGTAGTTACTGCTTTGCACTGTACGTACTTTTTTTTTTTTTTAAATCCACACCTTTTACTAAAGGGTACAATGCACAACATAGTAAAGTCTACACAAAAAAAAAGTATCATTTACAAGTTTTTGCTTCTGCTTTACTTGCTTCAGTATTGAATTTCAATTACCGTAAGTGCTCAAACTCACATGTTATTGAAGCCACGCACATGCAGTACACACCCACAAAAAAAGTGTTTCCATTCCTTAATGTTTATTTGCGTAACTCCAGTGATGTTTGTGTAACTGTATTTTCTTTTCAGAAACACAGCAACAACAAGGAGGGGAAAGTATGTCACTTAGTGCATCAGCTTGTATTTTTGTTTTGTTTTATTTTGTTTTGTTTCAGTGAATGGCAGAAAATGAGTAAGCTAGAGTATAGTGGCTAGCTGGCCTGTTTCTAAGGTCTTAAATCAATAGCACATGCCTGGTAAATGCATTATGGGGGATACCACTTGATTTAATAATTTATGATATATTTGTCCATTAACATAATAGTTTAGTTTAAAAAAAAAAAGAAGAGACTTGAGCCTAAAAGAAGAAATATTATCCTACTAATCGAGCTCATCCCCTGCAAACGAGAAAATATTGGGGAAAGTCTCATTTTTGTAAATATGTGTGTCGGTGTGACAATGCATTTTATGTGACTGTATCTTGCCCAGTGATGGAATAGATTGAACGATACTGATCAAGCCTATTTTACTGGACGAAGGAGTAAATTATAATTAAATTTAGTGGTATTCCCCTCTGAATAGGCAGGTTGCATCATGTACAATGACAACTGCAAGGCAGCATGTGGAACTGTATTGTTAATATTCCCTGAGATATGACTTTCCTCTAGAGGTTTTCTCATAACTTTACAAACCCTATGTACAGTTAAATGGAGCATTATAAAGAATGTTTAAGTTGTATAGAAGGTATACGATATTGCATTTACTTAAGACTGAGCATGTTGAGTTTTAAATTCCGCTTTTTCCTAATGTAAATCAATCAGCTAGAGAAAAGGCACAGTTCATTATTTAATTTATTGGCTCATAAACTGACACTTCAGTATATAGTGAGCTGTGACAGTGACAGTAGTTCACAACCTTAATGTCAGATTTTATTCAGTGCTGTCAGTAGTGTGTGTGTGTGTGTGTGTGTGTGTCCTTGTTTTTCAAAGTGCAGTGATTGAAGTGTGAAGCCCATGACTGTCACAGTGTAACAAACCTCCATATCAACAACAAAATTGTCCTCAAATGTATAATTAATATGGGCAGCACACCATTTGATTAATGTTGCTTCATATGCTTGAACCTTAACTAGTTGCATGGCTGCATTTAGCTGCTCTGTTTGAAACCAATCTGAATAGCAGAACAGTGTATGGAGATTGTAGATTGTATTAGTAGAAATTAGGTCTGGCCATCTGACGTCTTTGACTCATTACTGTTTTAAATACCCCTGTAAGATGACGACCCTTATTTTTTGTACTTTGTGTTTCTAGATAGAAAAGCATTGCTTATTTTTATGTGAATCATAAACCTCTTTACACATCCTTGCTTAAATCCCCGAGGCTTACAATGCCACTGCATTCTCATAAATCCCAAATGACCCTCCTGCTCTTGTATTTGCATTTTACATGTCAGTGTCTAACACATTCCCTGCACCACGAATATATTCGAAACATCTTGCACGAACACACTCTTTCTACAACATGTTTAATTTCTCTAACCCTGCGCATAATACCAGGTGACTATTGCATGAATTGGCTTCTGTCCATATTTTGACTTATTTAACTAATATGTATCTCTTTTCATACACATTTGCTTGTCTTCTCCTGTACAGAGATTATGATTCCATATTTAACAGATCTATTTATGGGAGTCGACAACTGCATGCTACAAGGATGTCTAATTGGGGCACAGACTGTGTTTATTGTTGTTTGGCTCCTGTGTTGATAAGATGCAGTAACGTCGTCCATTTGTCCTCTGTAGAGAGTGAACCCAGAGATGCTGGAACCGACCAGAAAAGCTCTGGCATCATCCGCCTGCACACCATCAAACAAATCATTGACAGAGTGAGTGAAGCTTGACACAGACACACACACACACACACACGAATATACACACAAGATAGGGATACAAACATCTTTTAATAGATTTGTTGTGGAAAGGAAAATTTTGCAGCATGCCTTTATTATATTTATATAGCTCACTGCTGCCACCTTGTGTGTTGTAGTAAGAGAAGTGTGGACATTTATCAAAACAAAAACATAATACTTGAATGGTTTTAGGGAAATATAGCGTTGTGTTGGTGATATTTCTTTTTTTCAAAAGAGAACAAAAACTTAGACTTGACTAATAAAAAAAATGTTCACCAAATATAGAGTCATATAATTGTATGTGTTGGCTTAGAAAATGAATCCAAACTGCATCTTTGGACTATGACTCTTGTGATCAGCAACATTTTGTATGTGAAAGGAAAAAAATGAAGATAAACATTATTACAATTAACTACAAATCATTGTATGTTAATTTATCATATGACAGTGGATTTTTAATGTTGTGTGTCTTCTGTTTGTTAAGGACAAGCATGCAGTGCTGGACATTACTCCTAACGCAGTAGATCGTCTGAACTATGCCCAGTGGTATCCAATTGTGGTGTTTCTCAATCCGGACACCAAACAGGGCGTCAAGAACATGAGGACTCGTCTCTGCCCTGAGTCTAGAAAGAGTGCCAGGAAACTCTATGAACGAGCCCTGAAGTTGAGGAAGAACAATCACCACCTCTTCACCAGTAAGTCCAGAGGGAGATGGATGGACACTCCTCAGGGAGGGAAAAGAATGAAGGAGCAGCTTTTTAAAATTGAGTGTTGTAGTGTTGGAGCCACTGGCCACACTACACTTGTTGTGTCTGGCCTTGTTCTGTCAGACCTTTGACAAAAGATTGTTCAGCACTGACCGTCATGCAGGTGTACCTTCAGCCCTTTGCAGATATTTAGGCTTTCTCAGCATGCACTTCCTTTGTCAAGGGATGCATTGTCGACAGATTCAAGGGCACATGTTGGTGATAAAGATCTTACAAAGGTGCAAGAGAATATATCTGTTGGCTTGAGGAATAGGTGTTGTATATTGTGCTTATTATAACACCATGTTATTGAATTGTGGTATTAGCTTATATAAGTAAAATTATTGAACTGTTCCTGAAAAAAACACCCACTACTCATTTTACTATAGGTGCCACTGCTCTGCTGCACATCTGTTCACTGCATTGCATTTCAGTGTAATTGTCAAAATTGCAGTTCTGCAAATTTTGATTAAAAGCATCTCATCATTTTCTGTCTACACACTGAATGACAAAAGGCTATTTATCAAGTGGGAAAAGAGAATCTTCAATGTAAAAATTAGAAGCTTTTCAATTTGTCTGTTGAATCAGAAAAAGAAAGTGACAGTATTTAATTGATTTGTATCTGAATTAATATCTTCACAATGTTTTTACTTAATTATTCACTATATTTTTGTAATCCCTCTTACTTGTAGCAACCATTAACTTAAATAACATGAATGATGGTTGGTTTGGAGCACTCAAAGAGATAATCCAGCAGCAGCAGAACCAGCTGGTGTGGGTTTCAGAGGGCAAGGTAAGATACACATGGAGTTACTAATATTCTTAAAACATACAAATGTTTTGCAGAGTGGATGTGGTCTTTTCTCTCTCATTTCTCATTTTACCATTTGCCCTTAGGCTGATGGGGCAGCTGACGATGATCTGGACATCCACGACGATCGCCTCTCATATTTGTCGGCTCCAGGAAGTGAGTATTCAATGTACAGCACCGACAGCCGCCATACCTCCGACTATGAAGACACGGACACGGAGGGAGGAGCTTACACTGACCAGGAGCTAGACGAGACACTGAATGACGATGTGGGTCCACCCACGGAGCCTGCCATCACCCGCTCCTCTGAGCCTGTTCGTGAAGACCCACCTGTCATCCAGGAGCCTCCTGGCTACGCCAGCTACCAGCACACGGTGCAGCCGGACCCCCTGAATCGGATCGACCCGGCTGGGTTCAAGGCGCCCGCGCAGCAGCAGGTAGCGTTTCTGAGAGCTGTACGTCTCCCCTGTTGTCTGGAGGACGTGGTGTGCGTTAGAAGGGTGTTCTGGAGGCGCTATTAAAGGCACTTTTTTTAAGTATTCTGTCTATCTACTGTTATTAAACAATATTAGTGGGAAAGTGAAAACTTTTGTGGCCAAGTATCTATTGCAATACACAAATATTATATATATATATACTATATATATCTATATTTATTATGATATTTATTTTATCTATTTACCTACAGTATATTTGATTGTTGATTGATGTTTGTGAGTGTGTTTTTTTATTTTTAAAAAGGAGAACAAATACATTTTACTGTTACTCTTGTATTCTGTATTACCACAAGTTGTCTTATAATAGGGGTGGGTGATCTGGCCATGAGGTCATATCACTATGAACTCTGGTGGTCTGCCATAGGCTAATTTGTCCCACTGCAGATTAATAATGAACAGGAAATTATTTCACAGTTTTCACAATAACGCAAAAGTTCTCTGACAGTGTGTTTGTGCAGTTGCTGTAGGAAAGTAGCTGTGTGAACCAGGATTACTGCATAGTCAGGTTGAAGTCCTACAAGTTAAAGTGGACTAATGAAACAGTTTTTGTGCTAATAGACTCTAAAAGATTTGCCATAGACAGACCTCCAAAAACTTTTAAGCCTAGTAAACTGATGGTACAAACAACTCATGATGCAACACTGTCTTTAAAATTACTAATACGAGTGGTACTTGGCCCTAATTTAATGTAAGTGGAGTGGGAAGTTTTGGACTACAGTGTTATTTATGTTATGACTCAGTCTGTGTGATTCTTCTGAAAAGCATATGCCAAATCAAGGTTGTCCACAGAATAAGATTGTCAGATTGCCCACCCCTTCTTAACCGTATGACTGTTAATGATTTCACTGGGAAAAGAAACCTATGTATGTCCAAGTGTCTGTACCAGTACTTATGTGTACTTCAGACTTCTGTTTTACCAAAGGTTGTGACTGTAATGATCCAATACCAGAAAGTATTATGTGCATGTTGAAAATGCCAGTGTTAATCCAGTGTTCGTGTGAAATGTATTTATCCAAACTTGATTGGCTGTTGTGGTACCGAAATCTAAGCATTCTGATGATTTAATGATGTGTTAATGACGATTAAGAGAGAAAAGAAAAACAACACTGTATTGTAACCGTAGAATTAAAATCAAAATAGTATACTCTGACAATGAAATTTGTCCTCTTGCTAATTCTTACAGTTAGAGATTGATCTACAGTTATGGTTAAATGTGAATGTGGATGCTTAGCTGTTTGAATCACTGTTGTACTGTTGGCACAAGCAAGACGCAAACCATGGTAGAGGTGCTTTTATGATAGAAGTGCCACTTGCTAAAACTGCACCATAGTGTGTCAGCGCGTGTTATTTAACATTTCTGAACCACTTCACAGAAAGCAGAGGCCGCTGCCACCCCTAGCATCCCCCAGCAGCCTGAGCCCCTGGCTGAGACAGTGCCCCCTGCTGTCGACGTTACTGTAAAAACTGTAGGGGTTCTGAGCCCTGACCAGGCTCCTGCAGCTCCCCACAGCCAGCCAAGCCCCATCCCTGAGGCTGGCTCACTTAGGAGGCACACCCCTGAGCTAGTCCCCCAGAGTGTCACACCAGAACCTCTACAGCCTGGACTTGCCAGTTCAGAACCAAAGGTATCCATCTGACCGTCACTGGACGCTCCGTGACCTGGCCCAGCTCGGCTCAGCTCAGCTTGGTCTGACCTGGCTGACCTCCTGTGCTGCTGCTGCTGCTGCTGCCTGTCTACCTACCTCCTGTTGCCACGCTTCTCTCTATCTCTCTCCTGTCGCCCTGCATGTTCGCTGACCACAGTGTTGCCCAGAAGAGACAGATGTGTGTATGTGTGTGTGTGTGTGTGGGGGGGGACGTAATTGTGTGCCCAAGTACGTATGTGTGTGCACGTGCCAGAGTGTGAGCTGGTAAACAACAGTGAGCTTGGAGGTGATGCCTGTGCTACATGTAGAGGAGCAGTGTAAATCCTGCAGCTGTCACTGTTGCTTACCCTCTTTGCATGGCTGCAACATGTTTGGCCCTGTTAACCTTTAGATGTAGATCTGTTTGTGCTATTATTATTAATGCAGATGGACTGTACTGTTTTTTTGTAAAAGTACCCATTAATTCTCCGTCCATCAAATGACTTAACAGCATGTGTCAAAAACACCTTGACAGAAAAAAACAGATTTGGATGGATTTTTGATGGATACTTCATCAGGGTTTTCAGTATAATTTTGTACAACGGGATGTGCTTGTAATGTTAAATATTATTCTGGATCTTTAAGTTGCCTTTTATTGTGCCAAGGCAGTGGGTGACATTTCTCTTGTGGATGCATAGGCAGCATAATGTATACACAAATGAGTGATAAACCTTCTAAATGTTGTTTAGAAGCACAGTTCTATTTACATGATTTTACATTGCATCATATAAGACAAGAAAAATTGATCCCGTTGTTTTGTTGCATTTTTTTTTAACTGTGTTATCCTTTTCTTAAATTTTGGTTTTAGTTTTTATTTTGAAGTTGCATTGGTATATTGTGATGTTTTAAAGCTGAAATAAGTGTTTGGCTTTGCTGAATTTTCTGTTTAATATACTGTGTACTTCGTGATGAGTAACCCCTCCCTCTCAGTTTCTCTATTTCAGGTCTTTCCCTTCTTGTTTCTTCCTCTGCAATTACTTTAATGGACTTGTTTTAATCTTCTCCTTTTCTTATCTTTTAACTGATTTTGTATGTTCAGTTTTCATATACATTCATATCTGCAGTATGCTGGTGAATTCCATACAAATTTTAACTCCATTTTTTTGTTGTGCATTTCTTTGGTAGATGTTTCAGAAGGATCCCTACAACACAGACAACACAGGGAGAGTTGGTCACGGCATGAAGCCTGTGACCTACAACCCGCCGCAGGGATACCACCCTGACCAGCAGCCATACAGAGATTACGATCACCCACCCAGTCGGTATGACGTCAGCAGCAGCGGAGGTGGATACCCAGAACCAAAGTACCGTAACTATGACTCTCACCCGCCCTACGAGAACAGCGTGCCTCACTACGACCAGCAGCAGTGGAACCCTTACAGCCAATCACTCTCTACTGCCAGCTCCCAGGGCTACGACCCCCGTTTGCCCTACAGTGACAGCCCTGACCCTCAGTACACCCCTCCACTCCGCTACGACGAGCCCCCACCTCAGCAGGGATTCGATGGACGGCCTCGCTACGGTAAACCAACAAGTTCAGGGCCGATCCGTTATGATGAGCCCCCACCTCCAGGTCCAGGCCATGACCTGCACTATGACCAAGACTCTCACATGAACGCATACCCCACAGCCAGTCGCTCCCCAGACCCCGCTGCCCAGAGGCCAGCTTACAACCAGGGACCAACACTGCAACAACAAAAAGGCTACAAACAACAGCAATATGACCCCATTCCTGCGAACTCTGAAACCATTCCGACACCTCCTCCCAAAGCAGACACCCCTTCACCTGCACCTGTGGAGGTTTCCAAACCTGTTTCGGCCAGAGATGAGCAGCAGGAGGATGACCCAGCCTTGAGGCCTCAGTCAGTCCTGACACGGGTTAAGATGTTTGAGAATAAGCGTTCTGTGTCTGTTGACCGAGCCAGAGATGCAGGGGATTCATCTGGGAGCAGGGTAAAACAGCCTAAAGTATAACTCCAACCTAAATAATATTCAGCAGCCTGTAGTGAAGTTAAATTGAATTAACATCTAAACTTTTTTTCCATCTTACAAACTTCATATTTTTTGTCTCTCTAGGCTGCTGATTTACCCTTGAAAACGGGTGGAGTAATCCCCAAAGCCAATTCTCTGAGCAACCTCGATCAGGAGAAGACCTTCAGGTAAGCGTGCTGCCATTTTTATTTGGCCTGACTCATCGGGGTGTTATTAAAACAATAGGTAACAGATGGTTGCTTAGATTTTTAGTCATTTGTTCTTAGGATGCAATGATAATGGAGGTCTCGACCAACATGATATGATTTTTAAAATAATGATTTGGCCTCTAGTCATTTTTGTTTTGATTCCCTCTTTTGGGAAACATAAATTTTCATTATTGAAAGTAGTCAAAATGTTTTAAAGTCAACCTAGATTTCAACCTCGTATCACACTAACTTAGAATAATCACAAAGTTAATCATAAAAATTTGAACACCGGCTACTGCCATCAGTGATCTTATTTTCCAATCGTGCCAGTCAGCAAAATCAGTATCATCCAACGCAGATGTTTGTGACATGTTTTATTGCAAACTTTATGCATGATTTCCATTTTGCCTTTTATCCTCTGACCATACCAAAACAGAGCTCCAGAGCCTCAGAAGCCTCAGTCAAAAGTAGCTGACGATATTGTCCGTTCCAACCACTACGACCCTGATGAGGATGAGGACTACTACAGGAAACAGCTGTCCTATTTTGACAGACTTCAGGCCGGCCCCAACAAACCTCAGCCACAAGCACAAACCAACAACTTCCCAAGGTGACGTTGAAAACCGGAACATTATACACCTCTTTTATTACAAGTTGCTGTGTTTTGCCTATCTTTATTTTTTGGTAATCCTAAACATGGATCTTGAGTTAATGTTGAATTGATGGCTTTTCTTTCTTGAAGCAGGACGGAGTCATTAGAGAAACCCAGTCCAGCAGAAAAAAGATATGAGCCAGTTCCTCAAGTTACACCTTCTCTGCCACCAGCCACACTGCCCAAACCTTCACCTGAAGGTAAAACGTACTTAAAAAAAAATGAGCAGTAGATAAAATGCGCTGCCCCTGTACACACATATGACATACGCAACTTTATGACTGTCCCACAGCCAAGCCTTCTGCCAGAGAAGACACTGTCCAGTCCAACTTCCTGCCACACAAGAGTTACCCTGAGAAGTCCCCAGTTAATGGCACAAGTGAACAACCTCCAAAAAACGCCACAAGTACCGGAGTACCACCAGCATCCAACTACAACCGCTATGTGCCCAAGCCTTACACCACCTCTGCCAGGCCTTTTGAAAGAAAGTTCGACAGTCCAAAATTCAACCACAACCTTCTGCCCAATGACAAACCAGAAATTGCTCCAAAGGTAGGCAGCCTTCTTTTTTAGAAGGAATTTTAGTGCTGTTTCAGCCAAACCAGTAATAACAATATAAAGAGTATAAGTTATTAATGGCATGGAGACCAAAATAAAGACAGTGTTATTTGTAAATAATTATGATCATTTGTTCATCATTTATTTAAACACAGAAATAAATATTGAGTTGAATACCTCATTTTCATTACATTCAAGTTAATGACAGTTGGAAACACTATGAAATAAATGATGGTGATTAAAAAATAATGAAAGACAACTCATTAAAGCAATAACACTTTAAGAATAACTGCAGAAATTAAAATAGGAAGCAAATGAATTAAGTAAACAGGAGCAGCTAGAGGTACAATGTAATGGCATTAAAAAATGTAAATCTTTTAAGAATAATTATGATCAGAGTGTAAGGTCTTTAAGCAAGTTATTCAAAGTTGCAGGCGAAATAAAATAGCAATAGTTTTTATTTCATTTTGTCCCTCCTGTAATTTCAGATTACTGAGAGCTGTCATGAAAATACTTATAATATTACTGCATATTATAATTCACTGTTCCCCTGAATTGAAACAGGTCCAGAGCTCCAGCCCTGTAAAGCCTCAGATATCTCCTCAACCTCAAAATGCAGACCACGACAGCGGCCTGGACACTTTCACTCGCACTATGGACCACCGCTCCAAATACCAGCAGAACAACATTAACGCTGTGCCCAAAGCAATTCCTGTCAGGTGACAAATCCATTCAGTCCAAGCAGAGGTTCAACTCCAGGCTCAAATGTTTTCTACACTACAGCAGTTTGACTCTTAAAACTCTTTTGTCTCACAGCCCCAGTGCCCTAGACGATGACGATGATGAAGATGAAGGCCACACTGTGGTTGCAACGGCTCGAGGCATCTTCAACTCCAACGGGGGTGTCTTGAGCTCCATCGAGACAGGTGTCAGCATTATTATCCCTCAAGGTGCCATTCCTGAAGGCGTAGAGCAAGAAATCTACTTCAAAGTCTGCCGAGACAACAGTATCCTGCCACCACTCGACAAGGAGAAAGGTAATCCAATAAACACGCATAACACATTAATAAGGACATGGGGCTTTTGTAAATGATGTTTTCAATTGTGAATGTATGTACAGCTCAGAAACAGATTATGAGATGACTGGTTTTACTGTTTATAGTTATGTGTATGAGTGAAGTAAGTATTAGGAATGCATTGTGACGTTCTTGTCTCAATCTTCTCAATCTTCCTTTTAAAAAAAATTAGGCAAACTGAGTCTTTTCTCATCACGCTGTCTTTGAACGAATACACTTTGGATGTACAAATTTATGAAACGACCTTTCAAACAATCAGTGTAACACAGTATGTAAACCATAAGATTACGTTGTATTCACTAGTAGCCAATGTCAGTCTCAGGGTTGATATATTTTTGTGTCTTTAGTTAGTATTTTATTTTTTCTATTATCTACCGACAATATTTCTCCCAAATATACATAAGTGTCATGAGCATTTGTTTATAGGAAATTACAAACCAAACCAGTAATGTAATAATAATGCTGGAAAAAAAAGTTCTCTTTAATTTTTAACTACACAAATTTGGAAAAATGCATTAATCAGTGTTGGGTGGAATAGGCCCTTTTGTGCATCATGTCATCCTGTCCATCAGTCTTTCACTGCTGTTCAGTGGGAAAAGTGTGAACAACTTTGATGGATTTGTGACAATCCATGTACTTCTAGATCAAATTCAATGACATCTGTAAATTCGTGGTATTCCATTAACGTTTTCTAGATCTGTTTATGTAGGAGGCTCTAACATTTACCATTACGCAAATTAAATCAAGGCACCACTTTCACACATTTGACATCTGCTCTGGTGAGAGTGATTTGACTCTGAGTTGTGTTTGTGTCCACAGGGGAGACTCTGCTCAGCCCTCTGGTGATGTGTGGACCTCATGGTCTCAAGTTTTTGAAGCCGGTGGAGCTCCGCTTACCTCACTGTGCGTCAATGACCCCTGATGGTTGGTCTTTTGCTCTAAAATCCTCCGACTCCTCGTCGGGTACGCTGTGCTCTTTCTGTTCTTCGGGGTCATTTGGGCTGGCTCTGTGATAATCGGAGGGTTGTGGGTCACTGTTTGGTCAGTTTTCACCCCTAGTTTCGATTTTCTTACCAAACTACCGTCCATTTGTTTTCAAAATGAATGTGACAAAACTAGAGAATTGTGCAAGTGTCATCCAGTCTGAGAATCGATCTAGGGGGGAAATCTGTCCTTTTTTCATAATTATGGCTTTTGGTTTATGTTATTTTCATCATTTATGCGAGATAACTCACCCACACAATCACTCATCTGCTGTATCACTTTTAATGTGGTGTTCAGTGCATTTACCGGCTAAAACTAGTTTTAAAATTCTAAAAAATTCTCTTTTCTCTGTTGATTTTCACCTCTGTATCACCTTAACTCTTTTCTCTAGTGTCATTTAACATGCATGCATCTGACACTTTGCTGAACATAATACCATTTCATCAATTAGAAATAGATAATGCATGCCACTCTGCTCAAAGTGATTTTTTTTTTCACATAGCCACCCAAATCCTGACCTGAAGAACAGCTTTTAAAGTTCCTCCAGAAAGTGGGACAGTAATAGCATCATTATCCTGCTAAAACAAAAGTTACACAAACTTCTTGTTTCTGAGTGAAAATCTAAATATAACTCCCTTTTCTCTTTTTGTTTCAAGGTAGACTTTAGATGACAAAAAGGTTCCTGTTAATTAGTTTTTCAGACTGTCAATATTGTGTAGATTTGTCTGGCTGTGAAATTAAAACTAAATCTAAAAAACAGACGGAGACAAAAGTATGCAACCAACAAATCTTTAAAAAGCCCTCAGTGGATGATTCACTGAAATCTGCTTTTACATTTAGCAAATGAAGGTTTTAATGGTGATCTATGTGTTCATATACTGTGTAATTATAAGTGAAACCACAAAATAGAATAAGCTCTTGATGGGGAGGGTTGCACTGGGTCAAAAGCAAAAAGGTGAACAAAGCAATAATGCAAATATGTAATAATGAAACCAGACGAGGCAGAAAGGCTATCATGAATTACCAGTTACCACAATTAGAATATCTGGGATCTTCCCTGTGCAAGTTATACATGGATTAGAAATAAAAAATACTTCACCACTGATCAATATTGTGTTTGTAGAAATAACCAAGACATTCTAAATTAGTTTAAATGTGTTCATTTTCGTGTTACTGTCCAAACAGACTAGCATCTGTGAAAGACCTGATTCATGTTGAAGAAGAAAGAATCAAACCAAAGACAGAGGCTTATTTCTGCTTTCCCTTTTCCTTAAGACTGTCCTTCTCACACCCTGACTTCAAAAACAGTGGTAATTTTGGCAGTGGTCAGGATTAGCTGTTAATTAGCCTCATTTTAAGGATGAGACTCGGACCGCTGAATGAGATGTCAGCCCACTCCGTTGTCCTGCTGAATTGTGGGAGGATTATCAGGCTGCTTTGTAATCCTCTTATTGTAAAGCAAGGCCACTCTCCAGCCTCCTCCTGTCCCTTCTGTGCTTTTTTCCTCACTTTGTTCCTGCTTCTTTTCTCTCTTTTAATACTTTGCAATCTTTGTGCCTTTCTTCTATCTATACTGTGATATTCTATTGATCTGTCGTCTGAAACCACAGTCAAGCCCTGTAAGAGGTGTAAGACACAGACTGATGAAATGAGCACATTCTGTAGTGTCTCATCCTGAAGGCATTATTTACTGCAGCACACATGATGTTTTATCATCTGAAAGCAGTGGGAGTGTTAGATGTGTGTGTTTGTATCTCATGCACTGCTATAACACACAAAGGTGATGTACGGTAATGCATATTACTTCACAAGGATTTTAATTTCAGTAATTGATATTTGGTGGCATGAAAACAACAATGTTACAGAAAAGGCAAAAAGACAATACGGTTAATCAATAAAACACAATATGAAGTGTGTTTGGCACAAAATTTGCAAAGATGGCATTTTACTTCAGAAAGAAAATGTTTGTGTGGCTCCAAGGATCCATAAATTAGTTTTGGTGATAAAACAGGGTTCCCGTGGGGTCTTAAAAAGTCTTAAAAGTCTTGAATTTACTAATCTGCATTTAATACCTTAAGAAAAGTCTTTAAAAGGTATTAAATTTGACATGGTAGGTCTTAAGTTATATTGCCATAAACTTGTCGGCTGTATTGTGTTTAAATGTGTCTGTTAAATGTCCAAGCTGCAAAGAAAATAACGTTAGTGCACTCAGTTCCACCAGTTCCAACCTGACAATAGAAAATTAGGAACCAATTATCGCTAACTTTGCAGCCCCCTGTGAGAAATGACTCAGAAGGATGGGAATCAAGGCGTTGGAGCAAACAAATACATTTTCCTAAAGTCATGAATTTTTGGCAGTATTGTCGTAAAATAGGCTGTGAAATGGACATTGAATTCTGTTTTAAGTAGTCTTAAAAAGTCTTGAATTGAACTTATAGAAACCTGTAGGAACCCTGTAAAAGATACTGATGCTTTTGTGTTTAGGACTCATTATTCAGCATCTTAAATTGATCGGAAATCCTCCTGCTATAATCAAAAACCCCAGAACGTCCATGACAGAATTCTCCTGAATGTTGAGGTTTGCAGATGAAAATGCAGCAGCTTCCACTTTAACATACAGGGTGGGGAAGCAAAATTTACAATATCTTGAGGCAGGGATTGAAAGACAGTGTATGAGCAATTAGTTTATTGAAAGTCATGAGAATTTATTTGCCACAAGAAAATTTACATAATAGAAAATGTTTTATTCTATGTGTCCTCCTTCTTTCTCAATAACTGCCTTCACACGCTTCCTGAAACTTGCGCAAGTGTTCCTCAAATATTCGGGTGACAACTTCTCCCATTCTTCTTTAATAGTATCTTCCAGACTTTCTCGTAATAGTTTTGCTCATAGTCATTCTCTTCTTTACATTATAAACAGTCTTTATGGACACTCCAACTATTTTTGAAATCTCCTTTGGTGTGACGAGTGCATTCAGCAAATCACACACTCTTTGACGTTTGCTTTCCTGATTACTCATATGGGCAAAAAGTTTCTGAAAAGGTATGGATAATAGTGTTAGGTATGATTATGACATCAATATATGTTTGGTTTCAGAACAATTGACGTAGTGCCTGCTGAGAAAAAACAACTAAATGTTCATTGTAAATTTTGCTTCCCCACCCTGTATATATAATATGTATATTTTCAAAACCAAAGAACTCAAAGCAAATACACACCTTTTCTTGTGATGTCTGGTCCTTAAAACTGACATAAGTTGGTGGCAGGTAAAAAAGCCATCACTAGGAAGTGGCTAAAAAAAGGATGCACCAAAAATGGAGGATTGGATAGAGGTTATAGGTGACATCTATAGGATGGAGAAGCTGACTTTGTTAAACTAGAATCAGACAAATTAACTACTTATTGGAAAAACTGTGTTGATTTTGTAACTATTAAGAGCTGATTTTACTTGAAAATAGACCCATGTAAACCCTTGGTTCATACTACACTCTTTAAATGTGCAGTGTTAATTTTCTACAGGTTTTCTGAAAGGTAAGAATGGAATGGGAAATACTTATTATTTCTCATTAACTGTTTTAGGTTACTGTGTATATTTTTGTTATTTGTCTTTGCTCCCCCGTATGAGTATGTTTTTGTTTTTAGTTTGTTTTTCTTTACATACATAGAAGTTATATGCATGATAAAAAATGCTGATAAGATAATGCTGCATGAAAATAATAAAAAGATAAGTACAAAACAAAACAAAAAAAAGAGAAAGCACATATTCATTACTCAACCTCAGAAAATAGATGAAAGCAAGACTTGAGAACTTGAATAAGGATTTTCTTCAACTTTGGTTTTGTGTCCTCAGTTTCTTCTTTTTATTTTCTATTCTCAGAGATGCTTTAAAAAAAAAACAAAAAAAAACCCCAAAGCATTAATCTCATAAATCGCTACAGCTGTGACTTACTCTGACAAGTAAAGAATTAATGATTTTAAAGATTGTCTATTGATGTCAGTGTGGAAGCCTTAGAACGCAGTGACAGTAAAATATGGTCGGTGGACGTTAGCCAAGCTGGCTCCGCTCCCACCGGTCGATCACTGGAACTGCCCTTCTGCCACAAACTCTGCATTTATAATTGCCATTACACTGAGACCTCCCACTGACGGAGCTTTAATTTGCAGTCAACAAGAGGCTTTGGAGATTCAATAAAAATATTTAATCAGTTTTACCAGTCCTGTGTGTTGTGGTGCTTGGCTGTAGACTAGTACCATGGAAATACCACTGAACACAGACTGCGGACTAAAGATATAATCACACTGTGCAGGTGATGCCTGTTTGAAATGACAGCAGTAGGTCATGACTTTACTAGAAGCATAAATGTTAATAACATCAGCAGTCTCACAAAAAAGTGTAATGTGCACAATAGTAAGTTGGAACACTTCTGCGAATAACTGATGACGTGGAGAATATTTATCTCCTATCAGGTAACTGATCTTTTTTGTCTTATGATATGCTGATATTCCTACAATGCACTCAAATGTGTCTGATAGTAGCAAAGACAGAACAGGTAATGGAAATACAGATACAGTCACGTAAAAAATTATTAGACCACCCTTGTTTTCTTCAGTTTCTTGTTCATTTTAATGCCTGGTACAACTAATGGTACATTTGTTTGGACAAGTGTAATGATAACAAAAATGGCTCATAAGAGTTTAATTTGAGAGCTGATATCTATCCATTTTCCGTGGTTTTCTTGCTAATAACCAAAATTACTTCAGTTCTTACATCAATAGCTATGGCATTGTACTGCCAAAAACAGTGCTTTTAGGCATTCCATGTGTTCTTTTCTGTCTGTTTTAGTCACATGATACACACAGGAGTTAGTACTTGATTGCATAACCATTGTTTTTGATGACTTTTGGATGGTCTAATAATTTTTTCCGTGACTGTATATGAGGACACATTTTATTCCCCAGTCCCATCCATTAAAAAATGTCATGGGCATCTTTAACAGACAAGAGTAACAGGATCAGGGTTCACACACATCCTGGAAAACCTGGAAAAGGATTGACCAATTTTCCACTCATGAAACACATTGAAAATGAGAAAAAAGGTCAAATATCCTGGAAACGGTTAAGTTATCCTGGAAATTTATTTATTCTCCCCCTGCCTTGTGACCTTGTGTGTCTAAACTGAGATGAAACAAAGGACATTGTTTTTCAGTGATTTATTGAAAATATACATATAGTTTTAGAGGAAGTACAGGAGAGAAAGTAAGAGAGAAGAGAAAGTTGAGTTGGGAATTGACCAATTGAACATTGTAACTCCAGTTTGTCAGGCTAATGAAGTGCTCCGATGTAATCTGTGGGTGTGTTTGTATTGTTCTATGATACATTTGTCATAGTTATTTTTCACAGATAAATTATAACCATAGACGACACAACAAATGTCTTGAGTAATAAACAGAGAAACAGTCTGGGTAAATGTAAGTTACAACTGTAGAAAAGAACACTTCCAAAGCATGAGGGGAAATGTATTAGTGTATGATGTGATAACTTGTCTCTGTAGTGGCTGAAAATGTCCTGGAATATAATTTCAGGGAAAGAGTGGTAACCCTGAGGATGTTGCGTAGCATAGAGCATCACCTTCTGACATTACATAGTCTAGTTTAATCATTTAAAACCTGTTTTCGGCAACACACATAGTTTACACTCCTTTTTTTCCCCCTCTATTTTGTGTAAACTTGGGCCAGACAAACAAAATCAATGGAACTGGTGTTAAGGATTTAATTCAATGTGTCCCAAACCCAGACTTTTTTCAACAACAAATTCAAAGTATATGTCCAATGCTTTTTTCCAGGGCTGATTTATGTCATTTTAGGTTGATTTCATGAGTTTAATAAGTTATTTAATGACAGACAACCAGGTGATGGCTGTAGTTACCAGCCATAATTAGGGATGAACCGATACCGATATGAGTATCTGCATCGGCTCCGATACTCAGTGTGTGTACTCGTACTCGTGCTTGTAAAAGATATCCGATACAAATGCACTGATACCACTTACGGCCGTTTGACATTGACAGTTCAGTGCAGCAGGTACGCGGCGGTGGAATAATGTGTGGGGAGTGTGCAGAGTGTGGAGATTTTTCAAAATAAATGACGGTGATAAAAGTAATGCTGACTGCAAGTAACGTTAAAGACACAGACAGATACAGACGCAGCGTTCTGTCCATCCTCTGCGTACATTCCATCCGTTTTCCAGGTGCTGGCAGATGCGTACCCAGAATGAGAATACCAGCGGGTGTACGGAGCGGTGCGGACCGCTGCCAACAGAAGTGAAAATGAAACTTATCGCTCATTTCTCTTTTCTCTTCCTGCTGAAGCTAAGCTTTTAACCCTTACCAGCGAAAACGCTACAATATTAGTATCACATTAGTGTTGCCTCTGTTGTCTCCATGTTTGTTATTACTGACTTTCTTCTACTTCTTCTCAAAAAACTTTACTCTTCTTTGTGGTATTTGTCCAGTATGGTTAATTCAGAGTGGCGCCCTCTGGTGGATTAATTGAGAAATGCTCATTCCAACACTTTATATGTCAGTCGAAGCACTTTTTTCCAGTCAGACTAATGACAACGACAATAAAGCACATTTACAAAAGGATCTAAGAACTAGAATGGGATTATTAAGTACTCGTATCGGTACTCTGTATCGTACTTGAGTACTCGGCAAGTATTCAAATGTAAGTACTCGTACTCGGTCTGGAAAAAAGTGGTATCGGTGCATCTCTAGTCATAATCAATACTCGCTGATCGGCTCAGCAGACATCACATCCTGGTATCTGTACCGCTCAGACTCTGGCTCCAAATGTGTCAGAGAAGCGCTGTACTGTGGTAATTGCAATGTTGGAAAGACCTGCCCTCTGAGCTCCATTATGGTTCCAAATCATCCGTGTGTAGATGCAGTCGATGTGACGAACAAAAGCTACAGGGGTCAAGTTACTGCGTCAAGACGGGTCTGAAAGATTACACTTTATATCAGTTTGAGTTTTACATAAAAGGCGGCTGTTGTTCACCCTGCCCTGTCTTTGTCCGTCTGTCTGTGCTCAGGTGACCCTAAAGCTGGCAGAACAGTCCCTCCCCGGAGACCCCAACTACCTGGTGGGAGCTAACTGTGTTTCTGTGCTCATCGACCACTTTTAAGGACGGACCAGCAGGTGTGATGTTACTGAATGTGGAACCATGGGGGATGAATGAAGAGAAGGACTCCACACACACTTAAACACACTAATACACACACACACACACAGACCAAACATACAGAACATGACACGCAGCACACACCCAAGTATGAAGATCCAGTCAGTGCTGTTTACTGCACCCATGGATGAAGGCAGGACACTGAAGTTTATTGTTAAACGCTGTCTTTGAAACTGTTCCCTGTATGAAGTTTTTATGTGAAATGAAACCGCTGATGCATGCCCCATGCCACTGAAGATTAATATTATATATAAGGCATTGTTAATGTAATTTTTACATAAACAGATGAATCGATTTCAAGGTTATACCACCAGCATACGTGCTTCAAAAAGCTGTGTCGGTGTATTTATACTATATATGCACACAGTATATATAGTAGTATAGAGAAATTGTACTAAACTCTTACGTTTTCCAGTCAATATCTTGTCATTTTCAGTTCACGTGACTGAATATAAATATGTATCTCGTATTTTTTTTTTTTTATTTTGTTTTGTTTTTTTTTGTTTTTTTTTCCACATTGAGGAAATTGTGATGAAGGTTTGAGACAGGTGAATGCTGTTAAAGGGTCGGAGAAGGTTGGGTTTTTTTTCCGCAGGTATTTGTCGAAGGCTGGACATGAACCCAAGCAGCACATATAGAAACGTTCTTCCTTTACTGTTCCTTCCTTTTTCCAGCTGTGATATCTTGTAGCTTCTCTTCCTCCAGAGCACCACGTCTCTCCTTCCAGCCTGAGGGAGATCTATGCATGTTCTTTACTCAGGTCCAGTCGCCTCCTCCGTTCCCTCCTTCCATCTCTCCTCCTCTCTTCGTCTCCTTCTTCCCTCTGCCTCTTCCTCTCTGTGCACTCTTGCACTCACACAAATAAGCAGTGATGCCTTATCTGCAGATTATTCACTTTTCATTCAACAAAATAAGTTATGATAAGTTATGGTATGTCATTTGTTTTGCCATTTTTGTGAACCCACTGTATAAATAAACTTGGGTTTAGCACACAATAACAGTCGATAAAGGATAACAAAGGTATGCTCTTCTTTTATCTGCTATGCATTACTTTAAAAAAAAAAAAAACATCAGAAAAGAAGTGGCTGTAAATAAAGCTAGCATATTGCCTTGTTTCTTTTTGTTTGTAAATGAACTTTTTGTATGTCTTTCTTTTTTGTATAAAACTTAGAGAAAACATGTTTTAAAAAGTGGAAGAAAGTTAACGTGGTTATCTTTGTATTCTGGATATACCCTCAAGCCTTGGAACTTGTAACCTAACAATAACGCGTCACAGATTTTCTACCAACATAATCCACGTCATATTAAGGTCACAGTAGGTCTTTTATGGCTATTTAAGGATCAGGAAAATGCTTGGGCTAAACTACATTAAAACATGTTCTTTTAAAGGGTGTGCTCTCAAAGTGTCCCCCTCACCAATTTGTGATACTGGATGCTGTATCGTGTGCCCTTAAATGTATTTTTGTACTAATAGACAATATATTATGTATGGCACACCAGTACCATTTTATTTTTAGATATAACACGGCTTTAATTGGATATTAGATCTTCACGTGTGGCTGACTTTTTTTTCTCCTCTGCAACACAATTTAAGTATACCACTGTATTAATAAATAAAATCATTTTTAAAGTAAAAAGCTTGTCTTTAAAATGTTTCTTGACCTTGCTCCTTGACTTTCAACACAATTAGGATGCATTGTTTTAATATTGAGCTGGTCTGCTCTTTAAGTATATTTTTTTTGGTGTGAAATATTTTGTCAAAGAAGTGTCTCAAATGCTGTAACAGTTATTTTCATTTTTGATTAATCTGTTCTTACTTGTCTTTAAAATGTCAGAAACGTACGTTTCCTCAAATATTCTTTAAAAATATTACTTTACTGTCTCAAAATGAAGAAAACAGAAAATATTCACATTTAAGAAGCTTCAGTGTTAGTGTTATTATTTTTCTATTCGTATAAAATTACCCAAAACAGTTATAATAGTTGTACATCAATGTAATAGTTGAAAACTAATCTATTAACAGCTCTAGTTCAGATTGGTTTTGTCTCAACAGTCCAAAATAAACAGCTGAGAACATATAAACATATTTTTCAATCAGATGTGTTCATTTTACATTGAGTAACACTCCCCACCTGTAATTTTAACTGTATATTTGATCTTAAATGCCTTTTTTTCCATATTAAGAATCTGTATTATTTGACAGTATACAGGGTGGGGAAGCAAAATTTACAATATTTTGAGGCAGGGATTGAAAGACAGTGTATGACCAATTAGTTTATTGAAAGTCATGAGAATTTATTTGCCACAAGAAAATTGACATAATAGAAAATGTTTTTATTCTATGTGTCCTCCTTCTTTCTCAATAACTGCCTTCACACGCTTCCTGAAACTTGCGCAAGTGTTCCTCAAATATTCGGGTGACAACTTCTCCCATTCTTCTTTAATAGTATCTTTAAGAAAGTCGACATTGCTGTGTGATGTTCTGTTGGTAGCATGTTCTAAAATGCCCCAAATAGCAGAATCCAGAGGGTTTAGATCCGGGCTAGAAGGCGGCCATAAACATGATTCCCAAAAATTGCTAAAGTTGGATTTGTTGCTGTTGTCAACAAGTGTTTTGGTGTTCTTGTGTAAGATTTTAAATTTAAATCATATTTTACTGCATTTCTAACGGTCTTGTTGTCTAGGTCAAGTTCAATTGCCATTTTTCTCATGGATTTGGTTGGATCCTTTAGGATTTTGGATTTGAGAGCTTTAATAAAAGCTTTGGTACGTTTTTTGTTGCTTCCTCCACTTCCAGACTTTCTCGTAATAGTTTTTGCTCATAGTCATTCTCTTCTTTCCATTATAAACAGTCTTTATGGACACTCCAACTATTTTTGAAATCTCCTTTGGTGTGACGAGTGCATTCAGCAAATCACACACTCTTTGACGTTTGCTTTCCTGATTACTCATATGGGCAAAAGTTTCTGAAAAGGTATGGATAATAGTGTTAGGTATGATTATGACATCAATATATGTTTGGTTTCAAAACAATTGACGTAGTGCCTGCTGAGAAAAAACAACTAAATGTTCATTGTAAATTTTGCTTCCCCACCCTGTACAGTATATGTTGCTTGTGTTCATGCAACACACACACACTGACCCTGTGTGTTTAACCCATCATTAGCTGAACATTCAGAAACACTGCAGACACAGCAGTGGGCTGCCATGGCAGGAGCAAGTAAGGGGTTAGGTGCCTTGCTCAAGGGCACATCAGCCAACAATTTACCTGCCATTCCAGGGAATTGAACTTGTGACCACTTACAAACTACTTTTCAGCCTTCCATACCATGTCGAATAAACAATGTAAATATATTTTTTAATCGGGAGCTCACATATCTTAATTTAACATTAAATATGTGCAGTGGTGGAGAATCCCAGCTCCATAAAGTAAAAGTCCTGCCATGTATTGGTCCTACCTGTTCACTTTACACTGGTGATTCCACTAATTATACCATCTATGAGGGAGAAGACTTGTGCTCATCAAAATGGGCTGGTTCAGTGAAAGGTTGGAGTAAATACATGGAAGGAGTTTGACTTTATGGAGCTGGGATTCTCCGCCTCTGAATATGTGGCAGTTGTAAGTATAAAACAGTGGCAAAAATGTTGTTCAGTGTGAACGACGACAAAGAAATACTGCAGTTTCTATCCCACTCAGCTGCTATAAGAAATGGAAAATAAAGGCTGATGATAATTTCTGATTTACGATACATGATGCTCACAAATAGTTGATGTCTTAGAAAATAACCATGTTTTCTGGAGCTTTAATTAATGTATATCGACTAAAATTATTAAATATCCCATATCTTCATTAGTTGCCGCTGATTTTTATGTCATTTGATGAAATGATTATAACTTTGCTCATACATGACCTGTTTGGTATGGACATCCTGTCTTTGGTGCTCTGTACAGAGTTCACCACCAGGTGGCGCATGTGAGCTCCATGTGAATCTGCTGCAAGGTCAGAAACACAAGTTCGTCAGCTGTGATTTTTTTTTTATTTTTTTATTTGATTATACTAAGAAATGGCATTGGGGTTAAATCTGTCTGAAGAAGAAAACATGTGGGAGATCTAGACATGAACTGATCATTAACCCTTTCATGCATGAATTATGAGAACCTTAATCAAGATTTTTTTTTTTTTTTCCCAGAGTGTTTTTATTCCTCTTTAGACATGAAAAAAAAAAAACAATGCGATTGATTTTTTATGAACCTATTTTTCATGGAGTTACAAAATGTCTACTCATCTGGACACCATGCGTTTAATTTTAGAGGCAAAGAAACATGTACTTACTGATATAAGAAAACTATGAAATAAAAACATTTTTAATGCTGCTAATCTGATGTTTTCTCACATTTTAACATACCTGCATGGAGATAATATGCAAAAAACCAAAACTTTTGTTTAAAAAAAAAAAAAAAAAGTTTATTACAGGCTAGTAACAATTAGGAATATTTTACACTCAAACATTTTACTGCAGATCAGGTTTGTCTAGAACAGTAAAGTTACAGTAATGGTATGAATTGCATATGGGATGATGCACAAAACAACAAATCCATAAATATACAAGAAAACACCTTTGATTAGCTGTCCACTGTAGTGACCAGTATGCATGAAAGGGTTAATGAGTTATTTCTATTTATCTGTGGGACTTGGAACAGTGAGATACTGCAGAACAAATGTCTGTATTTACCTGAAAATAGTAATGAAAAGAAATAATCTTACAGAGAAAAAAGGGAAACACGTAAATCTGTTCATAAAAATGATTCATTTTATATCTGAAACTGAACTATGGTTATGTCCATAAGCTGTGGGTGAGTGTTTCCATCCCATCTGCCTTTTAGATTTAAGCATCAATAAACACAAAGGCTGAGATCCAGAGACTAAACCAACCATCTAGTGTTTCAACAAACTCCCAGCTGTCAGGTTGTTTCCCTGATTGTCTCATCACTGTTTACGCATGTGCAATGTGCGCACCTGAAATGCAAGCAAATGTCCAGGTGTGTGTGTGTGTGTGTGTGTGTGTGTGTGTGTGTGTGTGTGTGTGTGTGTGTGTGTGTGTGTGTGTGTGTGTGTGTGTCCATTTTCCTGCAGGATAAAGGACACATGTTCCAGACCTCCGACCAGTTCACAAGTTAATGCTGCTGCACCTGAGGTCATCCTACGGTCACATCTATTAAATAAGAACAAATACTAATAAAACAACCCAGCTGTTTCCCCCTCATGGTGCGGTTTCCCTCTGACTCTAGATTACATAATGAAAACAAAGAGGATCAATAGCGGAGCCCTTCCACGCATCCACTGTGCGCTCCGTCCGGAAAATGAAGCCAATTCCTCGGTTTATCCTAATGATCCACCACTACATCATCACCAGGGCCAACAAATCACACACAGCTTTTTGATGTTGCATGATAGTAGAACCCCCACCTCCTCCTCATCCTCCTCCTCCTCCTCCTCTTCTTCCTCCTCCTCCTCCTCTTCCTCCTCCTCCTCTCCTCCTCTCTTTTCACTATCATAGTAAACCTGAGTCCTCGCAGTCCGCCGCCATGTAGACGCACAGAGTGGCACATCTCCAATACGCAGTGTGTGCATCTCCTGTCCTGGCTGCTAGATCTGCTGTCGTCTGTGAAATCCACGGCTGGTGCCTCACACAGGAGTGCGCTGCTGCGGACGCGACTGCGGATTTCCACGCGCAGAATTTAGACGCGCAGGATTTTTGGACATTTTTCTATTTAGTTGCTTTTGTTCAGACTTAAAGGAGTGCAGGCTCACCTTCTTGCACAGGCTTCATGTGTGATGTGAGTAGTTGGAAATCCTGCAGAGGGGAGCATGACAGCATGACAATGGTGCGCGGCTGACAGCAGGATGCGTCTGCTTTGCTTTTTGAGTATGGGTTTTTTTGCCGGTGAGAACTCCAGCGGCTTATTTGACAGATTTTGACGTGAATCTTTCCACTCCTTCTTCTATGTCTGTGAAGGCAAACCTCTGGTACCTGCTCCACTTCGCTCTCCTCTCACCTTTCTCTCTCCATCCGCCGCAGCGCGCACATCCACAGCATCCACATTAATGGGATCATCCACATCGGACACTGACTGAGTCCCACACACCCCGACCCACGCATCCTGCTGTGCTTTCGTGGATGTTCTTGCTCTCCTCTGGTGCATCTGTATTTGTTGTCGTATCCTCCAGTGAAGATGCCGGTGAACGCGCTGCCCCGCGGAGGCAGCAGCGGCGTCGGCGTCGGGGGCCCGGGGTCCCTGAGCCCCGCGTCACTGTCCCGGAGCCTGTCCCGGCTGAGGGAGTACCGTACCCGGACGAGGATCATGCTGGCCCTGGGGGTCTCTCAGATGGTCCTGGGGAGTCTCATCCTGGCTGTGAGCTTCGCGGCTCTGGCTCTCACCACATCACCCAGGGTCCGCCACTCCTGTCCCTTCTGGGCAGGCTTCTCAGTGAGTACCTTTGACACAATGAAAACATGATCCATGCAACACAAATACACAGCAGGAGCATCACTCAGACCCCCCAACTGCACTCAAGTGAATTGGTAGCATCACCTGGAGGGGGGGTATGTATCACTAGAGTCGTTACCAGGAAAAAGAATATGTTCTGACTTAATTCTGGAGGAGAGATCAATCCTATGAGATGATTCCAGAGGATGTTTGAGCCTCTGAGGTGATCAATGATACACAATCCAACCAAACCAAACCAGGATGGTGTTTTCAGATGATCCAGTAGCCTTGTTGGAGCAGAGCTTGCCATACTGGAGTGTTGACATGTGTTTTCTACATGTGAAATTTTCATGTTTGTCTCTGTAAATATTTATGAATGCACACGCACACTTCCTTGATTTCCTGCCAGAGCCCCAGAGCAGGGCCGTCCATTAATAATGGAGGCAGTGGGACAGAGAGCAGGGGTGAGGGGAGGTCTGTGGCACAGGGGCCATCTGCCTAGGCGGTGGGCGGGGGCATCTCTGCCTCCAATGCGGATGAGTGTGTGGTTACAGGTCAGTAGTAGGTAACCACAGGGGTCAGAGTTCAAAGGTCAATGCACATACTGGATCAGTGCCTTGTGTTGATCTGATGTACCTCTGCTGTGCTCAGTGCATCTGATTTTCCA
This sequence comes from Sphaeramia orbicularis, assembly GCF_902148855.1. Lineage (NCBI taxonomy): Eukaryota > Metazoa > Chordata > Actinopteri > Kurtiformes > Apogonidae > Sphaeramia > Sphaeramia orbicularis. The sequence goes on from NC_043959.1 coordinate 51,127,958, forward strand.
CAAAAAAAACACTCCCTTTGTGCTTTGAGGAAGCTTTTTATTTTTATCATTTGTGTGTTTTTGTTGACATATTTTTGCTTAAAAACATAGAACTATTTTTGTGGGATCTAGTTTTCTGTCTACATTTAACCTTCCCAAGTTATTTATCACAAGTCATCATAATATTGTTTTCTGCATTTGCCTTTCTCAGTAAAACTCCAGTGTTTTCTTATATTTAGTGTCGATGCAGATGCTCATAAAAGCTCAGATTAACCCTTTCATGTATGAATTGTGAGAACCTTCGTCAAGATTTATCTTTTGAGTGTTTTTATTCCTCCTTAGCCATGAAAAAAACAATGTGATTGAGTTTGTTTTCTGTGGAGTTACAAAAATATCCATGCATGTGATTTTTGAAGTACAGAAACTTGTTTAAAACCCAATATCAGAAAGTGAGATGAAAACAATGAAATAAAAACATTTTAATGCTGCTAATGTCTTCTCACATTTTAACATAGTCTAATGCTAGTAATTACTCACTTCATGGAGATAACATGCAAAAAAAACCTTCTTGTCTAACAAATAATTAATTTACACTCAAACATGTTACTGCAGATCAGCTTTATCAAGAACAGCACAGTTACAGTAATTGTATGAATGTCAGTGTATGGGATGGTGCATAAGCATCACTGTGTTGGCTGATATGGAACTAAAACAACAAAACCCATGAATATACAAGAGAACAGCTGGAGAATAACTGTCCACTGAAGTGACCTATGCATGAAAGGGTTAAAATCACACATTGTTATACTTGCTATATTGAGGGAAAAAAGACTTTTTCAGCTAAATATAGCATTAACTGAACATAAAAACATACATCAGCGACCACTGTCACTGGTACCAGTTCATGTGTTTTATTAATGAATCACTGAAAAGCGGAGAATCTGCATTTCACCTCAATTATTTACATGTATTGACAGGATTAGTGGTTCAGAAGTTATGAAACCTTTTACATCAGTAGTTGCTCTCAGTTGCTGTGACTCTTTAGGACATGAAGGGTTAAACACACCTTCTCTGCCTCTTCTCAAAGGGACACTGTGTGTTTTTAATGTTAAGATAAAAGCAGACAGAATACGATGACAAACGATATGACTGAGCAGAGGTTTAGTGCTGCGATGAGGCTGAGTCAGGTGTTAAAAGTAGGACCCATTGGACTAAACGGTGCCAGAACCCAGATTATGTGGTTGAGACCAGCTTTTCATCTGCAGACGCTGGAGGTGGAATGTTTTTATTCATAAGCAAAAAGGACTGTGAAAATTCCTCCTTCAAAAAGTCAAGAGCGATAAATTAACCCAAGTGCAGTTTTATTCAACTATTAAGAATCACATTTTGATCAATTGAAAGCATTTCCATGTGATGCTGCACATTTTAATGGTTGGATTTGAGGTTTTCTCTAATATGATGAGTTGGTGTGAAAAAGAATGTATCCGTTTCAAAAAACTATTAAGAGTCCTTATGATGGAGGGACTGCTTCTCCTCTCCTCTCCTCTCCTCTCCTCTCCTCTCCTCTCCTCTCCTCTCCTCTCCTCTCCTCTCCTCTCCTCTCCTCTCCTCTCCTCTCCTCTCCTCTCCTCTCCTCTCCTCTCCTCTCCTCTCCTCTCCTCTCCTCTCCTCTCCTCTCCTCTCCTCCTCCTCTATAAGGGGGGGTGATATTGGTGCAGTGCTCATATTCGAGCAGCTAAATGAGCCTCCAATATTCCATAAAGTAATGTTGCTTTCACCAGGAAAGAACTGATAAACTCTCAGCCTGTTGACAACATGACTCCTTGTGCATGTAAATGTAGTTAGTGTTGAACCTTGAAGTCTTTATGTTGGGTTTCCTTCCAGGCTACTGAACTGAGTTAATGAGGAAGATAACAACAGATTCCCCTGAACCTGTGTGTGTGTGTGTGTTTATGCATGTGCGTGTTCTCTGCAGGTGTCTGTGTGTGGTCTCTGTGGGACGTCCTTAAGGATCTCTGTGTGATGACTGGCATTGTGGGATTTCATCAGGGTCGCAGTGAGGGAAGGCGTAATCTTTAGTTCCTACACAGAGCCATCACTGCAGAGTCCTCCTCCTACACACACACACACACACACACACACACACACACACACACACACATGCACACACGCACACACACACATGGACATAAACAGAAATACACAAATGCATATCCCATTTCAGCATCGTGCATGTCAGTGGTTTATGTCTCTCATCCTGATTTTCCACACTGAACAAAAACAGTTTTTGCAGCTTTGATGTTCAGAGTTGTGTGTTTCGCAGCATAATATCACATACACCCACTGCCCTAATCCTACAGATATCTTGCTCTTTTTCACACCTAACTCAGTGCTTGTAATCATCCCACACCCCTGCTGTACCTCTTTAGTTTGGCAGACGAACAACGAGCCACAGTCATTTCCTGTAGATGCAATTTTGGTGACAAAAGATGACGCAGAGCTCGGTGCAGCCTCTCTGTACTGTACTGTACAGTGGCCTCTCCTCTGTTTCATCCAGTCAGTGCCAGTGGGCTTACCTGCATGGCTTTGGCTCTGTATCACACCGTCCGGCCGAGTTGGGGCCAATAAATGAGGCGGCGTGGCCGAGCCAGCCAAAGGGCCGCGGCAGCTGTCAGCGGCTGACATGCAGAACAAATTACCATCCACCTCGTATCTCCATGAATTAAACTGGGATCTGATCCAAGTGTCGTAATGCACATGCACGGCTGCTTCGTCTCTACTCTCATTCTCATTTCCTGTCACAGAGGGACCAGGCACTTCTGACAGATATGTGGATATGGAACTGCGTCAGGAGGAGTTATGGCTGCATCTTTTACAAAGTCCAAACAGTTTTGATGCTGAAACTGTGAGATATCTCAGATTTTGATGCAACAATAAAAGTCTCCTATCCTTTCTTCTCCTTGATTCCTTTCCTCCTTTCCTTTTCTCTTCTCTCTTATAAAGCTCCACAACAGGATTTACCTCTTCCTCTGTCCTCCTCCGCTCTCTCCGAGTTGTGTAGAAGATGAATTTTGATTTTTAATTTTTTTGTTTTTGTGAGGTAGACACTCCAAAAGTAACATTACAACAAACTGAATCTATAGTGTGTTGGTACAATGAAGGCTTAAGAAGGCATTCTTAGTGTGTGTTGGGAAGTATCGCTCTCTGCTGCATTTAAAGCACCAACCATCAGCAGATTCTGCACTAATCTGTCCTGGTGTGTGTTTGGGTGTGTTTGTGCTTGAATAGAAGGCTCCAAAGTGTTTTGTAGAGGCTTGTGTTGTGGAAGCATATGGGGAGGCTGTCTGTGTCTTTGTGTGTGAAAGGAGGTAAGAGTTCCGGTTGGAGTAGAGTCTGTTACACACTAATGTTACTGTTGTTGATTTCGGTGTTTAGAATAACGAGTTCTGACTTTGTGCCAAAGATGACAATACTGTAATGCTGAGATGGGAACTGGATTTACACTCAGCTGTGGGTTGGGTGGTTACTGTTACTGTACGTGTCCACTAGAGGGAGTAGTGAGCCGCCACAGCCTTGAGTCGAACTCATGTCAACCAAAAAGAATGTACTGAGTAAGAAGGAAGAAACAACACTCAGAATCAGAGTTTCATTACCACACTGATAGATTTATTTCACCTCTTTGGGATCATCGTGAAAAAAATTCACCGCAAAAATGTGCACACACACACACAAAAATAAATTGTATATAAACTTCTACTATTCTCTGTGACACTAAAATGTATCCACAGCACAACACAGTGTTGAAAAATCTATTCCAATGGCACTTCAATGCAAACAGCAAAAGCAAAGTTAAAAAAAAAAATCACGATTTACATTTATGGCAATTATAATGAAGAAGATGACAAAATAATTAAAAATAGAGTCTGTAAAGCCGTGTCTAAAGCACAGGTGTCAAACATGCGGCCCAGGGGCCAAATCCGGCCTGCCAAAGGGTCCAGTCTGGCCCTTGGGATGAATTTGTGAAATGCAAAAATTACACTAAGATATGAACAATCCTTTTAGTTCAGGTTCCACATTCAGACCAATTCAATCTCAAGAAGGCAGGACCAGTAAAATACTATCACAATAACATATAAATAATGACAACTCCAAATTTTTCTCTTTGTAAATGTAAACATTTTCATGTATTTTCACTAAAACAAAGATTAATTTTGCAAAAAATGTAAACAACCTGAACAAATATGAACAACGTGAAATGTCTTAAGAGAAGTAAGTCCAGTTTTAACAATATTCTGCCTGTTACTAAATGTTTTGTGTGTCTGTAGATCCACTGTGGTCTGTAAGTTATAATGTACATGTGTAAATGATAAACTGAGGCATAATATTGTTAAAATTACACTTATTTTTTTCAGTTTGTTCATGTTATTCACATCTTTTTAAAGAATAGTTTGTAGATGTAAACCTTTTCATAATGTAAATTTCCTTTTTTCACTCTAAAACATAGAGAAAAGTTTGAAGTTGACATTATTTCTATGTTATTGTTATTATTTTACTGGTTCGGCCCACTGCAGATCAAATTTTGTTGAATGTGGCCCCTGAACTAAAATGAGTTTGACACCCCTGGTCTAAAGTAAGAAAAAAAAAGGAGTTTTATACTGAAATACCTTTAATTCTTCATCTTGGATTAGTTTGATTATGAGGCTTATGAAGGTATAACGTTATGTGATGTTATTATCTTTGGGAAGTTGCCATGTGCTGATCCACATTCAGACTAAACTGTGACAGCTCTGACCTTGTTTGGACGATTACAAACAGATCTTTAGTGCAGCTACTGACAACACAAACCATACAATAAACAGGTGATGTGTGGTTTTATTGTGACTGTTTTCTGAAGAGCTAAGCTAACAGAGCTAATGTAAACTATCAGCTGATGCAGCATGTGAAGATCATAGTTGTTTTTTTTTACTGATTGTTGAAGCTTTTGTTTGAAGAACATGTGATGATACTGTTATGGAAATGTTCAACTGATAACCCACACACAAAGAGGAGGAGAGAAAGTTAGAGTTAAAATAAATAAATGCATTTATTGAGAAGTCAATCACAGAGAAACTCTGTAAGTGAAGTCTGATTAAACAAGAGAAAACTAAAGATTATAGAGAACCAAATCCAACCCCCTCAAACTATGATGCCATTCCTTACGTACATCGTACCACCCCATACTACTTCTTCTCTGCTCCGTGAAGAGGTCATGATGACCTCTTCACTCTAACCTTGCTTGGATCCTATCTGGAGTGCAGGCGCCATCCTCTATCTACACATTCAGACATTTAGGTGTTTGGGTTTTAACTCAAGGCAAGAAAGAACTCCATTCCTGGGTCGGGGGTGTTACAGAGTGGTAAACATCACACATAATGAATAATGACACAGCATTAAAACAAGATGTACTAACAGTATAAAATATAGAGTATAAAATATAAAAAGTAAATTTTTCCACCACAATACCATTATACAGATGGATGTTAGTATTAATCTTCACACTTTTCACACTATGCAACAGCTGATAGAGTCTATGTGGATGTAACGTTAATCATACAGTGTCGCATAAGCTGTACTAAAACCTCTGAACGCTAAATGTACATTTGTCTACCTTTTGCAGTGAAAAGATTTAAAAACCTTCCCACTCTATTTTTCTCTGCTTGATCATTGATTAATTATTGTATTGGCAATTTTTCCTGCAAAAACATCAGAAATTTAGTTTCCTGTCAGTCAATTTACTTTAATCAATATGATATCCTACACTATATGTGCTGTGCCTCATTTATCTCCTTCATGAATTTACACCCATAACATTTTTTTTTGTCCCACGTGCTTAAATAAATAACCTTCTGTAGTTATAGAAGCAGCTCCTTTAAGTTTATAGATGAAGAGTTTACTTGCCAAAGTGATCTACAGATTAATCAATAATGAATAGAACCTGAACCTTAAGTGCACCATAAATAATCTGTAATCCTTAATGCTTTTGTCTTGTCTGAACTCAGATCTGTTGTCGGTGTCATAGAAGAAGAATCTAAATGTCTGGTTTTAATGTTTCGTTGCAATGTTTTGATGTTTCTCCTTCTCTGCAGTGAGAAAGTGTGAATCATTGTTAATTAACTGGTTTATTGAGCTTTTGAGGTATCCTGGCAACTGGTCTTAAGACAGACACACACTCCTGTCCACGTACAAACACACACACACTGTTTGCCATGGAGGATCTGCAGCGCTGGTCGTGGAATGGTCCTTCATTTTAACCCTTTCATGCATGAATTATCCGAACCTTAATCAAGATTTTTTTTCCTGAGTGTTTTTATTCCTCTTTAGGCATGAAAAAAAGCAATTTTATTTATTTATTTATTTATTTATGGACCTATTTTTCATGGAGTTACAAAAATGTTCACTCAGCTGAAAACCATGTGTTTAATTTTTGAAGCTCAAACATACATTTACTGACATACTGTGTGAAAACTACGCAATAAAAACATTTTTATCCTCCTGAGACCCAGCAATGCATTTTTGTCCTCTGTAGGGGACAAAAGTTTGACAGTTTTACTTGCTGTCCATTGCAAAGAACATTCCATTAAAAAAAATAAATAAATGAAAATAATTAAAAAATGTATCTGAAAAATAAAACCAAAAAAAAAAAACTGTTGCGCTATACGGTTTCCAATCAAGACAATTGTTTAATGGAAAAAAGCTAAAATTTTAATTTTCCTGGGTCTCAGGAGGTTAATGCTGCTAATCTGATGTTTTCTCACATTTGAACATGCTATAATACTAGTTATTACTCACTCAGATAATATGCAAAAAAACCCCACTTTGTTGTTAAAAAAAAAAAAAAAAAAACCTCTGTTAATTACAATCTAATAACAATTAGTAATTGATTTAGATAAAAGAACAGGAAACTTACAGGAATGTCAGTGTATGGAATGATGCATAAGCGTCCACTGTGTTGGCTGATATGGAACTAAAACAACAAAACCCATGAATCTACAAGAGAAAATCTATAGAAAAACTGTCCACTGGAGTGACCAGTATGCATGAAAGGGTTAATGAAAACACAGTTGGTTATAAAGTCAATATGGATTTTTTTTTTTTTTTTTTTTAATCTGAGGTAAATTTTTCAGCTCTATCGTGTCAATCATGACTCTGAACAGACAGACAGCCTTAATGTCACATCAGTCAGCAGATTAGCTTCATCATTAGTGTGATTAAAAGTTCTTCTCTTTGATGTGAAGCCAATGTGAGGTTTTCTTTATTCTGAACAGATTTACAAAAAAGATTTAGCTTCATATTCTATCGTAGTCCTCTTGCATTATTTATCTCTCCCCACCAAATATTGATATTTTTATTTAAACATACAGCTCTATGTATTAAGGAGGCACTAAGAGCTCAATTCCTGCAAATATAACCCTGCACATGCATCATTTCTTCTTTTTTTTTCTTTTTCCAGTTAAACAGACCTTGAGATATATAATAGATAATTGTGTACCAGGAGAATTGCTGTATTGTTGATTCTGTTGTCATTATATAGAGCTGAAGTCCCACCCCTTCCAGCTTTGTCCCATGTACTGTAAGCCCAGATGAATTTGCTTAAAAACATTGTGAAAAGTGGTTGCCTTGAAAAAACAGTAATGATTAATGAACTTTGTAAGTACATTAAACTTAAAATCTTTAGTAATATCAACCTTTTTGCATAGTTATTACACTTAAATAATTAAGTTCAATGCCCTAAATTCCAAGTTGAATTAACTTGAAATATTTAGAAATATCATGCTGCTTCTATTCAAGGCAATTATTCCATGAAAAGAAACCCAAACCTTTGCTTACTGGGTCTCAGGAGGTTAAGATGTTTACACAGTTCTGAGAGTAGATGAGGCTTCTGATGACGCCCTGTGAAGAAGATTCTCTATCGTTGTGATGATATTAACCTATAAAGACCCAGTGCTACTTTTATAGTAGTTCCAAAATATATTTTTTTTCTCAATATTTAACTTTTCTTAAGAGACTGATCACCATTTATTATAACATTATCCTCTGTACTTTGTGTGCGTGTGTTTTTTTCAGTGTAAATCGTGTTTTCCTATATTTAATCATCATGTAAATATTCATAAAAGCTCAGACTGAAGTTGAGAGTAATATCAAAAACTGAAAACTGAAGAAAAAGTGACTTTTTTTTTTTACCAAAGATATCAATAACACTGGTCAACAACAAATTTATTGTTTAAGTTTATTGAGCTGATTTAGGATAATTTTGGTGTGCTGAATCCAAAAATCACATTAATTTTGCTCAGTCAGGTCAGCTTTCTGAACTATGCTACATATTGGCTTTTTAACATTTTTGCTTACATTTATGGGCATTTTCACATCATATGATACAATTTTTTTTCATATTTCTTGCAATAAACAAGTTCTGAAGATTTTACTTTTGCCAATTTATGATTAATGTTTTTTTTTAATATTACAGGTGAATGAAATGGCTTTGACTAGAAGATCTTGCAAAAATAAGCCTGACGTATTCTGCTACATCTGCGGTGAATATACCATTGTACCTAACAGGAATCAAGTCACAAGTTTCATAAAGTTTCATAAACCTATTTTGGGTGAGAGCTATATAAAAAAATCAACTGATAAAGTCACAAAAATGTAATCAATTTTGTGAGAAGATCAAATTTTTCAAAATCAAATTAGTAAAAAAACCTGACCTGATTGAGAAAAACAGATGTCATTTTTGGATTTAGCGGTGCAAAATGGTCCTAATTCAGTTGAAAAAACCGAGACAACTTACAAAAAACATTTTTTTGTAACCCAGTGTAATTGAATGTAAAATAACCATCTCCATCCGCTGTCATTGATCCAACTCCATGGGAATCAATGTTGTAGAAGATGACTACGGAGCCTCTGAACATCCAAATGGGTCATATCTGATGACCATGAAAAGATGACAAACTGCATTTTACACCAGTTATTTACATGTATTGATAAGATTACTGGATCAACAGGTATTAAACAGTTTAGATCAGTAGATGCTCTTGGCTGCCAGCGGCTGTTTGGGTCTTTATGGGTTAAAGTTGTGGTTGAACAGTGTGTAATGGTCTTATAAGTGCAGTGTCTTATGCCTTCTGACCGTGTGGTTTTAGTCAGTGAGTCGACACAAAGCCTCTCTTGGCTATTTGTTGTTGTGATGTAGCCATTTACTCCCAGCTGTCAATACGGGACGTGGCTCCTCAGCTCATTTACTCATCTCTTCAGTTTAGATTAAATGGAGAGTGTGGTCAGCACACATGCTCTCAGACCCGACTGGCTGCCGGACTGGCTCGCTTTAAATCTCATATCGACCAAGTGATCATATGGACTCCCATCAGTCATCACTGGTGTTTAGTTTCTACTGATCTCTGTGTGGTTATTATTATTTTTTTTTAATCTCCGCTGTAACCTCCGTCTCATGGTCTGATGATGTCATGTCGTTCTATCACTCGGCTCATCCTGAGGTGTCGCTGATCAGTTGTAATTCACTACTTCTCCTGCACCTTTCTATAATAACCCATAATAAGTGAGTAGACACTCATCCTGATGCTGCTCATTACTCAGAGGACCCTCCAGTGTGTTCTGCCCCCACTCCAGTGAAACCAGTGAGCAACATCATGGTGGAAAGAACAGCTTGTCCTTGCTGCCACTTCAACAACCCCCCCCCCCCCCCCCCCCACACACACACACACACACACACACAGCCTCCGATATATCAAGTTGTCAACTTCAACCACTTCCTTTTCTCTGTGTGCTCTGCTCTCATACGTAGAAAACATCCAGACTTTTTTCCCTCATCTTGCTCCTCGGTTCACCTGTACTCGGATATTTTTGGGTTGTTTATTACTCCCGTTGAGTGGGAACAGGCCGATCTGAGCTTCTTCAGTGTGCTGCGTTAAAAGATATAAATCCCTTTGTTATGTGCTGTTCTCTTTTCTTTTCTCCATCCGTTTCATTCTTGGCTACGTAATATTTAATGAACTACAAAACTGTATGAGACTAAGACTGAGATGCACATAGAAAAGGTGCATTTTAGGGTCATAATGTTCTGAAATCATATCAGTTCTTTTGTCGGACTGGATATATCTTATTTTAAAATGTTTAGTTTGTAATAATAGTGAAAACAAATGATGAATTTGCTGATGGTAGCCAACTGAAAACCACAGCCACATCGTCGTCATCATCATCACCGATGGCCACTCACTAGATACGGTTTTTAATGTGTCCATTCTGGGGGTTTTAGTTCGGGAGTATTAATCCTGGTCTACACTGAAACATAATGGGTGACAGTAATGCACCTTAATGCTATAAAATGGAAAAAAAATAAGAGGAGGGGGATGTTTGTTCACAGCTACTGTAGGAAAAGGCTGGATACTAATGGTGATCCCCTCCTTCAGATCATTCTATAACGATGACACATTAATACAGGTGTAGGTAAATATGAATCTTATATTTAATTTCTGCTATAAGACACTTCTAACACCCCTAAATCTGAATCTTTAAAAGCTACTGTAACACATTGAAATTTAAAAGCAAAAAAAACAAAACAAAACTATTTACACAGCGATAGGATTTGGTCAATTATAAGTTCATAATTATAAATTCATATTTCATTGTAGAGGTTAAAACATTATTCATATATATACACAATTGAGTAAGTCATTTTTTTTTCATTCTAAAACTGTACCTACGTAATAACATGGTCATGTTCCTTTAAGAGCGAGACATGAAAGGACTCATTGGTAGTAGAGTCAGTGCACTGTTGTGTAGTTGCGCACAAACTTCAACAAATGCTTGATGTAAAACGAATTGAGGACAGTAATAAAAGTTGCCCAAAACGAAGATGAACGTGAGTCTGGTCGTTCATTTCAAGGGTGCAACACTACAATCTTTAACCCTTTCATGCTTTGTGTTATTGAAGCATCAGTTAAAACTGTAATATTTGCCATAATTAACTCCAAAGTAGCTGCTCCAAAGTACAAAACCAAAATTACTACATGTATTGTTTGATTAATTCATATTTTTTCTACATTGTCAGATAATTGGTACATCTTAGATCAGGTTTTCCTAAATAATTTGTGTATTATCTTTACAGAGAGAGGCTTTTGGACAAATATATACTATTAGTAAAGTTGTGTTTAAAAGCAAATAGTTAATTGTGATATATGTATCTCACTCAGAATAATCCAATTAGACACATTATTCATTTGAGAGTAATGGTCCCATTCAGTTTTATAATAATTCATTCATGAAAGAGTTAACATTTCTGCATGAAAATATCTGAAAATTAAAACCTATTACACTACAACGGCCCATTTCATTTGTTTTTCTGTTAATGATAATAATTTCCCCCTTGGTAAACACAGTTCACACCAAAGAAAATGGAAAATACATGTTTGGGTAAATTTAAATCATCTAATTAGGTTCATACTGTCTACCTGAACTTATACAGATATCCTTTTCTTATTTGTCAGACAGATAGAAAAAGAGTTAATTCTCTTACCTTTAAGGTAGGGCAAAAGGTAAGGTAAAAGAATTAACTCTTTTTCCATCTGTTTGAAAAGGATATCTGTATAAATGTAAATCATTCAATGTCACAATATTACACCTATTAACAGCACCATACTGGCATTTTTAAAAGTTTTTTTTATGTCCATTTTGCAACTCAACCATCCAATAGAACAATAAATTATTTATCGGCCCATTGATATTATCGGCCTGATATTGGCATAAAAATGTAATATCGGTGAATATTGTTATCTGTTTTTTTGCCTATCATTAAAACCGGTAAAATAATGCCTTGATTTCGCCGGCATTTACCGACACGTAAATGAAGCATTGTTTGTTGCTGAAAGAAATGTGCAGTTTTCAAAATTGTACAGTACAGTTGCCACACTGTAATAGACTCATGGAGGGAGGGAGAGAAAATAAATAAATATGGCATTTTTTCCTAAACTTAAGTTGAAGTATGTATTCTTCGCACAGACAGTGTTTACATTTTGAAAGCCTTGTTGAATTTGAGAATGCATCCAATGGGACATCACAATAAAATTAGGCACGATGTGTTAATTCCATGACAGGAGATATGTGATGTTACCTAAAATTCATTTAATATCCCACATATATCGGCAGCTGTATCGGTAGATATCGGAATCAGAAATTAAGTGTTGGACAATATCGGCATATCGGTTTTTGGCAAAAAAGCCGATATCGGACATCCCTAAAATTATTGATATGTATTTATATTTGATTATCAATTTAACTTACAATATGTGTGTAGTAGTTTATGCAGGCCACCAAACTATAACAGTAATGGAAAATAACTTCTCATTTCGGTCATCTCATGTAAATTTCACTTGCCTATTTAATTACAATGAAATGACATAAGGTTAATATAAACCATTAGACATCATATGAATGAGTCATGTCACATCAGATGGATTTTCACCTTCACTGATGAAAACAACTCCCATGATGCCTTGCTTCTTCACAGCTCCATCTGCTACAACATCTTTTATCCGTGTTTTCATTGGTTATACACCTGAGGGCAGAAACTGTAATCTGTATTTTAAAACAGCCGATAAAACAGGTGGACATAAAACAACCACTGTGTCAAAGTGGATACTGTTTTAGACTCCAGAAACACAGAGAAAAAGGTTAAAGTGTCTAAAACATCATCGGTCTGTGTGCAAGTAAACGTCACTGTCTACTCTACGCCATGACTGTGATGACGGTGGGTCCAATTATTCCAACTTTTCAGACTTTAATAGTATTATGTCAAAATATTACAGATACAGGTGCAGGGTTTTGTTTTGTTTTTTTATAGGCTTGGGCATGTCTTTTGGATTTTGTCTCTTGTTTGACCTGAAACAACCTGATCATCTAAGACTTTCTTTTCTGACATATTCTTGTTATTTTGTCTGAAGGTGTGCTCCATTCATCTTCACAGGTTTGTTTCCATTTGTGTAGGAGTAGAAATTCAACATTGTTTCACTAAAGGGCAGAAGGACCTGAGTTTCTACACATGCATTCATACATTCCTGGACTTAAATATCACCTTCATGTTTGTTTAACTATTTTACCACAGGACAAGTGGACAGAGGTGTATTTTATGACCTTTACAAATAATCATTTACATGACTGAGTGATCAAACACATATCTGCGCTTGCACACGTGTACACACATCGCACCCCTGAGTGCACATCCCTTTATGTTCACAGACTGTTTTATGCATGTGTGTGCCTAAATGCACACACAAAAAATACAAACAGCCTCCTTTCTGCATCGTTTTGATCTTTGAAGAGTGAAGCCGGTTGATGTGTGATGAAAGCTGTGTGTTTTCTGTTCAGACCAGAGCTCACCCTGGAGAGAGAATGGAAGAAAAAGGAAAGACAGGGTCATGGGTTTGGGGAAATTGTTCTACATTTCTGAATACATGATAGATTTATATGTGCATACATGATGTAAAGCTCTCATAAATCCCTCTTTTCTTTCTAACACCACCACTTGTTTGTTGTGTGCATGCATGCTGCTCTGACCCACAGTACAGGATGTGTCTGACAGAATGCTTGATGCGGCACTTCTTTACAAACAGCCTCGACCGGGCCGCCAGCAGGTCTGCCTGCAGACTGTTGAATAGAAAAGGCCAACGGGGTTGAACTGAGCTCACAGACAGACAGAGAAGCTAGAACAAAGAGCCAAACGGCACTAGAGGAAGACGACTGGAGGCAAAAGCCTGTCAGGAGAATTGGTTTTTATAGCGTTGTTGGTTTATGAGGTGATTGTGTCGAGGGGAACAGACTCAACACCTGTGTTTACATTTATCCTGCTCCTGTCTTTATGTCAGTTCAGACCTGAAAGAGAGGCTTAATGATCCAGACTCATCTTTTATTTGGACTGAATGGAGAGTTTCACTTTACAGGGAAATGACAGATACTCATCTCCACCTTCTGTGTTTGTCCTGATGTTTACAGAGGTTTTCAGCGGCGCGTTGCAACAGGCTATCATCAGTGTGAATGTCTGATAGCAGCCCTCGCAGACAGACAGATGAAGCTTTGTTGATGTGTTTGACTCTTATCCTGTACCTGCTATTGAGCCCTAACTTCTTTCTGGTGTAACAAAGCTTGCTGTCGTCCCTCCCTGCTCCCTACTGTGGCTGATAAATGGGAGACTGTGCAGACTGAAGCCCCCTTTTGTCCTGATCAGTTGGGTGATGTATGTGTGTGTGTGTGTGTGTGTGTGTGTACATGTGGGAGATCAGCATGTGTTGTGCCTACATGTAGCTTTAGTAGACATACAGCCTGTACACTTCCTCCTCCTTCATCTGTTTGGTTGCAGACCCCCCCCCCCCCCCCCCCCCCCCCACACACACACACACACACACACACACACACACACACACATACATACATCTACATACAGACAGATGAACAACCCAACACCTGATTATGTTTCATCTGTCTTATCATAAGGGGCTGCAGATACATCACTGAACAAAAAGCAAAAGGAGAAAAGACACCATATAACAACGGTTCTTTGCTCTGACATATTCTTTCTTTTATCCTAGCCTTCTGTTCCTTCTTCTGCCACAACCTTAGAAAGTAGCCGGCAGCCATGGTTTTGAAAGCATCTGAGAATTTAATCAGTCTCCAAGAAATAGAAAATAAGAGCCAAGGCCAGCCTGGAGAGCAGCATTGTTTTTTTTTTTGTTTTGTTTTGTTTTTTTTGCATTTTATTTTAAATAACGCCTAGTCTGAGCACTAAAAGCTTTTTAAATTGAGAGCAGCATTTGTCTGAAAATTATTTAAATCCCTATGATTATCTATACACATGAATAAAAACCTAAATTTCAGCCCTTCATGTCGGAGATGGAAAATTGATTTAAGGTGACTGCTGTGTTGGAAACAGCATGAAAGCTGTTGTTATTTCACTGTATTAAATTAATTATGTTGTTAATGGAAGGTTCTGGAATATACAGAGGAAAATATGAATAATAAAGTCTTCAGTTGACTAGTTTTTCCTTAATAGTCCAGTGAGGAGTTCTGTTCAGGCACTATAGAGGGGTGGGGTCCTGCCTGTTCTGGTGAGCCCTGTGGGATATTCATTCATTCATTCATTCATTCATTCATTAAGCCTCAAACAGTTCACAGGGATGCTTTAGCTTATCCCAGTTACCAATGAGCAAAGACGAGCACATCCTGGACATGGTGCCAGTTCATTGCTGAGCCCCCATGGGATTTTACTTTGGAATAAATACTGTACTTGAACAGAAACCAATCAATTTTTATTATTTGGCTTTGGTTGAGACTGAAAATATAGAAGGTCCTGGGTTCAATTCCAGAAATGTGGGCCTTTATGTGTGGAGTTTTCATTTGTGGCTACCCCACCCCCCACCCCCCACCCCCAATGACACGATGTGCGATCTAAAGCCCTGATAGATGTGAATGTGACAGTGAATGTTTGTTTGTCTGTATATGTCAGTTCTGTGATAGCTGGTGGCATGTCCAGGGTGAACTCCACCCTTGGCCATTGGTAGGAGGGACTATCTCCGTCATCCTGAGACCACCCCTGATCACTGAGGATTAACCCATAAAGACCCAGAGCTACTTTTGTGAATTTTTCTCTATATTTAACCTTGCTTAAGTGATTTATCACCATTTATTACAATATTATCCTCTGTTTTTTTTGTTTGTTTGGTTTTTTTTGCATTTTTTCAGCAAAATCATTTATTTTTCTATATTTAATCCACTGATCATGTAGATGTTCATAAAAACTCAGATTAGAGTTGAGGGCTATTATATCAGAAACAGAGAAACTGACGAAAATGTTACTTTTTCTGCAAAATATATCACTAACTGGACATAAACCAAGTGTCTCCATCCACTGTCATTTATCAGACTCCACTGGTTTTACTGGTGAATCAATGTTGTAGAAAATGACGGTGTAACTACGGAGCCTCTGAACGTCCAAATGGGTCATATCTGATGACCATGAAAAGACGAATAACTGTATTTTACACCAGTTATTTACATGTATTGACAGGATTAGTGGATCGACAGGTATTAAACAGTTTAGATCAGTAGATGGTTTTGGTCACCAGTGGCTGTTTGGGTCTTTATGGGTTAAGTGGTTTTAGAGAGTGACTGAATAAAAGTTATACACACTCAAAAGTTAAGTTAAATGATAATATCTTAACTGAGTCTTTTCACAAGCTGCCCAGAGAGGATGTCATTACTTTGAGGCGGTTATTACCTCATTTAATACTTTCTTCAGTACGAGGTGAAATGTGAAAATGAAGTTAAAGTCCTTTTGGTATGAGAGAGATGGTCCAGTGAGCCATTTCACACTAAACTAAGTAACATTTTACCATCTTTACTGCAAACTATGACTTAACTTACAGAACAATCTAAACTGATGAGCATCATCAATCACTGGTGCCAACATTTACATAGGATCCAAAAATAAGTTCATTACATCCATTCATCTTATTCTTCTCTAGATGACTTTATTTTCACTTTCATTCAGAGCCGCTGAAAATCTATTTTATTTTTAATTTACAGCATACTTGGGCATTCGTTCTGTGACCAATAATCTTGTCACATATTCAGAAAAAATGTTTACCGATTACTAAACCCATTTCCTGACTAACCAGATAACAGGACTGAAATCTATTTGTGTGAATAAATGAGCCTGGTGATGAATATTCTAGGTCAAAGGTCAAGGCTTTAATAGCAGTTAATGGTATACAAAAGGTCTGCAGATCAGAGAGTGCATCGGCTAATTACAGCGATAAACACACACTCATTCATTGTCTCACAGTGATCAGATTTGTCACCTGTAATACGCTCACCATTGTCTCCCAGTGGAGTCAACAGCATAATCTTCACGTAATTTTTCTCTGATAATAGCCAGAATGATTTATTTCCTTGACGTTTCCTGTGGCTCCCGTTGTTTTATTGATATAGATGAAGGGGAGGGCGGGCAACAGGGAGATGAGCCAAACACTTCATCTCTGCCAACGTCCTTGGAGTTGTGTGTACATACATGTCCACAAGTGTGAGACAGACAGGGAAATGCGAGGGGAAAAAAAAAAGAGAAAACAAAGTACATGACTGATTTTTCTGACGGCCTAAAACATCAGCCTTTCAACGGAGGTTCAGGGAGAGTTTAGTAAAAAGAAAAGTCTCCAGAAAAGACATAATAGCAGATTCTTTGTGAAAATGTACTTTTTTTTTGAATGAATGAATGAATGAATGAATGAATGTTTATTTCAGTTAAATACAAAATACAAAACACATACATATTAAAAAAAACAACAAAACAAAACACCTACATATTAAAAAAAAAACAAACATAAAATTAACACATTTTGTAACTGAAAAAGGAAGAAGCTGAAGCCGGAGGCTTATTTCTGCTTCTCCTATTTACATCCTTAGTCCATGTCCACACCTTAAGTTGCAGCAGATAAATACTTAAACTTAAATTATACTACATTCAGTGTAATAAGTTATTTTGTAATCATATTACTTTCATAGCCCTTCATAATTTGACAAATTAAATTCTTTTTGAAACTCGACAGTGAGCTACACAATTTCACTTCATCCTTCAGTTCGTTCCATAGCTTGACACCAATAACTGAAACACTGTGATATTTAACGTTTGTTCTTACTTTACATTTTTCAAACACAAACATCCCTCTTAAATTATAATGTCCTTCTCTTAACTTAAAAATTTTCTGAATACAAAAAGGAAGGTGTTTACTTTTAACGCGAAACATAAATTCCATCGTTTTTAAATATACAATGTCAAGAAATTTTAGTAAACCAGATTCTACAAAAAGTGGATTACTTGATTGGAGATAACCAGCTTTGTTTATGACTCTAATAGCTTTTTTTTGGAGTTTAATTATTGGGTCTAAATTACTTTTATACACATTGCCCCATATTTCCACACAGTATGACATATATGGCATTACAAGTGAACAATACAACATATGAAAACATTTTTTGCTTAACAAGTCTCGAGTTTTATAAAGGATCGCAACAGCCTTGGACATTTTGCGTTTGATATATTCTATTTGTGGTTTCCAACAGAGTTTATGGTCAATAATCACTCCCAAAAATTTTGTTTCATACACCCTTTCAATTTCAATTTCATTAATTTTCAGTTTAATATCATCATTTCCCCTAGCACCACCAAAAACCATAAATTTTGTTTTATCTTCATTAAGTGATAACTTATTAACGTCAAACCATTTTTTTTAACTTGCTCAATTCCTTTTCCACAGTTTCTAATATTTGTTTCATATTTGCTCCCGAATAAAGCAAATTAGTATCATCTGCAAATATTGTAAATTTTAACTTACTAGATGCCATAAAAATATCATTTAGATAAAGTATAAATAACTTGGGTCCCAGAACTGAACCTTGTGGGACCCCACATGTTACTTTTCTAAGTTGTGAATTTGTATTTCCAATTGATACATACTGAGACCTATTTTGTAAATAACTTGTTAACCAGTTTTGCGTCACACCTCTTATACCATACATTTCACATTTCCGGAGTAATATTGAGTGATCAATTGTGTCAAATGCTTTCCTTAAATCAATAAAAACACCAACAGTATGTTGTTTCTGATCCACCGCTGTTGCTATAGTTTCTGCAAATTCCATTACTGCTAAAGTTGTTGATCGTTTTTTCCTAAATCCGTACTGGTGATCATTTAATATCCTATATTTGTCTATGTAGTCATCTAATCTCTTTACAAACAGTTTCTCAAGAATTTTAGAAAACTGTGGTAACAGTGACACCGGTCTATAATTTGACACCATGTGCTTATCACCATTGTTATAAATAAATCACTTTAGCTATTTTCATATTTTCTGGAAAAGTGCCTGTTTGAAATGATTTGTTACATATATACGTGAATGGTTTTTCATTTTGTCTTTCTATGCACACATCCAATACAGTTTTTTATTTTAGGGAAAAAAATTACATGAATTTCGTACTCTTCTCAGACATTTTTCTACTAATATCCTGGGAGTGATAAGTGCTGTTTGCACCTTTTTAGTGTCTGTAGTCTTTGCATTGCTGCTCTAGTATGACATTACAGATTTCAGAGAGTCAAAACCCATTTTCCCACGTCTTATTTCAAACAAACCTGGGGCTGCTGTGGATTGTGCTTCTTTCTATTTGTCTTTTTAATTCACAAGATTATACTTTAGCCGTTTGCATTTTAAGATGTACTTAAAATAAAAAAGTGAGAAAGGGATTTATGCCTCATTGGAAAAAGTGGAATGTAACAGGGATATTTTCTGCTGATTTAGATCCTGTGCTGCAGGGAATGATGGGAAATCTGGGGGTGTTTGCCCAGTGTGAAGGAGGGCAGCCTTCCCCCGGGCCCTCAGCTCCTCCCTCAGGTTTATCCAGCTCAGAGTCTGTCTTCGGCTTTACTTCAGTCTGGTTTGCGTCTGTCATCCCCCACACATCTTCACTCATAATCTACACTCTTTTTGATCCAGCCCGCTGCCTGTATCCATCCCCGGAGGTTTGTCGGAGTCGTGTTTCAGATGTGGCTCCAGGAGTGTCGGTTCCTCTGGGATTAGTTTTTTGCATTTCATGAGTGTGCATGTCTGTCATAGAAACACAGGGAGAGTCTTGGGTTTATTTCCAGTGGACAATGTGAGAGAGCAAAAAGAAAAGCGAAAACTTTTTTTTTTTTTTTGGAGGCATATTTTTATGCTTTTTGTAAGTCAAACAAGTCTGCACTTTCTCAGTTTGCAGGTTGTTTGCATTTCCATTCTTATAGTTAATCAATATTTCCTTATTGCGCTCCAAAAAGAGTCGTGGTAATGACCACAGATCAAACCAGAATTCACTGAAAGTACAACATGGTGAGAAAATTTGTATTGATAAAAATAGTGGAAAAACATTGTTTTAAAGACAAAATATGCAGCATTTACTTGTTTTTACTTGGAGTGAGTGTGTTGGAATCTGTAGTGTGATGTTATTTGTTATCATTTATTCATTGTTTAATCCTTTCCTATTATTCTTAATAATTACTATTTTTACTATTCATGATTTGATATATTTTATGGGCCAATTCTTCACTGTATGAGTTTTATTCTTAATTAATTTTAATTGTTGGTTACTAGCTTTGGTTTGGCTTCAATTTCTACTTCACACACTGGGGAGCACATTGTGCTTCCATCTGGAAGAAAATGTGCTACATAAATAAAAATATTTGCTTTCTTTTTTTACTTTAGTGCACTTAATTTCTAAGTTAATATTAACTACTGTTGCTGCTGTAGAACGATTGTGGCAGTGAGAATATACACAGATCAGAGAATACGTTCTACCTTCTGACAGGTAATATGGTATTAATTTAGATGATCTCATACAGTGGGAGCTGTCAGTGGGTTGGATATATTAGGCAGCAGGTGAACATGTAGTCCTTGAAGGTGATGTGTTAGAAACAAAATGCCCAGTACACTTATAGTGGGAGCCAAATTGCTGAACAGGACATTCATTCATTCTTTCATTTTCTGAACCTGCTTTATCCTCACTAGGGCCACGGGGGTCGCTTGGAGCCTATCCCAGCTACATAGGGGCAAAGGCGGGGTACACCCTGGGCTTTTCGCCAGTTCATCGTAGGGCTGACATATAGAGACAAACAATCACTCTCACATTCACACCTACGGGCAATTTAGATTAACCTATCAGTGCATGTCTTTGGATGGTGGGAGGAAGCCGGAGCACCCAGAGAGAACCCACGCAGACATGGGGAGAACATGCAGACTCCACACAGAAAGGTCCCACCCCCCATCGACTGGTGTTGGAATCGAACCCAGGACCTTCTTGCTGTGAGGCACGAGTGCTAACCACTGTACCACCATGTCGCCCAGCTGCTGAACAGGACAGTTAAAAAAAAAAGCAACAAAATAGACAAGAGTATGGATCTGAGAAACTTTGATAACAAAGTGTGATGGTCAAATCACCAGGTCAGATCATCCCCAGATCTTGTTTATTCCCAGTGTAAAGTGGTTAGAACCAAGCAAAGGTATCTAAAGAACAACCAGATCTCAACCAATCCAGCATTTATGGGAGCAGAACATTACCACCACATGTCTAATATTGTGTAGGTTCCCTTTTTTCCGCAAAAAACAGTTTTGACCCAAGGTCTAGACTCCACCAGACCTCTGAAGGTGTGGTATCTGGACCAAGACATTAGCAGCAGATCCCTGAAGTCCTGGAAGTAGACGTATATCCAACATTTGTAAGAAAAAATAATCTGTTTTGACCCCTAAAGACCAGTGCTACTTTTGTGGAAGTTGCTATATTTAACCTTTCTTAAGTGATTTATCACCATTTATTATAATATTATTCTCTTTATTTTGCATTTTTTCAGTGTAAATAATATATTTTCCCCTATATTTAATTCACTGACCATGTAGATGTTGATAAAAGTTCAGAGTAAATTTAAAAGTTATTATATCAAAATAGACAAGACTGAAGAAAAAGTGACTTTTTCAGTAAAATATATCATTAACTGAACATAAAACTAGTGTCTCCATTCACTGTCATTGATCCAACTCCATGGGTTTTACTGGTGAATCAGTGTTGTAGAAGATGACGGTGTTTCCACGTTCACAATGAAGAATCTGAAAGTCCAAATAGGTCATATCTGATGACCA
The DNA here is from genome assembly GCF_902148855.1 of Sphaeramia orbicularis. NCBI lineage: Eukaryota > Metazoa > Chordata > Actinopteri > Kurtiformes > Apogonidae > Sphaeramia > Sphaeramia orbicularis. The sequence continues at coordinate 51,149,693 of NC_043959.1, forward strand.
TGAAAAGATGAATAACTGCATTTTACACCAATTATGTACATGTATTGATAGGATTAGTGGATCAACAGGTGTTAATTGTTTTAGATCAGTAGATGGATTTGTTTGCCAGTGGCTGTTTGGGTCTTTATTCTCCTGTCGGTGATCAGAATTTTAAAGCTGACCAGTGTATATCGACCTGTGTAATATTTAGTGGTGAAGTTGAAGTTTGGTTGGTCTGTTCTGTTTTGTTTTGGTTTAAGGGATGTTAATTCTGGTCCACACTTACACATAGTAAAACTTCCCTGTTATACTGGATGCCACCTGCTGTAAGATGGCAAAAAGAAGAGGAAGTCTATTCTGGGCTTCTGTAGGAACACTGTAGTACAAAATATGTGCAAGCAACCCACCCCCACAACCCACAGAAAAACACCACAGACCTTTAATGATAGAAATGTTTGTTCTCATATGTAGACAATTCACTGTTTTCAATTTGTCTCGTGCGTGACTTCTTTATATTCTTTATTGGTTTTACTGTAAATGAGACCTGAAATTGAATTGTTTGCCTGCATCCTGGATAAAAACACACAGACTCAGAGGTTGTTACAGGTTGTTAACAGAACGAATGACAAATAATCAGCGAGAAGACGACGACTGAATGGAATGAATGAAAGCCGCTGGGATTGTTTGCTTAAGCAGGAGATAGCGCTTATATGTATGTCAGCGGGTGCCATGGAAACATGAAAAAGACAGTGATGTCATTTACAGTCGCTTAATACAGAAATATCACAACTGAGTATTTTTTTCTATCTGAGCAGAATAAGGAAATCTAGCAACAATCAACAAGCGAATGAGGACAGATGGGAGCCAAATGGGGAAATCACTTGTTGAATCATGACACCATGTGAGCCACCGGCTTTATTTGGAGCCTTTAATTATTCCTCACCACACTAACGCAACAGGAAAACCTTGAAAAAAAAAAAAAAAAAAAAAAAAGTCTTGGCCAAGAGTACATATAGAAGCATTTGGATACACTGACAAGCATTTTTTTAAACAGTGAAAATAGGCAAAGTATTGTTCAATGTCGAATCTGATTAGGCCCTTGTCAGGGTCGGTAACTATGGCAACTCTAGACAGTGACTGTGGCTTGTTTCCAGTCAGCGTCATTTGAGGGAGGTGAGAGATTTCGAGGGGTGAGGGGTGCATCTCTATCTGTCGCCTGGTGAGACGAGCTTTAAGGGGGAAAGAAGGAGCAGGAGCAAGTGTAAGAAAGAGACGGAGCTTGTAGCACATGAAGATCAGAGCATCAAGAGGCTTGTCACGGGTGAAATGACAGACAGGCTGTGAGAGGGAACACGAAATATGAAAGGCAAGGAACAACAAAGGGTTCAGAGAAGAGTGACTTCTATTAGCAGAACGAGGAGGGAGAGTGAAATGTTTTGGTTGAAGTCAATTACCGCTCTGGTTGTCTGGAGTAATGAGTCTGGTTGGTTCTCCTGCCGTTGTATTCCACTCATTAGTCGGCAGCGGAGGACAAATACAAGGCTTTGACAACTCTACTTTCTACATGTTTGTGTGCAACTGGTGAAGAGAGGCTCACGGGTTCCTCCTGCAGAGCCTGAGTCTGATAATAACAGTGAGAGCAGTTTGTATTCTGCACCACGTTTACAGCTACTTTTTTGTATTTTTTATATATACATATGACTCACTCTGTCTCTCATTTTCTAGTCGTCTTTCCTTTCCGCTCATGTTTCTTCCTCCGCTACAGCTTATTCACCAGTGTCGTCAGGGAGGGACTTGTTGGTTGCCCCCAGCAACACAGTGCTGCTGATCAAACTGACTGACATTTTTTTTTTTTTTTTTTAAAAGAAGTGAGACACTGCATCAGAACCATCATCCCATGAATAACACTCCCTCTGGATGAATGTGCAGTACTTTTTTTTTTTTTTTTTTTTTTTACATCCAGCATAAACAAACCAGAAGAAGGATGTGTTACTGATGATGTATGACAGAAACAAGTGCAGACCAGACACCTTATATTTCACCCCAGACATTCCCCTCTGATAAAACTGAAGCTGCCATTTGAAGGTAAACCAGGAATATTTAATTCTAGACTAAAAAGTCCAAATGTTCAGAAAGCTCTTCAAGTGGGATGTTCAAGTGAATTGATCAGAACACATGAAAGGAGGTTTGGAGGATGTTTGATGAGTCTGTGTCTTTGAACATCTGGAGTTAAAACACAACAGAGAAACTGTGGGCTTCAAATATGGAAGGCCAGCCGTCCTTTGAACAGTGACAAGTGAGGATCTGATCAAAATGTCACACTGTCAGAAAAAAGGGCAGAGTAGAAGTGAACCCTCTGGAGTATAAAAGCCTGTAGGCCCATAGAGGTGCAGTTCACTACCTGTAATACTAAATATGCCTATAAACAGTCACACCGTGAGAAGATGAAAGTGAGAAAAAGTTGTCTCATGGTCTGAAGTGATCTGCAGTGTGGTCACAGGAAAAGAGTCAGTGGAAATAGAGGGACACCAGTGAGTGCTTGTTGAGCCGCATTATGTAATAAATTCCCATTTTGTAATAAAAGTTCAAAATGTAATAAGAATGTCACGTCATCTTGTAATAAAGCCGCGTTATGTAATAAACTGACGCATTTTGTAATAAACTACGTCAATGCATTATATAGTAAATTTTTTCACATTATGTAGTAAGTTATTACAGTTTGAGAAACTTATTACAAAATGCACTTGACACATTTAAAAAAAAAAAAAATGTAATAACATGGTTCATTATGTAATAACAATCCAAATTAATATAATTTCAGAGCAATTTAGAAGAAATTAGTCACAGGAGCTACAGGTAATGGAATCAGAACTTTAACCACACAGTTTAAAGATTAATTTAGCACATTGTTATTATATTGCCGTGTCAGTTGTGTCTGATACAGTATTTTATGATCTTGGAAATTAACCATGTTATTACATTTTCCTGAAAATAAAAATGTGTCAAGTGCATTTTGTAATAAATTTCTCAAATTGTAATAACTTACTACATAATGCGAAAAAAATTTACTACATAATGCACTGAAGTAGTTTATTACAAAATGCGTCAGTTTATTACATAATGCGGCTTTATTACAAGATGACGTGACATTCTTATTACATTTTGAACTTTTATTACATAATGGGAATTTATTACATAATGCGGCTCAACAGTGCTGCAATAACATCATGTTTCTTCAGAATCTAAAGGCGGCCATACACTGTGCGATTTTAGACACAATTTCTCACTCGTGCGACTCTTTCTGGGATTGGGCCGGATGTGCCTCTAATCGTGTGTCATGCTTCGTGCAGTGTACATGGGCTAAGGAGAAGCGATTAACACCTCACGACCACCTCACGACCAGCAATCGTGTGTTCGCAAGGAAAACGGAGCTGTTTGAAATCCTGCTCGCTCTTCGTGAGGGTATCGCACAGTCAAAGCAGTGCCACGAGCCGACGTGCCTCAAATTCTCACACTGTGCATGCACGAACACAGAAGTGTACAGTAGCGCACAAGCTTACAGTAGCTGGCTATTGGCCTAGTGCAGTTTATCTGTTGCAGCTTACCTCCAGTTCCCTTTGCTGTAGGATTGACAGCCCATACTGTCCACGTCTGGCCAACCAATTCCTGCACCAAACACATCGTTGTCTTTTCTTCTTTTTTGATTCCCCGCAGATAATGGCACATATTGCCAAAGCAGCTCGTTGGTTTTTGTTTAGCACTACCATTTCGTGACTCACACCAATACACAATCGTCTATGCACTTGCGGAGTCCTTGGTATTTTAACGTTGTGTTTCCGGATTCAACACTGCGTCCTCTGGTGTATGGTCCTACAGTGTGAGCAGTCAGGTCGCATACAAGCATCGGTCCGTACAGTGTGAGAACATGAATCGTGAGCCTGACTTTACAATTGATTCGCCCAGTTTGAGATGAAGCTGCGTGCAACAATCGAAATAATCGCACAGTGTATGGCCGCCTGAAGGGCACTTTCACACAGCATACTTGAGTCTGTATCTGAGTACGCTGGGCCCCAAAGTCCGCTTAATTTTATCCATGTGAATGCAACCATTCCGTGCTCCAGTACCATGCCTGAGTCCAGTTGAGAAGGTAGTCCTGGGTCTGGACTGTTTGGACTCCAGCACGGTACATTGCTGTGCGAATGCGATCCGTGCCCGCGTCCGGAAGTGACCTAATCACCACTCCAACAACGGAAGTGGGTTAATCACCACAAGACCATAGACGGCGCTCCTGTTGTCTCCTGAAAAAGCCTCAGATCCATGCGGCACAGGCTCACCTTATCAACCGAACCACTCTGTGATAAATCAGGGACAGCAAAGGTCGGTCTTCTTCACTTTGCCTCAAATAGGCTGCCAGATAGGTAAGGGTTTGTCTTTTTCTGACTTCTGCATTTGTAGGATAGTGACAGAATTCTTCCACACCGCCACCTACTGTTTTGGACCTGTAACACCCATTCATACTCGAGCACGGGGTACAGTACACGCAACGTACATCTGAATGCAACATCTGTGGGAAAGGTGCGAACGAATCCAAGTACGGTATAGACTCAAGTACACTGTGTGAAAATGCCCTAAAACTTTGTGAATGTTAATGTAGTTCGACATTAACTGATCACTGGACTGAAACAAACAAAAAAAAAAAAAACAGAAGGAAAAACATCTGATCTCAACTAAATCAGTCATGTTCATTCCAAATCTGAAATCACTCATAGAAATACTCTGAAATTCAATATTTTAACCTTAGTGAGTTATTGGATGACCTAATCAGACTTTATTACTTTTGTGACATTTTTGAAATTTTTGTATTGTTATGTAGAAAATCAAGGGTAATGGAGTTACCATATTTGGTTCCTTACCCATAAGTGGCTGAAAATGTGTAAAAAGTATAGATAAAAAAAAATACAAGAAAAACAAATGTAAAATGAAAGGAACATGTATTTTACATTAGACCAACATAAGTGCAGATCCAGACCCCTGTCCACATCCACATTATCCCTTTGAACATCATTCCTTACATTAGTACCATTACTTCATGGTACCTAACAAAGCAGGTACACTCACTGTTCATGCAGAGGTGGACCTTACAGACCCTGCAGACCACATTGGACCTGAGATGGTTGACTCACTGTCCTCATGGTAACTGTTGCTGTCACTGTCTTGTAATGCATGTGGAATTTACCAAAAATAGTCACTTGCCTGATAAAGGGTTAAGCATATCAGGATTTTGACAATGCAAACATATAAAAAAGACACATATTTTCCAATCTTGCAGCACTATCATTTATTTAGTTTTCACAAATGGAACATAATATGAGCTAAATGTGTCAAATATGCTCATAGATATGAACATAAAACCCGATGAAGAATAAACCTAAGTTGTTGAAAACGTTTCAGACACTTGTTCTTGTTCGTCAGGGTTGTATCAGTGTCCCGCTGTAGAACCAATCAGCAATAATCACCATCATTTTTGGGTTGAAGGACTTTTAGTACCTGCTGTCCATTTCAGAAATATCTAGATGAAATCTTTCACCGTGTTCATCGCTTACATCACCCAATCTGGGAGGAAGAAAATCAAGATTCAAGTACAAGAAAAACATTTTGAGTCCCATCCTTCAACCCTTCCATCATATACTTTTATTATGTCCTCAAATAGGTGATTTAACTGTAATTTGGAGCTCTATGGTCAGAAAATGGGTTTGCTTCCATAAATATCAGAGAGAGAATATGGGATCGCCAATGAGAATCTAATTCTCCAGTGCTTTCAGCTTTAAATCACTACATATTGAAACCACTTGAACTGTCATCATTAAAGCAGGGGTTCCCAAAGTGGGGTTCCAAGTACTCCCAAGGAGTACTTGGAAGAAGTCCAGGGGGTACTTGAAAATTTCTTGGAAAAATACATCACATAAGTCATCATGTAACGAATACAAATAAATAATGAGAGTTAAGGCTGGAATATAAAACACAATAAATACATTCATATAATAGTTTCATTGTCAATCATCTTCTTTAAATTTTGGTGACATCTTAAGAGCATTTCTATTTCATATTATTCAAAAGGAGTTTTTTTTAAGTAGCTAAGTCATTATTTTTTGTTGTTGAAGGTTTATTTATTGATTAATGACCAATTTATTTATTTTTCTGATCAATGAAAGAGGGCACCTTTCACTTTATATTTTGCACACAACATTTACTTTTAAAAAAAAGTGTTATTTTCTATATATTGCATTTAAATATATGTGGTTTGTTTACAAAGTTTTGAAAATATAAACAGACACCTTTGGCACAGGAACAAATTTTGTCTACTTTTCTTTCAATCCAAAATGCTGAAGTGAGAATTGGGGGTACTTGGCTAAAAAAAGTATATTTCAGGGGGTACTCCACTGTAAAAAGTTTGAGAACCACTGAACTAAAGCACTGATGTGATATTCTACTAATGATTATTGTATGTATTGACTTGTCTGTGATGTGTGTTGAGAAATTCTGATCTGGAATCAGTGTATCTGATTTAGGTCAAATCAGATAGTTTCTCCATTAGTAGAAAAATCAATATTGACCCCCAATGTCGATGGAACAAATGTAGAAATAATCTGAAAAACAAGCTGCAGGAGTGTTGAAAAAGTTTCATAATTTCACCATTATTCTTACTGAATACATCCATAAATGCACTTGGACTGCGATGTATACACTACATGAACATGACAGGTTCATGTCTCCTTAAAACATTTGACTGTGATTATAATTTGTCAAAACATCTGACTTCATTTCAGTTCCACCAAAATTAAACAAAAATGATCATGCTTTTACTCCATGCGCCAATACCTCCTGTATCAGTCAAGTTGCAGAGCTGTCAGAAAAAAACCCCCACACTGACAGGTTCTGTTCTAAAGTAACATGTCAAAAATGTCAACCACTGAGCGTGAAAAATGTCCAGTGTTCCACATTTAACTTTTTGGCAGTTAAGAGTACACATTCATTTCATTTATAGTTCAGTGCATTTTGCCATAACTGTCAGTGTGTCACTTATGGACTCAAAATAACAAGTGTAAGTACAGACGAACTGACACACAGTGTGACTGGGCTGACTTTGCAGCTCCCACAGCTCAGCAGGTAAATACTGTAGCTTTAAGCTCTTATTTCAACACATGGAGAATAAAAATACATATTGTGACACTTATGGACAGGCTGAAGTGATTCATAAGCACATCTTCAGTCCGGGTCCAAAGTTTTTGACACGTATATGATTGTTTTTGGTGAACTTAGAAAGTAAATAATTCACTCTCTGGTAACATCTAGTTGTTGCTGCATATTTATTGTAAATGTGCCCTTAAAACCTAAAGGATGAGTGAGTGGAGACTGTCAGAAGTGCTGACAGGATTACCATCCCTGCTGTTACTGTCTGTGCTCAGCTGTTGCACAGTGTTGTACAAGTTACTTCCAAACATTAATACATTACTGTTATTTAAAACTAATTCCTTGCCTTATAATGTTACCGTCTCAGAATTGTAACGCATTACATAACTCCTGTGTTACTTTTGTGTTAGTTCTGATTTGCATAGACTCTTGTAACAGATTGCACATGCACAGTAGAACCCCTCCCCCCTTCAAAAATCACATACAAGATGGCAAAATTATTGGGACAATCATGATACAGGGAGGCACCTATATAATATACAGAAGCAGGTTGGGAGGAGAAAAATGAAGGGCAGGAACAGGAGAGAAGAGGCAGTGATTTCTCGCATTAGAATAGGGCATGCTGGGTAAAATGAAATACTGCATAGATCCGGAAAACACATAGATGGAAAGTGTGATCATTGTGATTAATCTGAATCAGTACAGCATGTTCTATTTGAATGCAGGAGGTATGAAGAAGAAAGGAAGGTACTGAAAGAAGCAGCAGAGAAAGCTACTATTCAGTATAGGAAGCCTTTGTTCCTTTTGTCTCAGGAATCTCTTTGTGTTCTTAAAGGAAACAGGACTGTTTGACAGCATTTAGGTTTTTAATTTTACTTTAATTCGTCTGCCAATTTACTGCTCACACTCCAGTCCAGTAGGTGGCAGTAATGCACCTTTAGGTTGGTTGCCAACCACCATTAAAAAATAGAAGAAGAAGAAGAAGAAGAAGAAGAAGAAGAAGCAGAAGAAGAAGCAGAAGAAGAAGAAGAAGAAGAAGAAGAAGAAGAAGAGCCTTAGGATGCACACATGTGCACCCTGAAGTGCATACCTGGACGGATAGCTCAGTAAGTAAGGCTACAGTCTATGATGTTCAAATCCCAGCAGGAATGGTTGCATTTTTTTCAACATTTTACATGTTCAAACGGGGGGTGCTGGTGCTGGGGTGCTTGTCTACTTAGGTGCACTAATAAAAGCTTATGTCGCCCCACGACCACTCCGCTCGTCTGGGGAACGTAGTCTGGTGATCCCCAGACCTTGTACAAGACAATCCAGGCTCTTTTCATGGGTCGTTCCACGTTGGTGGAACGCTCTACCAAGTGCTACAAGAACAGAGTCATCCCTGCCTATCTTCAAGAAGCTCCTGAAGACCCAGCTCTTCCGAGAGCACCTCCTGTCCTAGCACTTTCAAACATTCCATTTTAAATATTCTAATAAGGTTTTTCCCAGGACAACCACAGATTCTTTCACGATTATCTCTGGACCTGCTGCGGTGGTCCGGCCTCTTCCCTGCCCTCATCATCACCACTCACTTATCCTCAACCGCCTCCATGTGTCTCCCCCTACTCCCCCTTCTCCCCCTCTCCCCCAGTCTCTATCTCTATCGCTCTCTCTTTTTCCCCTTCTCTACTCTCTCTCTTTAACCCCAACTGGTCAAGGCAGACGGCCATCCTCCAGGAGTCTGGGTCTGCTCGAGGTTTCTGCTGTTAAAGGGAAGTTTTTCCTCGCCACTGTCACCAGTCACAAGTGTTTGCTCCTGGAGGATTCTGTTGGGTTTCTGTAGAATTGACTCAGAGTCTGGTTTTGACCAACTCTATATATAAAATGTCAAGAGATAACTTTTTTGTGATCTGGCGCTATATAAATAAAATTTGATTGATTGAGTGATTTAACTGGTTTTCCCCTGTAAGTCGCTTTGGAAAAAAGCGTCTGCCAAATGCGTAAACATAAACATAAACATAAACATAAATAAATTCACCATTAATATACAATTCTAACTTGTCATAGAAACGTTACCTTACCTTGTCGTTGCTGATCACAGGGCTCATGCTGACTAGCTTCTGTAAAGCAGGGTTAGAGTTAGTCATGAGCATGCGTCCATGTGGACAGTGCACTGTCTTCTGCCATCTTCACCCACTGACTGAACACCAACAGGAAATAGAACTTCCCTGCAGTATTTTTGATTCCTTAAGGTCTCACGGTCTTGCTGTTTTTTTTGTTTGTTTTGTTTTATTTATTTATTTATTTATTTATTTTTAACATTTCAGCAATTATATGGGCAAAAAGTGTGTTGTAACACAAGCACAGATGAACATGTATCTAGCAAAATATTACTGAAAATTGATTAGTAATGCCTTACACTACTGTGTTACAGAAAAAAGTAATTGTTGTAATGCAGTGTTTTTCAGTCTTTGGGTCAGGACCCCACGTGGGGTTGCCCGGGATTCAAATGGGGTCGCCTGAAATTTCTAGTAATTAAAAAACAAAAAAAACAACAACTTACTAATAAAAAATATATGGTGAGTTGACAGAGACAATCACAATACATAAAAGACATGACAAACTGTGAAGCTGAAACTGAAGCACTGTGGTTCTGTTTATCTTTCAAATGTTGATTGTGGTCAGTTTCAGATGCTGCAGCTCTTTCCTAATTCATAGTTTGAGTTCTTGTTTGTTCAGTATTAATTGTCAGCCTTGTAAATCCAAGCTGGACTGACTGTACATATCCTGACCAAGGAAAATAAAATTCTCACTTTGTGCAGTAATCTACACCTGGCTTTTCTGCCTCCGTTCATAATAATATACATTGTATAGACTAAACATTGTCTAAAATTAACGTTTATTTGCAACATAGTATAGCAAACTATTACATGATCAAAAACAGATTAATTGTAGCAAAAAAAAAAAAAAAAAAAGGCTCCGTTTTGAATGTCTGGGGTCACCAAAAATTTGTGATGCTAAAATGGGGTCACGAGCCAAAAAAGGTTAGGAACCACTACTGTAATGCATTACTTTTGTAACGCATACCTCCAACACTGCTGTTACATCCACCTTAAAAACACCACAGCAGAATTTTGACCTCCACCAGGAGGTATTGTGATCACTTTGCTTAGTGTGTTTGTTTGTTAGCAAGATAACTCTAAAAGTTACTGATGGATTTGGATGAAAATTTCAGGAAATGTTGACTCTGGCACAAAGAACAAACGATTAAATTTTGGTGGTGATGGGGGGGGGGGGGGGCAACGACGACAACTGATCTGCCTTGGCGGAGGTCTGCGCTCTCCGAGTGCTCTTCTTGTTTTATTTGGTGCTCTGTGTCTGTTGAGTAACAACACTGAAATCAGCTTTCCAGTGGGAATCATGTCACCGTTTCCTCTTTTACACCCAGCCACGATCTGAGAGTGAATGAAGAGCAGCAGGTCTCAGAAGTGACTGCTCAAAGCATCGATTCTTTTCATGTGGCATTGACTTGTTTCATCCGAGGCTGCTCTGCGGTTTCACAAAAGCTACCCTCCTCCACTTTGATTGAGTTTTTGCTCTGAGTAGGCACACCCACGTGGTTTTTGGTCTCTGTTGTTCAGGTTTGGGAATACAAAAATTGAGGTGGAGAATATTTAGTTGTGTATACTCGAGATGCCTTCGGGTTTGATGTAATTATCAGTTTTCTCTCACAGGCTGTGGAGATGCAGCAAAATGTGTATTTTTAGGGAAAAGTAAGGTTTGTTTATATTCTTGGGTGGGAAAGTGTTACCTTTTCCTCAAGGCTTTTAAACTTTAACTCCATAAGATAAAAACTTTAAAGTGAAAGATTGTATAGAATCTTTTTACATGAATTGCTGGGTTTATTTCTCAGCTGGTTTTCTAAGTTTTCTCTTCATAGAACAACAGCTGTGTTGACACCAGACAAGGTCACACCCACAGCTGTGCCGGAGCTGTTCACCATTTGGATTACAGCGATAATCCCTTTATTATTTGACAATATGCTACCTGGGTCTGAGCTGACCTCTACAGGGATGTGATCAGTGCTTGTATGGTGAGTGTGTGTCTGTAAGTGTACTGCAGAGTGTGGTCGTGTTATTATCCATACAGAGATGATAGTTTTGACTCCAGTCACTATTTGAGTTATCGGCTAAAATAAGACACAGTGATGTGATCTTTGCCTGAGACTTGATCAATGGACAAAATTACCGCAGACTCCCAAAAGGCCAATATTGTTGTGTGGTAATGGAAATGCACTGCCACATGAGCAAGGCTTTCTCCCAAAGTAATCCACATTGATTTGTGGGGCCACTTTGATAAATTGAGGGGGTTTGGGTTTCGTTTTGTCCCATTGCAAAGTGCTCAGTTCCCTGTGTGTGTTCCACTGTGTGTGTGTATGTGTGTGTGTGCTCGTATTTAACCTTTTGTCTCTCTTTATATGACTAACCTTAAAGAGAAGTGATCCTCTCTTCCCAGAGGGACGCTTGATTGCTCACCACTTATTTTCATATGGTAATGATTAGTATGTGGGTGAAAATCCCAATTAATATTCATGGGACAGTGGGTGCACATGCCGTCAATAATTCAAAGCAGCAAAAGAAGAAAAACTCAGCTTTTGGGGGTTGATGCTGGAGATGAAAACTGCAGTCAGCTCATTTTCATTAAGAGGAAAGTGTTTACAGAAATGAAGTGGTTATAAGGCTTTCAAATACAGGGCCCAGAAAGTGAGCTGACATTTACCTAATGCCTTCAGTTATGCTTTATTCAGGTGTTTTGCAGACAACGTTGTGGTGAGACAGAAATTAATTGGGGCAGAAATGCCCTTGAAAGTTAATCACACACCCGTGAAATTAAAAACGAGGGGGCAAATACTGCACAACTGCACACAGCCAGCAGAGGAAAATGCTGACATCACACAAGTTCTGAGCTGCATCAACAAACAAACAACTAATCTAACCAACTATAATCTCATCTGTGAAGGAGCCAAACAGTGTTACTCCTCTGTCCAGAGCTCTAATAGTATTGTCAAACACAATGTTAGCTGTAAAAATAAAGAGTTTGTTTTATTTTATAAAGATGTGAAAGAGAGGGAGGCTATGATAAATGTGAAAGAGAGGGAGGCTATGATTTATGGGGAAAATTAAATTTAAAGATTCATAAAGTACGCACTACATTAAAAAGTTTCTGTATCACCATTTGTGTAGTAAAACTGTGGAACAAACTGTGTGTGGACATACAACAAATATCAAACATAATTCAGTTTAAAAAAAGATATAAAGAATTGATTATTGAGAGGTACAGCATTTAATAATGACAGTGAGGCTTGTTTGTTTATGAATGATGTTGTACTGATAAATCTGCTGTAATTATTGAAGAGAATGTTTGATTTGTTGAGTCTGTTTGTATGACTGTACTGACATGAACATACTGTTGTGGATAATTCAGTTGCTACATTGTGGATTGTTGTGGTTCGAAGCTAAAATTAGGGAAATAGTATAGACTGATTGTTGTATTAAGTTAATGATAAAGGTGTAAAAGCACTGAGGGGTGGGATTAAATAAGTTTATACTTCTTCCTACTCCTTTTCGACCATGCAATATTCAGATTTGTATGTGCTTGAGGATAGATTCTGTCCATTTGAATGTTATTTTGTTTATGTCTTGATTTGCTTTGTTTTGTCTTATTTTTCTTTGCATGTTCGAAATAAAATAAAAAATAAAATAAATAAATAAAATATATTTCAATGAAATCTGCACCCAAAAAGAAAAAAAAACAACAACACATTTGTCTTGTTATGTGATGATTCCTTCAGCCTGTTTGAGGAATGACACTCAGATCAGATTTGGTTGTAAGGAATATATATCTTTGTGAAATTGAGATGTCTGCAAAAATAAAGCAGAGGTTTAGAAGATAAAGATTCACACACCTCTTTAAACACACATTTACACAGCGTTGGATTTGATTATAGATCTGATGAACAAGCAGTCATTGAATGCAGCACTAATAATGGGGCAGTACATTGTTAATTTAATCCACAGAGCTCTTGGTTTTGCTCTTTTTTTTGAGTCTTTAACACTCCATAATCACATATAAACTGTAATTAACCTCCCTGAGTGAAAACGTTGTGTTGTCACGTTGAAATCCTTAAGTGAAATTAAGGTCAGCATTGTTCATTTGTTTATGCCTTCCTGATGAAATGATGAATGTGCTCTGTGGACTATCGCAGTCGCCTAATGCTGAGCACGTTCATTTGCATCATGCAGGCTTTTCTCGGGTGTCATTCTACAATTATTCTGGTAATGAGAGCCGTGAAAACAGCTCACAGCCCCCTCAGTCAGAGTTGTTAAAACTCTGAAAACATATTAAATTAGGCTTCATTTGAGGTTATTCCGTAGATAATTTACAGTCTCATACTAAAAAACTGTAACAATAGACTTTTCAATTTCGTATGTGTAAAGAAAATAGTTAAATAAAAAGAATGAAAGTTGGATCTGATCATTGGGACTCCATCATGTCTTTTACAGTAGAAAAAATAAAGTAGTAAAAAAAAGAATGAAAATACTGTTACTACTACTACTACTGCTAATAATAATAATGTTAAACATGTTCACTAGTTATTATATGGCTTCTGGTTTCCTGGAGGTAAATTCCAAACACAAAATGTTCCTTAAAATTACAAACCAGACATATTAACAGACAAAAAAAAAATCACATCACAAATTCTATACACTTCCCACCACATTCTCCCTTTCAGATTTTATTTTCTTTATTCTTTTGCCTCATTAAAATGTTCTTATTCCATTAAATGTCACACAGATTAAATGTATTGAAAAAATCTTCCCGAACTTGCGCAATTCATGAGATCAGTTATAATGTAAGAGCAGGGTTTTTTTTATTATTTGGTGTGGTTATTTTTTTTATACATATAATAAAAACTTAACTCCTCCAACAGAAGTTGAACTGAAGCTCTCCACAGCTGCTGTTGTCCGCGAAGGAGAAAAGTGTAAAGTTTTTCCTTCCGCCTCTGAACTCTATGGGGCTGAGTGTCTGATACTCACAAGATGTAAAGTAAAGAGGAGCTGTAGTCTTGGAGAGATGAGGGGAGGAGGCTGTGAAACCCTTGTGGGTGCAGTCGGCTGTCTGTTCCACTCTCTTCAAACCTTGTGTAGGGTCGTATCATGTGAATTGCTCTCACCCCAGGCTACAGTGCCTGGCTGATATGTAAGTGAGAACATTACCCAGCGGCAGACTTGCATGGGGTCTGTGCACAGGGAGACTTCAGTGGAAATATTTTAACAACCACATAATCTATGTTTTATAAAGGCACCAAAAAAAAAAAAAAAAAAAACTGCAGAGGCTCAGATAGCGGACACAGAACGACTCAGGCTGAAAGAAAAGCTGCTGTAGATGAGGCTGATGGTGACACCTGAAAACTCAACTCTGGTCTGGTTTAAAGACAATTTTCCTGTAATGGAGTGTAACCAACATGGCACATGTGTGCTCATAAAAGCCTGGGTAACTGATGAAAGCACAGCTGCAGTGGCAATAAATCCTCTAGCTTTAATCATAGTTATTCAAACCAGCAGATGCCAGCCACTATTTAGTTGCATTTCCTCTGTAGTGGGAACACTGGGCTCAAAGACTGTAACATCTGAAATGCATAAGCCTTTCTTTAAGTGTCACCCAAATTAATTTGTTTGAAATCATGGCTTGTGATGCACAGATATTAAACCTCGTTCAATGAGCGCTGAGACAAGTCATTGAGTACTCATCTCAGTGTCTCAGGCAGATCTATCAGCTGCGTTTGTGTGTGTGGTTGAGAAATTAGAAGGCACAGAATGAAGCTGGTGGCCATAATCATTCACACAGGCCTTTCTCAGCGTTAATTGCTTCTTGGCTTGAAAGTGTCGCTCAGCCGCCTCCCTGTCAATGACGGTTTAGTGTTTTTCTTAGTTTTTTTCTAATGACTTGCAGAGTTTGTGGCTGTAGAGAGCACCAGCTTTCCCACCAGCGCTGAGAATAAAAGCAAAGTATCTTACGAGACGTTCTCATTAGGGGATAAAGAGATTCGCAATGAATGGAAAACACTTTCAGATACTGTACAGTATGGTTTTGGTACGTTTGGTGTTTTAGCTTGTTTTCATGTATGTAGAAAAGCAGCTGATAATCTGATAAATAAATCAATCATCAATCAATCATTACAATTTTACAATTTATCAAGGAATTTGTGACATTTGTGATATTTTTTCTGCTTTTACAGATATTTTTTGAGTTGTTTGCATGAAAAGAGGCTCATTTGTTTCTAATGAAGTGAAAACTATCCATTTATGGAAGAAACCAATATTTGTGGGCAGAAGAAACTTCACTCTAATCCTACATTTTCATTCCATTGTGGGGAGGTATCTGTTTTTCTTTCTTTAGACTTTCTTTGTTTTTAATACTTTTTTTGTCGTTGTGGTTACACTCCAATAAGCTTTAAAGGGATGTGAGCTCCACATGCAATTTGCATCTATAATTTCTTCATCACTGTGTGCACTGTGTCATCAGTACAGCTGCCATATCTATGTCTGAGTACACACGTATGGGGTTAGATTGTACCTTTAATTTTGAGGGTCCTAGGTGTTGCTTCATGCAGTTTTACTTTGCAGCCTCCTTATCCTCCTCTATTTGGAGCAACAGTAACAGCTCGTTGAGTGGGGGTGGGCTGTCCTTCTTTAGTTTCAACTGGAGACTGGTGATTAAGCTGTAGTCCCAGCATCCTTTGCAAAACTGTCTGAGCAGCTGGCAGTCAAAGTCACAGACAGAGATACCGCCACCTTTTAAAACCTTGCCCAGTGTAGTCGGTAGGTGATGTAAATAACATCAGGGCTTCTCACCTGCTTTTTGATTAGTGTTGAGAAGCTTTGGGTTCATCATCATGGTCCATAAACCTGTGGTCTGTGTCAAAGGGACATATGACGTTACGGAGGTCAGAAAGAGGGACGAAGCGTCGGTAGCAGGAGGTAAGAGACTTTCTAAGGCCCTCTCCATATGAAGACGGTTTCAGTCGTATCCACAAAAGTTTTGCATCGGATAGGCTTTTTGTCGACACAAAACTGGCATTTTCAGTCATTGATAGAGAAACTTTTTGAGAGTGCATAAATTTGAGAACGCCGGTTTCACGTCTTCATCTGTACGACCAAACCGCAATTTTTCTAAAATGATGATGTCATAGCCCCACCTCTCTAACCTTTCACCCCAGAAGCAAGATGCCACTTCTCAGCAACAACAACAACAACAACTAGAAGCACTCGGAGAGCGCAGACCTCCGCCAAGGCTGATCAGTGGCCCCCCCCGTGGGCCCCCCCACGCCAAGGAGGTTATGTTCTTGCCAGGGTTTGTTTGTCTGTCTGTTTGTTTGTTTGTCTGTCTGTTAGTGTGCAACATAACTCAAAAAGTTATGGACAGATTTTGATGAAATTTTCTGGTCTGCACCCCCCCCCCCCCCCCCCCCCCCCGTGGGCACCCCCACCCCCAATCACCACCAAAATTTCATCATTTCTTCCTTATCCCATTTCCAACAAACCCTGAAAATTTCATCAAAATCTGTCCATAACTTTTTGAGTTATGTTGCACACTAACGGACAGACAAACAGACAGACAGACAGACAAACAAACAAACCCTGGCAAAAACATAACCTCCTTGGCGGAGGTAATAACAACAATGGCGGACTACAAAGTAGTGCTCATGCTACAACAGCTATTGAGCTTATTGGAAATATTGAATCAAAATCTTTGGCTACTCTTTCATTACAATGAGCAACAAACAACCATAGCTAACAATATTCACTACATACTCTTGGATCCACTGCAGAGAAGGGCAACCAGGAGGTAATATTGGATCAGACCCGGTAGAACCAAGTAAGCTTTATGCTAGGGATGCAACGATTACCGGTATAACGATAAACCACGGTAAAATTGTAGACGGTTAGTATTATTGTTTAAATTCTAACTGTCATGATAACCGTGTTTGATTACTGCACTTTTAGGGGAAAAAACGCCAATGTAAAGCTATGCTTTTATCCCAAATATTTGAGTGTAGTTTTAATTGATTACAATTTGGATTTTATATACCTAATATTTGGAACCAATATTCAATTTTAAAGTCTTTGAAAAGGTTCGTTAAACATCTTTGTGTTATTTATGCAATAAAGTATATAAATTTTTCAAATCGGATTTTATTTTTTTGTTGTGTTTTCTGGCCTTTTATGTTTTTATAGTAGGTTAAAGTGAAAAAATAATAGACAGATGATATAGATGAAGTTGTGCTAAAAAAAAAAGATACCAAACATGGGTATAGTAAACATGTCTGTATATAGTATGTAAAGGCAAAATCAAAAGGACTGAAAAATGGCCAAAATAGGCTCAGACCACTAAGGGTTAATACGTGAATGTTTCTGCCAACAGAAGGTACATTGTGCCAATTATTTTATTTTATTTTATTTTTTTTACAACTTGGTTAAATTATTTCAGTGTGTGTGTAAGTATTTTTTGAACATTTTGAGCATAATTTCAATAATACCGCGATAATAATGATAACCGTGATCATTTTAGTCATAATAACCATGATATGAAATTTTCATATTGTTACATCCATACTTTATGCACATGCTCCATGTATTCTTCTCCATTTTTTTGTGAGAGCATTATAACACCACATACAGGCCTGGCATTTGTCCTACATCATTTTCAGTTGTTTTCAGTAGTTTCGTGTAGACGCAGATATTTCCAGAAATTACTCTGTGTTTATGGAGCACTTTTTTGAAAACGACAAAGAAAAACATCGGATAGGAAAAGATGCGGTTTCATGTGGACATGGCTTAAGATGTTTCGGACAAACTACCTTCCACGATCAGTGAAATCTGAAAACTCCACATTACTGTACCAACTTTCACACTGGAACAGGAACTATTTATTCAGAAAAGTGCCTGAGCTCAGAGGAGTTTAGAGGATGTACGTCAAAGACAAATCACAGCTTTTCACACTGTGTTTAGTTATCACCCCTTGGACCTCAGGTGTACTAATCTGCTCAGTTCTCAACACCAAGTGAGGTTTTGGAGTGTGTTTTTTGTGCAGGTTGATCAGGTGACACAGGTGCTACCATATCTGCATCAGGTGTAGATACCCCATGGGTGAAAAACAAAAAAGCAACAACAACAAAAAAAAAAGTCTTCTCTGCCTGTTCAGTTTGTCGAATTAGGGGCGAACTCCTCTGTCAGTAGAAGACACATTAGCACTAAAGAGTGGAGACAAAAGCAGAATGCTGTGGACGATACTAGAGTCAGACGTGCATCTTTAGGATGGTAGCTCATCTCGGAGTGCTTTAATAGCAGTGCCAAACTGAAAGTCAACTATAGTTGTGCTCTTAATGTCAGGGTCAGAACTGTCAAATTAGAGTGTTCTGAGTGCACTTACAAAACTTCACTACTTCCTCATCTACCTCTGGGCCTGGCCAAGCGAGTAACAGAGTGAGAAAGCACTGTGCAGTAAAACTAATCATTCCTTATCTGTTTTTAAAAAAATATCTAGCAGCAACCATAATAGCTGAAATTTTAGGTCTAAGCAAGTACTTTAACATTCCATTTAGGAATAATAACCAAATATTTAATAAAAACACAAATTTATCATCATAGACAAAGTAACAGAGTGAGGAAAAATATACAGCAGTTATTCAAGGTTTGGAAAAATATCAAGAAGTGGTGTTCCTCAAGGGAAGTGCAAATATTTAGCATAGCACACTTTTCTTATGAGAGTACATTATATCCAAAAATGAAACTGATATCCTTTTTAATTTAGTTTTAAAAGACATTAATTCATGGTAACGGAGTGAGGTGTTTTTTAATAATCGAAGAGTTTATTAAGATACTGATCAAATTATCAGTCTTTGGCGACATGTTACATTGCTATATTTAATACACATCTTTCTGCTTTTTTTTTAGAATAAATAAATTCAAAATCATTATAGTTCTTGATTATTATTAAATATAAGAATAGACACAGGCATATATTTTGAACATATTTATTTACACATTGGTATTTACATTCTGAATTTATGCGGTATACATTCATTTACAACCTTTACTGTTCTTAATTTACATTGTATCCTCTTATATTTTCTTATATATCCAGTTGTAATTCAGGTACAAATTAAATAAACAGTTTTAGAAACTAGAGATATATGTCTTTCATGTTGAGTAATCAAAAATATTGTTTTAGAGAAAAAAGAAATTGACCCTGATGTTTACTTTTGCTCGGCCAGGTCCCTCTGTGCCTGTTAACCCTCTAAGTACAATGCTATAAAGTTGTGTACCATGATATTTAGACTCAGGAACACCCTCTGTCTCTGTGGTGTCTGGTGTTTCACTGAGGTGCACAGAAAATCAAACAACCTGATGCACATGGAGTTGATCCTTTAGTGTCCGTGTAAAACTATGTGGGTGAAAAAACCAAATCCTACTCTCTCTATCTCTTTCGTTCTCTTTCTTTTGGCTGTAGGCTTAGATTATCCTGTCAGCAAAGGACTGAAAGCCTGATTCAGCTGTTGGTGTCACTGCAGTTGTATGCAGGATGGATGTGTGGCAGGTTTGCTGCTGCAGCTCTTTACTCCAGAGTTATGACCACTAAGGTGCGAAAGTGCCCATCAGAAGTTTATACATGTTTGCTTTCCTTTCTATATGTCAATTCATCTCTTATATTTACGCTGCTGCATTTATACTGTGTTTGTTAAAGGAAATGGAGGATACAGCCCATCATTCAGACATGTTTCACATCCATTCTCTAAAGTCAACAGCCAACTCTCTGTAAATTCTACTTGTCCTCTTGTTAATTTTCTCAGCTGTGTACATTTTACAGATTAATTCAACGCACATTCTGTTGTGCATTCGATTTCATTCTCCCATAGTGCAAACATATCTGGATAATTGAAAGGAAAACATTTTTTTTTTTTTTTTTTTTTATGTTGCACTCTGTATTCATTTGTTGCAGCATCAAAGAGGATCTCGTGGAATGAGTGGTGGCAGTTAAAGCGAAACTGTGTGTTTGTGCTTCTGCATGTGTGAAAAATCTATCTGCAGGATGCACGGAGTCTGATGGTGATCTAAATCAGGAAGAGAACCCACAGAGTCATTGAGAAGCCTCTAATTTCTCTGTTTAGTCTGTCTTCACTTCTCTTGTGTAGCGCAGAAACAGGTCAGGGCTCTTACATTCTCCTTTCTCATCTGAAAGGAACTACAGAATTTAACATTAGATAAAAAAAAAAAAATCATAATTCATCAGATTTTTACCTTCATTTTATCTCTATCTTCATATTGGATAATTTAGCTCCAAATGAGATAAAAATGATAACAGATGAATAAATGAATGTAATATATCTTATCAGGTTTTGAGTGGTGCATGCATGGTTTTCCACAGGGCTGCTTGTAAATTCAGTCAGTTACATCAGGATGTCAGTTTGGCCAAAAAACAACAAGCAAGGATGTATTTTATTTAACAAATACCCACTGCTGTTGGAGTAGGTCCAAAAAAAAAAAGACAAATTTAACCTCAAAGCTTGTGTGTTTGTTGAATGGACCCTTTCAGATATTGTACTGGAACATTAGTGTGCTCCTGTTCATGCCATGTTGCATCATTGCTATCGCTGCTACACACAACTGCTGATAGGTCCAAAACTCATCCTCCTGCTGTGTTATTGTTAAAGTGCAATAGTGGCTGATTCATAACATCATCACTGCTTTGATTCATGAATTCAGCCAAGGTCCTGCAGACCGCCATGACTGAAGCAAAGGATGTCTCGGCTGCCACGCCCCCACCCAGCAGCAGCAGCGGCAACGGCAGCAGCCAACCTGCTGTTGTTCTACTGTTTCCATGGTAACGGCGGAGGTGCTGCGGAGCTACAAAGAGTAGTGATGATATACAAGATGGGGGAGGGGTTTGGAAGGAGGGGAGGCAGGTGGTGGGTGGAGAGAAGTGGGAATATTGTAGGAGATGGATGTTGGAGAAGAAGAGGGGGTTTTGGAGCAGGACTGGCTGGGGTTGCTGATACAGCAGGAACACAGTGGCCAAACACACATGTCTATGTTATTAGCTGCAGTGCAGAGACGCTGAGGAGCAACGGACAGCGACATAACACAGAGCATGATCCCTTCAGTGTGGTTTATATACTCTGTGTGTTTCACATGAGGGTAACACAGGCAGCATGTTCATATGGATTATATATGGTAAAAAGAAAACAGGTATATGAGAGTATACTATCAGTGGTTTCATTCTGAATCACACTTTCATGGCCATCAGAGGGCAGTTGAAGGTTACAGCCTAAATTGTCACATGAGCATTAGGAGTTTAGTTCCCCTGATGCTTATCTTCACCTTCATTTGTCTTTCATCTGGGGACATTTACAAGCAGACACACAGACAAAGAAATGTTCCTCAAGGTGAACAGAGAGGTGATTCCTCAAATCCTTACCTCATCCACAGAACACGTAGAGCTTCTCTCCGTATCTCTCAGCTGCTACAGGACTATCATACAATGGAAACTGTTGGATTTTCTCAAATAGACACATCTAAAGTGTGATGCAGCCGCCTTTCCAGTTCAGAAGTGACTGAGCAGGTTTAATCCCTGCATGTTTAATATGTATGAGAAAGCACCAAACGGGTCTACAGAAGTGAAGCTGTAACTTTATGACAGTGAGAGTGCTTTTATGAATACTTCTTTGACACCAACATGTTTCAATTGTGGATAATTGAATTTATTTCAGATTGGATTCCACCTGATATCAGTGTTAGCTTGATATCCGCAGACCAATTCTCAAATGGGAATTAGTTTGGAACCTCACTGTTCATTTTCGATTTCCAAGAGACATTATCAATGGGCACAAATGACTGGATGTAATTGGATGGAGCAGCAACCAGTCAGAGCAAAGAGAAGTGGGATGGTTGAGCCTTCTGGTAGATTGAATTTATGACATCCTGAAGTAACAACCGCATCTTTTGTATCAATAAAGGAAGTGCGGTTTGTGCATGTATTTTTGGAAAATATACTGCTTTTTGATGCATTTCAGATAATGGCTTAGGCCAGGGGTGTCAAACATGTGGCCCGGGGGCCAAAACCGGCCCACCAAAGGGTCCAATCCGGCCCGTGGGATGAATTAGTGAAATACAAAAATTATACAAAAGATGTTCACAATCAAGGATGTCAAAATAAATTTAGTTCAGTTCCATCTAAAGTGGGTCAGACCAGTAAAATACTATCATAATAAAGTATAATTTTAAAAAAATACAATTTTTTCTCTTTGCTTTAGGGTAAAAAAAGTAAAATTACACAAAAATGTTAACATTTACAGACTAGCCTTTTACAAAAAAATGTGAAAAACCTGAACAAATATAAACAACCTCAAATGTCTTAAGAGATTTAAGAGTGATTTTACCAATATTCTGTCTGTTATTAAATGTTTTGTGCATTTGTAGATCCACTGTGATCTGTACGTTGTAATGAACATGTAAAAATGAGAAGCTGAGGCCAAATAATGGCATAAATTATTAAAATTGCACTTTTTTTCTTAATAAATTTCATTTTGGTCATGGTTCATGTTTTTCCGTATTTTTTTAAAAGATAGTTTGTAGATGTAGAAATTTTGATACTATAATCTTACTTTTTTCACTCTAAAACATAGAAATTAGACATACAAATTTTGGAATTGATATTATTTATGTATTATTATGTCATTATTTTAATGATCTGGCCCACTGCAGGTCATGTTGGGCTTTATGTGGCCCCTGAACTAACATGAGTTTGACACCCCTGGCTTAGGCAGTTTTTAACAGGTAGAAGTCACTTTGAAAGGGGGCAGATCCATTCTTAGTCATGGTATATTTTATTAACTCTTCCACATGATATCGGAAAATGATTATTACAGCCACGCAACTTTCCTCTTGTGTTGGGTCGGTACCAACCCATTTTAGGTTTTAAATGCATGAAAAGAACCACTTAAAATTTGTTTATTGCATCAAGGCTTTTTGATGTCATCAGGAACCTCTATTTCAACAAAATAGTACAAAAAAATTTTTTTTCATTAAATCATAAAATGCTCTGGTTGAAATTATGACCTTTGTGTTGTTGGCGCCGGTTAGACCCAGTTATAAAAATAAGATTATAAAGCATTATTTAGAGCCAACACACTGACAGCCAGCTCCTCTAGCTTTTGGGGATTCTCATTTAGCCTTGTTATCCAGTATACCTGCACAAAAACAAAACAATCAAAGACGGGCATGTCCAGACATGTGAGGTCAATTCAGCGCACATGGAGGGGTATACTGACAAAAAAAAAGGCCCAAAAGCTCACACCAAAAATATTAAAGCCAATATTTTCATGGATAAGGAAGCCTAACAAGGTAACCAAGAGATGAGAAACAAACTGGATGATAGATTATTGTTTTTAGTGTATTTTTCAGCTGATTCAAGACATGGGTCAAAACCGACCTGTTAACATAAGAGATGGTAACAGAAAACTAACACAAGAGGAAGGTTAAGCATTACTTGAGTTCACAGGTGTCAAACATGTGGCCCGGGGGCCAAATCTGGCCCGCCAAAGGTTCCATTCTGGCCCATGGGGTAAAAGTGCAAGAATGAACCTGAACAGTCCAGGTTGTCCAAATCATTTTAGTTTAGGTTCCACATACAGACCAATGTGATCTACAGTAAAAATAACAACACAATAACCCATAAATAATGACAACGACAAATTTTCTTTGTGAAAAATTATGTGGAAAAAATTTAAGTGAAAAAAAATAACATTACACTGTGAAAATATTTACATTTACAAAACTATTCTTTCACAATAAAATGCAAATAAATACATAAATAAAAACAAAGATGAACAATCTGAAATGTGAAATTTTAACAATATTCTGCCTGTTACTAAATTTGTTGTGCATTTATGGATGTACTGTGATCTGTAGTTGTGTTAATAATAAGAGATGGAATACTATGGAAATTGTTCAAATTTTAGTTCCAAACTCCCAAATTTTAACAATATTTTGCCTGTTACCAAATGTTTATGTAACACTGTGTTTAATGTACATGTACAAATAAGTCGAGGCATAATATTGTTAAAATTGCACTCATTTTTCAAATGAAATTTCTGTTTTTTCAGGTTTTTCACATCTTTTTTGTAAAATGTAAATATTTTCATAATTTCATTGTTTCTTTTTTTGTACTAAAACAAAAAGAAAACTTGGATTTATCATTATTTATGGGTTATTATGTCATTATTTTACTGATCTGGCCCGCTTGAGATCAAATTGGGCAGAATTTGGGCCTTGAACCAAAATGAGTTTGACACCCCTGCTTTAGTTGGTGTAATTAATCTGAGTGACTTATCTGATTGATTTATTGTTTTTTTAAGAGTTTCTTGTTGATTACACAAAATGGTGTTCCAACATACTGATGCTTGTATGAGAAATAGTATCATTATTGTTAAAATAAATACACATATAAATATAATATGATGTAAAATGTATTAGGAGTATGAGCACTGCTTTTGTGTTAGTCACTCCTAGTTTACACGTGTCCATTTAATCATCTTCTCCACAGCTCAGATTTACATTTCTGAACTGGAAGTCAAAGTCACACTAGTAGCTACTCAGATCACAGGACATGAACATGTAGTAGAATAACTCACACTTTCACACATACACTGTGTCAGATTAGTTTTCGCTAAGAAGCTGCAGAGCTGAAAGCCCTCTGAAAGAGACAGTTGACTTTCTTCTTTTTCGCTGAAACTAAAAGGAAGTAAAAGAGGCTGTTACGCTTGAAAGACACCAGCAGGAGATGAGCTGACTGATGGGGGATGTACATATGGCTTTAGCGTTGCATGTGTGTGTATTTTGGTTCCTGCGGGTTTCATCATGTAAATCCTGGTTTACACTGAGACATTAGTGTGAAATCTGTCATGTGACCAGGTTATGGGGGCTTCAGTCGTTCCGGAGCGTCTGAACCAGTCAGGGTCCCTGCTCCTCTCTGTGCAGCAGCTGATGGGAAATCATTATAGATCCTGGCAAACGGCCAGTTCGTGGTTACCAAGGCAACCAGACTGGCTCCATCCATCTTGACTGCAATGATGTTTGAGAAACGCCTCGCTTTCTAAACCTTCACTCTCAGTAATGGCTTCTTTGATTGGTGCCATGCATAAATGAATAAGAATAGGTGAAGTCTATGATTTAGGTAAAATCCATATAGTTTTAGTAGATAAACATCTTTTTTTTTTTTTTTTCCTTTTCAGTAATATACAGCGATACTCACCTCCACCTCCATTTCTGCTTGCTGGTTATTATGGAAGTGTTCACTGTGGGTGTTAGGATTAAGCCATTGTATATTTATTTTATTCATTTTTGCACAGGAAAGAATACAAAAAGCAAAGACTGCAATGATAGATTAGAGAAGAATTGCTAAGAGAAGAGGGAATGTGGATTTGGCTGCACACAGCAAAGATAAAATGAAATTCACCTCAAATCTCTCTATACTCACTGACTGATAATAATAGATGTGTACCAGTTCTGCTGTTTAATTAGGTTGGAGGTTTTTGTAGTGATGCATTGAAAACTTTACTATTTAATATTAACATTTGATCCAATAGAATATAAATATTAGTACTTTATATTGGAATACGAAACAACATATATGGATATGCCTCTAAATAGTGATACATTAAATAAAATGGCAATTATCAATTTTTAGACATACTCATAATAATTCAACTTAAAATTTTTCTTGAATGAAGGCAAAAGTATAATAATAAAAAAATACAGGATTTTTGAGTCACATGTAAAAATCTGACATCAAATTTGTGCCGTTTCTGTTGTCACTATAAGAAAACTCAATTTAAATATTACATAGACTTGTAAATAGGGATGTACCGATACCGATATGAGTATTGGCATTGGCTCCGATACTCAGTGTGTGTACTCGTACTCGTACTTGTAAAAGATATCCGATACAAATGCACCGATACCACTTACGGCTGTTTGACATTCACAGTTCAGTGCAGCAGGTATGCGGCGGTGGAATAATGTGTGGGGAGTGTGAAGAGTGTGGAGATTTTTCAAAATAAATGACGGTGATAAAAGTAACTCTGACTGCAAGTAACGTTAAAGACACAAACAGATATGGACGCAGCGTTCTGTCCGTCCTCTACGTACATTCCATCTGTTTTCCAGGTGCTGGCGGATGCGTACCCAGAATGAGAATACTAGTGGGAGTACGGAATGGTGCGGACCACCGCCAGCGGAAGTGAAAACGAAACTTATCACTCATTTATCTTTTCTCTATCACTGTAAGCCCGGATAAGTAGAGTTTACTCAAAAAATTTGAGGCAAGTGATTGCGCTTAAATGATTTGAGTAATGATCAACTGATCAATTGGTTTAAGTAGGTTCAACTTTAATGCTAAAAGTATTGAACTTAAACTATTATGTAGAAAACACTAAAAGACAGGTTATTTGTACTTTAAATCTGTTATAAAATCAACCCCACTATCCAACTATTGCACTCAGCATTTTAGGTTACACTGACTTATTTCCTCAATGGTAGACAGATTAATTTATCACTGATTATACTACTTTTTTTTAAGATAGTCAAACTCTACATCTTATTCCTGACTCAATAATTATGAGTTTACTCGTCTTTTAATATTGTAGCATGAACTGTATTAGTGCAATGTCAACTATTAGCATAAAATGTACTTTTCATTTAACAAGAAGGCAATATTTCCTTATAACAAAAGCAGTCCAGGATGAACAGGAAAACCATTGTTCTTCCTATGGCTCTGACTCATGGTGCAGCTTTAAAAAAATACAAAAACAAACACAAAAAGGCCAATAAACACTGCCATACACACATTAAATCCAAATTAACACTAACACCACAACCCCACTGAACCGCTGCACATAAAAATAACACATTTTCAACAGCATGGCCAATACCCACAATGCAATGTGAAGATAAAAAGGTGTGGTCATGAATGAAACTTAGTGATTTAATTCCAATCAACTGAAACTTTTTCGTACTTTCAACTATGTCTACAAATTAGTAGAATATACTTAACATTTTATAGTAACATCATAAAACTTAAATCATTTAAGTACACTGTAATTAAAGCATTTTAGTAAATACAAATTCCGGGCTTACAGTGATACCTGCTGCAGCTAAGCTTTTAAACCTTACTAGCGTAAACGCTGCAATATTAGTATCACATTAGTGTTGCCTCTGTCGTCTCCATGTTTGTTATTACTGACTTTCTTCTTCTTCTTCTTCTTCTTCTTCTTCTTCTTCTTCTTCTTCTTCTTCTTCTTCTTCTTCTTCTTCTTCTTCTTCTTCTTCTTCTTCTCATTAAATGTTCCTCTTCTTTGTGGTATTTGTCCAGTATGGTTAATTCAGAGCGGCGCCCCCTGGTGGATTAATTGAGAAACGCTCATTCCAACACATTAAATGTCAGTAGCAGCACTTTGTTCCAGTCAGACTAATGACAACGACAATAAAGCACATTTACAAAAGGAACTAAGAACTGGAATGGGATTATTAAGTACTTGTATCGGTACTCGGTATTGGCAAGTACTCAAATGTAAGTACTCATACTTGTACTCGGTCTGGAAAAAAGTGGTATCGGTGCATCCCTACTTGTAAAATATGCTGTTCTGTGTGAGAAAAGCCCAAATGTTCAGACATAATAGATGGTGGTGACTGGTTATCACTGACTGTAAATCTCAGTGGTGTCATTATTTATGACCTGATGTCTGTTCACGATGGTTGTTATTGAACACAGGGATAAAATAAGTGAGTCTTAACAACTTCAGTAAGTCCTTTGTCTGACATAAATAACCAGGTTTGTCTTTGTAACACATGTAATGAACAGCAGTGATGAACGTTTCTGTTTCAGCCTTGTGTCTTACAGTTAAACAGTTAAGTGCAGAAGCATCATCATCATCCTCAGCAGCAGTAGTAGTAACTAAACAGGCTGAATTCTTTATCTGCGTGTAGGGGATAAGACGCAGCTTCGTGGAAAAACCAGTGAACGTTTCCTAATTGTAAATCATACAGTCTTTTATTAGTACTGAGTCGGGTCAGGGAGAGGCTGAGCGGAGCAGCTTCGGCGTCCTCTTATCACAGTAACCTCCTGCTTCTCCTGCAGCTTCACCTGCAGCGGTGCCAATACTTATTCATGACTTGAGTTCTGTAACGAACATAAGGCAGGATAAAAAAAAAAAAAAAAAAAACTCTGTGGTTTCATTCATTCAGTCACTACATAGAAACTGAGACCAAAGCAAATAGTGAAGTTAAACGCCTCGACATTCAGTTGAGAGGAACCCTGAGCCCCAGTGATAATAAAACCTGTCCATACTAATGCAGACACTTTACAAAAAGGATGTTTCTCTACATTTTAGTCTCTTTTCCACATGTAAACTATGTTTTAGGTCACAAAAAATGTTTTACCCTTTATTGGGCAAGTGACTATTTTTGGTAATTTCCTCATATAGTTTACATTACAGTGAGGACAGTGAAATAACAATCTCAGGTCCAATGTGGTCTACAGGGTCTGTAAGGTCCACCTCTGCATGAACAGTGAGTGTACCTGCTTTGTTCGGTACCATGAAGTAATGGTACTAATGTGAGGAATGATGTTCAAAGGGATAATGTGGATGTGGACAGGGGTCTGGATCAGCACTTATGTTGGTCTAATGTTCTAAAATACACGTTCCTTTCACCTTACATTTGTTTTTTGTGTATTTTTTTATTAGGGCTGGGCAAGTTATTACCGCGTTAACGTATTCATTAAATAATGCCGATGATTTTTTTTTATCTCACATTAATGCCGTTTTATTATAACTCCTATTCTTCTGCCCCTGCTTGTGTGCGTGTAGCGATTAACTCGGCAGATAGACAACAGGTTTCCCAAGAAAAGCCGGATGCCGAAAACTTCTGTCCAAATGTTTTACTTGAGACTCACTGTAAAACTGCAACATACAAACAAAATATGTCTCAGTTCTGTTCATTGCCTTAGTACATTTACATGACATTATACATTTAAATGAATGGGAGAAAGATTGCTAGCTCGATGCTAAGCTGAATGGGAAAATGCATTGACACACTAACGATTAGCATTTACAGATTAATTTAAGATTTACAACATCTTTTTATCCAGCAACAGAGGTTCACATCAGAGATATTTTATACTATTCATTCTTACAACAACTGAACATAAAATATTCACAGGCAAACATTTTTGGGGCCATACAAACAGAGTGAAAAAAACGTGTCTGTTAGTTCCTTCTTATGTCCAAACTGGCTATGGGAACACTGCAAATACAAAACATACATTAGTGTAACTTATTCCGACCACTAGAGGGCCCCCTTTGCTTGCTTTGAACAACTGAACATCACATATTATCGGGCTTATTAGTATTAGTACTTATTAGTGGGCTTAAGACTCCTGTCAATCACTCACAACTGGAAATAAACTGGTGGGGACATAAACATGGAGAAAAGTACCGGTCTTTTCCATTTTCGTTTTAAATGTCTTCAGATGGTGGGGTTGAGAAGGACACAGTTGTTTGTAAGCACTGCGATGTGGAATTATTTTTTATCACCAGAGTACTTCGAGTCTGAAATATCACTGAAAGGCAATACACGCTGTTGATGCCAGCAAACCCCCCCCCCATAACTATGCGATTAATTGTGATTAATCACAGAAATCCACACGATTAATTTAATTGCGATTAAAAATTTTAATCACTGCCCAGCACGATTTTTTATACATACTACATGGATTTTTATTTTTATATTTTTGCCACTTATGGGTAAGGAACCAAATATGGTAACTTCATTAACCTTAATTTTCTACATAATTAAAAAAAAAAAAAAAAAATCAAAAATTTCACAAAAGTAATGAAGTCTCGTTAGGTCCACCAATAACACACTAAGGTAAAAATAAATGAATTTCAGAGTATTTCTTTGAGTGCACTATAAAGGGTCAATTCGGATTTCAGATTTGGAATCAGCATGACTGATTTAGTCGAGTTCAGATGTTTTTCCTTCTGTTGAAAAAAAAAGTGTTTTGTCTTTTTTGTTACTTACGTTAGTATGACCAACTTCTGTGGGTCTAATGTTCTAAAAGTGATGTTTTCACCTTACATGTGTTTTTCTTGTATTTTTCTAAATATATATTTGGATTTAAATTTTTTGTAATTATTTTTTTGGCCACTTACGGTAAGTAACCAAATATGGTAACATCACTGACCTTGATTTTTTATGTGACAATAAAAAATTTAGAAAAATTTCAGAAAAGTAGTAAAATTATATTATGTCCTCCAATAACACACTAAGATTGAAATTTTGAATTTCAGAGTATTGTACCCTATAAAGTTAAATCAGTTTCCAAAGTTAATTTTTAAATTTTTAAAAACTCTGGTTTGTATGGATCCATGTGGAGAAGGAAAACCAGCTGCATCACACACCCCGTTCTGTACATCTACTATTGCGTTGTGCAATGAAGCTGCACCTGAAACATTAAATCCAGGAGTACATCAGTGTATGACCTGCAGTAGATCCAGGTCAGGGTCTACCTCTACATTGACTCCTCTGTGAGTCAGTACTGCTTACTAGGTTTCTTGAGTATTAAGTGGAAATAAATGATCACCAATACCTTTTGGAGATGACAAACCTACATCATGTAAGAAATAAACTCCAACAAGTCAATCAGCACCCAAAGAAACTTAAATTTATGACTGAACTTGCTGTTGTTTCACAGCTTTATGACAGATTAAAGCCTCTGAATCTGCAACATCCAGTATTATCCATGATGTCCACAGTCAAAGTCCAACACAAACAATGATTTGTTTGAGCATTTGTACCAGTTTATGATCATTTTTCCATTGCAATGTGTGGACAGAGACATTTTTTGTAAAACTAAGGTTGTGCAGACAGAATTGGAAGAAGAAAATATCTACCTACAAATATGTTCGTCTTAGTTTGGACAGGGCATAAATCTATTTGTGAGAGTCTCAGGTGAAGATTCTAAGCTGACACTCAAAAAGCAGTAAAATATTGACAGATACCATTACAGCTAAACTCAAGGTCTTACTTATCTTTTTTCCAAGATATTTATGGGAGTTTTTCCTTTATAAAGAAACAGGAAAGATGGAGACAGAGGGAATGACATGCAGTTGGAAATTAACCCTAGGTCTCTGTGTTGAAGCCGTTGGACCATGTGTTCATCCACCAGGGAAGGGAACACATACCACTGTCTGAATATTGATTATTATTATCAAGTTTTTCATGTTTACCTGTAGCTGAGTCCTATCACCACACATGTTGAGAGTGTTGCAGCTGCAGTTGAGTCACCCTCGGAGCTCGTTATTTGAACGCGAAATACAAGTGATCCTCTCTAATCTACTGTAAATATCACATCATTCTGTTTCTTCTCTAGTTTTTATTTCAAATATCAGCTCTGACTCATTTGTTTAACCCATAAAGACCCAGTACTACTTTTGTGGCAGTTCCTAAATGTTTTTTTCTCGATATTTTTAATCTTTCTCAAGTGATTTATCACAATTTACTCAAATATTACGCTCTGTATTTTGCTTCTTCAAGGGAACATCAGGTATTTTCCTATATTTAATTCACTGATCATGTAGATAAAGTTGAGGGTTTCTGCAAAATATGTTATTAACTGAACATAAACCAAGTGTTTCCATCCACTGTCATTGATCAACTCCATGGGCTTTACTGGTGAGTCAATGTTGTAGAAGATGACAGTGTTTCCATGGTAACTACGGAGCCTCTGAACATCCAAATGGGTCATATCTGATGACCATGAAAAGACAAACTGTATTTTATACCAAATATTTTACATTTATTGATAGGATTAGTGGATCAGCAGTTATTAAACAGTTTATATCAGTGAAATATTTTGGTCATTGGTGAATGTTTGGGTCTTTATGGGTTAACTTTGACTCCTCTCCAGCTAACTGCATGTTTAATTAAACTGCATTGTTACTTCTGTCTGTATTTTTGTTTCATGTGTAGCTGACTGGGTTTCTGTGATTTCACCTGGGATCCAAAACAGCGCATGAGGCTTTTGTTGGTCATAAAAACCAGTCTGAGTTCTGCTGTTTCAGACTTTGCAGAAGTCATTCGTCTGTTTAAAGAGAACTGTGAATCACGGAATTCTAAATGTTTGCTTTGGGCTTGTGTTGCGTGTCTGTGTAGGTGTTACTGTCTTTGTCTCCGTCGGACAAACATTCAGTGTAATGCATTCTTTCATGGCTGTGACACCGGCTCCTCTCATCCTGTCCAGTGAAAAGCCTGAAACTCACTTTTATTCCTGTATTCTATTTACACATCAGTGCTCTTTATGTGTTCATCCTTTTGAGTCTTCATATGTATGCACTTATGAAATCCTTGCAAAGAAAATCCTCTAGTCTTGTCCACAAGAGTTCAGTCACCTTTTTTTTTTCTTCCTTTTTTTTTTTTTTTTTTTTTTTTTTTTTTTTTTATACAATCCTTTTATATCAGATCAAATGTGCTTAATGTGAATATTCTGCCATATTCTGTTTTTTTGCTACTATCAAAAATTAGATATTAACTTTGAACCTAGATTTGTTTATATTTTGACCTACAGACAATACAGAGCTGATGGAAGCTGACATTATCTCTTGGACTCAAACCACGGAAGTTACAGTTACGTGATTGGTGTAAGATTTGACTGAATGAAGCCTTTGTTTGACTTTTGATGCTTCAGTGACTCCATTCATTTGTATCCACATCATGAAAAACTCGACAGAATCACTTGATGCAGTATATTTAATGCAACAGATCATATTTAGTGCAAAACGAAACAACTACCTCAGAGTGAGACCACTGCAAAATTATCATTTATAGGTATGTCATTTATAGGTAGTAAAATGAACATTTTTGTTTTATTCTCTAAATTACCGACAACATTTCTCTCAAATTCCGGATAAAAATATTGTTATTTCGAGCATGTATTTGCAGAACACGACACATGGTCAAAATAACAAAAAGATGCAGTGTTTTCAGACCTCAAATCATGCAAAGAAAACAAGTTCATATTCATTTCTAAACAACACAGTATTAATGTTGTAACTTGGGAAAAGTTCAGACATCAGTACTTGGTGGAATAACCCTGATTTTCAATGACAGCTTTCACGTGTCTTGGTTCTCCACCATTGCTGTTGGATGACTTTATGCAGCTCCTGGCAGAGAAATTCAAGAAGCTCAGACATGTTCCATGGCCTGTGACCATCCATGTTCCTCCAGAAGTTTTCAAAGTGGGTTCAGGTCTGCAGATTGGGCTGGCCATGACAGGGTCTTCATCTGGTGGTCCGTCATCCACACCTTTATGGACCTAGCTGAGGCCAGGAGCATTGTCCTGATAGAAAAACCAGTCCTCAGAGTTTGGGAACATTTGCTGCGTTTCCTCTACGTGGAACCAGCTCGGCTCGGCTCGACTCGGTATTCCTGGAGACCGTTTCCATTACAGGATACTACCGACTTTACAGTACCTGGACATCATAGCGATGCTGTGCATTATTTCCATGTTATCTGTTCAGAGAGTTGTTGAAAACTCGCTCGTTGCATGTTGCCTCATCTGAATTTTTACATCGGCCACCAAAGACAGAATCTCCTCGACAAACCATGGTGTAGTTTTGGGCTGTTATCATGTGGATTAATGTACTGCTATATTTACTGTCCACTTCCTTATCTGTTTTTTGTAAAATGGCGGGTCACAGAGATGAGTCTCTGACCAATCATTGGTCTGCAGTGTTATACGTCAACTTTTAGTATCTGGTCCCTAGTCCTAACCCCGGCGGAGGTGATACCAAAGAAGTAGTACCGGGTACCAGATTCCAGGTCCTTTTTCGTAATGGAAACGCAAAAAGGCCGAGCTGAGTCGAGTCGAATCAAGCCGATACCACGCAGTGGAAATGGGGCAATTGTCAGAGCAGAAGTCCAGTAGTTTTCAATAGTTATTTTTGGATTCCAGTTACTTTTGTGGTACTAATAGCACTGTTTTGCCTATTGCAAGAAGATAGTGATGGCCACAGTAGTGGTTTTTACTTCTCCTTCTTAAATAAGACATTGATCAGGTGTTTATTCAGTAGAATAAGGTGTGTTTGTGCTGGAATTCAACAGACACAGGAATGGAATGTCTGTTATACATGCAACGTGCTTATATATGAGGAAATTGCAGTGGTCTCTTAATTTTTTCCAGAGTTGTATAAAGGGAAGAAGATAAAGATCAGAGTCAGAATCTCAAAGAGGTCACCCCTCACCAGGGTAAAATCTTTATGGTAGTTCATCCTGCAAACCTACCCTTCTCTTGAGGTTATGCTCAAGATAACAGATCAAAACATATAAACACCACCTACTGGCCAGTGAATCCCCCTAGAGGATCCATGGACCTTGGTTCATGGATTAAAAAGAGAAAAGGGGAGAAGAAACTCACTGGTCAGATGGTCAGAGGTTTTCTGTGGAGGACAAGAGTTACAGGACATGTACTCCTCTGTTACGGATGAAATATATAAACTAGAAAAACAGATTGATTAAAGCACTAAAGCCTTGGAAATGTTGACCTTGTAAGATCAGACAGAAACGGAGGCGGTTGCAAGTGTTTACTTGGCTGAACTGTAGGAATATGGTTTAAATGGTCTTACAGAATACATCTAAGAAGGCATAAAATGGTGATTATAGACCTTATAATATGATGTGATTATAATAGTGATTAAAATATTAACTTTTATTTTAGTTTTACACTAACACATTGACATGATTATCAGTTTATGTTTTTGCTGCTTTTAACCTATTTGATATTTATACGTTGTTGTTTAAAACTATATGTTGTCCTTCTTAAGAGAAAAGTATGTAGCTGATCTAGACACACAATTATCCAATTTATCGTTGGAAACCCTAGGTTGACAGAGTTCATAACCATCTTCATGTAGTGCTTTTTTGGTTTTATCAAACCAAATAACAGACAGAGATCCTAAGTCTGTTGAATTTACTTTACAGGCCTTTCACTGTCCCTTATTTATTACAGCTGTTGGAAACACATATAGTGTGTACACAGCAGAAAAATAAAATCTCCTTAACATTATTCAATCAACTAGTTAAACAGCTCATACCATTACTGTACATGTACCATATGTATGATAAATAAATGATCCAGCACAAATCTGTGTGAATTGATGTTGACACACATAGAATTTTTTTTTTTTTTTATTGGTGTTATAAATCTTTCATCAAACTGTTTTAATTCAAGGCCCAAGGATGTAGTAGCTCTAATTATCTGAACATGTGTCTTCACTAGCAGTTCATTAATGCAGTTCAGATTTTTCCCCGTGCTGTAATTTGACAACTTTATGTTTTTAACTTGTGGAGAAATCATTGGTAAATTACTTCTTTACACCCAGAGACTATTGACCCTCGAGTCTTTCACATAGCGCTTATTGGATTCACAGACTAGAAGCTGCAAAAGGCCGAAGCTACTCCGTTTTCAGACTCAAAACAATAAAAATTACCTGGAGCTTATAATCAGGGTCAGTGTTTCTTTTTAAAATCCTGCTGGTACAGGCTTGTAGTTTCGTTGCTCCACTGCTGCAGTTGATTTATTTTATTCTTTTTTACTGAGCTTGTTACGTGGTCTGTGATTTTTATTGGGCCGCCTATAAATTAAGAAAAAAGTGGTTAATATGCTAACGCAGAGAAGGATTCCTCAGCGTTTTTTTCAGCGTGTCTCTGGGTGCGCACTGCCCAGGTTTCAGTGACTAATGCTGCTAAGTATTGCATGTTAATCCTGTTCAGGAAGCAGCCAAGGGGAAAAGCCTCAAGTGACTGACAGCTAGCAAAACTATGACATGGTTTCTGCTGTGGCATCAGCTACAAACTCACATAGACACACAAGTACGCACACACCCGCAGGCTTTCATGCATGGAGACACGGATGCACACGGCACTTCTTCACCTTTCAGATGTGTCGGTCAGTGGTGGTGATCAGTCAGCCGTCATCATGTGTCTGCTGCATGCTTTTTTAACATGCTTGATGTATACACTAAATGACATGGCTGAAAGAAAACTAGGCTGTCTTCAGTCTGTCACAGTGGTACAAAAACATCTCTGGTCAGGTTCATGACCTGGTCTTTGGAGACTGACGTAAGAACGACGCCCTCATAAACAGTTGAATAATTCAAGTAAATGCACAAGCAGTCTGCCAAAACTGACATGAATGTACAAAACGTGGGGAAAATACCATTGAGGGTTTTAAAAATATTATCTGACTGATGCATTTTGGCTGAAACACTGTCATGATTAAGGTTTGGTTATTTATTTTTATTTATTACATTTTTTTAACAAGTCTTTGTGCACTTTTTAACTTTTTACTGAAGTTTACCAGTTCTTTCTATTTATTACAGTTTGACATTTTCTATTCAGGTGAACTCTGCTGTTTGCTTTTTAAATAAGTCGTTGTGCACTTCTTAACATGTTAACCTTTTACTGAAGTCTTCTAGGGACTATGGTTTGACATTCTTTTTGTCCTGGTATTTTAATTTATTTGATATTTTGTTTTTATCTGAGTCCAGATCAGTGAGGCTCTAAGAGAACTTGCCCATGTGTATTTGTTATTGTCCTCTATGTCTGTGTTTTATCTTAATGTTTTGTAATGCAGATACCCTCTCCTGTTAGTGCAGAAAAAAATCTACCTACAGGTATAAATGAAGTTACCTTGACCTTGATTTAGGCATAAAAACATTTTGGTTATGACAAAGATCCCAAATATAAAAAGACTGTGTAGCATACGCTTCACCAATGTCTTCTCCTGAGTGGGCGTGGTCAGAAAGGTTGAGAACAAGAAGATTAATAAGGTAGAAATATAGTAATGATAATAA
Source organism: Sphaeramia orbicularis (assembly GCF_902148855.1). Classification (NCBI taxonomy): domain Eukaryota; kingdom Metazoa; phylum Chordata; class Actinopteri; order Kurtiformes; family Apogonidae; genus Sphaeramia; species Sphaeramia orbicularis. The sequence continues at coordinate 51,186,870 of NC_043959.1, forward strand.
TGCACTAATATCATGTGTTTAATGGTATCTACATTATTTTATATATTTTATATATCTTCAGATAAGATTTGTACTGCGACGTCTCACAATAATGTGTTGCTAAGACAAAGATGGACTTAAAGCAAAGTCAGTTTACTTATGATCTGAAAAACGTTATTTCATTAAACTGTTTAGAAGATGTGTTCCTTATGGAAAGATATTTACTTGAGTGAATTTGGGGCAAAAAAATCTGCCCAAATATGTCAATTATGATCACTTCTTCCTGTTGGAATGAGTGGGATAGGATCTGCAGCTAGCCTCTTTATTAGCACTTTCTGTTGTACAAAACAGTTCTAGCTCTGTTTATTCATTGTTAATCCAAATGTCTGTAAATAAAACACCTGATGCATTATGTTCAACCTGGAGGAGGGATCCCTTCTTATATATAATATGTTATATATATGAATAAAGCTGAGTTGAGCTGACAGTGGAGAAACTATGTGCCAGAGAAACTGGACTCTTAAACTGTCTCATTCTTAAAGATTTTTGGTGTGGATTAGAGAGAGAAGGTCTTATTTCATATTGTTTCCCTGCTACGTTCAGGATACATATGGTTAATAAATGTGGTTACATGCTTACAAAACTCATTTATGGCCAGAAAAAGCAATTTTTAGTTTTGTTCAGTCTTTTTGTAAATTGTGATCTGTGATTAAAGACAGGAAGGAAAACCAGTGCTGTCTTTGTTCTGCTTTTTTTTTTTTCCAGTACCAAACCTCAGAAAAACATTCAAAGACAGGATTGAAATTTCATGAGTGCAACAGAAATGGATATAAAACATGTTAATGATGTCAGCTCACAGAATGGGAAGCAATGACACTGTTGTCATGGCACCAAAAGCAAGAAGCTCTAATTTTGTCTGTGCAAAATTCTCCATTTTCAGAGCTTTTTGGTTCTCTATCCCCAGTCTTTTCATCATGTCTTATCACATTTTTCATGAGGTTTTGGCTTTTGGGGAGAATGCCGTTTTGGTGCCAACATACAGCAGAAGTCCATTCAGTTCCAAAATGATATATGATATACATAAAATTTGTAGACATTAGATATTTAAGATAGAGTAAAAACATTAAAAAAAAAAACACTTGCATGTGGGCTGTGACACTGTCATGGCTACGGTTTGTTCAGGTTTAGTCACAAAAACAGCTTGGTTAGGGTTAGAGAGGGATCAGGAATGGACTAAAGAAAAAGGTTACATGATGAATGATGCTGTTTCAGATTGGAATGTGACACAAAGACTGTTTTGACATTGAAAAAGAAAAACACCTTGAAAACCCATTTTAATTTTTCTATTTTAAAATGAAAATGAATTAACCACTAATTTTTCTTTTGGTTCTGAAAAGAAAATCTAATTACCAAAACATACACAGACCCAATGACAGGATTATTCCAACAGAGTACATCCTGTGGACCACACTGCTAATCACTTATAGTTATGAGGCTGGGGGCTTCTGGTTTTCCAAGGTGGTTGGGGTATGAATTTATAACCTGGACTGGAAACCCTTCACTTCTCCGTCCTGATCTTTCTGACCTCGCTTTATATAAAAACGCCAAAAAACATCCACAAATTGATGTCATCCTGATGTGTATCCTGTATTTTTTATTTATTTTTTTTCTGCTGTCTGTATCAGAACGGAATGATAAATAAATAAATAAATAAATAAATAAATAGCACCAGGTCTAGTGGGTACCAAGGTGAGTGAAGAAGTGGAAGATTGACTGGAGAGTGGAACACGATAGAGGGAAATAGAAATGAGAAGTCTGGGGAGAGATAGTAGTGAGAGTGACTGTGTAAGTGCAGGGATATACTGTGACTGTGGGTGCAGAGCAGGAGCAAGAAATACTGAGATAAGAGTATGATACAGGGAGAAATTGGGTTGGAAAGACAGCATCATTCGAAAGGGGGAGAATCAATATCTAGAAAGGCAGCGAAGAGAAGGAAAGAGGTAGAGCATGATGGGGGAAATGGGGGAGTATGTTGGCGTTTAATGGAGGGTGAAGAGGGCTGAAAGGCAGAAGGAGAGCATGGAGGAATAGATGCCTGGAGGTTATGAGTACCCTTTGTTCGTGCACACTTTGATACACAAATTCACACCCACAGCAGCAGTTCATGGTGAGAACACAGCACCACACCCTGAGCCAGGCGTGAAATGGATGTTTTTCATTTATTCAGGTGTCTCATTTGAGAACAGCTGCTGTTTGGAGTGATCTCTACAAAGCACAAACATACATGAACAGATGGGGTTAATAATTAGATGAAACTGTAGATGTAATGTCAGATTTGTCCAAGTGGCTGTAAATTCGTTTCATCCACGGCTTCAGCTTAACGGGCCGGTTTTTAAGAAGACGAAGCAAAAACTCCTTTACGTCAGTGGACCAGTACAAATAGAAAACCTGGATCAGCTAAATGTCTAAGAAAGCACTCGAACTTGTATAAACTGGAGATTAAATACAGTAGTGTACATTAATGATTATTTTATTTTAATTCATTTGTTTCTGTTACTGTCTTTTATTGCATTCGTTTTTATTGCTTTTGTTTCGAGATGTGATGTCGTCTTTTTATTGCTTTTACTGTCTTCATTCTCTCTTTGTTTTTATTGAGCAGTTATGTTGACTTTCTGCTTTCTCTGTCTCTTGTTTGCATCATCTGTTTGGCACCGTGTACCATTTTATTTCCTCTTGTTTGTAATTTTGTCATCTCTGACATGCATTTGTTTAGCCTCATGGATTTGCACTTTGTGTTGTTACAGTAGCTTTTTCTGCAATAGATTATTATTATTGTTGTTATTATTATTATTATTATTAGTGGTGCTAGAGCAGTAGTAGTAGTACTGGTGGCTGTGGTGGTGGTGGTAGTAATAGTAATAATAGTAATGGTGGTAGTAGTAGTACCAGAAGGAGTAGTAGTGGTCATGGCAGTGGTAGGTGTAGTAGTATTAGTAGTATTAGTAGTATTAGTAGTAGTAGTAGTAGTAGTAGTAGTAGTAGTAGTAGTAGTAGTAGTAGCAGCGGGTGTAATAGTGGTGGTGGTGGTGGTGGTAGTAGTAGTAGTAGTATTAGTAGCACTAGGAGTAGTAGTAGTAGTTATAATAGTGGTGGTAGTAGTTGTAGTAGTTGTAATAGTGGTAGTAGTCATAGTATTAGTAGTAGTAGTACTAGGAGTAGTAGTAGTAGTATTAGTTATAATAGTGGTGGTAGTAGTAGTAGTTATAATAGTGGTAGTAGTCGTAGTATTAGTAGTAGTAGTTATAATAGTGGTAGTATTAGTAGTATTAGTAGTAGTAGTACTAGGAGTAGTAGTAGTAGTAGTAGTTATAATAGTGGTGGTAGTAGTAGTATTAGTAGTAGTAGTTATAATAGTGGTAGTATTAGTAGTATTAGTTATAATAGTGGTGGTAGTAGTAGTATTAGTAGTAGTAGTTATAATAGTGGTAGTAGTAATAGTATTAGTTATAATAGTGGTGGTAGTAGTAGTAGTAGTTTTAATAGTGGCAGTAGTCGTAGTATTAGTAGTAGTAGTTATAATAGTGGTAGTAGTAATAGTATTAGTTATAATAGTGGTGGTAGTAGTAGTATTAGTAGTAGTAGTTATAATAGTGGTAGTATTAGTAGTATTAGTTATAATAGTGGTGGTAGTAGTAGTATTAGTAGTAGTAGTTATAATAGTGGTAGTATTAGTAGTATTAGTTATAATAGTGGTGGTAGTAGTAGTAGTATTAGTTGTAGTCAATATAATAGTGGTAGTAGTCGTAGTATTAGTATTAGTAGTTATAATAGTGGTAGTAGTAGTAGTAGTTATAATAGTGGTAGTAGTAGTCATAGTTCTAATAGTGGTAGTCATATTAGTAGTGGTAGTTATAATAGTGATAGTAGTAACAGTAGTAGTATTAGTAGTAGTAGTTATAATAGTGGTAGTAGTAGTAGTTATAATAGTGGTAGTAGTAGTAGTTATAATAGTAGTGGTTGTAGTAGTAGTATTTGTAACAGTAGTTATACTAGTGATGGTAGTACTAGTAGTATTAGTAGTCATAGTTATAATAGTGATAGTAGTAGTAGTAGTTATAATACTGGTAGTAGTAGTAGTAGTAGTAGTAGTTATAATAGTGGTGATAGTATTAGTAGTAATAGAGGCAGCACTAGTGGTCATAGCAGTGGTAGAAGTAGTAATAATAGTAGTAGTAGTAGTAGTAATAGTAGTAATAGTAGTAGTAGCAGTAGTAGTAGTAATAGTAGTAATAGTAGTAGTAGCAGTAGTAGTTGTAATAGTAGTAGTAGTAGTAATAGTAGTTGTAGCAGTAGTAGTAGTAACAGTATTTATTAATTCATTTACTAAGTCGTTGCCACTTCTCACACAATAAATGCCAGAAGTCTTCAAACCAGATAACCAGATGGAAAGTACAACATACGGTTGTGAATAAAAGCCACTTCAGTCTGATGTTTGAACACAGGACAGACCTTCAACAGTTCTTCACAGATAAACGTTTTATACTGAAACACAACATAGATATGTTTATGCGTATTGGATGACATTTCTTTCTTTTCGATTTGTATTACTGCACTATAAAGTGGTCAAAAGGAGAAGAAAAGCAGAAAATACTCCATTTGTTTTCACCCAGTTATCAGAGGGGGTTTGGGCATGGGTTATTTTACCAAACAGACACAGTTCCTGAACAACATTGCATAACGCACCAAGAGACAACAAATACACATCAATATGAGCTCCTGAACATGTACATTTATCAACAATGAAGAAGATGGTTGACAGTTGAAGTTTTAGGCTCTTCTCATTTCTTCTCATCCTCTTCTTCCTGCTTGTGACTCAGAGGTTCATCCCAGTGCAGCATCTTGAGGGATTTCTCAGTTCTTAAAATACTCATGGAGGAGTGAGGATGGAGGAGGTTGACCGGAGAGATGAGGATGTACAGGACTGTTTTCAACCACTGTGACCAAAAAAATAAGCATGGAATAGGGAATAGAATGGAATATACACAAAGTAGGAATTTAAAAAGAAAAGTTTTTCTATCTATGTAGATTTGTTTTAGTTATTATGTTTAGGTTCTCAGGATGCCCTCAGGCCATTTTTGTTGTTTTTCTTTTTTGATTTAGTGATCATTATGGCTGTGTTACAGCTTATTGCATGAATTTCTGCAAGAATTCTTCTTTTTTGGAGTCCCCAAGAGCCAAAATTGTACAAAAACTACTATAAGATCATCATATTGTTTTTTTTTTCTGCATAAATCTCTGAAACAACTTAAACACTGCTCAAAATTACCAATAATAATAATAATAACAACAACAACAACAACAACAATAATAATAATAATAATAGTAATAATAATAATAATAATAATAATAATAATAACACATTTTATTTGTAATGCACTTTACATTCGAGACCAAAAAGTGCACAATACAAAGCAACAATACATACTAAAAAACAAATAAAATCAACTGATAAAATTTAGTTTAATCGTTTTCAGGATTTGAATGCTTTCAATGGCAGTTTGAAATCATGATTCCACTTGTTTTATTTTTAATAACTAATAATTAAATAATTTGATAACTAACCTAAACAACACATAGTATGATATCTTCTGTATAATTCAGAGTGGAGGGATGTGGCATTGTTTTATATCAGAGTCTCCAACATGTCAAAGATCAGCAATAACATACGATTATATAATAAAATATTCTTGGTGACAAATGTCTCATTGACTTACATTGTCATTCTCAAAATACTAATGCAATGAAAACAATGTTGTTGCTACTTCAAAAAAAAAAAAAAAATCCAAGACTCTGATCACAATCAAAAACCGTAACATCATGTATTCAAGGGTAAAAATTCTGAAAATAATTAAAGTTTTGGTGGTTTTGAGCAGAGCTGAAATGATTTAAGAAATGTATCCGGGAAAATAAAACAAAAAAATATTGATATATGAAGGTTTTATAGTTTTGTTTTGTTTTTTTTGTGTATGTGCATTTTTGACTTGTGGGTAGTACATCAGAGGGATCCACAAGGGTTTTTATGATCAAATGTGTGATCAGACTTCTAAATAAAAGTGTATGTATTTGTCTGATGATGCTACACTGTGAATTTCATTAAAAAGTTTCCATGAACGATACTATGTTCATCTGTTCACCTGTAGCAAAACATCAGACAAATGACAAATGATGCTTGTGTTCCATTTGGCATTTTCAGGCAACATAAAAACAAACAAACAAAAAAAAACAGCTCTGAGGCAAGACTGTGTCAGTTTGCTGTGTGTTGTTTGTTACCTCAACTCTGTCTGAGGTGGGAGGAAAAAAGGTACTAGGAGAGGAGTCGAGGAGGCACATACTGAGAAATGAAGAAGCTGTAGAAATAGTCAGCGCTTTGACCAAACTGTCGGTGTTGGGCCTCCATTTGCGCACATCTGAACCACTGGCAGCAGCCAAATTAAATGAGACGACTGTCAGAGTGCACAGTGTGGAGGAGCAGGTTGTGTAAGGAGTGAATCACACTTGTAAGAAGCTGGGAGCACATAAGACGGCTTTAAAATCTAACAGTGAAGAAATGTTGCATCACACCCAGAGCCTTAAATAAGCACAGTGTACAGTTTACTTCATACAACAGCTTGTTGTTCAGTTTAGGGAAAGAGACCAGTTATGATCCACTGATGGAAAAATGATGACAAATCTGATGACAGATGGGCACAGATTAGACAAACACAAGCACAACTCCCACCTGGTCTGTGTGCAACTCAACCCATTATGTTCAGTTACTGCTGCCGCTGTAGATTCACTCTGGAAACTGGAGAACTGAGGTCCATATTGGAAGTCTGCTATGGTGGATGTTAAAGGACCATGAGTAAAAAGCTCAATTAGAAATGTAGAGTCAGATTATTTAAATCCGCTTCATCTTTGTCTATGCACCTGCACTGCAAAAATAAAAGAATAAAAATAAAGAAAATAAAAATAGGAAAATTAAACTCATTACTGGGTTAAAATGTCGTATTTCAAGTAAAATTATTTGCCAGTGCAGTAAGAAAATTACACTAATAAAGTTTTCTTAAAATAAGAAAATATAATCTAAGGATCAGAGAACGCCAAAATTATTATTTCTATCTATCTATCTATCTATCTATCTATCTATCTATCTATCTATCTATCTATCTATCTATCTATCTATCTATCTATCTATCTATCTATCTATCTATCTATCTATCTATCTATCTATCTATCTATCTATCTATCTATCTATCTAATCTATTCTATTTGATCTTATCTTCCTATGGAAAAAAAATAAGAGACCACTGCAAAATTATCACTTTCTCTGATTTTACCATTTATAGGTATGTGTTTGAGTAAAATGAACATGTTTGTTGTATTCTCTAACTCTACTCTAACCTCTGGAATGTGATAAGAAGACAACAGATGGTCACATATCATCTTACTGAGCCTCATGAAAATCAGGTTTATTCACCAAATATACTAAAATTCTCCCTAAAGGTTTACTCTTATACAGCCAGATCTACAGCTCTGGAAAAAATAAGAGACCACTGCAAAATTATCATTTTATCTAATTTTACCATTTATAGGTATGTGTTTGAGTAAAATTAACATTTTTGTTTTATTCTCTAAACTACCGACAACATCTCTCCCAAATTCCAAATAAAAATATTCTTATTTAGAGCATGTATTTGCATAACACAACACATGGTCAAAATAACAAATAGATGCAGTGTTTTCAGACCTCAAATCATGCAACAAAAACCAGTTCATATTCATTTCTAAACAACACAAAACTAATGTTGTAACTTGAGAAAAGTTCAGACATCAATATTTGGTGGAATAACCCTGATTTTTAATGACAGCGTTCACGTGTCTTGGTTCTCCACCATTACTGTTGGATGACTTTATGCAGCTCCTGGCAGAGAAATTCAAGAAGCTCAGACATGTTCCATGGCCTGTGACCATCCATGTTCCTCCAGAACTTTTCAAAGTGGGTTCAGGTCTGGAGATTGGGCTGGACATGACAGGGTCTTCATCTGGTGGTCCGTCATCCACACCTTTATGGACCTAGCTGAGGCCAGGAGCATTGTCCTGATAGAAAAACCAGTCTTCAGAGTTTGGGAACATTATCAGAGCAGAAGTCCAGTAGTTTTCAATAGTTATTTTTGGATTCCAATTACTTTTGTGGCACTAATAGCACTGTTTTTACCTATTGTAAGAAGATAGTGATGGACACAGTAGTGGTTTTTATACTTGTCCTTCTTAAATCCCCCCCCAGTCTCTCTATATCTCTATCGCTCTCTCTTTTCTCCTCCTTTACTCTCTCTCTCTCTCTTTAACCCCAACTGGTCAAGGCAGACAGCCATCCTTCAGGAGTCTGGGTCTGCTCGAGGTTTCTGCCCGTTAAAGGGAAGTTTTTCCTCGCCACTGTCACCAATCACAAGTGTTTGCTCCTGAAGGATTCTGTTGGGTCTCTGTAAACTTAATTTGATTCTGATTTGAATTGATAAAGCACTTTGTGACTCTGTCTGTGAAAAGTGCTCTATAAATAAAATTTACTTTACTTTACTTACTTTATATAAGACATGGATCAGGTGTTTATTCAGTAGAATAAGGTGCGCTTGTGTTGGAATTCAACAGACACAGCAATGGAATGGCTGTCATACATGCAGACATGCTGATTTATGAGGAAATTGCAGTGGTGTCTTAATTTTTTCCAGAGTCATATATGGTCTTATGAAGATGTAATGACTCAATAGATGTGTATAGACAAAACTGCATAAAACAAGTGCAAATTTCTTGAGGGCATCAGTTACTGTCTGTCATACTCATCCCCAAACAATGGAGCTTGTTTTGTTTTAAATATTGCTTAATATTAGTTGTAATATCGAAGTGGAGTCACTCAAGATGAAAATTCTTGGAACAAGTCAAATAATCTTAACAAGATTAAGTCACAATAGTAAATAAATCTCTCAATATTCCAAATTCAAGTCAGTTTATGTAAGTCAGGCATTCCTTGTTTGTGGTGTGAAACTCTCCGATGCAGTTTGTCGTTCGTTTAACTGTGTGTATATGTACAGTATGTCTGTATTTTCAGCCTGTCTCTTGTTTTCCCTCCCAGGTGCTGCTGTCTGGGCTGATCGGCGTCGTGTCGTGGAAAAGGCCGCTCTCTCTTGTGGTGAGTGTCCTCTGAACACCCACACTCAGCTGTTAATGTGACAACCCTGAACAAAACAAAAATACCCAAGAGGAGTATTAGTTTGTGATTATGAGAATAATAATGATTTGACCACATACATAGCACTTAGGCCTATTTGTCTGGTTTTTATATTGCACAGACATTCAGAGACAAAAAAAAAAAAAACATTATTCCTGAACTTAACCCATAAAGACCCAAACATCCACTATCAACCAAAACCATGTACCGATGTAAACATTTAATACCTGTTGATCCACTAATTCTATCAAACCATGTAAATAATTGGTGAAAAATGCAGTTTGTCATCTTTTCATGGTCATCATATATGACCCATTTGGACGTTCAGAGGCTCTGTAGTTACCGTGGAAACACTGTCATCTTCTACAATATTGATTCACTACTAAAACACATGTAGTTTTACGAATGCCAGTGGATGGAGGCAGCTGTTTCATGTTCAATTAATGCTATATTTAACTAAAAAACTCACTTTTTCTTCAGTTTTCTCTGTTTTTGACATAATAACCCTCAACTTTAACCTGAACTTTTATGAACATTTACATAATCAGTGAATTAAATATAGGGAAATACCTGAGTTTTGACTTAGAAACACAAAATAAAGAGCATAATATTATAATAAATGGTGATAAATGACTTAAGAAAGGTTAAATTGAGAGAAAAATTCATCTGGGAGCTGACACAAAATTAGCATTGGGTCTTTATGGGTTAAATAGGATCAGGGGTAATATTTTTGAATTATAACAAGACAAAACAAACCAAGAATGCAAGAAATAGTGCATATTGCATTCATTTGGAAACATTGCTGATGCCAAAAACTCATACAAAACACTTGAAAATGTTGGCATCTCTTTGTTAACCCAGTTGGCTTCACAATTCCTTTTTTAAAATGTTTTTATGTTTTATGATGCATAGAGGAGCTAGTATTGTAGCCAAAGATCATCTTACTGTTTTGCTCCACTGCATTTTTTAAAACTCGAGAGCTCAGATCAATTGTGTAAGGCTGGTGAACTGTCATCATTTACATCTTTAGTTGCCATGGTTCACATACAGTCTGATGCAGATTACAGTTATATCACACATCTTGCAGCATGCGATGTGCAGCCAGAATCACATTAACACAGCTTTGTTCTCTTGCTGTACCAAACCTTTAACACACGCACATCATTATGTAGCTGGAAATAAAGATACGTTTCATAATACGTGCAATGTGGCAAAAATAAATTCCCATAAGCTGTTATCTCGACGTATCAACACAATATGACAGGGCGCTGAGGAATCAACACCGTGTTGTTGGTCACACTTGTGGATTTAACAGTTGTAGAAACTGGAACTGTGTAAACAGTTTCAACTTTGGGGCATGTTTAGGTTGTGATAAAATGCTTGGATCACAGCTTCGGTGTTGTGTGTTTACAGAGCTGCTGACTCGTAAAAAAACAGTCTGAAGTCAGTTAGAAGTTTTAGCAGTTCTTTTCCCGTCTGTGTGCGCACAAATGAAAAATCACTGAACTATGACGCAGAGTCCAAACAGGTAGCATCAATATAGATGCAATGTCCTGTGAACTCAGGCTACAGGTTTGTGGACTGGAACTTCAATTTGTATTTTTTTATGTTTGCCATAAGAGGGCCTGGAAAGCTTTTAACTAAATGTAGTCACAGAAAAAAAAATTATTAGACCATCCCTTGTTTTCTTCAATTTCTTGTTCATTTTAATGCCTGGTACAACTAAAGGTACATTTGTTTGGACAAATATAATGATAACAACAAAAAGAGCCCATTAGAGTTTAATTTAAGAGCTGATATCTAACCATTTGGTTTTCTTGATAGTAACCAAAATCACTTAATAATAATAATAATAATAATAATAATAATAATAATAATAATAATAATAATAATAATAATAATAATAATATAATGATAAATTGAATTTATAAGGCAGTTTTCCTTAAGCGGAATCTCAAAGTGCTGCAGAGAGAAGACAGTCCAATAAAAACTAAAAAAAGAAAAGATGAATAAATAAATAAATAATACTTCAGTTATTACATCAATAGTTATGACATTGTACTGCCAAAAACAGTGCTTTTAGGCATTCCATGTTTTCTTTTCTGTCTGTTTTAGTCACATGATACACAGGAGTTAGTACTAGGTCGCATAACCATTGTTTTTGATGACTTTTGATGGTCTAATAATTTTTGCCGTGACTGTAGCTTGTTGATGAAACGGCATATCATTACTTCTGTGCCTCATACACCAAACTGCAGTATATAAATAGTCTGTTTCTTCTTTACATAAAGGCACAGAGATGTTTGTTTACTCATGACTTTCTATCTACACATCTTTTAAATCTGTCTGTCTTTAAATGTGAGTTCAGCATGGGGTTAAAGCACTAACCACAGGCTCCAGCCCAATTCCATTTCATGCTCTCTTAATGTCATAAATAATCTCATCTCATTTCTGTTGCCTTGGCACATCTCACTCCCTCCTCCCTCCTCACTGTATATCACTACCTTTACTTCTTCTCACCTTTGTTTCCTGCTGAAGCATCCTCTATTTTTTGCATTTCTATAACCTCCATTTCCTATTCTGTTCCTTTGCAATGTTAGACCAAAGAAAGTGATCTGAATCATCTCAGCTCATATAGGGATCAAAGAAAATCTCATATCATTGAGGTATGAGTGGAAATTGGTCATGCTTTTTGCACTGTAAAAGAGGTAAATCCGCTTACCTCTCTTCCCCTAAAAGGCATGACTAATTTACAGAAATAATCTTTGCATGCTAGTAAAAAGAGATGTCAGTCTGTGGACACTGCTTCCTGTCTTCAGACGGTTGTTTTTGGGCTGCTGGAGTTCGTGGGGTTGGTTCTGTAATGTTCAAAGCTGAGTTTTTCATTTCTGGCCCCGTCCCAGCGCTGACTGGCAGGTGACTAATACACCGGCTGGACTCCTTCAGGCCTGGCAGCACCGCACCAACCATCTGCCAAATGTGGGCGGTTATGCTCTGCATCGTGATTTGTAATAACTAATAATTGGACTTATTCCCAAAATGTTAAGAAGACAGACTTTCTTAAGATTGATCAGTTCGATATTATACAGTGAACCTGTAGGTTTTTATTGCTAGTACTCAGTAAAGGGAAAAAAAAAACAGTAAACCAAGCATCACATAAATCCTTTCATGCATAGTGGTCACTCCAGTGGACAGTTATTCTATGGCTGTTCTATTGTTTATTCATGGGTTTGGTTGTTTTAATTCCATTTTGGCCAACACAGTGGACTCCTATGCATCATCCAAAACACTACAATTCATACAAGTACTGTAACTTTGCTGTTCTTGATAAACCTGATCTGCACTAACATGTTTGAGTGTAAATCAATTGCTAATTGTTATTAGACTGTAATTAACAAACTTTTTTTTTTGTTTTTAATTTATTTATTTATTTTTTTCATATCCTCCTGAGACCCAGCAATGCATTTTGTCCTTTGTAGGGGACAAAAGTTTAACAGTTTTACTTTAAAAAATGCTGTCCATTACAAAGGACATTCCATTAAAAAAATCAATCAATAAAAATTATTTTAAAAATATATCTGAAAAAACTGTTGCATTATGCAGTTTCCAATCAAGACAATTTTTTAATGTAAAAAAGCTAAAACTGTCAATTTCCTGGGTCTCAGAGGATTGTATCTCCCTGAAATGAGTAATAACTAATATTAGAGTATGATAAAATGTGAGAAAACAGTAGCAATTTAGCAATTACCGGCATTAAAAATGTTTTTATTCCATAGTTTTCACACAGTATATCACTTTCTGATGATGAGTTTTAAATAAGTGTTTCTTTGCTTCAAAACTGAAACACATGGTGTCCAGCTGAGTGGACATTTTTGTAACTCCACGAATAATAGGTTCATAAAATAAATAAATAATTAAAAAAATAAAAATAAATTGCATTGTTTTTTTCATGCCTAAAGAGGAACAAAAACACTCAAGACAAAAATATTGACTAAGGTTCTCATAATTCATGCATGAAAGGGTTAAAGAGGCATTGACAATATAGGCAGAAGTGTTGGCGACATCTTTTGCTCTGACACATGTCAAAGTCAGATTTATTGTCAGTTTTGCCATATGTACACAGAAAACAGAAACGATAAACTCTAAGGCCCCAGGGTGCAAAATGAACATAGTAGGAAAAAAATACAAAAAATAGAATAGAATAGAATAGAATAGAATAGAATAGAATAGAATAGAATAGAATAGAATAGAATAGAATAGAATTATAAAGAGCAGGGTGTTGAGGAGACAATAAATAGACAATAAAGGTGCAACAGTCAAGTTAAACAGATGAGTTATTAAATTAGAGTGACATATGCAATCTGTGTAAAATGCAATAAAGTATCATCCAACCCACTGTATGCAATGTTTAGATGGTTGGAGATGGGATGTTCAGAGCAGTTGCAGAGTAAATGTGTTGAATAGAAAATTCTATATACCCCAAACTGTCCTAGTAAACTACTGATCGGACATACAGTGTATCGATATTTTATCCTCAGTGAAAGGATGAAGCCCAATTTTTTCAGCTTCCAGTGAAGAAACCCCTACTTTTCTATTTTATCTTCTAAGAAATAGCTAATAGATTGTAGTTTTCTCTCCATTTTGTTTGGCTCTGTTAAAGCCACTGCACATTTACTCAGTATCATTCAGAGCCAAGAGAAAGACAAGACTACCTGCAGCGTTCACCTGTTTGTGACTGTGATGGATTATGTGTTTAGAGAGAGACAGAAAGACAGAGAGAGTTAGAGGGCAGCAAGTCCTTGTTTGCCTTGTCAGGAAATAATGCTGTGATCGTCTGCAGGATACAAGAAACATCTGCTACTGATGATGTATGTTGTAAAAAAACATGTAGTATTTCAATTCATGTGTGCAATTTCACACTTTTTTGTGCAATTACATGATATTATGTCCCTCACCAGTACATAGTATTTTCTTTGTACATACAAGGAGGGGAATCAAGAAGTGTCTCCAAATTGTTCAGTCAGTCTGAATCTTAGGTCTCCAATCCTTTCAAATCCTTTTATTATCACTGACAAGAAGAAGAAATGGTCCAAATATTGGTTTTATTTCATTCAAAGATGATCACGGTTCAGTTGGAAAATGATTGTTTGAGGATGGAAACACCAGTAGTTTTTCTACACAACATGAATGAATGGATGAATGAATGAATGAATGAATGAATGGATGAATGAATGAATGAATGAATGAATGAATGAATGATTTTATTATGGTTCTACACATATGCCAAAACAAAGATTATTTCACACATAGAGAAAGACTACCTTGAAGCTATAGGCTTATATTTGCTTATCCCGTTCCCATCCACAGAATTACCCAGAATACCCTTCTGTATATTCGGGGTAATTCAATGGATGCATAACATAATCTACATCCAATTATACTCCTTAGATAGTTTACATTTAAATGATTTTACATTGCACTCCTTAAGTGAGTTATATTTGAAGACTACCATGTGGCTGACACTCTACTGTCACTACTTCCCATTTAAGCAGAACATTTATTACAAAGGGTAAATAAAGGTTAACTCACTTTATAATGCCTGTAGGGAAATTCATTTTCTGCATTTTATCTGTCCTCATATGCACAGCAACAAGCATTAGCATTAGTACTAAGCACATTAGGAGCAGTAAGATGCCGTTGAAGGCGCTCAGGGACTAAATCAGCAGGTGATGATCAAGGTACTGACAGGAGAATTAATATACGTTTGTTTTCGATGGCGGAGGAAACCAGAGGACCTGGAGGGGTGGAGAGAACAGGCAAACTGAACATAGAAAGGCTGGTCCAACTGGGAATCAAATACAAAACCTGATAGCTGTGAGGCAGGGGTGCTAACCACTATAATAATAATAATAATAATTATTATTATTATTATTATTATTATTATTATTATTATTATTATTAGTAGTAGTAGTAGTAGTAGTAGTAGTAGTAGTAGTAGTAGTAGTATTATAGTGGTTAGCACCACTATAGCATTATTATTATTATTATTATTATTATTATTATTATTATTATTATTATTAGTTCCACACAGGGAGGCTTGGCAGGTTTTTTTTTCCTCTAAGGCAATGCATAAAGAATTGGATCAACATGTGAGATCAGTACAGGTACTGACATCAATAAAATCTGATCCTCATCCCAGGATTATAAACATGTAATAGAAATTAAGCACATATTTGACCGTAGCAAATTATTTATTATTTTCTACCAATCTACTCTCTAATTTATATGTTTCATTCATGAAAATAATACATTATTTACTTTACACTGACCTGATAATTCTGCAGATTGAGGTGTAGCATAAAGGATGTAAATAATAGACACATCCCCAGGTCTGTAGTAGGCAGAGAGCCGTGAGGTCAAACAGTCACTGCACTTATGTGCAGGGAGGAGGGGTGAAGTGGTGGTGGTGGTGGTGGAGGGGGGGTGGGGGTGGGTTTGGGGGGTCAAGCATGTGCAACTATACTGATGAATTCACAGGGACACATGTGCAAGTCGTTCTCTTGTGACAGTGAACAGTGTTGAAACAGGGTGTTTACCCACTTTTCACAGCATCGTCGACACTCTGGATAGACTATGGCAAATATTTAGGCTTGTAATGGTATTTTGATGAAACTTTTCATAAGTATTACCAATAACGCTTTGGCCTTGTTACATGATATAAATAATAGTTAAAGTATTATTTCCAAGCTCAAACCTCATGGTCATTTTCTGCTATTTTAGTTTAGTTTTTAGAATCAGATGGATCACATTATTGTAATGTGAGTTTAAAAGTTAAACAAGGGAAGAGATTTTTGTATGTAATAAAAGCTGTGAAAAATCGATGTTCACTAAAGCATACAAAACTCCAAAAGCTCCTTTCAATAAAGCTGAAGCAGTGTCTTATTATGCATACCCCATCTGTGGCGAGGCAAGGCAAGTTTATTTGTATAGCATCATTCATACACAAGGCAATGCAAAGTGTTTTACAAAGGCATAGAAACACATAAAGTTACATTAAAATCATAGAGAATAAAACATTAATCAAAAGGGAAGTGCAGAAAGGATAAAAATAAAGAAAGAAATTAAAACAAGAATAAGAGAGAGCTAACAGTCTTGATGTTTCGACAAACCTGAACCACTGTTTACAAAGTCATTTCTTTTACACGGTTTTGTAGTCACTGGAGTCCAAACCATCAGCTGGTTAGAGCGGGTGGAACAAGTAGAAGAAACATTGTCTTTACACTGTATGATCTGGAAGTTGAATTACTGTCAGAAAATGAATTAAAGTTCATGGCTGCTCTCGTATTTCTCTGCGCATTAATCAGCCGAGCTGCAAAGGTTTATCTCGACGCTGGTGTGCACTCTACTTATCCTGTGCTCCCTGAGAATACTAAAGTAAAATCCTCCAGGAGTTTTCACTGTAGGTTTTTTTTTTCTTGTTTTCAATGGAAATGAGAATCTGTTGTACCTTAAATTCCCCTGAGTACCTGAGCCTAACTCTGTTTTTCAGCCTTCATAACACCATGCACTGCCTGACAATACTCCAGTAGCTGCAGGAAATAGCCATGACCAAAACGTCTTGAAGTGTAGGTGTCAGAAACGGCAAATATTGCAGCTCTAACAATACAGTCACCTCCATGTGGTGTGACTCTGATGCATGTTCATTAACCTCTGACTGACCATGGTCCATGCGTAATCCGCTGCATTCCTGTACAGACCTCAACAACAAAATCCAATCAGTCATGTTTGACCTGTAAATGTGCCACACACCTGATTAAAGTCTGCCATCTGTTCTCTTCATGTTTCTTGCATTATGTATCACAGTTTCTGCAGGTGCTTCCTCCTATACGCCCCAGTGCATAAACATTACAAACACAAACATGCCTTTGCTATGTGTGCAGGGTGAAAGCTACTACTATATACTATATTTATGCCTGCGGGGAGATTTTACCTTAGATTACTTTAGAGAGCAGGGCAGCCAAGAGTTGCTTTAGAATGCTGACATGTTTTTATTCTGCTTCTGATAAAATTCAACAATTTAATAACGGTAAAAAAAATGCTGAATTGATGAGCGTTGATGTATTTTTACGTCTTCCTTGTCTCTGCTTACTTAAGGAGGTGTTGTCTTCTTTGTCTGTAGTGCACTTTTTTTTACCCTATGTCCACATTAATACTTAATACCTTTAAAATACATACTTTTTACCATTTACGCCTTGTGTATATGCTACTCAATTAATACAAGGCAAGAAATAATGTACTTCTAATGTAAAAAAAAAAAAAAAAAAAAAAGAAAAATATGCTTGGACTTCTGTGAAGACCTTGTGCGTTTTAATTTGTGCTATAGACTAGAAGAAGAATCTTTATTTTGTTACTGCAGAAACACAACACACATGCTGCCATGTCAGGTGCCTTTGGGGAAAAAAAGGGGGGATATGTATCTTGCTCAATGTACATCAGCCAACAAGCTGGTCTGGGGAATTGAACCCTTCAGTCACAAGTTGATCAGGTCACGGCTGTTCCGCATATAACTTAGTATAAGTAAATATATGAAGCCATTTTAAAGGATGTAAATGACTTGTTGAAATCAAGCAAAATGAAAAACTGAGATTTCGGATTTCATTGTAACTGTGGCTGTCACTTATTTCACTTATGGTGTTTTTATTTTATTTTATTTTATTTCATTTCATTTCATTTCATTGTTTGCGATTGGCGAAGCACACTCACATTGATGTAACTACACATAACATAAACATAAAGGAGTAAATTTGAATTATTTAAGATTAGCAGCATATTTAAGACTTCCTCCTACTCCCTTTTGAATATGCAGTGTGACGGACATGGATATATATTTATTTGAGTCTTGAGAATTTCTTGTTTTGTTTTGATTTGTTGATTTAATCCCTATGAATGAATACTAAACTACAGTACTCCAGTGCTTCAGCGGTGTGAAAATGAAAACTTTTGGAACCACTGTTGACCCTGTATTAGATTTCAGACTCTGAAGTTGCATAATTTAGAGACCATACAAACTATTATACACTATATACACACACACACACACACTATGATACAGATTCTCACATTTGCTGCTCGACTGGGTCTTATCAGTTCTGTATCTTTCCTTGACTTCTTCTTTCACATGACCTTCTCGGGAGGAAAACAAGACATTGCCCTTAACTACTATAAAAACAGATCAGTGTGGATGTAGCCTTAGGTAAAGAAGAAGCAGCCCCTACATGGTTCCACAGCAGCCACACTGATAAGGATGTCTGCACAGATGCGTCTGTGTTTATTTGACATTTTCTAATAAGCGGCTGATGCCCTGACAATAATCTGGCTGTATGTTTGACCTCCATAAAATGGGTCTTATTGATGTTGTTTGTCATTCCAGGAATATCTGTAATTTCTACAGGGTGGGGAAGCAAAATTTACAATGAACACTTAGTTGTTTTTTCTCAGCAGGCACTACGTCAATTGTTTTGAAACCAAACATATATTGATGTCATAATCATACCTAACACTATTATCCATACCTTTTCAGAAACTTTTGCCCATATGAGTAATCAGGAAAGCAAACGTCAAAGAGTGTGTGATTTGCTGAATGCACTCGTCACACCAAAGGAGATTTCAAAAATAGTTGGAGTGTCCATAAAGACTGTTTATAATGGAAAGAAGAGAATGACTATGAGCAAAACTATTACGAGAAAGTCTGGAAGATACTATTAAAGAAGAATGGGAGAAGTTGTCACCCGAATATTTGAGGAACACTTGCGCAAGTTTCAGGAAGCGTGTGAAGGCAGTTATTGAGAAAAAAGGAGGACACATAGAATAAAAACATTTTCTATGATGTAAATTTTCTTGTGGCAAATAAATTCTCATGACTTTCAATAAACTAATTGGTCATACACTGTCTTTCAATCCCTGCCTCAAAATATTGTAAATTTTGCTTCCCCACCCTGTATATAGAAGCTTCCATATTTAATCAAACAGCGTAATAGTACATGTTTCCAAAAATACTAAAGATAGAATGATTTGAACAATGATCTGAGTAGGAAACACAATTTAACTATTGTCTGAATACAAAATAAAGTATCTAAATGTCTGGTCAAAACTGAACATTAGGTGGATACTTGGCACCTCTTTGTTTCTATAGTCTAAATTTTTTATTCATGTTCACTCACAGTTTATCACTTAAATATTTAATTGTAATTATTGTTGCATCATTACTGTCTTGTGAGCTGAAGAAGTTAATTTTTACAGTTTCATTATAATAGATTTAGTAGAATTAAGATGTTAGCAGCTTTTTTCACAATGAGTGAAACTGTGAATCACAAGTGCACAATGCGAGCTAATTACAAAAACAATCTTCAGTAAAACAATGAGTTTAAGAGGACGTTTGTCTCATAAACGCCAGGGTACATTGCTGCTAGGAGATCTGTTGCCACCCTACGACTGCTGCAGCATCTGTCAGCTCGTAGTCACCAAGGCAACCCTGAGGCAAAGACTTAGGCACAGGCATCAGGCAGTTAACGGTTCAGAGTCTAGTGTGAGGCATCCCAGAATACAGTCTGGATCCTCAGGTGGAGCTCACAGCTACATGATGTAAGAAATGAAAACAAAACAAAGGAATTATTCTTTTATATTATTATATTCATACACTGGATAATATTAACAGATGGTAAAACTTTATTTGGATAGTCTACATATCCTTAGACTCAAAATAGACTTAAAATGGTTTCAATATTAGAATAAATTTGAACAGTTTTTAGTATATGGGATGTTTCATCTTCAGACAGTATGAAGCAGCAGAACTGTTGAATCTTAAAGGAGCTCTATGTATTATTTCTACTTTAAAATATTCAATGATGGCCTAAGAGTAAAATTAGAGTAAAAAGCAAGGTTATAATAGTTTTGGATTTTTCATTATAGTTTAGTTTAATTTAGTTTTGACTTTTTTTTTTCTCTAATTCAGTTAGTTATAATTACTCTTGAGAGCAGGTTTGCTAGTTTTTTATTAATTTTCATTTTTTTCTAAATGCTTAGTTTTAGTATTAGTTTTTTTTTGTTTGTTTGTTTTTTTTATTTCTTTTATCTTCCTCGCTGTCATATTCAAATAAATCCCATACAGGACTTTGCTGCTTTCTCCCAACGTCAGTCTCCATGTTGCCAGGTAGAGTGGGGATGAGAAGATGACTCTAAACGACAAGTGACGAGAAGTGACGGACCGTGAAGTGCTGTGCGGTGCCGCCAGCTAAAATTGCTTGAGCGAAATAAATTGATTTCATATCAATCTGACATTGATAAAGATGAAAAACGAAGGGAATTTCATCCATAATTTTTATATGTTTTAGTTAGTTTTGTAAGCACACAGTAGAGTTTCAATTAGTTATCATTTTTTCTTTTAATCATAGTTTTTATTTATTTCAGTTCTTTCTAGTATTTGTCATTTTGTTAGTTTTCGTTAACAATAATAACCTTAGTAAAGAGTTCTGAAGGTCTGCCAAAGATGCTACTATATTAGATTGTAGAGGTATGAACTGAATATACTCATACCAACGATCAGGTGGATTTATGTGACCACTAGAGGGAGTAGTGAGTCACTCTGCTGATCCCCATGGGTAAAACTAACGTTACAGGGCTCTTTGACCCAAGTGTCAGAAAGTGACCAGATGGAATGAGAACCGCATAAGAACCAACTTTTACAGTCAAAGAAAGTGACAAAGTGTTAAAAGCTAGAAGCACTGTTGTTTTCACCACTGGACACAACTCTAAATGAAAAGAATGGAATTCGATGCTCAAACTAGAAAAGCACTCGGAGAGCGCAGACCTCCACCAAGGCAGATCTGGGAAAAATTTGAAGTTGTGAGTATTTACGGGTTATTATGATAGTGTTTTACTGATCCAACCCGCTTGAGATTAAATTGGTCTGTTTGTGGAACCTGAACTAAAATGATTTATATCTTCAGTCTAATTTTTGCATTTCACAAATTCATCCCAGGGGCCAGACTGGACCCTTTGGCAGGCCAGATTTGGCCCCTGGGCCACATGTTTTTTTTTTTTGTTTTTTTTTTTAACTTTTTATTTATTAGTTTTCAAAAGAACAAACAATGAACATGAGATCATCATGGGTGTTACAATTAAACTTAAAATATTCTTTTACATTATGCACACATACATCATTGTACAATTATGGTTGTATTAATCAAGGTGCGTACACAATCCATTTTTCCCAGTGTTCAATACATTTCTCCAACTCAAGTCTTAAAGCAAAAGTAAGTCTCTCCATACAGTAAATTTCTTTAATAATCCCACGCCAGAGGTCCAAAGTTGGAGGGTCGGGTTGCAACCATTTTCGGGTTATAGCTTTCCTACTACTTGCCAAAAGTATCTTCAATAAGTATTTATCCTTCTGAAGGACTGCTTCTGGTATTTTACCAAGATATAAAGTAACAAAAGAATAGTCTAAATCCATCTCTTTTATTTTATTTATCTCGGTTGCCTGGGCCACATGTTTGACACCTGTGATGTAAATTATCAACTGACGCAGCACATGAAGATTATAAGGCAGTGTTATTTTAACCAATTATAAAAATAAAAGGCTATGAATTTTTAATCATACCATAACAGATTTGTGTAAATCATGAGCTTTATACTTTATTCAGTGAGTGATGCTGTCTGTGAATACATAGCATTGTTTCATTGGTAGTTTTGGTAGCCTCATGTGTGTTCTAGTACGTCAATACTACATATAACCCCTTTAACTAATTCACTGTTGAATGGTACATATAGGCTACATATCCCTGTAAACTCTACCTAACCGTCTGTTAATATTTCAACATTATAATCATGGCAGGAGAGTTGATGCGTGTGAAATTTGACTGAAAAATCTGATGTGTACTCTTGGATGCCGACTTTGTTTCGGGCTGATAATATGCATAAAGATAAGGATGTAACATTGTAATGTAGGATGACTTTGGATCATTGATTTGGAAGGAGCGTAGTTCATGAATAAAGTTCAGTGGCTAAAAGCTTGTCAGAACATATTAGAGTTGTGGGATGAGTGCCTGGGTGTGTTGGCCCTCCTGGCTCTGCTTAATTTGATAAATGTGTGTGTACCACTTTATCTATCACTGTGTACAGAAAGAGTGTGTGTGATTTACAGCAGCATTTGAGTGACAGGCTGATCACCAAAGACTTCCTGGGGATAAGTTCTGAGTCCTGGACAGACGTCTCCACAGTGTTGGTGCTTATCTCACAAACATACAAACACAATGAGCGCCCGGTGCATGGTCACGTCTTTTTGACTGTTTAATTCAGATATACACACACATACATTCATGCTTCCGCCGTCTCAAACATGCAGCTAACGATGCACACAAATCACCAGCGGCTCATACACATCATAGCCAAAGACTTTCTATTACGATCTCATAACTACAGTCAGGGCAGCAGGACAGTGGTTTATGAGGGTTTATAAGGGGCTCTCTGTGACGGCCTGTGACCCTGACAGGCCGTAAATAATACTGGAGCAGATGAAAGAGCGAGGCAGAGGGAGGGAGACGGCTCGTAGGCTGATTGTGACTTGGACTCAGACATCTCCACGCTGCTGGAATAAAAAATCACAACCAAGCTGCAGAGAAACAGCAAAATATAAACACACAGAATAACAGGAATTCTAAGAAACAAAGTCTTGTTTATGGGAAATTAGCCTTATTTTCACAAAGGAAAATAATCATGTTGAATATAATCTTGTCACTTTAGTGCTTACAGCTAAACGTAACCAGTAATAAACTATGGTTGGTATAAAAAAGAAAAAAAATCAGCAGAAGAACAATATGCTTTAAATAAGTCCATTTCATTGCAGTTTTTTTAGTTAAATTCATGAGTTTAACCCATGAAGACCCAAACATCCACCATCTACCAAACTCATCTACTGGTATAAAATGTTTAATATCTTCTGATTCACTAGCCCTATAAATACATGTAAATTATTGGTGTAAAATGTCTTTTCATGGTCGTCAAATATGACGCATTTGGACATTCATAGGCTCCGTAGTGAACGTGGAAACGTCATCTTCTACAACATTGATTCACCAGTAAAACCCATGGAGTCTGATAAATGACAGTGGATAGAGACACTTGGTTTATGTTTAATTATTCATATATTTTGTTGAAAAAGTCACTTTGTCTTCATTTTTCTCTGTTTCTGATGTAATAACCCTCAACTTTAATCCAAGTTTTTATGAACATCTACATGGTCAGTAAAGTAACCCTTTCATGCATGAATTATGAGAACCTTAATCAAGATTTTTTTTTTCCTGAGTGTTTCTATTCCTCTTTAGGCATGAAAAAAAACAATGTGATTGATTTTTTTTTTTTTTTTTTTTAAATCAACCTATTTTTCATGGAGTTACAAAAATGTCCACTCAGCTACACCATGAATTTTATTCTTGAAGCAAAGAAACATGTATTTAAAACCCAATATCATAAAGTGATATGAAAACAGTGAAATGAAACCATGTTTAATGCAACTAATCTGATGTTTTCTCACATTTTAACATATTCTAATACTAGTTATTACCCACTTCATGGAGATAATATGCAAAAAATAAATATTAGCAATTGATTTCCACTCAAGAACCAATCAAGAACAGCAAAGTTACAATAATGGTATGAATTGCAGTTTATGAGATGATGCATAAGTGTCCACTGTGTTGGTTGATATGGAACTAAAACAACAAAACCCATGAATATACAAGAGAACAGCTGTAGAGTAACTGTCCACTGGTGTGACCACTATGCATAAAAGGGTTAAATATAGAAAAATACCTTACTTTCACAGAAAAAAAATGCAAAATATAGGGAATTATATCATAATAAATAGTGAAAAATCATTTAAGAAAGGATAAATAGGAAGGAAAATTGATTTGGGAACTGCCAAAATAGTAGTTTTTATGGGTTAAACAAAACAAGCCAAACAAAACCATCTTACCTCACGACAGTTATATTTAATTAAGAATATTTCTTTTTTTCTAGTAAGTCTGTTTTTCCTGTGCACAGTATTCGAGAGCTTTTTTGTTTTTTTTTATCACCCAGTTGATGAAATGATTAGAGCCTGTGCATGAAGGGGTGGAGACGACGGGTCTGTCCTCACCAGTTGTGCCCTCCACTAACTGAGTGTTTCTCATACAGACCTAAATGGATAAATTAATCCTGTAATTAGGAGTGAAATTAGCCCATTAGCATCCTGTGTTCCTGGATCTGTGGCCAACAGGGATTGGACTGAGTGTGTATGGGGTGTAGTTCTGAGTCATAGAACTTGGTGCTTCAGGTTCATGATGTGTTACCACAAATACAGAACTCATCCTTCATCCTAAATCATTTTGATGTTTCTCTCTTTTGTCTATTTGCAGTTTTTTATGGAGGATAATCTTCGGAGCCATAATTCTTTATTGGTATTTTTTGATTGCATGATGATCTCTAATTAGTTATTTTTGCATCTTTATCTCACCCAGGAGGTTATGGGATCACTCCTCTGTCTGTCTGTCTGTCTGACTGTAGGATTACACAAAAACCACTGCCGTAAATATAGCTCAGAAGTCAAAGTCAGTTTTATTGTCACTTTTGCCATATGTACATAGCATACATAAAACTGGAAACAAAACTCTAATGCTCTGCGGTGCAAAATGAACATTAGTAGAAAAAATACAAATACAAAAAATAGAATTCTGTATAACTACGCAATAAACTATTAATATTTTAATTTGTGATTTAATAATTCTGTGCAATGAGCGTAAATGTAGAGTACTGCTACTACTACTACTACTACACCCATGTCTGAGCACCATTCTGGTTGTAACTGAAAAGTAAAAGTATATTAAGGATAAAGATGACAAATTGAAATTAAGCATTAACCAGTTAATAATGTTGAAAAGATGTGGCATCCGTACATGTACAATGAGAAGTTGATAGGAGGGAGGACATTTTTTTTGTGTGTAATTGAAGTGGAGAAGATACAAGCTACAATATACATGTGTAATAAATAATCTAAACACAAGACACTTTATCCCCGACCACTGCTGTATATGACGTATGATACTGAACATAGTGATTTAATATGTGACTTGTATATATGTCTCTGTACACAGTCACTGTTAATTAGCTTTTTTATACTTATTTCTATTTATTTATTTATTTATTTATTTATTTATTTATTTATTTATTATTCTACTATGGAAGGAGAGATAGACAAGACCAGACAAGAATTTCATATCTGTGTTTTATCCTGTTCAAATGAAGATTAAACTTCTTGAATCTTGGGTGAAATGGGTAAGTGAGGGTTAACCATACATTACCACAGACAATATTTTATTTTTTGATGTAATAAACCTTAAATGAACCTTAAATAAATTGAACTGAATCACACCGATAATAATAATAATAATAATAATAATAATAATAATAATAATAATAATAATAATAATAATACTGCCCCAGGATTCACAAAAATATTGGCAAGCAATATTTTATACTAAGTGCAAATTAAGATATTAAAGTATTGAACTGGATTGAACCCAAGGTTACTGCATTTTATTATTATTATTATTATTATTTTTTTTTTTTTTATTGCTGATTATGCAAAAGAAATTAGAAAAAAATAGTCATGTTTCTGTCTCTTTGTCCTATTTCTTTGTGTGGAACCAAAGACAGTTTTACATTTTGTGGATTATAAAGTTCAACCTAACCTAAGAATAATCAAATAGAGAATAACAAACCTCTAAAAAAGCCAACAAAACAATCCAACAGGCGTAAAGATGTCACCATAACATTGTTTTCTGACTCCAGGAAATCACACTGTAATCAAATCATATCAGTGAAGTATGTTTTTTTTTTTTTTTTTTTTTTTTTCATATAACCACTACAATAATGTTTCTAGTCTGTGTGTGATCGTAAACAAGAAATGTTTTATGGTTCATACATCCTCCTCCTCAGAATCATCTGAGGCTGATGTGAATCTTTAATTCATGAATATCTAATGAGAAACAAAAGCACAGTAATGAGAACCTACAGCTTTTAGTCTACAGTGGTTTGGTTGTCTTTTCATCGTAATGATCCCAGAGCGGATAATTTATAGTAATAGTGTACGTAGTATGCTGTAAATAAAAACACAGACGTGGGTGGTGGCATAGTTGTCTAAAAATTAGTTTGCAGCTGTATTTCTATTTTCTGCATGTGTAGATTTATCAAAATCTGATCCTTACTGTGGCTGTGTACAAAAAGACATGCAGGAAATTTCCATCTTTGAGCAAATGTCAGCCGGTGTAAAATGAAAAGCTGCATTTGTACATGGTTAAGTATAGAAACCAACACCATCTGGTTGAACTAACACACAAACACAACTGCTTTATGCCAGAAATACACAAGGTATTGTTTTCACACACGGCGGATAATCTTGGTAATTTATTGATGTCATGTCGACCCATCGTCTATATTTGGTTTTTGTTCGTGACGTAGACGAGTGAAGTCGAACACAAGGAAGGATAAATATCACAAAGGGAGAGGGTTTCTTTTTGTTTCTGAAGAGCAGCGCTGATAAAGCCTGTAAATCTGGGGCTGCGGTTCCTTTTGTTGCCTGAATTTATGGCCACTCCAGGTTTTTATTCACCCTTATAAATTTTAGTTTTAAAGCTTTCACTTATGCAAGTCCGTCTACTCAAAATTCATTCACTCATTTACTGGCTCTACGTTTGCACATGAAAAATCTATCCTCTGTCTGGATATCATCTGAGAGTGAGATACCTTTAAAAACTAGAGCGAGGAATGTTATATCAGTGAGAAACAGATTCCAATTAAATACTCATTATATACAGCATATTCAAAACAAAAACAGCCAAGTCTACACTGCATAATTTCAGGCGGAACATAATATAAACATTAAAGATTCCCTCCAGACAAGTTACAGAAAAAAATAAAAATACATTCTTTTGAATAATCATTTATTTCTGATTCTGGTTCTCCCACGAAAACTTAATTAACCCTGTTAGAAATATTTAAATTGACTTTACATCCTATTTCACCCACTGAAAACTCCAGCATCTTAACAAAAAAGTAATGTTTGTTTCTAAAGTTTTCTCATAAAAGTAGATTTTTCAGGGTATATGCTTTGCCATTATGGCTTCAAGTCTTTTCAATGCAAAACATCTCCCTGTAGCAGCAGAAAGTATCCTGGCAATGTCAAACTCTGCACAGTGATACTTAAAGATAAAAAAAAAATCTAGTGTGTATTGTATAGGTGAACTCTTCCACTGATATGACGTATTTATGTTTATTTATTTGTCACTTACCTGCCAAAATCATATCACCACAGAGAGCATGCACTATATTTGTTGGAAGAAAAAATAGAGTAAGAAGAAAATTTGGAGGTTTTGTGATGCATCTGTGACCTTGATCGGTACAGAAACATTTTTGTACCACAGCAGTGACTCCCCCATATTTGAATGCCACGTTGATTGCTTACAATAATAATCAAACCAGCTGAAGAAAAAAAAAAATATTACAGTGGGCATTCAAAGCACACAAAATGGTGCTTGTGCTCTTCATTCAGCTATTGTTAACCGGCACAAATAGGCTCTGCTCTTCTCTCCCTCCTGTCACATCGGTGCCAATCCTTTCTAAAGCAAACCTTTAGAGCTGTGTGTGACACTGCAGTGATTGTGTTTTGGGAAAATAGAAGCATTAGAGGCAGGGTCCACCAGTTCATGTTCCACAGTTGACTGAACAACTACTGCTCTGTGGTCACTTGTCAGGGACTGGAGATGTAATTGTGGTTTGCACACAATCATGTCAGCCATATTTCACAGCTGAGTGAGCTGATATTGCGGCATGACTGCTGCCCAAGCTTTACAGTTTGGAGTTCACCCTAGTTTTTGACAGATGTTGATGAGAAACCACCTTCATCAGACCTCTGACCTTCACTTTGGTGTCAGAAAGATGTGCAATAATTAGGTGAAGGATTGCTCGTTAAAACAATTGTACTAGCATTTGCAGTCTCAAAAAAAAAAAGAAAAAAAAAACGTTTTCACCATCACTAAAACCACAATTACTGTCAGGGGAGTGTGTTAGCACAGTTGAAGACTCCCCGTTTGACTTCTGGCCTCAGTGACATTTGTAATAACTCCATGTTCTTCACTCCATTGCTGCCCCTTTACTGTCTCCAGACTAAAGGTTAAACGACCCCAAAATGCTCAAAAATATGACTCGTCTTGCCTTTCTTAAAATATTCTGCAATAAATTGGCTCTAAGGTGTTTGTTCTTACATCAGAACAGCAGGCACAGCACATACAATACAATCCTGGCAAAGTTATTTTAACCTCTGTAAAGTCTTTCAGACCTATGACCCTCTGCTTTTCTGGCTCTGGAGATACTGTAACTCAATATACAGTCATGGAAAAAATTATTAAACCATCAAAAGTCATCAAAAACAATGCTTATGCAATCAAGTACTAACTCCTGTGTGTGTCATTTGACTAAAACAGACAGAAAAGAAAACATGGAATGCCTAAAAACACTTTTTTAATCAGTGCAATGCCATAAATATTGATGTAAGAACTGAAGTGATTTTGGTTATTATCAAGAAAACCATGGAAAATGCATAAATATCAGCTCTGAAATTAAACTCTTATGAGCTATTTTTGTTGTTAACATTATATTTGTCCAAACAAATGCACCTTTAGTTGTACCAGGCATTAAAATGAACAAGAAATTGAAAAAAATAAGGGTGATCTAATAACTTTTTCTGCGACTGTATGTGCCAAGTTTGAAGTAAATTGAAGCAAAACTGATGTTTTTATAGATGTGAAATTTTGCCCATTATAAGTAAATAGGAGAAAAAAGATAGCAGTGGGATTTGCCTCTTAGTTTTTGATGATTTGGAAATGGAAGACTTAGAGATTTGAGCCTTAAGGGGCTGTGTGCAGTATTTCTACTGTAAAATATTTTTAAAAATAACATAAAATTATCAGTGTTGAGAGTAAAGAGCCCTGAAGTTTTTCCAAAGATGCCATTGTATTGAATTGTAGAGATGTCAATCCAATTCAATCCACTTTATTTATATAGCACATTTAAACAACAAGAACATCTCCAAAGTGCTGCACATCATAAAAACAATAAAACAATTAAAAGAAATACTAAAAACAACAAATAAGTACAAAGAATTACAACAATGCTCTAAATAAAACAATAAAATCAAATAGTTAAAAGTACTAAAATCAATAAAAAATAAATAAATAGAAGACACAGAGGACCACACAACTCATGCAGAGTTAAAAGCCAGAGAATAAAAGTGGGTCTTAAGACGAGACTGAACTGAGTCTGTTTTCACCAATGGACTGAAGGATTTATGTGACCATCAGAGGGAGTAGTGGGTCACTCTGACGGTCTCCCATGGTGAGGAAAACGAACACCATGACCTTTGAACAAAGCATTAGAAAGTGATACATGAGAACCATGAAAAAACTGATTTTAGAGTCAAAGAAAGTGACAAACTGGCAAAATTTAGAAGCACCTCTGTTGTCTTCACCACTGGACACAGCTCTAAAGGAAAAGAATGGAGTTTGTTGCTGAAATTACAGTGTTTTTTCTAAATGGATCAGTTTCTTTATAAGGCTTATGAAGGTGTAAAGTTATTGTTTTTGGTTCGGTTTGTTTGTTTCTTTGTTAACACTCTAGCAGCAAAACTATTGGTTGAATTCCTACCAAATTGGGTTTATAGATTACCAGTGACCCAGAATAGATCTTATTATATTTTGGGAAAAGTAAGTCAAAGTTCATGTTTTTTATTAATTT
This sequence comes from Sphaeramia orbicularis, assembly GCF_902148855.1. Lineage (NCBI taxonomy): Eukaryota > Metazoa > Chordata > Actinopteri > Kurtiformes > Apogonidae > Sphaeramia > Sphaeramia orbicularis. The sequence continues at coordinate 51,216,994 of NC_043959.1, forward strand.
TTAAAATCCTTTTTCTCCTATTTACTTATAATGGGCAAAATTTCACGTCTATAAAAACATCAGTTCTGCTTCAATTTACTTCAAACTTGGCACATACAGTCGCAGAAAAAATTATTAGATCACCCTTGTTTTTTTCAATTTCTTCTTCATTTTAGTGCCTGGTACAACTAAAGGTACATTTGTTTGAACAAATATAATGATAACAACAAAAATAGCTCATAAGAGTTTAATTTCAGAGCTGATATCTAGCCATTTTCCATGTTTTCTTGCTAATAACCAAAATCACTTCAGTTCTTACATCAATATCTATAGCATTGTACTGATAAAAACAGTGCTTTAAGGCATTCCATGTTTTCTTTTCTGTCTGTTTTAGTCACATGATACACACAGGAGTTAGTACTTGATTGCATAAGCATTGTTTTTGATGACTTTTGATGGTCTAATAATTTTTTCCGCGACTGTATATTGAGGTAATTGATATGCTGACATCAGCACATGCATAGACATAATGACATCAGCTGGATCCCTGCAAAAATAAGCGACAGTACGTGCGAGGGGCGGGGTTTGTTGCGCCTGGCACCACTTGTTATGTGATGTTATTATCTTTACTAAGTTCAGTGTTTGTTGATCCACGGTTCAGACTAAACTCTGACAGTTCTGATCTTGTTTGGGCGAGTCCAAACAGGTATTTAGTTCAGCTACTGACAACACAGACACACTTCAGAAAACAGAGATGATTTGTTGTTTTACTGTGGCTGTTTTCTGTCTAAAAATAGAGTTAAGCTAACAGCGCTATATGTAAACTATCAGCAGATGCAGCAAGTGGAGATTATCAGACAGTATTATTCTAACGAATTGTAAAAATAACTGGCTATGTGTTTTTGTTTGAGCTTTATACATTACTGAGTGAGTGACACAGTCTGTGGATGCATAGGTTTGATTTATTGGTGGTTTTGGTTGCTGTTTGTATGTGACCTCCGTCTGCTGTTGAGAGTTCAGAATATCACCTAACACATAACCTATTTAATCTGAAAAACTTTAGATGAAAAGTAGGAAATGAAGAGTTCAGAGTAGGCTTTTACATGTTAAATATCTGTAAAAGGACTCCATTGTCATCTTTATTCTTCTCAACAGGAGGAGGTAAAGTCTGTCTCCTATGTTAATCTGTTTGGTATGCATATGTGCTCATCGATCTGACTGTTTGCTTCATGTCTGCGTCACTTTCTGCACATTTTACAAATGTTTGCATGGCTGAATTAAGGTTTACTACACCACCACGCAGACAGACTTGGAAGAAAAATAAGTTTTTGGCTCTTGGATCTTTCTCAAAGTACACAAGAGAATTTAGAAACAAATGACACAAATTAGTGCCACTTCCAATGTTAACGTCATAGTTTCCAGCACTGTTTTTCCTCTTCTGCAGCTTTTATGTTTTGACAAGTCAGCCCATGAATATCAGAGCACTACTTTTGTATGAAGTATAATGGCGACTTAAAGAAATACACTTGCAAAAAACTCTAATGACCTTTTGAGCTCTTATTTAGTTTTATCTTCTGCATGTTTTAGCTTCAGGATTAGTATTACCTGTGAGCCTGTGGTCATTTGTAATAATTGTGCAGGTCATCTTTGTTATTAAACCCATGCGACCCTTCCAGGTATGTATTTTATAAAGCAAAATTTGATAATATTAGTCCCATGTGAATCGATGTCTCTGTGGGTTGGTAGGAGCTACAACATTTTTGTTTCCTGTGCACATTTATTCAGCCTAAGTTCCTTGTTGAGGACCATGGTCGCTGGCTGATAATGATAAATGGAAGTGTCCTGGGTGAAAATTCAGGAGGCTCATGTGGTGATATAACACGGATATTCACAGAGGAAGAAACTTAGATCGCTTTTCTGAAAGCGACAGCAACGTGTCAGAGGATGATTAGATGGAAGACATGCATGACAGCTACAGTAAGGAACTTTTTTTTTTACTATCTTTCAACAGTTATCTGTAAGTGATAAGCCTTCTCTTGGCACCACAGCCAGGGAATTATGTCAGTAAATTCAAATACAAGACAGTCTTTGCTTATCCTGTTTGGATGCGCCACATGGAACACAGATGTGGAGGGTTAATATCCAAATAACCACAGTTTATACAAGTCCCATGTGAATTAAACTTTTATCAGGGTTAGGGATGGGAATTGATAAGAATTTAACGATTCCGATTCCATTATCGATTTTGCTTATCGATCTGATTCCTTATCGATTCTCTTATCGATTTTCATTGGGTGAAGGAATAAAACAGTACAAACGGGTGTGTTTGCATTAACTGTCTTTTATATTTCCACCTCTGCACTGAAAATATAACATATACAGTATGTACAAATAATAATAACAGATGATGCCGGGCCCGGTTTGGGGGTGGGGGTGCGTACAGTGAAAGTGAAACTAAAGACACTTTACTAATTCCTCTATTGCTGCATTTCCACTACGTGGAACCGGTTCCACTCGACCCATCTCCCCTTGTTGTGCACCTCATTTCCTTTCCCCTGCCTTCGGAAACTTGTATTTGAGGGGGTACGACGTTTGTTGCCCGCACCGGAACCAGAACTGGGCCTGGGTGACAGCCTGGTGTTCACTCTGCTGCTAGAGTCACAAGCACCCCTAAGTAGTGTATCAAATATGTGACATTCCTGTAAATGAATCACATGCTGTGGACAAATGTTTGAGTATATTGGAGGGATTCAACCCTTTAGAAGAAATGGAAGCTTTGACAGTGTCCCAGTGGACCTGGTGTCGTCTTTTTGGACCATTTCTGCCTCAACACCATGTTGGCTACGTTCTGACCAAAACAATGCAGTGTACGCGTGACGTCATCACGCATGCACAATGAAGGCGGAATCAATAAGCAGAATTGTTAAGCAAGCAGGCAAACGATTCCAAGGAATCAAGCTACTGGGATCCGGTTCTCATAAAGAACCGGTTCTTGATTCCCATCCCTAATCATGGTACATTAATCAAGATAACTGTCTTATGTATGCAAAAATTTGCCAATGTGTCTCATGGCTTAAAGGGGTCATATTTCTCTAAACCCACTTTTATTAGTCTTTGGTACATTTATTTGTGTACTTGGACTCTGATAGTTCAAAAAGTTAAAATATTAACCCTCCAGGTGCTGCAAAGCTATCTTAAAATTCATTCCGGCAAAAATCGAGTGGATTTCTACCATTTGGTTTTAATTCCTGCTTAATTTGTTACGTCTATAACTAGTTATGTCATGACATTTGCACATATAAGGTCAAGACTTCTGACAAGCATTTCTCCGAGTACGACATAAATGTTTGTCAGCAGCAGCGGTCGTAGTCCATACTGAAAATATGTCCAAACTTCAACCCGATTACCTAAAATGTTCAGTTGTTGGTTGAATGGGACAGAGCAGCACAGCCAACAACCTGGAGGGGGTGGGGCGTGAAGTGGCTCATTTGCATTTAAAGGGTCAGCGCTCTGAACGACCTTTCTGGTGTCATTACTTAGAAATATTGTTGAAGATGGACCTGTGGAGTTGAATTAATGAAGAAATTCAGACCCAGGCATAGCATTTACAGTTTATGTAGACCACAGGGAAATGTTTTAAAATGCATAATTCCATTTAAAAAAGCAAAATATCACTACTTTAATTTCTATTGTTGTGCAGTGTGTTAAGTTTTCTCATTAAATTTTCTTTTCTGACCCTAGACTAAAAGATGCTTCATTTCAGATAATAGAGATACAAAAGGCACCTAATTCTGATGAGCGGAAGGAAAAATGTGAAAAGTCTCGCACTTATTTTTCCTGCAATTATTTTATCAACCAGTTGGCTTATTATTGCTACAGTCTTCTCACAACTTCAACCACACATGCTGTTCATCTAACTGCCCAAATGAAAAAAAAAAAAATCAGAATTAACTTGAAAATAATTACTTTAATAACACAATGCCAGATTTATTAATAATAATGTGCCAAATGTGACCATTTCATTATCAGCAGCAGCTGTAAATAGTTAGAAAATCCACATGGAAATCCACTCTCATCCACTTACATCTGCACATCCAAAAACACACAAAAGCTCAAACATACTTAACCGCTCATACAAATGATTATATTTTTCTTGTTATTATGCACCAGTTTCTGCAGCGCATCATTACAGCTCTATTAATTCACACTGGCTTGAGCATGGGAAGGAAGGAAAAGCTTTGTGCAACATTTAAGGGGAAGCATTTTGTGTTTGACAACGGTTTCAATGCTGCCACTCTTGCCTGCCATCCTGTGTAATTAGGGAGCTGTGAAGGGTCTCTGTCGTAGCTCCTCCGCACTTGAGGTTTTTATTGAAACTGTACAAATGCACAAGTTTTGCAGAAATACAGACATAACACAGATAGTCACAGACACACACGCCCTATGTGTCTGTGAAAGAGGATGGATGTATGGGACGTACCAGTAAATCAGGCTTCCAGACATGCTGTTTCTGTCTGTGCTTTTTTTTTTTTGTTTTGTATGAACGTATGTGTTGTGTGTCTTCGTCTGTGCATTTTCTGGCCCCCTCTTCCTCAGAGGCCTGTTATTCTCTGACTTGACCCAGATGGAGAGGCTTTAGTGGGAGATGTAGTCTACTGCCAACTGAGATGGGCCCCGCAGGACCACCTGTCAGGAGCTGCTAAAGGAAAACAGAGAGACAGGAAGTGTGTGTGTCAGACACAGAGACACAGAAGATGAAAACAAAACGTGCAGATACTGTTCGTACTTGAGGTTAAGAAGTATGAGCAAAAGGTGGTGATTTAGGGTGGAGACGCATCGTGCAACAAAAACAAATCTGCAGCAAATGTTGCAGTACTTCAAACAGAAGGAAAGAACTCAAAAATAGCTTTGGGAGAGGATTACTCCCATTCACATGTTCTCTGTAGGATTTTATGATTTTATGGTGAGATTTTCTTCTGTTCTTTCGAGTCATTTTACAGAGCTGGCAGGGGACCAGAAGAAGGAGAAGCTCCTGAAATGAGAACTACCCTCATGTGTACTATTATGACATTTTATCTTTTTTATACACATGGATGTGTGCGCAAATCCCAGAAAAGCTCAGCTTCTCCAGATTGTATTAAACCACCACTGGTGTCACAGCACACCTGTAGATTTCAGCTTGTTTCTGTCAGTTAAGGAGCAGAGTTAAGGCGACACAGTGTTTGTTTTGCCTGTGTATACATAACGAGAATAAATGATACTTAAAGCATTGCAGGCAAGACACTTTGATCACATTTCACCATTTAGCACAGAATGACATTGGGCATTTTGTGACTGGATGAGTGATGCTCTGGAACAATGTGAGTAAGCAGGACACAGATGGTCTCTGAGGTCACTTACACAATGTTTGTATGAATAAACAGTTTCACTATTGCAGGAGGAGGCTGAGGCAGTAGAGAATGTGATATGTAGATCTGATTTAGGCCGATGTAGTGATGAGGTGATGGCAAAAGAGGCCAAATCACTGAATGCTGGATCAGTTATAAAGTGCACTAACCGGGGACTCGAGCTGTGAATCACTTGTGACTAGATAGAACGTTTTAGCTTCCAATTTGCAGAAAGAGTGGTTTATCATGTAGGAAGTGTGTAGGGCACATTTCAATTTGGTTAACCAGCATAATTGTAGAATTACCTTTGACTCTTAGCTGTGAATATTATCAGTAGTATGATAATAAAAGGATGAATAACAACAGCTGCAAACAGAAAAAAATACATCCAAATTGCTTGTAATTTACTATCGATGCTGAATCAACTCATTGTCAAGGCCGGGGTTTTATTTTCTCCCAGAAAAGGTGACAACAAATCAGGTACTGACATGTAATTACTGATGAGATCTAATCAGGCTGCAAACACAAGCGTAACTGATCCAGTCTGTCTGTTTTACACTGCATCCCTGAAGTTCCCAAACACATTTTAACAGGGAGGTTAAAAGGCCAGGGTGATGTGTCTTACAACAAAAACGTATTAGTGTTGACACAACCTTAGTTCTTTTAACAAAAGTTTTACCAGCTGTCTTTGTTAGTGTCAATCCCTGTCCCTGATGCATTTTAGGTTTGGGGGAATAACATATGAGAAGAGGAGTTTTCTCACAATGTGGTAGGACATCTGTGGTGGAACTGAGTAACAAGGACAAAAGCAGAGGCACAAAGCTTTTGGTTTGTTAAGTTAAAACTTTTGGGGAAAAAAAACTCTGTTGCTAAGCAACATACATTTGCATCTCTCAGGATCCTTGTTTAATTCTCAAACTTGTTTTTGGCTCTGTGTAGATGTTTATACAAATATATTCAAGTTCATCTCACTCCAACACTGACTCTAGTAACGCACATGTTGACATGCTCTACTTTAGTGCAGTCATTCATCAACAGGGCCAGAAAATCTGGATGCACCTGCAAATGAGACACTATTGGCAGCTACAACTACTGTTCCCGTATACATTAAGTGTCTTCCACCCAATCCCAGTGGAGTATGATACCTGAGTGTCTAGTTGTTAAATGAAGCATGCACAGCAGTTGTTAATGTGAACAGTGTTAACCTGGTGCTGACATGTCTTACTCAGGGACACTTAAACAGGGTGGATGTCTACCAACAGTCAGACTTCACCCTCAGTACTCCTGCTGAAGAGTGGCCTCTCCAAAGCTATCTCACTGCCAGTCTGAAAAAAGAGAGCGCAGTTTTTCTTTATACACAAGGCAAGTTGAAAGACAGAGTACAAGGATGTGTGTGTGTGCGCATGTGTGTGTGTGCACGTGTGTGTGTGTGTGTGTGTCTGTCACAGGAGTGTTTTCCCTCTGGTCACAGTTTGCCTGTCACCTCTGGTCAGTTTGCATTAGCACTGCCACTCTCTGCCTCCCACTGCTCCTCAGATCACATCCTCTCCTTTCACATCCTGCGTATCTGCATTCAGATTAGACAGAGTCGGCAGAGCATCTCTGCTTTTTGCTCTGCAAACTGAAGTCTATCGTAGCGACTAAAAGAATGAAAAAGATTAAAGAAGCTACTGGAGCAGTGATTCTCACCGAGGGGAGAACACTTACATCCAGATCAAATCAAGGCCAGTTTTAATTCAGCTTTGGTTGAATGACTTGTTAGTGATTTACTCAAGGACATGGCATATTACAACGTCAAACTCTCCATGAAGTTTCTTTGTGATTAAAAAAAAAAAAAAGATAGCACATGGGATGGGAAATAATCATAAAAGCTACTCATTCCATATCTGGGTTATTATAGATAACAAAAACTAAATTTACAACTAACCATTACAAAATTACTAAATGAAAAACTGAAAAACTGAGAAGTGGGATGCTTTAAACACAAACTGAAGGTTAAATCAGTTTCATTTATAGCTTCTATACATCACTGCTCTCTTGATAATGGCTGACACACTAAAACCAACACTAAGGGCGCTATCATATCATCATCGTTTGATGTAAACTTTTAGATTTTTGATTTTAATCCAAGTCAAATGCAGACCACCCCAGACCCCTGACCATGGTGTGGACCAGACAGCTGGTCTTTGGTCCAAATAAAGGAGACAGTTTCAGTCCAGATGAAGCTGAGCCATGGTTCAGTTGATCTACTATGTGAAAGCACTTTTTGTACAGTTTTTCACAACAAAAAACAAATAGAAGAATAGCCCAAATGAAATGAGTTAACATGTTGTCATCATACGTAGGCTCTTGTATAAACAAATTAAAGTTCAGGGACACACAGCACACATAGATGATGCAGTCAGATGAATGTATGTCATACAAACCTTGGATTTTCAAGTGTAAAAACACACTAAAACTACAATATCATAATAATGATAATAATTCCCTACCTAAACTAACTAAAACTAATGTGCAAGGAACTAACCAATGTTTATGTAACGCTTAAATGTGAACTCCACCCTGATGGGACAAACTCATATAAATGTGCTGTTCAGCTTTCCTTAAACTTTGTTAGTGTTTATTTGATCATTTATCATACAGTCTGTAGGAAATCAAATTTTGTTCTACTCATAAAGTGACAATAAAGAAACAGAATTAAATATCAATAAAAGGAAACAGATATGAGATATTGGTTGTTCCACACAATGACATAATCCAGACTCGTGTTTCCCACAAAGACTTGAAGATGTCTCCCATGAGGCAAAGCTTTTTCAATCCTATTTACTTTTTTCAAGAGTCCATTATTTTTCTTTTTTTTTTTTTACATTTCTAACTTTAATTTTCACAGAGCATAAAGGTGCATCCATACACATCTGCAGTAACCATCTTTGAGTCTTTATTTCCATCTTCCCATCTACTCATTATGTGTAAAATGACAGGAAGTGACAGGTATGGCATTGGACAAAGGAAAGAGCAGAGTGTGAGAGAGCACAGTTGGCTGGCTGAACAGGAACCTTTCGGCTCGAGATAATGCCAGATGAATGATGTCCTCCCCCAAGGCCCTGAGAAGCAGGAAGTGTGGCTCCATATTAATTAGAATATGAATTAGATAGACCTCCTTATCTGATGGCTCATATGAGGAAGAGACGCATGATCCAGGCAGCAGCAGCAGCAGCATTTCTGCAGAATATTCTGCACTGAGCATGCTCAGTCCACAGTGCACAGAGAAGACATTAGTGTAAATATAATACTGTACATGCAAATTATGTTGATTACTTGGCAACAGTTTTAATCTGTCTTTCTAACACTGTTAACTTATCTGAATATATAGAATACAAGCAGGCAAAATTGACTATGTTGAAAATAGAAGCAGATCTAAGAAAAGCTAGAAAATCAGTAAATTACACAAAATAGAGCCCCAGAAAAAGGGAACCACTCCAAATTTCCTGAACTCCACTGACAACCTCTGGAATGTGATAAGAAGACAACAGATGGTCACATATCATCTTACTGAGCCTCATGAAAATCAGGTTTATTCACCAAATATACTGAAATTCTCCCTAAAGGTTTACTCTTATACAGCCAGATCTACAGCTCTGGAAAAAATAAGACACCACTGCAAAATTATCATTTTGTCTGATTTTACCATTTATAGGTATGTGTTTGAGTAAAATTAACATTTTTGTTTTATTCTCTAAACTACCGACAACATTTCTCCCAAATTCCAAATAAAATATTCCTATTTAGAGCATGTATTTTCAGAACATGACACATGGTCAAAGTAAGAAAAAGATGCGGTGTTTTCAGACCTCAAATAATGCAAAGAAAACCAGTTCATATTCATTTCTAAACAACACAAAACTAATGTTGTAACTTGGGAAAAGTTCAGACATCAATATTTGGTGGAATAACCCTGATTTTCAATGACAGCGTTCACGTGTCTTGGTTCTCCACCATTACTGTTGGATGACTTTATGCAGCTCCTGGCAGAGAAATTCAAGAAGCTCAGACATGTTCCATGGCCTGTGACCATCCATGTTCCTCCAGAAGTTTTCAAAGTGGGTTCAGGTCTGGAGGTTGGGCTGGACATGACAGGGTCTTCATCTGGTGGTCCGTCATCCACACCTTTATTGACCTAGCTGAGGCCAGGAGCATTGTCCTGATAGAAAAACCAGTCCTCAGAGTTTGGGAACATTGTCAGAGCAGAAGTCCTGTAGTTTTCAACAGTTATTTTTGGATTCCAACTACTTTTTCAGTACTAATAGTACTGTTTTTACCTATTGTGAGAAGATAGTGATGGACGCAGTAGTGGTTTTTATACTTCTCCTTCTTGAATAAGACATGGATCGGGTGTTTATTCAGTAGAATAAGGTGTGCTTGTGTTGGAATTCAACAGTCACAGGAATGGAATGGCTGTCATACATGCAGACATGCTGATTTATGAGGAAATGGCAATGGTCTCCTAATTTTTCCAGAGCTGTATTTCTATATGTCATTAGCACTGAGCCTGCAGTCCAGCAGCCTGCGCTATCACTGTGGAATACTTATCTAAAGTGTTTGGCAGCTTGTTCGGTGATACTGAGCCCAAAATTCTGTGACAGTGCATTTGCAAAATATAGCAAAGAGAAGTGCAACAAGTGAAAATGAGGCAGCGTTTTGTGGTATTAATATTACAACAAAATAGCACATAAGAAGAAGTGTGTGTTTGTCAAAACTTGCTCTTTTCAGGGTGGAGCTGCAGCTCAGAGGCTGTTTTTCACATTGCAGGACGACTTTCAAAGCAATAAGGTACAGATAGAAAAATGATAATCCTGCAGCTCCATCACCGTGATTATCGCCTTATGAATCGTTCAGAAAAAGGAAAACTCAAGTGTATTTGTATGTGAGTGAAGTTTGTGTTGAGTCTGCTTTGTTCTGGGAATCAGTTGTTTGTTTAGTTATTTTCATTTCGAAGCTGTAACTGTCTCTGTGCTTATGTCCATGATAACCACCATAATACACTGATTTCTACATATAGGACTACAACTTTTTTCCTTTTTCAACAACAGTCCTAACTCTTCATTATTGCCACTCTTTTGCTCCTCTACAGCCATAACATTAGAGACTATTAGCTTAGAAATGCAATCAGCTAATTTCATATAACTTTTTAACACTACAAATGGACAAATTCCATTATACACTTTCAGCTTATTGTATTTCAAGAGGTTTGAATAAAAATAGGCCTTCTGTAACTCCTCCTGGCTCTGTCTTCAGACTTTAGAAAATCTACCCTGTGACACAAGACTTTGGCCGACCGCAGTTCACTTTGCTGTTCATCACAGAAACATGGCAGCTCCGTATTTGTGATATTTTGCCTTTTCCATAGCAGTATGAAGCAACATCCCCTCATTATAGTACATCATTACACACAGTCTGTGCTGAAGACTGATAGAAAAGAGGTGCAGGAGGAGGTGGCATTTTTACGCATTGCGCCTTATCCCCCTGATTTATGTCCAGCTGTTGTCATTTTCTGCAAATCAGTGTGCAAAATAATGATATTTTATTAGAATTTCGGGCAGTATTTCTCAACCTTTTTTGAACAAACGCCCACTAATGGCATCAGGAGCCTCCTGTCACCCCCCCCCCCCCCATCCCTGGAAAAAAAAATTGCAACTGCAACGGACTTGTTTGCGGCAGTATATAGCTCAGTAGGTAAAGCCCCCCTCACCTCATCAGTGCCCCCTGAAAACAAATTTATGATGGGGGGTATGTGAGTGAGTATGTGCCCCTGTTATACATTGGACATGGGCTCCTTAAACTTGGGGGGGGGGTGTATAATGGTGTATGTACAACACTGACTAACGTCCCCCATTTGTGCCTGAGCCCCCCCCAGCTTTCTTGTTCCAAACACCTGCCAAAGAATTCCCAACACCCCCTGGGAGGCTGTACTGTAAAAAAAAAAAAATCTTAATTTTACTCCAGCATATCCATAGACAGGGTCAAAACACAGCAATGTCCTGTCAGAGAGCGAATTTTAATTGATTGCCATTCCAACATTTATTTCAATATAAAGTTGCTCCTTGTTTTGGATAATCCCTTATGGTCCAACTAAAGCAAAAATTTGTTTAAAAGTAAAAATTTGGGTCATTTAGCAACATTAATCGGTCAAATTGTCTCTAAAATGTCCCGTCAGAGCGATTTTGAATACTGTGTTTTGACCCGATAGTAGAACTTTGTAAGATAATAGCTTTTCTTCCAGAGCTGTATATTCGACAAAAATGTGAACTAAGAATCCACAAACTGTCTTTTCCAAAGATTTGATCTCATTATCGTAAGTGCATGTTTAGTGCAACACAGTCCAATAACTTGCCTTTTAAACCATGACCACACTCCATGTAAAGTCCCAAATATAAAAGCTGTAACACTTGAGTTTCAATTTGTCTTCCTTTATAAGAAACACGTGGTGTAAACTGAATGACGTTCCTGTTTTGTCACTTTTACACCCAGATCTGACAGCTTGCTTCCACTAAACCCTCTTCTTTCTCTGTGCTTTGTGTTTACGTGACACCTCTGACAGTGTTTTACATTATATCACTCCCTTAATTGAGACAATGTCAACACTGATTTACAATGAAACGCCATAAGCAACTAACACATTTTGCAAAGTTCTCGCTGTACTCCGGTGTGGTGTGAGTGTCTGCCGGGACCGGGTTCATTAGGCCTGTCTCATTACAGCAGCCCCCCCACCATGAGCCTGCAGGGTGGTATGGGAGAAGCGGAGAAGCCAAAGCCTCCTTGTTTTAGCTCTGTAGAGGTCAGCGGTTGATTAAAATGTTGAGAAGTGGGGGTTAATCAGCCACTGACCCCCAGGGTGATATTGTCTTTCATGGTCGGGTTCAATCAATAAGTGTGAGCGCTGACGCAGAGATGAACTCTTTACACAAATTGCCCTTAAAACTTCCCCAAAACTAGAACTCCAGACACGATAGTCATATACTTATCACATCTACTGCCCAGGTTTCATGTCTCACCTTCTAATGCTGAAAATGCTGGATCACAATTTCCGCATGAAGTCTCAAACCACAGGAAATAATCTATCAGGTCCCGTGGAGATGTAGTCTGACATGCTGTCAACACAGCTATACATCAAAGTCTAAAAAGTCAAGAGGCGACGTTTGAGTCTGTGGTTTTACAAACAAGCTTTCTGCTAGTTTGTGATGCTTGAATGTCTTCCATATTTTCTGCCATTACATTCACTTTGCTGAATTCTCAGTTCTGATCAGTCAGCGGCGGCATTCAGTTATTAGTTCTTTCTGCAGCTCCAAACATAACGCAATATTATTTCGGGGAAGCAGTAAAACTAATCAAATCAAATCTTTTTCTATCTATAATTTCCTGTCAGATTGATTGCTTTTGCTTAGTAACCTATTTGATTCCACCTGTTCTTTTGTCTGCATTCGAGTCCTCTCCTACTTCTGCGTTGTGTAATGTCACTGTAGTCGTCTGGAATTTCTGACGAATATAGTCGAATATTTCCATTCTGCATTGTCACGATTGTCATTCTCCTTCCTTCTGCCCTTTGTGTGTTATTGTTTTGAAAGTCCCCCTACGCCACATGAAGGACAGCCCTTCAGTCTGTGACTACTTACTGAAAATGGCAAGTTTTGACACGTATCTTTATGTGGCATTTTCATTTCTATGGATTTAGTCACGTTAACATCACACCACGCATCCTCAACTAGCTGAACAATCCAAATAACGTTTGCCCTTATTGCAGAGTGATAAATGAGAGATCCAGACCCATCTTCAGCACTGATACAGAGTTAATGAAGTGTGGGGTAGATCTAGTTACATGAGGCTAATGTAACGGTAGATGATGCTAATACGACTTAAAGCTGCAAGTGTTTGATAGCTCACTATAATTACCTTTCAGCAAATTGTAATTCAAGTGGTCTGAGAGGACATGAGACTTATGTCTCTAATCCTTGTTTTCAGGCTGTAGAAAATCTACCCTGTGATGCCTCAATTTTGGCTAAACAGCAGAAGGATTAAAAATATGATTGACAGATGTTATTACCAATAGCTGGGTCAATATGTAATTGAGGGACTTTTTGAGTTACCTTTCCAGGGTAACATAGTTGACAGGTATAGTTGACGCATCAGACCTAAAATCAATATCTATAACACCACATGAAATTTTTACAGAAAGATTCTTCTAAATATCATACATATAATTGAGTAAAATTGAAATCAAAAGTTATTTATAAAGATACTGTAGTAACACTGTTGACATAAGAGTGCAATGAATATGCACTTGACTCACACACTACTTTATATTAAATAACCAAGAAAGAGGAGAAAAAAACACATTTTGGAGTCTTGCCAGTGTTTTCTTCAGGAGGAAATGACATCATGTGGAGCAGGTCATGTGATTTAGAATTAACACACTTCCTTGAGGTGTGTTTTTGTAATGGGTAACAGCTGAAAATGATTTCTCAGATACAGATACAATTTATTATTTTCCATAAATTTTTTTTTTATATTTCCAAAAAAACAAATATCTGTCATGATTATCTCAACTTAATAAAAAGAACACAATCAAAAGAATTTTTGAATAAGCTCATTTTATTATTGTTTAGCTAATTAGAAGGTGGTTGTTAGTAAATTTGGACGGTTATTTAGTTGACATTTTAGTATATATAGTCATTTATTAATTATTTATTAATCATTTATTGATAAGTGATTGTTTCCGTAGTTAAATAATTATAGAATTTTTTAAATTTATGATCATAATGAACTTAAAAAACATTAGTTCTTTTTTTTTTACTTTTAATCAAGATGTATGTAAGATATATCCCATGGACTTCAAAAGTCCCTCAATTAAATACTGACCCAGCTGATTGGAAATGCGGCTTCACTGATTGGAGAAGTGAAGCCGCATTTCTGTAAGTGTATAAAACAATGTCATCTCATCGATATTTATTTTATGTTTTATGATTTTGACCAGAAGAGGAAAGCTACAGCAGGAAGCTGTGTGTTTTTTAGATTCTAGCACTTTTTATTTCCTTGTGATTTTGGCTTCTGCTTTAATGCTGGACACAACATGGTATACAATGGTTAAAAAAAAAAAAGAATAAAGAAGAGTCCTCACTGTGATACAATAGAAACATGGCAGTGTACCACGGTGGAACAGATGGGGGGTGACATGTTCCCTTAGTAATCAGCTCATATTATTCCTTATTTCCAGGTTATTCTACTTATTTGAAACAAAATTCTGAATATGTTGTGCTGTTTCTGTTAGAAAATCCTCGAAGTTACTCAAATTCACTGAACCATGTCTTCATATATTGATTTTCTAGACCTGACCTGGTGCCATCATAAGAATATGTGCATGTCATATGTGCAAATAAATGTAATTTTTGAGCGATATAGATGAAAGATTGTTTTACACATGACATACATGTATGTAGAAATGCTGGGAGTAATCCCTTTTTTGGTTAAAAAATACAGACACCACATGTATTTATGGTTTGGACGAATGCACATTTTATTCTAGTGACCGATGAGACACACAATTTCATAATCGTACATTGTGTAGAAGTCCATTACAACACATCTTCCTTTTAAACTAAAGAGAAAATATTGTTGTGACTTCCCCTATCAAAGTATGAAGTAAAGTCATTTAAGGAATCCAGATGCTCATGATGATTTTAGTGAGTTTTGTTTGTCTGTCTTTATATTGATGGCAAATTTTGGCTTCTGTTCACTGTTTGATTCTTTGATTGTCCTCATTTTTTTTCTGTCTTTAGTTGTGTTTTTACCTCTCTGACAACTTCTAGCCGAAGGGGTAAAATCATTTCGTCGTCTGTCTGTCCGTCTGTCTGTCCAGTCAACAACATAATCGCATTATCTGAAGAATGCATTGAGATAGCCCTGCGATGAACTGGCGACTTGTCCAGGATGTACCCCGCCTTCGCCCCTATGTAGCTGGGATAGGCTCCAAGCGACCCCCGTGACCCTAGTGAGGATAAAGCGGGTTCAGAAAATGAATGAATGAATGAATGCATTGAGATATCTGCACTAAATTTATACTGTGGATGCATCTTGGCATGGAGCTGAAGCTTATTGAAAATAAGTCACCTTGACCTACTTTTTCAAGGTCAAATTGCCTTGTGCAGTTATAATATCGGAATACTTTTAAATATAAATATGTATATAATACGTTTTATACAAAGACAATCTGATCTAAATCATAGGGCAGTACCATTCAGCAGAATCTTACACTATATTTGGCCGAGGGGTATTAAAAGTGCACAGCACGGTATGTTTTTAATCTATAAATGTACGCCTGCCCCAGTCTTTAAACAGATATCAGCACATACGTAGGGGTTTAAAGCAATGTGTGCTGTGTGATTAAACTATTCCCCGGCAGGATCAGGAGTCTGTGGAAGTCGTTATGTCTGGTTTAGTGTGATGTCCCATGGGTTCTGCTGCTGAGAGTTAGTATCAACACCTTTTCTGTTTATTTGGACCAGCACTGAACTCAGGGTCACTACACTCCTTTCACTACTAATCCTTTTGATGAGGTCTGAGGACACACACACACACACACACACACACACATCAAAATGTATCAAGACACTCAATGGGAAAAGCAAGGAAGGCCAGAAAGGTAGAAAGTTTGCCATGGATGCCGATGAGAACCAGCTGTTGCAGCCTTTGGTTTAGTTTTCCCTCCTGTGTTTGTGAAGTCAGTGGGAGGGCCCCGAGCACAGACACATTATTTTCTTTCCTAATTCTATCTGAAACTGCAGGCTGTGTATTTTTAAATGCCAAAAGCATTCATCAGAACTGGATGTCTTTAATGTTCCTATATCCCTCCTAAATCAATATTCAGTAATGATCTTAAAGCCTTTTGGTTATAAATATTTTTTACTTCTGCCGGAGAAAAAAAAACAAAAATTGAGGATTGATGTACAGTATCAGAAAGAAACAAAATCAGATCTACTGGGCTGGAGAAAAAAGCAAAATAACATTGCTCCCATCTCTTGTGGCTCAGGGATAATTGAAAATAAATAGCATCTTGTCGCAGTGCTGCTGCAGACTAAATACTAATTTGTGCTGCAGTCAGAGGATGATAACTATCCAGAATCCTTTTTTAACACTGTTGAATTTGTACATTCCTCAGCAATTTGGAACTGTGCAATTTTCTGTTATTCTATCCTAAATTGCATAGTCTTAAAACCTATAGGCCATGGTTTCTACACTCTAAAAAATGATTCATGGGGTTAGTAAGTTAAGCTTAAAATCAAGAGCTTTCTCTGCTTAAAAAATTAAGTTTGTTACATGTACACATTTAAATCACATGATAAGTTATTTTATTAAGTTGGTCTAAATGAAAAACAAGGAAAACACTCTTAACTTAATAACATATTGATTTTGAACAGACATTTCTGCCTTTAACTTAACAAAGAAATATATTAAGTTAGTACAGCTTAAAAATCTTGTAAGCTTCCTCTAAAAGCTGAGTACAAAGCTGACGAGCCTGGACATGTTTTGCTGAAAGACCACGCCCACCACAAGAAATGGAGGGAAGCACAGAAAAAAAAGGAGAAACATGATTTTGCGCAGAACTTTACCAAACTTTAAGGCTTGATAGAATTTAGCTTTGTTTCTGTGACAGTAGTTTTAATTATTCAAGGACTGAATAATACACATTTTACTCCGTTCTAATTTAAAATTGTAGTATAGATTGTCGCGTATTTGCTGCATTGCATTGTGGGTATTGGGTATATTGTTGAAAACGTGTTCTTTTATGTGCAGGGGTTCAGCAGGGATGTGATGTTGGTGTTAATTTTGAGTTAATGTGTGCATGCTAATGTTTATTGGCCTTTTTGTGTTTATTTTTTTTATTTTTATAGAACTGCACCATGAGTCAGAGCCATAGGCCAAACGGTGCCTTTCCTGTTTATTGTTAGTTGCAGTTATGTTGCTCAATGTAACTTCTCACTGCTTAACAAATATAAGTTAATATCTGCAAGAACATGAGAACAATAGTACTGTGTACATTTGAGATATTAACATGCAGACAAATTTAGTAAGTTAGTTGTGCAGAGAATTAAATGGGTCAGTCATATAACCGGAATTTCCATGTGGAATTTCTTCTGATGTACAGAAATAAGTTAGACCAACTCAAAAAATTAAAGAAACTACTTGTATGAACACTTTTGAGTAGAATAAAAGTAAAACAATGAGTCAATATAACTAAATGGAGTAGTTTTTACACAATTAAAATTAAGTTGGTTCGACTTAATTAAGCTCGTAGAGTAAAAAGCAAATCATGTTGTTTGTACTAAAGTAATAGAGTTTGCTTAACTAGAGAAGTCTTGTGGCATTTAAGCAATTTGCCAAGTTGAAATAACTTAAAAAGATTAATGGAAATTGTTACCTCAATTTTTTTACGCTGAGCCTATTAATCATTTTTTAGAGTGTATGTTTTCTTGTTGCTAACTTGAATCACATTTTATTACATAGAAATTCATGGCTACATTAGGGAAACATGCCCTTTAGGATACACATAAGTCTAAAAGACTGCATTTAAGCAAATTTTATTCCTCCCAGTAAAGCTACTCACATCAATGCCTCCCTTAAACCATGTTCGACGAGTGAAAAACAAGAGGCTGTATAATAGATTACTTTAATTACCCATCGATCTGCAAATGGCTTTTTCTGAATGGATCGTTACATTATTTACATCACAATTTTATAAAGCCTAAGGTAAAGTTCTTCAAAATACAGCATCAGCAAACAAGAAAGAATCAGTTCATAACTTTGCCTCTGAGGGATTTACACTAGCAAACAAAAAGAATATATAAATAAAAAAATGCTGTCGTTCTTGGAGCCGGAAGGTTTGAGGGAAAAGTTCCCTAAAGTTGCTGAGAGTTTCCCTTTTTATAAATGAGGAAAAAGCCTTCAGAGTTACATTATCTACCTTAAAGCATCAAGTAAAACCCAACTGTCTAGGGAACTAATACAAGTGTTAAGGTTCTTATGTACGATTTACAGCCAGATCTTGTCAAACTAACTTTCTTATCATCTTCACATTAATGTTTAACCCATAAAGATCCACCATCGGCCAAAAGCATCTAAACTGTTGATCCACTAATCCTATTAATACATGTAAATAATTGGTGTAAAATACAGTTTGTCATCTTTTCATGGTCATCAGATATGACCCATTTGGACGTTCAAAGGCTCGGTAGTGAACATGGAAACGTTGTCATCTTCTACAGCATTGATTCACCTGTAAAACCCATGTTATTGGATCAGTGACAGTGGATGGAGACACTTGGTTTGTGTCCAGTTAATGCTATATTTTACTGAAAAAGTCACCTTTTCTTAATTTTTTTGATACAATAACCTTTGACTTTACTCTGAGCTTTTGTGAGCATCTTCATGATCAGTCAATTAAACATAGGAAAACAGATGATTTTCACTGGAAAAACGCAAAATTCAGAGAATAATATTATAATAAATGGTGATAAATCACTTAGGAAAGGTTAAATAAAGAGAAAAAATGATTTGGGAACTACCACAAAAGTCACACTGGGTCCTTATGGGTTACAAAAAAGTCTTTATAGACGCTTTCCTTGCGCATATAGTTTTCCTGCTGGATGAGCTGCTAGATTCTGTTTTTACATAGGTGTATATTAAATGGGTGCACTGTGTTACCAACCACTGTACAATGATGTAACATGCTCATGTGCAAGCTCCAGGTAAAACACTTTTAATAAAATATTCCTTCATTTCTGCTCAAAATGAAATTGTCAGTTGATGATGAATGATCCGCTATTTCCTCAGTTCTTATTTCTATTAAACATCTTGGTATTTCTTATTAGATGGCTTATGATACGATGGAGCTCTGCCACCGTTTTGCTGCACCATCAGTGCAGTTTCTCCACTCAGATTCTTATCTTATCTTCAACTTGTGCTTTTTCAAATAAACAGAGGTGATGAATGAGCTTGTTTTTCTGTTGGTGGCAGCACAGACAGATGGGGCGAGTAGAAAGATGAGATGTGTTTGAATTATAGGCGTGCATCTATTTTTGAGACCTGCCGTGAGTTTGTTTTGACAAATGTATTGATTGTGAGCTCATGTTAGGTGAGCCTGTACAAAGAGCTGAGTTGACATTGTTTTGCAGGCGTTATAGCCCTTAGCTGCACACAAATAAAAACTTCTGTACATCCATATTTGATTTTCCTTTTACCTTATCTTGCAAAAAATAGAGTGCATCTAAAACATCATAATATCGTTTGCGATACTGAAAAAAATACTGCAACTGCATGAAGGATTGGAAGAGGTGAAGCCAAATTTAAATGAGTTTCACCTCAGTGACAGTTATGGAGAAAAACAACGATACACATGAACCTTGGGTCTTATATTGTAATCTGTGAGTGTGTGTCATGGAGATTAATGGTGATTGTATTGTGTTGTATTGTCCGCTGCAGTGAGTGCTAAACAGTGTGATGATGACATGCAACGTAAATCTGCTGTGGCCACTACAGGGTTGCGTGTGCATAGCTCTGTGCATGTATGCACGTTTTCCTCTTTGGCATACAGAGGGCAGCCTCTCAGTAATTAATGACTAGCAGCTAAATGGTGCTATGTGATCCTACATGGTAATGAGAAAGCATTGGTGTGAGGCCAGGCGTGAAAATCAGCTCTGCAGACATGGAGAGCAGGAGACACACACAGGTGACACGAGGGTCACATGAGCTCACAGACATTTATAGGGTTTGTTATAGGACTTTTTGGCTATTGTTGCATAAAGCCACAATTCTGTCAAAACACCAGCAGTATTGTGACCCATCAGCTTTGTTGCATATCAGTCATAGACTTTTTATTATGAAAAGGGTACAATAGGTTATTGTGAGATCTGACACAGATTTCTGTAATGGTTATGTAAATGCATACTACACAAATTAAGTATCCCTTTATGATACTCTTCAGCACAACAGCACTCAGCGGAGCTTTGATTTAGAGAGATTGTTTTCCCCTCTGTTGAACTGTCAGTTATTGTTTGAGACACAGCATTGTATCTAAGAGGCTCAGCTGGCAAGAAGGCAAACCCAGAGAGGTTTCATTAAAATACAACTTATAGCCCATGTGCTGTGGAAGGAGCTTTTACTGTCACTGGGTTGTGCATTATAATATCCTCGCCATGATAGTTATTGTCATGGCATCATTCAATTTGAATGATTCTGCGTCTCCAAGCAGACTAATGAAAATGCTCTCTGCTTTTTGCTCATTCTGTGCTGTTGATCAATGTGCAGAACATCACTGAAAATGTTAAGTATTACTTGGTAATCAATATAATCTGAATTCTTCTTTCTCTCTCTGAAAGCCAATTGTCTGCCATGAAAAAACTCATTTCCAAGTTCATTTTGATGTGTCCATTCTATTCACCATAAAATCTGGCTGTAAAATCACTTTGAATATTTTAATAGACATTTTAGCATGACTTATATTTCAGCTCAAGTACATTTGACACATCATCATTCATTCATATGGGTCTCTGTCTGATTTTACTGTAATAGCAGTCTGCACGAAAAATTCTACGAGGTTATGACAGTGTACAGAAACACAAATGTGTGTGCTGCTTACACAAGCGTCTCATGAATAAGATGAAATATGATTTTTTTAAAGAGTTATTCAGCAAATTCAAGACCTGTGATGCTGCTTTGATACAGGAATAAAATCCATTGCAAAGCAGATAATTTTTAAATCTGTGTAACATCACCTATTCTGTATCAAGTCAAGGTTTATTATCAAGAAGTACTTTCTGGCAGTAAAATTTGCACAACTCAGTCATATCTGCAAGTAATGATGATTTATATCATACAGATGAGCAAATGAAACCTCCACTTGTGTTGGATGGTGTCATACATTTGGGAAAAACAACATTACCAAGGAAGGAAAGATGTTTTCTGTTACATTTCATTTGTGATTTGGTTGAATGTTATGTCATAAATGGTTTCCAGCTAATAAAAGGAGTCTATTACCAAACAGGCTAGCAGCCCATAAATGTTCATTTTCCATCATTCACATGGGGTCCAGTGGTCAGCACCAACACCCCACACTATTAAACACCACCTTTAGCCTTTCTGCGTGGAGCTTGTATTTTCTCCCTATGTGTCTCTGTGTACTTCCTCCCACTGTTTAAAGACATGCATCTCAGTAGATGAACTGGTCAATCTAAATCACCTGAAGGAAATGAATGTGAGAGTGAATGGTTGTTTGTATGTGTCACCCCTGTGATGAACAGGTGACACCTCCAGGATGTACCCCACCTTTGCCTAAAGGTAGTCAGGATAGGCTCTGGCACCCTGTGACCCCTCTTGAGAATCCATCAGAAAATGGATGGATAACTAATATGTTTGTAATGTGCAGGTTTAGTAGATGGTGGGTCACTCTTGATAAAAAAAAAAAAAAAAGAGTCCAATAAAAGGAAATGCATTAACTTCCAAGAGAAGTCCAACTCTGCTGGCACTGCCTCAGGTCCATTGTTGCTCTATTTACTCACGTTATAGGTTAAGTCAGTACAAGGTGTTGCACAGATTGCATTACTCTAAAACAAAGCAACATCGTATTTTCTCATCTGTGTCTCCTGTATGTGATAAGTGTCATATTGCTGGGAGTTCACTACCACATCTTTTCTGGTTCTGCCCTAAATTGCACAATTTTTGGTCAGCTTTATTTGAGCAATTGTCCGAAGCCTACTCTAGAGTCATTTAACCAAACCGTGGATGCTCTGCCGAGACTTCCAATCTTCTGCACGACACACAGGTCATTGTGCATCTAGGGATGGTGGTGGATAAGACGCTTGTTCTCCTAACCTGGAAATCTACCATTCCACCCACCTTTGCTCATTGGCTCAGATGTTATCGGTTATTCAAAATGAAAGACTGTGCCTGTACAAACCCAACGAACAGAACAGATTTGAGAGAATTTGGGGACCCTTTCTAGCCCAGTGTCAGGTGTGATGCCTGACTCACCTTTTCACATAGTACTTGCTTTACTTTTACTACTGCAGCTATGTTATTTCTGTAAGTCTGTGTATGTAGTTTATAACTGTCTGGCAGCCTTGATGTTTGTCTGTTTCTTTGTTGAGGCATGTTTTGTACAGTTTTATAAAGTTAAAAACTACAGATAAAATATTTTAAAAAAAAAAACAAATCTCTTAGACTTACTAATCTACTTCCTGAATCTTGGCTCTGAGGTGACTTCATAGCCGACTGCAGAGTTAAGCAGAATCCAGGAAGGTGTACAGGTTTACAGCAGATTCAACAGCTATCACAGTGATTCTAAAGATCACATCAACATTGAAGATCTAAATATATAAGCATTATAAGTGTAAATATAAATGTGTACATAACCCAGAGTGCGGGTATTCTAGCATTAAGGTACAAAAATATTAAGTACATGAAAGAATTAACTTGACCTTTGAACCTTACATGGGTATGTCCTGTTGTTTTAGGTGGCTTTTAGATACACGGTAAATGTTAATATTGAGATGAATAAGTGTCTTGAACATTCATTCAGTCCTTGAGGGGGTCACGGGGGTCCTGGAGTCTATCCCAGCTTCCACCCAGTGAAGGTGAGGTACATCCTGGACATGTCACCTATTCATCCGAGATGACCTGATCATCCAAAACCAAATGTTTGTAATGGTTGTAAGTCCTTTCATCAACAGAGGATCGGTTCCTGTCTAATGGTGCTGATCAGCTGGAAAACCTTGAATCACATTGATTGAAAATGTTAAGTTACAACGTCAGTATCAGTGCATTATGGGATAAAAACAGCCTTTTCTGTCTGTCTTACCCCTGTATGTTTGTGTCCTTTCTTTTGAGGAATATCTTGTTCTTCTTTTCCTCTGTCGTTGTTATTGTTTTTTGGGTTTTTTTGTTTTGTTTTTTGAGGGAGGGGGCGGGGTGCTATCCGAAAAAGTCCTCCTGAAGCTAACCCCCCATCCTCACAATCTTTCAATTTTCTGCCATGGTGAAAAGCACTTAAACTTATCACTCCATCTGTTTATTGCATACCTCCTCCGGTTCTCTGTCTGCTCCGCCCCCTTGTCCCTCTCCCCTCCTCTCCATCTGTGTATGTAAGTTCTCAACAACCTTTTTTTTTTTTTTTCAACAGGCAAACTCCTCCTATTGCCCTTTCTGTCCTTCATTTTCTTCAACACATTCTAAAGGCAGGAAAAAGATCGGCTGTTGAATTTTACAATTAAAAGCAATCAATTTTAAATTCCCACCATCTGCTACCTTCATCATTTTTCTGCAAACCTGAGTGTTGTGAAGGACACTGTGTAACTCCTGGTTTTGTAATTCACTGTATAGGGTGAGCGGGTTGTCCCTTGCCAATTTTTCCCAAGATCTGTCATGCTTGATCTGTAATTTAAAGTACCAACAAATGGCAGCCATATTGGCATTAAAAGGACTGATATCCTTTCAGCTGTCAGTTCAAAACAAGAGACTTTTACCCAGAGGAGGGTGCAGAGGACATGTAGAGAACAAGTGCATTAGACCAAAGTGCCGGCATTATTCGTGATGATATGTTAGCCATTCATAGACTACTATTATGCGCTCAATCCTAACTAAAACAAATCAACTGCTGCCAAACTGTTGACATGTGCAGGGAAAATCTATGATCCACCATGCTGTGTTATTTGGTGAAAAAATCCTCTGTAATTAGGATTTCATGGTTATTGATTGGTTTTAGCATTAGCACTAATTTCCTCTTTAGTGACCTGTTGACAAAATCACAGCAAGTGATAATTGATTTAACAAAACACACTGTGCACAATTGCTTTCAAAAATACAATCAAGATCATGTCGAAGCAGTGCTGGTGAGCTACATATTGTGACATTATGGTTGACTGAGTGTTTCTTCTTTCTCTGCCATAGATTACATTCTTCATGCTGCTGTCGGCTGTATGTGTGATGCTCAACTTGGCAGGTTCCATCCTCTCCTGCCAGAACGCCCAACTGGTCAACTCACTGGATGACTGTCAGCTGGTGAGACCAACTGGACCTAAATCCATGCAAACCCCAACATTATCCTCCACGCTGCTACCAAATGACAACATTACTAAATTATATCTGCCAATCAGCTGCATGGCTTTACATGGATCAAAACAGATCACAGAGACCTAGAGTGAAACTGCTTATGGTCATTCTTATTGTTTATTATGTGGAAGCTTACTATTCAAAATTGAAGTTTTAATTGTATCCAATGTAGGATGTTCTTTTTTTTTTTTTTTTTCCAATTCTCTTTTATTAGGATTTTCCATGGTTCACATGTTTATTCACATAACAATTCACCATTCTCATCTGTTCATCTTTAAATTTCAACTGAATTACACGGTGATACGTCTGTGACTTCACAGACAATATACGCTCAAGGAAAAAAAAACGCACCACTTTCATTTTCTCATTTTTTTTTTCAGAAATATGACAGTTATTGCAAAATTGCAAACTACAATGAGTTCAGTACTATTCTGAGTCAAAATGAAATGATTGTTTTCCTGGTTCTGGTTGATTGATTTTGATTAGCAATAAGAACTGTATTTTTGTATTCTTCACCCATGTCTGCTCATGAGTGAAACTTACAGATGAATTGGACCTCTCCTCAATTGTGCACAACCATTCCCTATAAAAAGACACCAAAATGGAGCAAAAACACATTTGTCCACAATGCCATGACTACTGCAACTGGAGAGAGATCGGGCCATTGGCATGCTTCAAGCTGGACGGAGCAGACGGGCTGTAGCCAGGGTGTTTGGAGTCCACCACTCTACCGTTGTATGCCTTGCTGAGCGTTACCACACCACCAGCTCCTCCAACGACTGTCCCAGATCTGGTCGACCGCGTGTTACAACCGCTGCACAGGACCATCCCAATCGGCTGTCACATCTCCGTGACAGGTTTCGGCCAGCAATGGCCCGATCTCTCTCCGGTTGCAGTAGTCGTGGCATTGTGGACAAATGTGTTTTTGCTCCATTTTGGTGTCTTTTATAGGGAATGATTGTGCACAATTGAGGAGAGGTCCAATTCCTCTTTGAGTTTGACTCATGAGCAGACATGGGTGAGGAATACAAAAATACAGTTCTTATTGCTAATCAAAATCAATCAACCGGAACCAGGAAAACAATCATTTCATTTTGACTCAGAATAGTACTGAACTCATTGTAGTTTGCAATTTTGCAATAACTGTCATATTTCTGAAAAAATCGAGAAAATGAAAGTGGTGCGTTTCTTTTTTCCTTGAGTGTAGATAAGGATGATTGGTCCTCCCTCAGTAATACAACACTAATTTGTACAATACAAAATTAAGAACTAAACTCCCTACAATAGGAATGCTGGGTGCACATTTGTGACATTAAAAAATTAAAAGAAAAAAAAAAAACACTGATACAAAAGTGTTTAGTTTAGTTTAATTTATTTCAGACATAAACATAATTTAAAACATAGGGGGAAAAAAGCAAAACAAAAATAAAAAATAGAATAACAGAAAAAAGAACAACTGCTGTGCCTGAAAGGGAGTAGGAAGAAGCCAACACTTATCCAGTCCTACCCCCGATTCCAGTCCTTAGACTGTTAGTGCTTAATCACTTGATATACCGCATAAGATTATGATTATCCATAAACACACCCTACAAACCTGTACACCCATACACATACAGTCACACACACATATACAAACACACTAATTTATATCTACATCTGTACACCAACCCATGTCCATGTTTTACACACACACACACACACACACACACACACACACACACACACACACACACACCATACAATATAACAACCTGATAATCCAAATAATGTTCACACCCTTCCTTGAGCCAGATATTGAGACAAAACCATTTCTTTTTAAAATTTTTTAAATTTTTGAATGTTTGGACACTGCCTGAGGTGTACCCCCAACCCATTCCAAAGCTTGACCCCACACAGTGATGCACACAAACTTCTCCTGGTTGTCCTGACTGCTGGGACTTTGAAATTCCTACATCCCCTCAGGTTATAGCCCCCCTCTCTCTATGGGCAAATAGTTTTTGTATTGTGGCTTGTAGTTGATTTTTATTGGCTTTATATAGAAGTTGAGTTGTGTAAAAATTTACCAAATCATAGAGTTTTAATCGTTTTGACTGCAAGAGTAAAAAATGAGTATGATCCAAATAGCCAACTTTATATAAGACTCTGACCACACGCTTTTGTAATATGAAGCGAGGATGTAGAGTAGTTTTGTAGTTACTGCCCCATAATTCTATACAGTAGGTTTAGTATGGCAGGACCAGACAACAATATAATGTATAGAGTGCCTTATAATCCAGGACATGTTTAGCTTTGTTAATGATGGAAATGCTTTTGGATACTTTCGTTTGTATGAACCTGATGTGTGATTTCCAGCTTAATTGAAAGTTAAAAAGGAAAAAGGAGTGAAATGGACACAAGACATGGTCTTAGATAAACGATGGTCAAACTGGTGTGACAAACCTAATCCATCTTTCCCATCTTTTAAAAAACAGACCTTGTTGTTGTCTTATTGCAAAAGTAATTCTTTCCATCTTAAAAATGTCATAAATTATGTCAATCCACTCCTCCACTGTAGGTTTTTCTAGTTTTCCAATGTAGGATGTTCTTACACAAATTTCACTTACAGTTTTATTGTCCTTCAACACACAAACAGACTGGAGAGACAAATGGAAAAGATTCTACCAAAAATACCATAACTTAAAAGGATATGGTTAGATCTTACTAACTCAGACTGATAAAGCTTCATATTAACCTTAGATAAAATCCACAATTTCCAAAATCACTTAGAGAGAGATCTGTAATAAAAGTAATAACAACTGAAGATTGCACTGTGGCAAACCTGTTATCAGTGAACATATGGAGATTGTTTTTGTGAAATCATGACTCAGAAGAAGAATTAAGCCAATAGTTTCATTTGATTTTTCTTCTACAACCTAAAGTTAGAGCGGCTTTAAAGTTTAGCATTTTCTTTGTAAATCAGTGAAATACTGACGTGTGTTTGCTGTTGTCTGCCTGTCAGTACATATTTGAGTACATGAATGTCTGCATAAGGTGGGCAAGCTGACAGCACTTGTGTACTGAACAGGCTGCTGAACTGAGTCAGTGAACGAAAGTAGTTGTTGTTTTTTAGTGACTAATGCCTTCAGATGATCAAATTCATTTTGACTGATATCGAAGAAAATGGCTGTACAGAAATTACTTTGATATAATATTACATCTGAAACTGAAAGGAGAAACAGATAAAAATATCCTGTATGCAATTTTCAGGTTAGTGTCACTTTTCCCATCATGCAACAGTTTTTTTTTTGTTAGATTGCCAGTAAAATGCTCTTTCATCACCACAGTAATTTTGCAACACAGGCTTTCTGTTTTAAACGTGTGATCTTTAAGCTCATGGAGACATAACTGATACAAATTCACTGAAGGAAATATTCAGCTTTTCACTTTTACAATTCCATTTCTAGATGCAATATAAAACTTAATTTAAGACTATGAATAGCAGGATCCCTTACGCTTCTCTTTAAGTTTATTAAGAGCCTTTCTTCTTGCAGCTGGTGATCAGGAGAAGTTGAACACAGAACACTCTTCTTTGGATTTCCATAATGAGATGCTAAGCTGATTTTAAGCTGAATTTATAGTGCTAGAGGTTCTATCTTTTACATGACTGAAGAGGCCCCTTGTGATTCAACCAGCACCCAACCCACTAACCCTATATTAGAAGCAGCTTTTCTCCTTACCCAAGTGGGACCAGCAGAGTAGACCAACTTCAGTGCTTTATGTTTCTCCCCAGAGACCCACCCCCAGTCGTGACTGAAATATTAACGTTCCTCATCTCCTCTCCCCAATGTAATTAACCCATACTTGTTGGGTTCATGTCCTGCTTTTTCTCAATCTGGGACACATTGCAGAGGTATGCTCTGCCTCAGTCCCTCCTGCTCAGCTCCTTATATCTCTCAGCCTCTCTTTTGTTGTACACTTTTCATGAGACGAGCTGTAAGCTGTAGGGTGCCTTTCACACTCACTATATACAGTACAGCGACGATATGCTGAACCTTATGTTTCTGCTTCATGTGAGCGTCAAACATTCCCTGCATTATGCTTCATCTTTGAATGAAATGCCTCAGAATACCAAGCTCAGGTCTGATCTGTGCATGTGTCTCTGTGTCTGTTTGTGTATGTTTGTGTGTGTTGTGTGTATGTGTGTCTGCACGTGCATATGTTTTAATGCATGTGGCGTGCATGCATGAGTGTGGATGTGTGTTCTCCCCTCCTCCCCCCCAGCTTAAGTTTGACAGCGATGGAGTGTGCGTTTGCTGCGAACTACAGCAGCAAAGCTCGAGCTGCAACAACCTGGGAGAGACGCTGAAACTGAATCCACTGAGGGACTGCAATACTATACGCCTCCGTCTGAAGGTGGGTTGGGCAAATGTGTGTTTGTTTAGCACTGGAGGTCAAATTTTGGAAACATTTTAAGAACATACTGCAGTGTTTCGTGCTAGAAACAGTGTTGAAACTGTATGTATTATCAGCAAAATATATTAAAGTATGAAAAGTAAAAGTAGTCAATATGTTGAGCTGCATATACAGGGTGTCCCATAAGTCTCCATACATAGGAGACATAATACATATGGTTCTAACATGTATTTCTTTATATTTCTTCTTTATAGTTCTTCAGCAGTAGAGGACACGCATTGAAATGTGTTCCTGGCAAAATAGCAGTCATATAGAGCATATTATATAAATAAAAATGGTTTATGTCAAGAAACGTTTATTTTTCCTATGTATGGAGACTTATGGGACACCCTGTAGATTCTAGTTAGCATGTAGTTTACTATTTCATATAATAAACAAAGCTGGAAGAAGTATCCAGATGCTATCAAAGCACTAATACCACACTAGGAAAATGCTCAACTACATGAAAATGTTTTATTTACGATAAAGTATGAGGAAAATGTACTTACATGCATGAAAACTAAAGATTATTATAATGCAGAAATGTGTTCCTCATCACTCCACAAAGTCAGCTTCGCATGAGCTCAGACAAACATGCCTGTGTTTAGCTTTGTGACAACTCATTTTCCAGCAAATAACAGAAAGCTTTTACAGAGTCTATCTGTCTTAAGAACGAGGAGAAGGTTCTTAACCTATGAGAGAACACTTTATCCTTCAGTGTATTAAGCATTTAAAATCAGCACATTTGGAAATATGTGGGTTTGTGGTTTACTGAACTGGAAAGCAATGGAAAACTATAATCTGAAAAGTAACTAAAGTTGTCACATAAATGCAGTGGAGTAAAAAGGGCAATTATTTGTTTTGAATTGTAGTGGAGTAGAAGTACAAAGTTGCAGAAAAATGGGATAGAGCACAGGTGCATCAGTACCTGAGCAAAAATGAGACTGACATCTGATCTGAAAATACCTTAAAAGTACCTGCATTAATGTGTTTATGTGCTCGGTTTTTGTCTGATTTATATGTTCAGTAAGAGTTTAAACCTGAATTTCAATTGAAGTCAAAATATATGTAAAGACATAGTAATTTAGCTGAAAAACTCCCTACGTTTACTTGCTAATTATCTGTCAACATAGCATTTTACTAGAAGTGTCCAACTTACTTCTCACTTTAAATGTCACCATTAACTTGAGTGACAGCTACTAGTTGCTTTACAATAACTCTCTCTAAATTGTTGAAATAATCATTTTAAACTGAGTTTAAGTCACTTCTCCCTTTACATAACATACCCCATATGAGAACATTTAACTGATGTAAAATGCAAAACTACACCAGTGTTCGGTGTCAGATTAATTGGGCAGGAAGTAGAAAATGGCAACAGCATTTGTCTTTCCCCAAGAGGCAGATCTCTTAGTATGCAGCGTGTATCAAGCCTGGCCTTTTTTTTTTTTTCCTTTTTTTTTTTCCAAGTGCACGATCTCAGTAGATTATCTTGACTCCGAGTGTCTGCCAAAATGATGTACTGTATGTGCTACTATGCCTTTATTGGATAACGACAATCATATCCATTCATTTTATGTCCCTGATTGATTATAAAACATTGATAACCAAATAAAAGACTTTGTAGGATGAAGCATGCTTCTAAAAAGATGAAAGATCAAGTACATTTGTCAATGTGATCACATCTCATTAAAAGGGATATGGGAATTAGTGCTATAAACCTTTATTAAGTGCCAAAGGAGTCAGATGTGGTGAGTTATGTCTATAGGAAGCTGTTCACGCCCATTTCAGATGGCTGTTACGTCGTCACTGGTCTTAAAGAACTTATTACAAGAAAGATCAGATTTCAGCAATTTTTAAATAGTCAATGTTTTTCTTTGTATTTTCATATATTTCCAAACAGTGGTTATGTTCATTGTTGTGTTTTCATAAGCGCTACACTACTGCTGATATTTGCCTCCCTCTCATTCCAGACACGTTTAATTTCCATGTCATTTTTCTATTTGTTACACTGCCTGGGGCTGTAAATCATCAGTTGGGGGGAGTATTAAGATAATTTCTGATTTCCTGTAAGAGGCTGGATGTGTAACCTTGCTCAGTAACCTGACTGGGGTTCAGGGCACAGTCTCTTATGGAGGTTAAATATCTGGTGAGCAGCCATGTCAAACAGTTTCCTTCACCGTGTTTTTACACTCTTTGCCTGAAAGGGTTTATTATGTCATTATGTACAGTAGTTTCATCAGAAAAATTACCAAATATACACAGCAGATGAATTGTAACAGAAATAAGCTGAGCTGTGGCAAACAAATATCATATTGTGTTCAGCTGAAGAATTATTTGGAAATCTGTATTTGCTGCAGGCTCAGATGATTCAAGAAAGATGCAAATCCTTAAGTTTTGTCTCAGAACAGATCATGTTATTAACATACAGTACAAGAACGCTGAAAAGTAAATGACGACCTTACTATTCATAGGTATATTTTTGAGTAGAATTAACATGAGCTACCGACTGTTTTAAGACCTTGAATAATGCAAAGAAAACAAACTATTAGTCCTTGAAATCAATATTTATATGCTTCATTTTCATCTCTCATATACCTTGACACACCATCCATCAGTGGTTCACATCGCTATTGAATGCATTATGCCACTCCTGATGCCAAAATGGAAGGAGTTCAGCATTATTTCAGTGCTTATGACAATCCTTCATCATTTTGATAACATTCTATAGCTTTTCAATGGGGTTGTGGACATGTGAAGTGATCTTTTTTTCTATCGCTGTATATGCAGAAAGATTTCCGTGCAATAATTTTTGTGTGTGTATGCAGAATATGAGCAAATCTTTGATGTGCAATATACACTTCTGTTATTATACCCAGTGTGCAAACATCGTACTCACTGCTTTGCTGGCACTCTTCTTTATTTCAGGACTACAGAGAAAACCAAACACACACAGCTGATAGTCTCTCAGCTGAAGTTTTTACTGTGTGTGGTAACGTTAGATACAGTGGCCATTATCAGTGGCTGCTTTAGAGTCCACCACTGTGGAAGAGCATTATCTTACTAATTTTTTCGGCCTTAGGATTCAGACAATTACCCTCTTTATTTCATTCCCTCTGTTGCAATTCCACAGGCTTAGAATATGAGTTCAGTGTGTAGATAACTGGCATTGTAATAAACACTGAATCTGATTCACAGTAGCTTCAAAATGTTTGTTTTTCAGTGGCTCTGCAGTCTTTTCCAGAATACAAAAACTGACCTCTCAAGCTTCTTATGTATGCATGTCAGCAGACTGCAGGTCAGAAACTTTGCACTTTATTCAGAGATGAATTTAAAACACAGGAGGATTGTCAGTATATCTTTTTGGACACAAGGTATTGTTGTGTTGATCATTTTTAATGCAACACCTTTCCAAAAAGAAGAGGAAAACTCATGTTTTTGTTGCATGTGATACCAGGATAGTGTGTTTGCAAGTGTTGTCCTAGGTAAACATGTGGTGCGCACAGGGCCAAGGGTCATAGAGTGTGTTTTTGTGAAGAATGGCATCAGGGAGCTATAACATCTGCTGCTTCCTGCCATTGAAGGATAGGAAACCTCTGAAGGCTTTTCCAAAAGACTCGCAGAATGACCTCCCTCAAACTGCCGGAGGGCTTAATAGGGGAAGTCCAGGGTTTTCTGTCAGATGCTTTGAGAAGCAGCTTCAAGATGTCAAAAAGGCAGAAGGTCTATGAGTTTACTGTACTGACACTGCATCGACTAGAACAAGAGCATGATAAGCATGAGGAAGCCTTTGCTACTCATGGCCCCTAGAGGCAGCAAGTGGAGTTTGATGCCCAAAAGTCAAAACATCATTCTCCTCTCTATCCTTAAACTTAATATGAGCAAGTTTTCATCATCCAAAGAGCAATTGCAGTGTCCTCTCCCCAGTTCTGTTTAATGACTGTGTTTTAAATGTCAGACAGACTGGTGTTCCTTCTGCACTTCCTCCAGACTTTCTGCCAACACAGAACATGTTCCAAAACTGTAAATAACCAAGATAAACTCATACTGAATGTATTTTTAGTTTCTGCAACACAGCTCCACTTCCTTTACTTCCAACTGGCATCGTTTCTGCTTTACTTCCAAACACAGAGTTGATCTAACAATTTTTTTGGCTGGAAAATTAACATATCAGCTGCCAGCTTGATCCATTTTATGTCAAAAGCATTAGTGAATATGGAGGAGAGTAATAATACAGTCGGGCCAAACCCTGCCAACAATTCACTACCTGGTAGATGTTACGGAACAGAGACATGTATTCCCTCTGCAGACGATCATAAATGTCAATCTCTAGCATTCCTATTGGAAGAACAATAACTTAGTGTGGTAACTCATGTGCTCCTTGTGGCTTCAAAAAGGCAGAATATCATATTTTTGATTTGTGTTTCAGCACTGCTGAATCCAGTGATGTGTTATTTTTTATGATGACTGCATCTGGAAAGGTCCTAAGCAACCTCAACACTGATTGGGTTTGATAAGTGCACTGCAAAAATCAAAATCTTACCAAGTGTATTTTTCTCATTTCTAGTCAAAATATCTCATCACAGTTAAAATAAGACATAATCACCTAAAGAGTAACATATCAGTGAGATGTAAGAACTTATTTTTAGACAACAGATCTTGAAAATCTTATTTCAAGAGATCTTACCAAGATAATTTTCACTTGTTCCAAGTGACTTGGCAGATTTTTTTGCTTCATTACCTCCGCCAAGAGGTATTGTGATCGCTTTGCTTTGTGTGTTTGCATGTTTGTTTGCGTGTTTGTTTGTTAGCAGAATAACTCAAAAAGTTATGGATGGTTTTTCATGAAATTTTCAGGAAATGTTGATACTGGCACAAGGAAGAAATGATTAAATTTTGGTGGTGATCGGGGGGGGGGGGGTGACAGATCTGTCTTGGCGGAGGTCTGTGCTCTCTGAGTGCTTTTCTTGTTCAAGATTTTTTTTTTGCTTCATTCAAGCAAAAAAAATCTGCCAATGGAACAAGTGAAAATTATCTTGGTAAGATTTCTTGAAATAAGATTTTCAAGATCTATTAAAAATAAGTTCTTATATCTCACTGAAAAGGTACTCTTTAGATGATTATGTCTTAGTTTAACTGTGATGAGATATTTTGACTAGAAATGAGAAAAATATACTCGGTAAGATTTTGATTTTTGCAGCGTGTGCACTGTGTTGGAGAGTATTAAGGTTTTTTTGTTTTGTTTTGTTTTGTTTTGTTTTGTTTTGTTTTGTTTTTTTTTGCCATTTTCTGGATGAACAGCAGTATATTAAAATGGTTTATTTACTTAAACTTGTAAATGTCTCCTCTGCTGACATTCAACACTTTCTCTCATGCATTAATGATTTTATTTTGACACATTTTGTAGCAGGAATGAAAACTACTGTCATCCATTCCTCGCTGTGTGATACTAGATAGTTGTTTTTCCCAGAGTTAATTTCCTGGCAGATTGTCTCTCCTTTCTTACTCTGAGCTTCAGGAAATTAATTGATAGAATATAGTTATTATAGGTTCATTTGTTACAACACACAAAATGGAAGTAGCTTAAAAATGGAGCCACTTAAAGGTGATCATTATAGCTTTGAGAATAATAGCAGAAACAGCATCATAGGACTGCAGTCATAAGTCTCTTCTTTGACTCAGAGTGCAAGGCTAGTATTTCATCAGTGTGCACATTTATTTTTGCTGACAGATTCAATACTGTTCATACCCTTTGGTGTAAGCTTTTCTGCCAGAGTGTGATATGTGTATACAGTATATTCATCCACAAAACTCTTTTCATAGTTTTTTTCCTGCTGTTACAAACATTTGCGATTTTTCAGCATTTTAGTAGTTATTAGATTATTATTATGCAAACAGCGAAGTTTATACTCAATACTCACCAGTGCAAAAGTGTACTCGCTCGCTCTCTCTGCAGTGAGACCCTGCTGCTTTTCTAAACTTAGTTACCTTAGTGATGACGTCAAGGTGTTTGTGTCACCTTCAGTCCTTTGTGTGTCTTTTCTATTTGCTCCATTTAGCGTAGACCGTTCATTTGGTTCTCAATTTGCTCATCTTTCATGTACATTAAATTGACTTTTTTTGTCTTTTTGCCTTCTCTCCCAGGGTTTTATCCTCTCCCTTGCCCTTCTTTTGTACATTCATTTCCCTGTTCTTTTGTTCGCGGTTCCTCTAACTGTCTCCCCCTCTCCCTGATCTCCTTTAGGAGCTGCTGTTCAGTGTGTGTGCCCTCAACGTCATCTCCACCATTGTGTGTGCTCTCGCCACTGCTATGTGCTGTATGCAGATGGTCTCCACCGATGTGCTGCAAATGGTGAGTGTGATCGACGGGCAAACAACGACTGACTCTATTTCCATAATTATATTAGGTTTTAAGGGTTTTTCAAGGAACTTAAAGATTTTTTTTGGACCGACCTACAGTTTTAAACAACTTCTCTTAGTTTGAAGATTACTATCAAGTAAGTAAACATAGAGCTGAAGAATGATGTGCCACCTTTTATCTGTCCCAAGATAGAACAGGGCAACTTTGAATGTTTGGTTTTAATCATCCTGCTGGTAAATACAAGTTCATGTCCCCTCTCTCAATCTTATAGGAGTCTGAGTTCAACTCCAATAGGATCTGAAAAATATGCTGGATTAAAAGACTAAACAATAAACCAAAAAAAACAAACCAAAAAAGGAAGCTCTCGTGGGCTTTTTGTCCGCAGAGATACTCCAAGGAGGGCTCCTAGGTGATTTTAGGAGGAACAATGAAAGTGTTACCAATTGCTAAATGCTTACAACCATGAGGGAAATTAGCATGGCTCTTTGTTTTTGCACAAACAATAGTGAATTTCCTGTAGAAACAAAGCTGCACAACCCATAGAGCACCAATCATGTGTAGCGGTTGTGTGGCAATAAATGACAGAAATATATTTAACACCTGTCACTACCTATTTGTAATTCCTAAATTATATGTTTCGAGCTGTACATATATTTATTTGCAGTATGCATGTCATTGTCCTTTTTTTGCATAAACTCCATGAAAACTGAAAATGAATGTCTTTGGAAAAAGAAAATACCAAAGCAGACATGCACACCTGCAGTAAAAGCCTCTATAAATTGAAGTAGCTGAAAGGTGGATTCCGACTTTTGATTCAAACAGCGTTAAAGGACAAAAGAACTGTGTCTTATCTCAAACAGTCCTGCCACGTTTCCAAGAGCGGCCTCATTTCCCATTTACCAGAAGAGGTGTTAACCTTTTATTTAGCTCAGTAAATTTAGCCAAGTCAATAGCAGCAGTGGCAGCCTGGAGATTAGAAAAGCGGGCTGGCGGCGACTGGAAAGTTGTCCCACTTAGGGTAGTCTGAGTGCAAAAGCAATCTGAAAAAGCAATGTAAACTTGCTGTTAAGGTGTTCATGTGCAAAACACCTGACTAACAGCAGATGTAGTGACCAGAGACTGGACCGCTGCCTGGTGTGAAGATGTAAATTCAAAGATTCAGCAGGGAGGAGTTATAAAAGCATTGTTCATTTGTGCCCAGATGAACTATGGCTTAATATAGGGAATCAACAAACTCAGTACTTGCTTCAGTAAAGAGATAATAATAGCTCTTTTTATGTTTTTAGTTCATGCCACACAGAGCACGAGCCCTCAACGCTGACTGTATGACCCCCCATGGAACCATCCTCCACCAAACACTGGACTTTGATGAGTTTATTCCTCCCATTCCCCCACCTCCATACTACCCTCCAGAGTACACCTGCACCCCCTCCATGGACGGCCAGAGGTGAGACGCCAATTACTGCGCATCAACATCATATCTTCCCCCAGTACAAACATGTCACACTGATGTATCCCCTAAGATCCAAGGATTACTTTATAAATACATTGGATATTTTCAATTTATGTCTCATTACATGAACTTAAAAGCTTTGCAAATAGACAGATTTGTATAAATTGCATGAAATAGTTGCTATTTTTCTGACATACAGTGAATAGTTTAGAATGAACATATGTGGGCAAGATGTGACCCAAGGACTGGAGCCAGGATGTTAATCAACCAAAGAAATGAGAAGACTCCAAAAAGGCAGCTTTTAAATTAATTAATATTAATGACTACAATGGGTCTGTACAACAGTAGAACTCAACATAGGGCATGGTTCATATTTCAATTGGGCTGAAATTGATTAATAATTTTATAACATCAGTGGTTGAAATGGCAGAATCAGATGTAGGATAAATGCTATAAAATTTTTTTTAAAAAAGTCAGAGAAGTTGGCTCTGAAATTTTCTAACATTAACATGTTTGGTCACAGGTGGTACTTTGTATGATATGCTACGAGAGTTTCATGGTGTTCAAGGAATACAAAACCAAGAGACAGTTTTCAGCCAAGCCATGTTGTATTGCCACCTCAGAACTGAACACTAAAGGTAGCTACATACTATCAGAAAAGCTGAAAAAGAAAGACTTTTGTTTGACAATAAATTTCTGAAAGATGGCAAATATAACATAATGTATTGTGTTTCATCTGTGACCTGCAGCGGTGCATAACAGGCATCAGACATTATGTAGACTACTTTAAAAGTTTATACAGTCTATAAACATGGTCTTGTCTTGGCTAATACCATCTCTGAAAAACAAAACAAAACAAAAAAGTATGGTCATTTACATTTGTCATTTACACAGAGATTATTCTTTGTGTCTGTTAATTACAGTACCATACACAGCAGACATTCCCTACTGTGCAAAAGTCCTCTGACCCCATGACAAGAAGCAGCACAAACAGTTAGACACATCTGACGTGTTGAATGAAACCTGGTTTAAAACATCAGAAAATGCAATAAATCTGATATTTTCTAAACAAAAGGGTTACAGAAATAGCAAATGTAAATGGAGGTCATACTAAATACTAGGACTTAGGGTAATAGAAGCTGTTTTTTCGTTGAAACTTGTTTTTATATTGTAAATATTTCCCTTGTAACTTGGTACTATCTTAATACAAAGACTGAGAATTTGCATATATGTGGTTATTATAACTTTGCTACAACTATACATCTACTTCTGGTCCAAGACTTTTGCACAGTACTGTATATATACACATTTATGCACATATCTCTTGTATTTTCTTGTTACTTGATAAAGACTGGTAAATAAATGTGAATGTTCTTTGTAATTCTGACTTTGACTATACTGTGGAGCAGTTCTCTTGTGGAAAAGAGGTTGTTAATATCAATGGATCAAACCCGGTTAAATAGATACTGATTCTTCTTAGCCTTCAGCTCTGTTCAAACATCCCTCTACCTGTTCCTTCACAAACACCTGAAATCTGTCAAATAGCGGAGGTCTTAATATGTCATTATGTGGATCTAAATTGAAAAAGAAGAGCAATAATAATGTGAAAGTTATTAGAGAAGTGGATCACTTAGAAGCACAAAGAGGCGACGAGAGACTTCTTCATGTTCACAGTTCAAAAGAGCTTTAAAAAACTTTATTAAGCCATAGAGTAATGAATCACTTAAAATCTCACACTAAGTGGTGAATGAGGCGGTTACTGCATCACATTTGGTGGCCACGACATCCATGATTCGCAGTCGCTGTGAGATCTGTTGACCTCCCCCTCATCATTCCCTCCATCTCCTCCATTTTCTCCGTCTCACCACAGTGTGCTGCTGATGTAGCCATTTGGCAGCAAGCCACATCTGTTTGTCAATTATGCCATAAATATAAACAAGGCAGAGGAAGCATTTATAGCGTCCCTGCCCAGGGCCAGAGATGTGTCATGACATCATCATGCCTCGATGATTGGTGGAAACTCTCAGGTTGTATTTCATGCTCGACACTTTAGAGGAGAATGGGGTTGTAATTAAAAGATATGATAGTGGTAGTGCATATATAGCATATAATAACACAGTGTACAGTCAGTGGATTACAGAGCTGTGGGTTACTGTGGGATGAGAGGATGTTTTTCGTCATTTCATTCTTGATGTTTTAAAGAGGAATGTGCTCTATTTTGGACTTAAATAGGATGGAAATGCTTTGATGCCTGTGTCTACACTTTGTGTTTCTGCTATTAATGGTATGATTCAGATTTTTTCTCATTTGTTTTTGCCTTTTTAAACATTTTCCCCCTGACAGAGGCCTGCACCTAGATTTTCCTCATTCTCCCTTCAGTGCCATCTATGGGGTGCCTATTAACAGCCCCGGGACCCTGTACCCAACTGACCTGCCCCCTCCGTATGAGTCCGTAGTGGGCCAGACCCCAGCCAGCCAGGTGAGAAAGAGACAAACTGATCTGTCCTTGAAATAACACTGTCTACAAAGCCTTTCTGTATTGGTCGCTGAGAATAATCTGCACATCAGTTCCTTTGTTTTCAAAGGAAGATGGTCAGTACAGTTATCTTTAATCCTAAAAATACAGTATTGACTCGGTGCGTATGTTGTAAAATTCTAAACTACACCCTCTTAAAAACTGTTCTGTATTAAAATAATTATTTTAATTTGTGTAGTGTATACAGTAAATTGCTTTGAAAACATAATATCATTGAATATATTAGAATCTTTGCAGCATAATGAACCAGTCTTCACATAATAAGGGGATATCAAGGTTAAACCTGAGTTACTTTGAAGCCTAACATGAATAATAGATTATAGATCACAGGTCTCCGCATAAAACCTGATTCGTCTAAAAATATATATCTTGATCAAAATTATATTTAAATTATGTCATTATGATATTTCACTCATGTCTATCAAACTTCATGGCCAGTTTAGCGTCACTATCACCTGATGTCTGACACTTTTTCTTAAGGTGTCTCCTGACTAATTGAACTCATCTTTTTTTCTGGCTTTGAGAGGCTTCGCTGCCTCTCATTGCTCACAGCTAAAAATAACCATCTAATGTGCGAGCAAATCCTTTTATCTTCTATTATATTCTCAACGTCATTTGACACCTTAGGCTTCTAATCCCTTATTTCCATTATACATATTAAATCCGTAATTGTCCTCTTCAAAAAGGAATCAGTAAAAGGGTTTCTCACGTGCCATGAGTTTGCAGATGTTGCTGAAAATAACTAGTAAAAGCAGGTCAGTTGTGTGATTGATAGGTTGATTGACAGGTTGATTGATTGGCTAAGAGTCTTAGAGAGTAGTTAGAAGACGGGTGAACAAACCAGACATATGGTTTCAGGCTATAGACATGGCAGGGTTTGACAAACTATTACATCAATCGAAGTCTGATATTTTTAAAAGCTTTCAGAACATGTTATTTTGTTGAATTAAATCTTCTCCCTCAACTTTAAATTCTATACAAACACCGATGTCTTTAAGCAGAATTTCTACTATTGTGTGTACTGTGGTCTTATAGAGCCCCCTACAGACCAAACAGTGGAACTAAAAGTTATTAGACTCATATCTGTTACTTTACAAACAGTATTACATATAGAAGTCCTTTTTCTCCATCTTCATCTTTTCAAATGTGACTGTAGCTTGGTACTAACTTAAAGCTTCACTGTGCTCTAACATAACTGTGCAATTAAATATTCTTTCTGTTTTTCTTCTACTTTTTGGTTGATGTGGATTTTTATGATGTCATATTTCATCATCTTTTCTTTTCTGTGGATTCCAGAAGAACAGTTCTGTCTTCAGTAATATCAGTTGGGAATCTTAAGTAAACTAAATAGTAATAATAGAAATAATAAAAACAGTACTTTATTATCTTAAATTCAGTTTATCTTTTGTAAACCATCCTGTTATGTTTCCTTTTGCATTGTGTTTGTTAATAGGTCACCACCAGCATTGAGCAGCAGGCCACTGAGTCCAGTATGTGTGACAGAAACACCACCGCAGGACTCAGTACCCAAGGTGAGATACTGTCGTGAAAGCTGCACAGGATTGTCTCCATCTTTCAGTGCTATTCCTACAAATAAATGTAATGACTCTACATGTCTGACTAACAGCCTCAGTGGACAGTGCATCCTTGATGGTGTCAGAAGTGGCTGACCCGGACCACACTTGCTCTTCAGAAGACCTGTGCTCCCTGGAGGTCCAGGGCTCAGACTCATCTCCCTACGGTACTCTCCACACCGCCCCCACTGACGGAAGCTGCACCAGCCTCGAACTGTGCACACGTCACTCCTCACGTTGTCACCGTGGTTTGGCAGGAACTGACGCCCGCCCCAGTGACACGGGTTACAGCGAGTCCTCACACACCCAGGAGTCTCTGGAACGCTCCCCAGACTGGTCCTCTGAAAATTTCAGCAACCTGGACCAGGAGGATTCTACAGAGAACACTCATGCATGTGAGGAACTCAGGGCTTCAATGCATATATGTGATGAGCTTGCGTCTGCCAAAAACTTGCCAGAGGAGCCGCCTAAAGCATCAACACACTCCCTCATTAAAGCACGAATGATGAGCCGGAAGCTCACTCTTCCTGTCACTATTTCCCCACCACCTCAGCCTTGCTCCCCCACCTCTGTGGCCTCCTCTGGTGGAACTTCAGCCATCAGCCCTTTGGCTCCCTCTCCTTCCCCGTCCCCTCCCGCCAGGCCACGAGGCCCTAGGCTGTGTTTCAGTGTTTGGTCCCCCTCCGCTGCATCACAACCCCCCTCTACCTCAGCTCAAAGTGGCTGCTCGCCTTCAGAGAGGCCTCGGGTGCTTCGTGCAGCCAGGAGGTACCGCAAGCTGGCACGGATCGTCCGCTCCACCAGTGACCCCATATCCTGCTCTACTTCATCAGGAAGTAAGTTCTCAGAAATATGCACAAGATAACACAGCCTAATAAATATATTATAATATTACTGGAGTGGAAAAACATGTTGTCAATTGGCAGTGGTGAAATGGAAAAAAAATATCATTTTATCTTCAGTTTGGCATGTTTCTAAGTGCCTTGTCTCCCTCTGCAGGGGAAAATAGTGGCAGTCCCTCTGCAAATAACCCTGCTGCTGAAGATTCAACTCACACATCACCAGAGCAAGGTACTATCACACAAATGTAAAGTGCTATGGTGGTGATGATGATGATGATGATGATGATGATGATGATGATGATGATGAGAAAATCATATTTATGCTGATCTGCAAAAAAGGGCATGTGAATAGGACAAAAATTGTGATACTGCATACATAACAACCTAAAGTAATACACTTTATAAACATCATGATTTGATGATGTGCAGTATGTTTACTGTATTCCCAAGTGCAATTATTTTGAATTCATTTAGGTTTTTAGAAAATACAGTTGCGGAAAAAACATTAGACCACCTTTGTTTTCATCAATTTCTTGTTCATTTTAATGCCTGGTACAACTGAAGGTACATTTGTTTGGACAAATATAATGATAACAACAAAAACAGATCATAAAAGTTTAATTTCAGAGCTGATATCTAGACATTTTCCATGGTTTTCTTGATAATAACCAAAATCGCTTAAGTTCTTACATCAATATCTATGGCATTGTACTGTCAAAAACAGTGCTTTTAGGCATTCCATGTTTTCTTTCCTGTCTGTTTTAGTCACGTGATACACACAGGAGTTAGTACTTGATCACATAACCATTGTTTCTGATGACTTTTGATGGTCTAATAATTTTTTCCGTGACTGTAGATGAAAAAGTAATCCCAGCTAAAATCATTTGAGTTTGTGTAAAACACAATTATCAAGACTGTTCATGAAAAACTTCTTCTAATGCTTCAATTTAATGGTGATCAGTCATGACTCCAGGCGCTGTGTGAACGTTTTTCTTGTTTTTTGTTCATCTTCAGAATCAGCAGACATTTCAACAGAAGTAGTTGGAGCCAAACCCAGTCACATATGTGTTAGGAAACAACAAAAGGAGGG
This sequence comes from Sphaeramia orbicularis, assembly GCF_902148855.1. NCBI lineage: Eukaryota > Metazoa > Chordata > Actinopteri > Kurtiformes > Apogonidae > Sphaeramia > Sphaeramia orbicularis. Next base: position 51,259,796 of record NC_043959.1, read on the forward strand.
CAGAAAAGTGGACATCCACCTGAAGGGCCGAACCCCACACACTCACTCCTCCCAAGAACGTCCACACTCTCTGGCTGACCTTAAGATGTACAAAGACACCAAAATATTGGTGGCCAAGTTCCTGGAGCATTCGAGCTGCAGTCTACCTCCTGAAGTCCAGCAGGTTGTCAACAACATCAAGTGTGTCATCAAGTCAGATGAGAAACACATGGAGGAGGCCATTTTTAGTGCCAATGTCATAGATCAGGTAGATGAATTACTGAATGATAACAAAATGAAGTATAATAGGCTTTTTTCTGATGATACAGTGTCATGGGCTGCAATAATTGTATTTTATGTTTAGGCAAATTTTCATCATCAAAATATTAAAACAACATTTTAAACAACTTTATTTAGAAAAAATATGTTAAAAGTTATACCATTTCTTTATTTTTAGAATCAGGGGCTCAAGATAATGTTCTATTTCAGGGAGGCACCAGAACAGCAAATTTCAATGTCAGATTGTCAGTCTAATCCCTACATCATCAAACTTGATTTCTTTGCTTTGTCCATCTCTGAACTTAAATGTACTTTGATAATTAAAAATGACAGTTGTTAATCTGCATTTATCCACACCATAGCATATTTGATGTGCATAAAAATACTAATTTACCTTGATTTATTTTATGTAAATCAAGTAGAAGTGACATTATGGACTGTTATATAAGTTTGTGACAGCCTTTTATCAGAACAACACTTAATAGGTTTCAGTTTTTATGTTAGTTTTGCGGATGTTTGATATTTGTTAGAAGAGTTGTATTGACTCATGCAGCATTTCACTTGAAACACATTCATTTTGTGAAGGCTTAAGCATATGATTATTTTCTTAAAATAGCAACGAAAAACAGGCTCTTAGTAAAGTGTGTGTTTTTTTGCTGCACAGGTGATGACACAGCGAATCATAGGCAGTCCTAGGAAACGTGAAAACGAGGACCTTCACCTCCAGAGCTGCGGTGCTTTAAGCTCATCCCCGTCCCCTTCCATGCGCCGTCCCAAACACCTTCCACAAACAACCAGCACCTCTACCAACCAACTGGACTCCCCCGCCTCTGAACAAAGCCTTGTGTGCAGAGAAACTATTCTCTGACCTCTCTCCCATCAAGGACCCGGGTCAGACCTCTGAGGTCATTTTGGGGTGCAGGTGTTGCAGCCACTCTGTGTAATGCAGAGGATGTCTGTACAGCTACTAGAACTGGCCAGGCACTGTAAGATAATATGCACAGTTTGACTGCAGCACAAACAGTCTGAAATGGTTTCAAACTGTATCTCCTAGTGCCCTGTGAGACCGTGCCAAGTCATCAGCAGAAATGGTAGCAAACTCAGACTGAGCCTGCCAGTGTCTGTAGTGGCTTCTTTCTCATCAGAAAAACAAAGGAATGTTTCTCCCTCAGGGGATCTTTTCTACTGAATTTCATCTCTTAAGAAGAAACAAATACACATCTGGTAAGTTGGAATCTGTGAGTGCAAGACAATGGAGATTATGTTACAAGTATTCCTCTTGTCCTCATAAAATGCAAGGAGAAATATGTTTGTATTAAACTGTGAACTGATCTGACTGGGCATTGTTAGCCATTGTTTGCAGAATTTGTTGAACTGTTACTGATAGGGTGGTGAATATTTTGTGGTGCCACTGGTTCAAGAACATCACAGACGTGGATTATTTAACTTACCTCATTGTGTTATAATTCTTATCAGTGTTACAATAAAATATGGATTTCTATCTGGTGGTTTGGTTTCTTATTTCATGGGATGTGCACAGATCATGTTTGGCAGGTAGTAGATATGTTCACCTCAGCACGGAGAGACAACAGAAACACTGAGCAGCAAAAAAACACTAAAATAATTATCAGGTTAGAGAACCTAGTAAATTTTGTGTTTGGATTCAACTTGAAATCCATTTGTTGGTATTACAGTTCAATTTACCCTTTAGTGTGTTGCGGTTTATAATGTAAAATCTCTTTGAATTAATGTTATTTGTAATTGTGAACATTGGTCTTCTGAGCTTGGTGATTTGTTTAGAAGTATTTTACACCAAATTATGCAATTTAGTACTTAATAATAATAATTTTGTATCTAATTTAATTACACTGGTCTACAAGCAAAAAGCTCACAGAATGAAAGTAGTGAAACGTTACCCCGAAGATGACTGAAATTTGCATCACAAATACAGAAATATTAAGTTAAAATGCCTGTAGTCTGTAGTTCTCAAGATGTGGTTTTGGGTTAAAATGTAAAATTCTATCAATAAATGAGAGATGTGATGTTTCTCAAAGGGCGTGTTTATTTGTAAGTTACCAGTTCTACAGCAAATCGCTGTCTGCATATTACAATACATTCTCTTTCAGCTTCATTCTGGTGAAATATTTATGTAAAAATCTATAGATATATGAAGTGAAACTTTATCGTATATTTTAATATCAGTAGCCAAACAGCGCTTCTGTCATTTGTTTTCCAATTCAACTTATATAAATATGAAATATCTTGCACATTTTATTTCTGAAGCAGATTTCCAAAAAGAATTGTAGACCAGTGTTATTAACCAGGTCCAACTTACAATGACATTATAATTAATCATCATCAATCATTTCACTAGAAAGCACTGAGAGGATGTTAACCTATGCTAAACTCCCCACTATATACAACCCCAGAAATTGCATTAGCGTCATGGAGACAATGATTTTGCAACAATTTTCTGTTCCATTCAGTCCTCATACGCAACCATAACTCAACACCAAACACTGGCACACACAAAATTCTGTGTATTAACTCAAGATTTTATTTTTCAATCTGTGACTACGGCTCAAAGATACTTGAGTTACAATAAAACACCTCGAGTTTTTACTTAGATAAAAAAAAATTAAATAAAAAAGAAATCAGTAAAAACATGAGCTCCTTTCCCAAGTAAGTATAGGTTTTAAAGCCTCACTTCACCTCTCAGACCTAGCTAGAGTTTTTTTGTTTACATTTCTGGACATTTCAAGAGTTTCACAGCTTCAAAGCTTTAACAAAAAGAAGGAGAAAAAACTATCCAGTGCAAAGAACATTCAATAAAAAATAATCAAAAATGCATCTTAAAAAATGTTGCAATTGTCACAAACGTCATGCCAGTTAGTACACAAAATGTCTTTCAGCTGCCGACTCATATTTTCCTTTGTCATTTAGCTTTCTTTTAGAAAATAAAAGCCATCCATGAAGAAAAGTGTACTTTATAATGTTCTTTTTTGCATTCCGAATAAAAATATCTTGAGGAGATGGAAGGAAGTTTAAGAGCAAAGTGTGAGAAATGCAGGTGAATTGAATGTGAATTTCCCAGATATATTCAGAGAACATTATCACGGTCTGACATGCGACGCCTACCTAATATAAAAAAATATGAATAAATAATTAAATCTAAGCCTTTTCATTATATCTGTAAAGTGTCATTTCAGTCACAGTGTACTTCCGGTATTGGATTACATTTAGCATGTTTTCATATTCGGCCTGTTAACTACTGTCACACTGTATGGTCTATATTAAAACCGTGTAGCCTATATATACATAATATTTTAAATATACTGAACACAAGAAATACACCGTTAAGTCAGTGTTTTACTTTATTCTTTGATACCATACTTTTAGATTGAAGTTTTATTGTGAAAGGCAGACAGCGGAAGTTGCTCAGTTTGTCGCGGCTGCCTTCACGCGCATAGAGCAGGAGTCAGACTGAAGGCTGAGACCCGTGGAGTGTTTTCTAAAACCCGTGTTCCCAGTGTTTGTAAGGGTTTTGTTAGTTTCAGTAGATGGCTTAATTGTGTCCTCTGAAGAAAGAAACGATGGTGTTTTGTTCGAGAGTAGCCCGCCGTCTCCACGCATCTACCGTTGCTAGCTAGTGTTGAGTGGTTAGCCGTACAGTGTAATGGGCTAACATCAACGTCAGCTCTGTGTCGAAAATCACCCGTGGATGTTTGACGGTAAATGTGTGATTACAGGAGCTGCATGGGTCAGTTTGTTCAGTCCGACAGTTCTGGTTAGAGAACACTGAAAAGTAAGCAGCCGTAAGTTAACATTGTGTCGCTAGCTGTCCCACTGGTGTGCGGTCCACTGTGCCACGGCTGCCGTGTAGCTGTCCACGTCTAGTCTCCTCTGCTGTGTTTAACGTTGCCAGCTGAGCTAGGCCACGTCCCTGCGGGCGTATTTCATCTACTGACATTGGACGAATTGCAGAGAAGATGCTTAGTTTGCGGAAGGAAGAAGGAGAGTAAAGATCAGTAGAAATGTGATAAGTCTTGAATGTGTGTAGTGGTTGTATTCGAGATCGGTTGCCGCATATCCACGGCATGTCACGTAGACGGATGTGTTTCACACCGGGAGAATACGCTCACTGAGCCGACGAGGTTGCGTTAACAACCTGAAGTATCGCTAGACTTTGTTTTTGAAATGGTTGGGTTTGGTGCAAACCGCCGAGGAGGCCGCCTCCCGTCCTTCATCCTCATCTTCCTTATGGTGATCATCGCCATACTGTCTTTCAACTACTGGACAGTGTCCAATAAACACAGCCGCCTGCTGGATGAGCTGGCGGAGGTGCAGACGCAGGTGAAGCGCACGGACGCGGCGCGGAGCCGGCTGGAGAAGCGCAACTCGGAGCTGATGGTGCAGGTGGACACGCACAAGAAACAGATCGACCAGAGGGAAGGAGACTACAGCGTCCTGGAGAGCAAGCTCCAGGCCCGAGAGGCGCTCATCAAAAAGTGTGCAGACGAAAAGGTACCGCGACAACTTCTAATCCCAGCCTCCATTTAGAGCTGTTTAGTGGAAGTTCACGTGCATTTTTGACAAAACCACAGAAGTAGGTGACGATCAAGTAGTCTAATGTCTTGTAAGTTTTTGTAATATTAATATGGTCACAAAGAGTATTTAATCTATGGGTGTGTCCCTTGAAAACTACACGGATATTTGGTCTGTGAACAGGACTTGGCTTCTACTGTCCATTGTTCTAAGTTTGTTGGTTAAATTAACATCAATTAACCATAATACAGAACACTTCATATCAGGTTTAAGTAAACATTTTTCTAGTGACTTTTTAAAATTGCTCTACATCAGAGGAACCTGTACCATTACAGCAGACCTTTCAGAGGCAGAGTGTTTAAGTTATCTCTGTCTTTGTTTTCCAGACCAAACTAGTTAGTATCCAATGTTTGAAATAATCACTGGATTAACTGCAGCATTTGTTGTCTCATCCAACCTTTATTGCTATCCCCTATGTCACCCCTTGTTGGCTGAATTCAGTCTATGTCCACATCCCCAGACTAATTACACTTTAACCAGACTTCCTGTGCAGTCTTGGTATTGAAAGTTTAGTTTTGCCATTTGTGAGCCCTTATATAAAGTGTGATTAGCCACTCTTAATGCCGTAGGAGGCCTATTCCCTCCTCTCACCCTTTGTTGACTGCATGTTTGTATGTCTGTCTTTAGTGTCCCAACACTCATTGAACATTGGTTTGTGTCAGCTGCCTTGGGACATGGCTGAACACCAATGATGCAGAAAGTTCCTACTATTTGCATGCTTGCTGCCTCATTTAATCCTCACATACTCACATACATTTCTTTAACCTATGTTTATTCAGTATATGGCTAAGCTTTGTAGTCTAATCACTTTCTGTCTGCTCACATTTCACTGAACTGAGGGAAACTTAGCCATATGTGATGTGATAGGACACAGCAGACGTGATGTATTGTGGGATGTGAGCAACTGAGTAGATAATCGGAAAGATCACAGACGGATACTTGCAAGCAGAGGTCAGACACTTATCTGTGATCATTATTTACAAAATGCACATTAAGCAATATCTACTTGAAAGGTAATTAGCCTGGGGATCAGATATTAGAAAAGGAATGAATGGGCTGTTAGTTTACTGTACTTTTTCTTACGAGTGTTGTGTCCTTGACTGCAATACATAAAACTGTACAGACTTTAACTATGATTTAACTATGATTTTTGTATCCTGTCTAATGGATCAGGGATTTTTGTCTGTGTTTTGCACCTGCTTAGCGTCCCACATTGTGTTGATGAGCCAAATGAGCTTGTTATGCTGATATAGATTAATCTAACCCACTTTTTCTGACCATTTTATGGGTTTTTTATTACAACATTTATCCATCCTAGGCTTTAAGGGTAAACTGTTGGCATAGTAGCTTAGTTTCTTGGAGAAACATTAAGGTTCTGGGTTTTTCCAGAAGTAACTTAAGCATCCGGCTCCCTTCTATAATCAAGATAAAGGTTGGTGTTAAATATCTGCACCACTCCTTTCTTTTGTCAACAGCCTAACCTTACTTCAACAGATGTGTGTTTAAAATGGTGAGGCCTGCATTGCAGAGAAAATAGTACGACGTTAAATGACTTCTATTCAGTGTATGCAGTGTTTGTGCTTAGAGTGTAACGGGAAGTCATGCAAGACTTAAGTGCTACATACAATGTGTAAATAGTCTGGGTGTGCTGCTGACCATTTTGGTGATTTCGTTCTAGCTGAAGAGGAAGCATTTAACCATCTGTACATTGTGACAGGATGAAGGTTTCCACCACTGCCTTCTGCCTCAGTCAACTTAAACACATTAAAGATGACACATCGTTTGTTTAGTGACGTGTTTTTCTGTATCATGCCCCATTCTGCTACATAATTCACATCTCCACTCTCTTACTTTACAGATGATGTAGCAGGCTAGTATTTTATGCAGCTGGAGTGTTTTTGTAACCTCCGTGGATTTGCTCTTGACTTGTAATTTTTCGACTTCTTTGTATTCCTAGTAAAATTTAAGGTGTGTTGTCAAGGTCAAAATCTGCCTCCCGTCGTTTTTTCCTGTCATACTTTTTATCTTACAGCCATTTTCCCTTCAAGATGTAATCAATATAGCTGTGAGTTTTATCAAAAAAGAAAAGTATCATCTTAAAACAACAATAAATCAGTTATGTGTCACTGTTAACTTCTACACTGGTAATTCTTTGCATTTTGCAACATTAATTTAGCTGAATAATGCCACTTCCTGAGTTCAGTCATATACAGAATTGCCTTCATTTGGCTGTAATGCATGTCTTTGTACACACTGTACACACTGTGCTGTCTAAGTGGAGTTGTTTTCATTGTTTCCTACTCACAAAACAAGATTAACCTGTTCACACTCGTGTCCATATTGACAGTAACGTTGTGTTCGGTTTAGAGAACCTGTTGCATCGTTGGTCATCTCTGGAAGACCTGGGTTGCTTGTCATAAACTTAAATAGAATAGGATTGCTTTAAGATAAGATGTGTTGCTTTCCTGTTAAACCTGTTTTGTCTTTCTTCCCATCAGGCAAAGTTGCAGGGTGAAGCCTCTGCCCAAATGACAGAGATCCAGAGGCTCAAAGGTAAAATGACCAACAGAGGGCAGTCTAAAACGCAATAACCACACCTTTCAATAGAGATGATCCTAAGTCAGTTTTATGTACAATGACTTTGGTTTCATCAAAGCTAAAAATGCCCAAGTATTTTGTGTATGTAATTGTGTGTGCATGCTTCTGTGTCTGGAAACAGAGCAGCTAAAGGAACTGAAGCAAGAATTTATGAAACAGGAAGAGCAGCTCAGAGAAGTGAAGAAAAATAGCACTACCTTGGAGAGAAAGCTGGAGTATGAGAGGTATGATAGTCCTTCATACTTAAACTCAACGTCCAAGGATGTCATTAAAGCCTTTCTGGACAAATCACTAGTTCATCAGATGATTTTGTTATTTTTAATATTTTCTTCAGTTGGATATAAGAAAGTATGTTAATAAGTAATCAACATTTATTTTCCTTTTTTTTGCAGTTATTGTAATTATAGATTTCATTTTTCATTGTGATAAATTAAGGTTGTAGTATATTTGTACGTATTGGTAAAAATTCTTAAATATAATACAGACTTCTTTCACCAGCTTTACAATATGACGACAAAAAAAACCTGATTGTGTGGATGACACTCAAAAAGTTTGTGTGTTATCTAGTTTACAGTGTGGACGTCAGATTGCACAACTTAAAGAAGAATATGAAGAAACAAAAAAAGCCCTAGAGGTGGAAGCATCAAAGCTCAGACAGGTTAGCACTGATGAAAAGGATTGTGGCCTTTTTTTCTTTACTCCCTGTGGTACTATTATCATAATTTTTTTTTGCATATGATCTGCTTTTAACAGCGCTACCTTTTTTCATTCATTTTAGTTTTGAAACAAGGATTTGCTGCTCCGATTCATGCTCCCTGTTTGCTCAAATATTTTTCTGTTTCTCTGTTTTCCATATGCTCCTCTTTCTGATTCCTCTTTGATGATGCTTCAGAGCGTTTTGGACGGCCAAAAGGGTGTAGTAGTGGGTAGACATGCAGAGGGAGTACATGTTGCAGATGTGGTAGGAGAGCGCCATACAGTGGCCACTCACAGACACGACAGCCCAGACTTAAAAGGTACTGGAGTTCTGAATTGCTTGTTTTACCTCAAATTGTTCTTGAGTTTGCTGTCATTGCATTGTGTTTGTTTATTGTGTGTGGCATTCCTGTGCAGAGACCAGAAAAGACATGATAATTCTGAGGTGATCTGAACAGACATCGCATCAAATTGTTTTACTTTATTGTCACCTTGAGTCTTAAGTCACTGTATCTGTGCTCTGTTACAGAAGAGATGGGGAAGCCTGGCAGTGATGCAGGCATGCCTGGTATTGAAGACAGTGAAGTGGGAAAAATCGAGGATGTACAGTTTGGTAAGTGTTGGACTTTAACTTCCAAGAGCATTTTTTCTATAGCAGCTTCTTACAAAGTAAATAAATCAAATTAAAATAATAATAATAATAATAATAATAATAATAATAATAATAATAAAATATATTAACAATAATTATTGAAATACTAGAGTAGTTAATATTTGTAAAACAATCTGAATTTTTGTTTTTTGAAAGGCGTTTCCCTTTCAATTTTTTTAGAAAGGTGCAGTGGAAAAAACAACACAATTGATAACATAAGTCCACTGGGTGTAATTTTAAAGGAAAATTAATGTTTATGTTAATTCTAGAAAAAATACTTTTTACAGTTTTCAAATACTGTGATTTAGAACATTTATTTCCTGAAAATAACTGAAGTGCATTGTTTTCAGACCGCAACGCATTTTTAATCATTACAATACCAATGATACATCATCATCATCATACATCTTTGCATGTTCTCCATCTTTCTTGCTGTCATTGCTGGAGCAAATATGCAAGCAACTTTACTTGGTGGTTTATTAAAATCCATCTGCCTCTTGATCACATTTCAGTGAGGTTGAGGTCTTGAAGTGAGCTGCAGTTTTTTTTATTTTTTTTCTCTACATTTTTACTTGTGGTTCCTAGCAGCTTAACATCGCATAGTAGCAGGGTCAAGGAATGTCATTGTTATATTGAGCACGATGTTTGAAAAATGCTTCTAAGGGGTCTGGGCCCAAAATACCCTCTCTATATGTGAAACACAACATCCAACCTGTGCTTTTTTTTTTTTTTTTTTTAAATACTGTAAGTATTAATTATCATGTCAGTCTCATAATTTGTCTCTCACTGGTTTTTATTAATAGCCCTGAAAAAACCAGCCATCACACAGAAACATGATGAGGCCCCTGATGTTGTGGGTGCTGGAGCTGGACCTGGAGTTGGAGCAGCTGATGGTCCAGGTGGCCAGGGCCTATCTCTGGACCAGCCCAGACTCCAGCAGGACCGCGTGGAGGGCCGAGCAGCAGTGGGTGCCGCTCCGAGCCTCATTAAACAGCAAGACAAACCAATAGTCTTTGAGGAAGATAACAAGGCAGGTATCAAGGCCGATGAACTGGGAGAACAACAGAGACAAATCAGAGGTAAAGTATTCACAACTCCTAATTTTAATCAATTTATTTATTGCCTGTGCAATGAAATTCTTACAATTTGCAAAGCTCAAACAGAACACAACATTGCATCAGTAGCCACTTTTACACAGAGATCCTGGGAAAAAAGGTGAGATGGTGATCCCACCTTTTGTCCACCATTGACCGATTTCCACAGCCAAGCCAAAGGAGTAACAGAGGGGAGACAGCGGACCTGTGTTCTGGAATCAAAGGGGCAATAATGCAGTGCAGTGTATAGTGCTCATATGGAGACACTGGCATGGATTCTGCAGCAGCCGCCCAGGGTCAAAGCAGCATGTTGCAACAGCACCGGTGGCATGTAGCCGCAGCACACGTGACATCCCTGGCATGAAGCCACGGCACCCGGGGCGGCTGCTGCAGAATCCATGCCCATGCTTCCATATGTGCCCACTGTCTCTCAGGCGAGGGAGTCGCTGTCATCAAAACGTCACACCTTGGTTGTGGAATGAGAGGTGTTCCTTTTACATAGCGTTCTTGAATCATGATTCCACCTTTATCACAGCTCTGTTACTACCTCCAGAGGCGTTGCAAAGCTGCAATAAAGGTGGGACCAAATGATCCCACCATTTTGTTTATACAGACGTCGGCAAAATATTCCCATAACAGAAGTGCTATGTAAAAGGAGCTTATGTCTTCCATCCTGCAAAACAAAACACCCTCTCTGTTGTAACTAAAATCATGCAATAGGTTTTAGTATTTAGGTACATAATAATTAGTGCCCTGACTTCACTGAAACATGATACAATGCTTTTCATCATGTGTGTCATATTTAGTTAAAGTGAAAGCAGGAGGTGAGAACTGGTAGTTTCTTGTAAAGAGTTTTCTCCATCTTTTAGAACACCTCTCAGATATATCAGATATATTGATATATCAGGTTTACCACACAGTGTATTGTTGTTGAAAGGTAATAATGAGGAAGTTTGTGTTGGTCTAGTTTTTGCTGGGTTTGTCTTTTGTTAAAGTTGGCAAAACTCCATTTTTAAACTTCCAACTGTGTCTGTTACTTACATCCCTACAAGTGGGAATACTGTGGTGTTTGTGTAGAGGTTTTCGAGTCACTTTTTCTGCAAAAAAATCTTTACTCTACCTGACAAGTTTGTCATTGCCTCTCTCCTACTCCTCTACAACTGCAACAGTGCAACATTATCTATCACTCGCTGGAAATGAAGCACACTCAGCGAAAAATGAGTCACTTCCAGAAAAACACACATTCTAATTCAGACTTCACATAAGCACATGCATATCGTCTACATTGATCCTTTAAGTTTGACAGAATTTTGAGGTATTCTGGAAAAGTTTCAGTTGTGCTGAATAAATAAAGAAACATCCAGGTGCATGTGATATTTGCCATATTTTTGTGTATGTTTTGTAATACAGTAGCATTTTTGTGTCTGTCTTTTTGGCAGCTCCTGACAGCGTCAAGGGAGATGGTGAACATCTAAAGGGGATCCCTCTGCCCCCAAACCCTGCCCAGGTACCCAACCCCATCCAGCTTCACCACGCCAAAGACCAGGTTCCCGCCGAGCCGGTTCACCACCGCCAAAGTGAGTTTCTGAGTTTCACATAACACAAAAAACAGAGCAGTGTCACTGTCAGAGGGTGTGGTTGGAGGGCTGTTTTTGTTTTTTCATTAACTTTCTGACTGGTGGCTGATTTTTTTTATTTTTTATTTTTTTAAAGGAGTTGGAAATTTAACATTGCTACAATCATTTTAATTGTTGTGACAGCTATTATCATTTTTATGTTGGCTCTCGTATCTCTCACTGATGTTTGCGTCAACACAGAATAAAACACAATTTGGTCTGTTTGTATCTATTGGAATGTTGCCCATTGTGGAGTGACTATATGCCTTCTTGTACATGACACATATGTTTAAGAGTGAGAGTTTCTGGGTTTTTGTGTGAACATCAGCCATGTCTGAATACAGGTAAGAGTGATGTAAAGGCAGTAGAGGGAAGGCTCGGGAGAGGAAACAAATGACACACACCTGGCTCCCAGATGATCCTTTCCTGCTGCCTGGCTTTTTGCTCTGCTCTGCTGCCTTTTCTCCCTCCTTTCTCCTCTGTTTTCACATGTTCTGTTCCTTTATCGTCCTTACACATTCATTCCACTATCAGAAGCCGACAGATTATATTCTGTTCACGTCCAGTTTACCCCCTCCCCCTTCCCTAATCTTCTACCTCTGATCTCTTTACATTTGCATCCTATTATGACAAATTAACACCCGACACTGAGCAGATGTCTTGTTTTGGCAGTGTCTAGTGATCAGTAGGCAGAAGAAGCCCAGAGATGCTGGCTGTCGTACTTCATCTCTCAAGTCCCACCCTTTTCTGCTGTTGTCAGCAGTGTCACTACATTTGGCTAAATAGAACACGTAGGAGATCAGGCAGCCAGTGTTAGGTGGTGAACAACAGCATATCATGTCATTGAGGACAATGCCTCATGTTTTCAGAGTTCAATCAGCTTCTCTCACAAGAAAAACTAGTCAGATGATAGAATTTACTGCAGTGCTATTGATTGATTACATTAAATAAGTGATTAAAACTTGGACTCATCAAACACTGATTAGTAACTTAAACCATTTTCTTCATTTGAGTCTCTGCATTCAAGTCTATGATTGGCTATTCATCGTCTCAGTAAATCTGTTTTGTAATTAAAATCAGCTGCTGTTAATCCATTCACCTTTTCTTTTTCTTATCTTCTGACTCCCACTTCATGCGATCACTTCATCATTATACAGTATTTCTCCTCCCATTCCTCCCTGTTTCCCTACAACTGCCTCCGCTTCCCTCCCTTCCTGATGAGGCCCTTCTCTGCCTCCTGCAGGCCGGTTCTTTGATGAGAACGAGTCCCCAGTAGATCCGCAACACGGCTCTAAGCTAGCGGACTACAATGGGGATGATGGGAACGTGGGTGAGTATGAGGCCGACAAGCAGGCCGAGCTGGCCTACAATGAGGAAGAGGATGGTGATGGTGGGGAGGAAGACGTTCAAGGTGAGCCAGGCCAGGGGACTGGACCAACTGTCCAGATGTATATCCACCATTCCTCCCCTTGTTTCCTCCACCCCTGTCCTGCCGCAGCCCCCCTGCATTTGTCCCAGCAGTTTGTACTGTCACTGTAGCTCACAGTACCCTGAGTTTGTCCTTGAATCCATCATAAACGCCAGATATTAAAGAAATACGACAAACACACCTCCAGGGACTATTATGTATGCAATCCAGGTTGAGCAACTGGATTATGTTGGGTATTTTTCACTGTGTAGGCACAGTAACAGTCCAAACACACTAATGGAAAACCTGACCCATGAACTTAAGGTTCTGTGAGTGTATTTCATTTGCATCTAGTATTTTCTTTCCTGCCTGTGCTTTTTAGCTATACCACCTGTCTGTGCCCACCAAACATCTGACCCACATCTAGACCAGTAGATAAATATAGCTCACTGTGTTGGTGAATGTGTCTGTGTTCTCTTTGAAATATTGAAATGCATGCCCATGTTTTTTTTTCCTTTTGTTTTCATTTTGTGCCCTGAATTTCTCATCGCCTACTAGGTGGCATTTTTAATAATTGATTAGAGAACAACAATACTCCGTTTAAAGAATACTACATGATTTGCCAGCCCAATGATCAGAGAAGGGCTGTGATTTATCACTGTTGTTTATTATATCAGCGGTAATTGTTCGTTTTGGATGCAGTGACATTAGATTCAGTTTTTGACATTACAAAAAAATCAAAGATATCTTTCCTGCTTTTCTCTTGAAATTGAACTAGTGTGTTTTGCAGCAATAGCTTAAGAGCTCTTCATTCAAAAAAGGCCATGACTCGTATTCCTTAAATTTTGCTGCTTTCTAAAATTTAGTTGAAAGAATGAATAAGTAATTAGATTTTAATTTTTAATTTGTAATGTAGTTTTCTCTAGTGGGGGAGTTTGGATAGAACACTGTTTATTTTGCCTCATACATCATCTCACATCATTTGTGCATTCTTTTTTTCTAGATGATGACGACCGTGACATGCAGGGAGATCGGGCTGTGGATTATGGAAAAAGACATCAAGCCATTGACATTCTCTGAAAAGGAACCTGTGCAGCTGTAACTCATTGAAAACATACAGACTTTTGGCTACAACCAAGGATTCCTTGGTATTGTTTGAACATCAATATGTTTAAGAATTTAAAGGCTGCATCCTCAATGTCATGGACTCCTTTGAAAAACAGACATTGCAACTAATGAATTAGAATAACATTAACTTAACAGACCATACAGTAGGTTCAAATATCACAGTAATGTCCTGAGCTGCTGTCAATTTGCTAATGTTCTAAGTTATGACAGTAGAAATGGTATACTGTACATAGACTGTTCAGTTTATTTAATGAATGCCTCCGTTCATGAAGCAGTGGTCTTAAAGAGCTCATCTGAACTTTGAGGTCAAACTGTTTTGTTTTTGCTACGTTTCTTTACAAGTTGCTATTGCTAGGTTGTGTACAAACTCCTCACCATGGGATGTTTATCAAAACACTAATTGGGCGTTCTGCCTCTAACATCATTTGGGACTCTTACCTCGATGAACCTTTTTTGTTTACAGGAGTGAGAATGCATTAAAAATGCCAAGGACTTTCCTCATGGCCTACTAAATCCTTTTCTTTTCTTTGTGACAGACATTCATAAGTGCTCATCATTCTGTTTTTAAATGCTGCATGTATTTGAAACTTTTGATCAATAATCAAACTGAGCAAAATACTGATGCTTAAGCAATACTTAGAGTATTGTCAGTATCCTTCACAATGTGCAGAGTCTAACCAAGCACATCCGGAACTGGCATAGACATGCTTCCATTAAGGTCTCTTTGTACATAATGTAGTTGAACTGTTACCATTTGTACTGACGGAACTGAATTCTTCACCTTTAGGGAAAAACTGAACATCAAATCAATTCTGTTTGTGCAGCCAGGAATATTGATTTCTCATGGAAAGGCACATTGAATGTAATTTAATTTGATTAAAGGTGATTCTTCATGTCATTTGTCAACTGTGACAGTGCTTTAGTCTGTGTAGAAATGCTGTCAGTTCTAAATGAATGTCTCAGTTTACACAGTGTAGTTTTAAGTCAGAATGCGTTTAGTTCATCATGTACTTTTCCTGTATTTTCCTTTTCAGTGATGACAAAGCATCTGGTGGGAAACTGGTTTAATTCCCGCATGAGTAATTCCATTCATCTAACAAAAAGAAAAAAAATCCAGCTATATATATACGAGCCAATTGACAGGTTGTTTACAAAAAATCACGGAGACAAAGAGATCCTCCGCCTCGGTGTGAGCTGTGGAAGGAGAAAACCGAGTGCTGGTCTCTGCTGCAGACCGTAGCTGGTGTTTTGAGAGGGGGGTGTGTCTGTGTCCCATACGGGTATCTGCCTCGGAGAGACTGAGCAGAGGCGGGAAATGGCGCCTGGTAACACAACGGTGTGTCATTTCGGAGACGGCCCTTGAGCAGATACACGGTAAAAGTCGGTTCTGGTCACGTAAACAACAAATTCCTCCGTTGTGATGGTCACTCGGCGTTGAGTTGTCATCTCCAGATACTGCGGATCACTCTAAAGTAAGTCGACAACGTTTATCAGCCTTATTCGTGCATTTTGCCTTGTTTGGCTTGCAGTTTATGTAATGTTGGCTAACGACAGGATAAATATTTTCCTTCCCTGCCTCTGCACATCTGTTAGCCCGAAGCAAATTTACGAGACGGCTAGGTAGCGTCAACGTTAGCCACGCTAAGCTAAAATACACAGTGTTAGCGGAGGACTGCTAAAGTGCGGCCTACCATGGACGCGGCTAATTCCTGGTCGGCTCGGCAAACATGGGTTATTTTGCCTCTAGAATTTATTCATTCAGTATTAATATTAAAATACTATGTTAAAATGTGCAACTATGCGTATGTCCTCTTGATGGGCAACTGACCCGTTTAGACCTGATAGTTTACTCCAGGTGTAATGCTTCAATTGGCATTCCTCCACTGAACTTTGCTAGGTGTACGTTAGCTAAGCAAGCTAGCTGAATTTTATGTTAACATGACTCCATTGGGAATTGAGACAGATGTCCATGTATCACAACTGGTGAGAGGAATCAAACTCTTTATGAAACGATAAGGTGAATTGCACTAATAGATGATACCAAATGCTATCATGTTGCTGTTACGATCATTGATCATCTGGCGAGTTTCACTGTCAAACAAATCTAATCATAACCTTGTCATTCAGTTGAATAGACAGTTGAGTCGCACAGTTTACTCCGCTGTCCACGATTATTTAACTGATGATCCTCACTTTAAAACTGTTACTTGAATAATTGCCCCATTCTGCACTGGTTTGCTAACTGCACGTTACGATGAGCTAATAGGGTTTTGATGGACCGCTAATGTTACCGCTTGTGGACCCGAATAGCAGACTTGCATTAGCTAACACTAGCTAATTTCAAATGTACTTGTTTATGTCGCTTGTAAAATCTAACAGTGTAGCAAGAAAGTGACTGTATCCTGAGCTAGTTTGTACACCACCGTAGAGTTTGAGGCGTAGCTTTTAACTCGACCTCTTAGGAAGCCTTAGCTTCTTACACCTAGCTGCTCGATTAGCTACGTATTCTTGTTAATGGTGACAAACTGGCGAAACAGTACAGCCACTGACAACTCGATGGGACACTTGAAGCAGAACTGTCAGCTTCTGGCATGGAAATGGCTTTGATGTGACAGACATGCTGTATGGTAGCCAGCCACCTCAGCTAAGGATCAGGACTAATGCTGCGGAGTGGACGGGATGTCGGAGGGCCTCTCTTGTTTTTAGACTGTTACCATGGCTAACACTGCTAGCCTCCTCATACAGACTCAGTGCATGCATGTTCTTATTTCCCGCTCAGTTGCTCGTACCTAGCTGTGTGCATGATCCTTGGTTGGTGAGCGAGTGCCCAGAAAGGTGGACGTGTAGGATCTGTGATGCGACTGTCATGCCCATGGTAAAGTTTAACACGTATAGACTTGTATTTATGTGGCACGGAGAGGGCAGTTAGATGAGTCTGTTTCATCCTGATGTGAAACATTTAATAGTTAGGAAGCAGAGAAAAGACTGCGTGTGTAGCAGTGAAGTTGAATAGTGAAGACACATTATGAGGACTTGTACCTCTCAAATATTAGAGTTGGCTTTATAACTCGGACAGTCTCGACATTGTGAAATTGATTTTCAAGTTCATGTCCAACATTAACAGTCCCAAGTGTAAGAACTTAGAGATGCTGTGTAAGTTGTTTAAAACTGGCTAATGTAACAAAGTACCAGGAAAGAACTAAAACAGTCAGGGGTCACAAAATACACTGATAACACACAACCTGTAGGATATGGAGGTTTGCTAAAAATGTCATGTAAATACATCTGCAAAAGGTCAACACATCTTGGTAACATTATGTTCGTTCTGGTTTAAGAGTATCATAAATTGTTTCTGTTGTTCACTGTTATTGAATGCACACCTTGTTACTAAAAATCATACAATTTCAGGCTTTGTTAGAATTTATGTGACCACACAGTGACCATTACTATGGTACTATCTGGTCATTGTTTATTCAAGTTTGTTGGGAAGGAGTTCATGATGCAGTGTAATGTGTAATTTTTTCACCCCGCCATTGTCATCTTTTTTACTGTATGAGACATAAGGATGTCAAAAACAAGATATAATTCTGACCAGATTCTACCAAAACACCATTGTTTAAGCTGTTTTTTGTATTTTCTCTACTGTTGTGACAACAGTAATTAGAAAATAGTCTTCACACTTAGGTTGTGCCATGATGTAATCCTTCTTGTGGAGGAACTGATGCTGTAAAATATCATCACTGAAAAAAGCAGAAACTGGCTGTGGTATTATCAGAACATTATTTATACATTTTATATTCATAGGATTTATGTTCTGTTAAAGACTAATAAATAAAGAGATCTAGAGGCTACAATACTTTTATTTGATGCTCTGTGTAGCCTTAAATTTGTTGCACCTTTTGCATTTATGCTACCTTGTGCTTTAGCACCATCAGCGTTCGTAATGTGTGTGTGTGTGAACGTGTTTGTGTGTGTGTGAATGCGATTGAGCAAGAGCATGTACACCTCTGGTATGCTCATGGATAGCCCCCTCTGTGTAAATATAAAGCAGATGTAGTGAAGGTGGTGGGGCAAATTTACAGTATGAGACTTCCACTACATTTTAAGAGGGTGCTATTGTGTGTGTAAAGGTTCCCGGCTAGTTATGGATATGTCCAGACACATTTTCAGCCAGCTGTTGTTACGCAAGAAGTGTAAGGGGCGGGCATGCCTGACTGACAATTCATGTTCACTATGAATAGTTTTTTAGTTCTCCCAATGCATACTTGAGCACAAAGCTGAGCAATTAACTTAGTTTCCTCTACAGACCTGGCCGGGTGTGTGTTTTCCTCAGGTTAACCTCCAGTTTAGACATGACCTCCACCATTGATGTTGCATGTACATGGTTAATAAAAGGGAATTGTTGGAAAATTGATGCATAGTAAGATGGTTGGTAATGTTTTTTTCTTTTACTGTACGGAGGGAACAAAAACCAGCTGTAGCTGCTGTGATCCACTGTGATGTAAGTGTAATGGGATCTTAAATGCATCCAGATGTTGGTCACGAAATGCACTAGTTTACCTCACAATATATTTAAAAAAAAAACAAAAAAAAAAAAAACAACTTAACGGTTAAATCTGTTTTTTGGTGGTTGTTTTTTTTAAGCAGTAAAGACTGTTTTAAAAAACTTGTTTAATTACTTAAATTCAGAATTTGCATGACTGTTTTTATTGTGTGCACTACTTATTTATCCTCTTCCTCTTCTTGTATCTTCTGTCTTTCTTCCTTGTTCGATATTTTAAAACAGATTTACATGTGACTGCTCAAACAATGAGGCTGAGAATGCGTAAGGCGTCTCAGCAGCCGAACCCTAGTCTGGCAAGTCGCCCATCCCGGACCAAGCGGAGACATTCAGAAGTAGAAGAGGACACTCCTACTAGCGGTGGGAGGGGCTTGTTCTCAACCATCAAGAAGTTCATCAGAGGAAATGCTGTCAAGGTACCTGTGATCACATCATATGATCTGCTTTGGTTGAGCCTTGATCCCCTTTGAGGCTTCAGTGAAGTACTGTGGTCTGCGTTTTCAGGGTTTTAACACGTTACCTAAGATTTTCTCTGTTTAAATCCACATGTAGTGCTGTGCTCTCCAGGAGTTAAATACAGTGTTTCTTGGTGCAGAGTGTCATGTTTCCCAAGAAATGTCTGGTGGAATGCAGCAGCTTGTCTGAGAAGTCGGACTTGGTTCTAATTTTAGCTACTGGCTCACAGAGTTGGTGTGCAGGGACAGGAGGTAGTAACAAGTGGAAAAGTCTACTCGGTTAGAAGAAGACAGGGGCTTTATACTCTCCTCCTTTTACTTATTATTCTCACTCCACACAGATGTCGTATTATTTCTTAATTTAAACCCATAACTTATTTTTGTATCTGTTTCACTCCATCAAAATGTTTTTCTAACTCCTAAAAACAAGAGTTCTTTTTTTTTTTTTTTTTCCCACTACTGATCTTTTAAAGCTCCTGGACACTGTGCAATAACAGTGGCCTTGCAAGTCCTATTGTAGGAGAGGTCTAATAAAACCATGATCATTTGTGTCAGATGCTTTGATGCTGATTTTGTAGGATATTGTACATTTGTTTGTTTCTTGTAGTTGTTTCTTTTACAGTGAGCTGGAAAAATGTCATTCAGCAGCAACGGCATGTTCTGAAAGTTTTTTTTTTTTTTTTTTTTTTTTTTTTTTAAGAAGTATATTACTAGTGATTTAAGTTCACATTGATAGTGTTTTTTTATTCTTCAGTTGACTTGTTTGACACAAACTGTGACATCAGTCACTCTGTCAACATTGGATTCTAAATTTCTGGAGTTTGGCCAAATTACTTTTTGCGGGCCCCAACTGGAGACCAACCTATTCTTAATCTTAACAATGTAAGTGATCAGAATTGGAGACCTTTTCATAGAAAGCATCTTTATGTCATTCTTTACAAACTTAGCGATGTTTATATGAGGGCTGTTGTTCATCCTAGAACAGTTAATGTCAGCTTTAATAAGCCAACATACATTTTAATGACTCAGGACATGCTGATGAACCAGAAAATGTAACAATGTACTGCAGCAGAATGATCAAAGCATTTTTTCTCATGTCTATAAGCTGTTGGTACATAACATCAGACTTCACTAACATGTCCCCTCAGGACCCAGACTCACCCCACAGTTCATCTGCATCTTAATATGACCTGATTTCCTTTTTAATCTCACATCAGGACTTTACATTGTAAGCAAAACACTTCACACTAGGTTCTACAGGTTAAAATGAACTAACTGAACACTTAAAACGCAGCTGGACTCTAAATAGTCATTATAAATAGACTGATATAAACCCTGGAGGTGACAGTAGTGCTAACAACCCATGATGCAACAGTTGCTGTACATTGTCACTACTTCATCAGAGTAGTAAAGCCAAATGTGTGAATTGAACTGTGAATAATGGGAGCTGCTGGGGTGAAACTTCCCTCTTGAGGATATATTGTGAATGACAAGATGAACCACTTGTTTGACATAAAAGCCTGAGTGACTCTTAAAAAAAAACCTTAGATGAAAATCGGTAACTGGATGTCTGTCTACTAAATAAGTAGTCACGTTGTCACACATTTGGGTCCAGCCTTGTAAATTTCAAATAATTCCTCAACTGTTTAGTGCTGATCTAATCCTTTTTTCACATCAACATTGGTCAGATTATTTATCTTAAGTTTGTGTTGATCTTATTTACTTTTTTGCCCATGTGAGTCCTACTATTAGCAGGTTTTTTTTTCTATTTGACTCATCATATTGTGCCTCTTCAAGGTGCAGCAGGAAAGCCCAGCCAAGAAGTCACGCCTCCACTGTGATGTGGACAACAACCTGATCACCTCTACTCCTCCGAATGCCAACAACCCCCGCAGCAGGGTTGGCAGGAGAGGCCCAGTCAATGGACGTGAGTGGCAAACACCGAACAAAACCACTCACACTCAAATCAGTGTCTTCCCCACGGCTCTGCTGACACTCAGTCCTGTTAACTCTCCCCCGCAGAGGCTACCAATCATGACAGGAGTAAGGAGAAGCCCAATGGCAGCCTGGAGGAGACGACAGCTGTTGAGGTGACGGCCAGCCCTCCCAGAACAACACTTCTTGGGACCATCTTTTCTCCTGTTTTTAACTTTTTTTCACCAGCTAAAAATGGTAAGCAAACCATAAAACTTTTTTCCTAGACTAAGAAGTCATCAATCAGCAAACTGGTTCAAACTAGAATAGCTTGAGTCTCTTAATTGTCATGTTTCAGTTCAAGAAATTGGTGCGTACTATAGTTGCAACAAAATACCATGGAGAGAAAAAAAAATAGTCCATTGTTTAACGCTTAAAACCCAAGAGCATCTTCTGAGCTAAAATGTTTAAGGACTTTGGAACCACAAATCCTATCAATAGTGAAATAATCAGGGTAAAATGCAGTTTTTCAGTATTTCAGCAGCATCAGATGTTTTTTTTTTTTTTTCTTTTGTCGGATATATTCGCAGTGAACATGGAAACACCGTTGTCTTCAGTAATGTTGATTCACCCAACAGTGGGTGTAGACACTTGTTTTTTGTGTTCATATTTAGTTTTCTTTAATTTTCTCTGTTTTGATATTGTGACTTTTGAATTTACTCTGAGCTTTTATTAATACATACATGGTCAGTAAATTAAATATAGGAAAATACCAGATTTTCAGTGAATAAATGTAAAAGATAATGTTATAAATGGTCATAATTCACTTGGCAATGGTTAAAGGTAGAGAGAAATTCATTTGGAAGTCACCACAAAAAATAGTTCTGGGTCTTTATAGGTGTTTTCTCTTGCAGCACATGACCTCTTTCGTTGTTACTTTATTTTGTACAAATTTTGCATGTGGAATTTTTACTCACACATCTGTTTTAAAAGTAGTTTCATGTTTTTTTCCTAATAAAGCATTTTGTTTTCTTTTCCTTTTTAAAGGCGCATCGTAACTGATAATTGTGTAAAGCTGTATATTTATAGCTTTTTAATGACAATGCCCCAAAAAGAAAATTGTAGCTGTAATGTGCATAAAGTTTCTGTGAACATCCTGGGTTTATGAGAATATATATTGTTAGAGAATCTTCCATTAACAACTGATTCTTCGAATGTCAGTCTTACGTAGTGACCTTTAAATTATTACACATGCTATAAAAGATGAATCTGTGCTGTTTTGTTTAAGTTTTCCCAGATGGAGTTGTAGTGGTGCTCTTTGTCTGGACATTAAACATTAAGATGCCTCCTTTTTTTGATTTTCAGCCTCTTCTGGCTCAGACTCTCCAGACCAGGCGTTGGAGGCTGAGGAGATAGTAAAGCAGCTTGACATCGAGCAAGCTGTGGAGACACCCACCAGCACAGCCACATCCACACAAGAACTCTGTGCCACCACTAACTTCTACTCTAGCGTATCCCAGCTGCCTCCCTTGCGGCCTCCTCACATCCCAGAGGTGTCTTCAACAGTAGAGGAAGGAGAACTGGACACTGATGCTGACCTTCCACCCCTCACGGGTAAACTTTTACACTCGGGGAAACAATGTTCTGACTTGTACATCATAGCACAATAAGAATAAGGTCAATAACTACTATTTTTCTTTTTTTTTTTTTGTTATGGTCCCAGCTCCAGGCTCCAGTCCAGATATGGCATATGTGGACTCTCCTCCTGCTGCAGTTCCACCAGAGGCATCTTATGAGGAAGACTGGGAAGTTTTTGACCCGTAAGTCAAACACAACGAACAAGAACGAAATGAAGTGTTGTTAGATGCTCGTGGTTACAGCAGCTGTTCTAAGTTTACAGTGGCTGATATAGCTATAATCACCGCATATGTATCTTTATATCATAATACAGCAGTAATGATCAGAATCATGTTTATTGCATGCAAGTAAACAGGGTTCACATTTTAAAACCTGGGTAGACCTGTCCTTTCAGGCTGGAGCTCCCAGACTCTGGAATGACCTGTCCCTGCCCCTTCGTGTGGTTGACTGCATGGACTCTTAAAAAGCAGCTCAAGATGTTTTTATTTAGGAAAGGACTTGGTTGATGGATTTATCCTTTTTATTTATTTTATGAAATTATTTATTTGTTGTTTTATTGCATCCAGTTTATGTAGAGCACTTTGATTTTTATCTGTGAAAAGCGCTTTATAAATAAACTTTATTTACTTACACATCACTAGGAATTTGCTTCAGTGGTTTGGTGCATACATAGAACATGGATTAGGTAAGAAGCATACAGTAAAAAAATAAATAGAAAAGAATAAAATAAATAAACAAGTCAGAGTTATAGTGGATTATCAGATTTTTCAAGATATACAATGTGGTCAAAACCAATGGGTTTGAGTGATGTATAACGATACCAGTTATGGTTCTGTGCAAATAGTGCAAGTAATTAACAGTGAAGTCTTATTCAGCAGTTGAATAAAGTGACAATACAATATTTGATGTTGGCGTTATTAAGAGTTCAGGAGTTTTAACAGCAGTAGGGAAGAAGCTGTTCCTGTGGTGTGAGGTTCTAGTCTGAATGAAGTATGATAATAGTAATATTGTAATTTTTCATATTTGATTAGTTTCTTCTTTTACTTGGGACTTTGATGCAGGTTGTCCTCTATTAAACATGATTCTTCTTGATGTTTTTGTGTCTTCATGTATAGTTCCATGCTGTTCGGAAAAATGCAAGAAATGTTGTCAAGTGTCATGTTACACAGGCCTAATATTAGACTTGGGGTAACATGTCAGATGTCTTGTTAGGTGTAGAAATACACTTGAAAAATGGCTGAAGAGGAATATAGTAGATTCACTCTCAGAACATTTAACTCTTGTATCTGGCAAATATTTTGGAACCCTGTGTGTATTTCTATTAGTACGGTAACATGGTATCATGGAAAATGCAGTGAAGGAGGATTGTCGCTGTTTTTCTTGATGCCTTTATGGTTGAATAGTTGCTATTGTGTTTTATTGTTAATTGTGTATCATGTATGTGTTTTATGTTGTTTGGACTTTGTATGGCTGCTACCTTGACCAGGTCTCCCTTGCAAAAGAGATTCTTAATCTCAATGGGACTTCTTGGTCAAATAAAGGTAAAATAATAACATGCTCAGATCAGTTTTTCCATGTACTGAGCACAGAATATTTACAAATGACCACTTTTTGTAATGCAGTCACAGGTTTTCTGTGAGAGGTCTCAGCAGGTTTTATTATTCTTGTGTTGTGACTGAAAGTGTATGTGGTGTTTTTTTTTTTAATTTCAGGTATTTCTTCATCAAACACGTCCCTCCACTGACGGAAGAGCAGCTCACTCGTAAACCAGCCTTACCGCTGAAGACCCGCAGTACGCCAGAATTCTCCCTCGTCCTAGATCTGGTCAGTTAAATACCTGTTATTTTTACCTTATTATTAAAAGTTACCTTCTATGAAACATTGATTCGTATTTTGTTCAGACTCTCTAAGCCCTTTCTATTGTGTTTCTCAGGATGAGACTTTGGTTCACTGCAGTTTAAATGAGCTGGAGGATGCAGCGCTCACATTTCCTGTCCTCTTTCAGGATGTCATCTACCAGGTAAAATTTTCCTCTCTTTTTTCCATGGTCCCCCTAGAGGGAGCTAAAGGCTTTTTATTCAAGTACGTTGACATTGGTTCCTCTTTGGCAGTGCATTTGAAACGGAGACAGATTTGCTATATAGTGTGAGAGCTGTTAAAAGTTGAGTAAACATTCATATGAAAGACGTCATTGTTGAACTTGGCGTTTCCCTAAGCTCCACTCGTCCTGTCCTGTTTATGAGCACAAACTCCCCTAACCCCGTTACTCCTCCAAGTCGAAAAAACACATCCTAGTGGTCCTGCTTTACCTGTAGTGTTTGTTTACCTGTGGTGAATTGTTGTGTGCAGGTCTACGTGCGCTTGAGGCCATTCTTTAGAGAGTTTCTGGAACGCATGTCTCAAATCTATGAGGTAAATATAAACTCACCGCTTCTTTTATTCATCCCGTTTGAGCTATTTTTGGGAAATTTTAACTATGTTTTCTTCTTCTCCTAGATCATCCTTTTCACAGCCTCTAAAAAGGTCTATGCAGATAAACTCCTCAATATCTTGGATCCTAAGAAGCAGCTAGTGAGGTATGGTGGCTTTTTTTGTATTAAGTTTACACTTCTATTTGGTCGACAAAGCAATACTAATACGTCTCTATTGACAGAGGTTAAAGCTTCAAATATGTATGGCCTGTTCTGTCACTGAGGTGTCAGCATTGTGGTCTTTTTAAATTATTGATTGCCCTGACCTGGTCACTGATTGATAATTTTCCTCACCCCTACCCCCCCTTGTCTTCCTGCTGTTGTAACTGTAGACACAGGTTGTTTCGCGAGCATTGTGTCTGTGTCCAGGGAAACTACATCAAGGACCTCAACATCTTAGGCAGAGACCTGTCAAAGACCATCATCATTGACAATTCACCACAAGCCTTTGCATATCAGGTAAGGCCTAAAGGGTTGAAAGCTTGGTTGATGACCAGCAGCAGCAGTTGCAGGGTGTTTGCACAGGTCTTGAAAGCCTCAAAGTATGGAATTTTGAAACACTGTTTTTTAAGACCTCAACGTATGGAATTTTGTGTGAAAATCTTAAAGTATGGAAAAAAGTTTCATATTTGAATTTTAGAGTATGCTCAAAGGCACATAATCTTGTAAGATAAGAAATACACAAGGACAATGTACAAAAACTAGATCTGATTTTACTAACCGGTCAGTACTGGAATGATTCTAGTGAAACTTGTGTGTGAGATGTCTATGGACTTTTGTGATTTTCATGTTTTGAAAGCGTTTGTCAGTAAAACATAATTTACTGTGAATTATGCATTCATACATTTATTATTATTATTATTATAAAAATGTACTTTTCTACTACACACAACAGGTACAATCTCAACCAAAAAAATAGGCACGTAATTATAAAAGTACATAAAGTCAAGGTCTTAAGGAACAAAATAGCAGTTTTGAAAAAGTCTTGAAGCACAAAATTAAAACATGGATGACTTCTATTGGAAACATAATGAAGATAATGAAATCTTAGTTTTAATTTTTAATGTGTAACCATAATAAGAATTTATTTATACACATACTTTACACTTGTAGAATGGGAACCCTGTCTTGCGATTGAGCCCTGGGACACAAGTAAAACTGATATTTTTCTTTACTTTTTTGAATTTGTGGACATATATTGCACACAGATTTTAATGGAATTGAATATTTAAAGCCTACTACTGAAATATACAAAGACTATAAATAGTGTCAGGTACTAATAGATGTTAAGCATCTTAATATGAAGTCACTCAAAGGAAATGGTGATGAGAAATGACATTTCTGTTGCTTCTGATTATGAAAATAATTGTGGGTCAGTTGTGTTTGTATCTGTTACTGTAAGTGACATGTTTTTTTTTTTTTTTGTTTTCCGTCACAGTTGTCCAATGGGATTCCCATAGAGAGCTGGTTCATGGACAAGAATGACAATGAGCTGTTGAAGCTGGTGCCCTTCTTAGAGAAGCTGGTCGAAATGGTACGATGTTTGGTTTGAGCCAGCATGTGTTGTAACCAGTTCGATCCAGATTTCCGTGATCTAATATATATATTTTTTTCTCTCTCCATTTCTTGTGGTTCTTTTGCCTACTGGACTCAACAGAACGAGGATGTGCGGCCACACGTTCGGGAGAGATTCCGGCTTCATGACTTGTTGCCCCCAGATTGAACCAGATGACGGTCTCTCATGACGGGACAACACGAACAGACTGAAAGGCAACATGCGTGTAAAAAAAGAAAAAAAAAAGAAAAACCCTCTTTGGATTACAAACTACAACATTGCCATTACTGTTAAATTTTTAGCCTTTTTTTTTTTTTTTCTTTTTTTGGTTTGTTCTTTTTGCTTTCAAACCCACCATTGCTTTTTAAAAAAAAACTTCTAAAGAAAAACATTTTTAAAGATCTGGGTGAAATTTTCTAAATATCTACATGTATAAACAAAATTACACACACTATGAACAAGCCCAGGTAGACTCCTCTTTTTGACGGACTCTTCAGTTGTGGAGCTGGATAGAGTCTCCACGCTAAATTGCAAAGTCTTGGTGCTGGCTCAGTGGATACGAATATGCCACCTGGTAAAGAGGAACTCCAGCCCCACAGAGTCCCTGAACCCACATCCCTGGTGCTCACGCTGTTGACACGGACTAATAATGACACTCTGCGGCTACAGACTAATACCAGCAGGAACAAGCAGCCTGCAAATCAATCTGTGCATGTGTGTATGTTTACTCTAAGCCACACACACTCACTGATTCGGTGTTTGGGGAAACCTGCAATCTGTAGCCTTTAAAATCATATGCATTCCTCTGTAGCTGGGTCAAGTTTCTATTGTTGGTTGCAGTTTTTTCTGGTAAAACTGGTGTTTCATTGTTTTTAAACAGATAGCGTTTCAAATTGTATTCTGTTTGTAAGATATGATATTTTAAAAGGGGTCATGTAACTTCAATCCTAAGCCTTTCTTTTCCATCAGAAGAACACAGATGGTGCGTAATAATGGTGGCAGTCCACTCCATAGTTGAATCCAGTGAATTATTGCAAGACCTTAAGTACACTTTGTTCTTGTTCTAATAGAGTTAAATCAGTATGTTGGCTTCACTGTGGACACAATACGGCTCCTTAATTAACTGTTAGGATTAAGAATCTTGTTACCTGTAAATCTGACATATTGTAAAGGTTTGAGGGCATTCATTTTCGCAGTGGTATGTGTCAACGTTTAACCTTTTTCTTTAATAATAGTATTTGATTTGTCATTTGTCTATAATCAGTATTGTCTTTACTCCTAATCAAGTATTCTGGCTAAATCAGAGCTTTGTTTCTTTTACTTGTAACGTGTAATTTGACGGCTATATCGGTAGCATTATACGACTAATGTAGCGCACCTCTGCCTGTGTGTCATGAAGTCTACCCATGGAAGAAATCTGTGGCCAGACCCTGAACCAGCCATTATCTGGCACCAGCAACATACTGTTTTAACAGTCAGCCTCTTTGAGGTTATGTACATCTTGACTGCCCCTCGACCTGTATGTCTACTTTTTTTTTTTTTTTTTTTATGTTAAGCACAGTCAACACGTTGTGTTATAAGAATGGTAACTATGAATGTGTTTCTGCTCTTTCAGAATGGATTTTTAAGCCAAATTGGCATTTTACTCCTGTTGTTTCATCTTAATTTATTCACTAGTGAGACAGCAATGTAAATGTGTTGACATCCTTGTCGGCATCAACAAAGAAGGCACAAACAGAAGCTTGTCTGTCTTTTGGTTGCTTCTTGATCTTCAGCGAGGCAAAGACAACCAGGAAAGTCTCCTTAACAATTGAATATGCACCGCCGAGTGACGCTGGGTTCTCCTTGGGTTTAAATCCAAGTGCATTTTATGTTTTGAAGCAGTTGTGAGTGTTTGGTTTGTCTGGGTTGCCTGTACAGTGCCATACAATTCCTCTCCTCACAAGTATGCCATTCCCTGTGCTCTCACCCCCTCCAAATGGTTAAATAGAAAGAGACAATCAGACCTCAAAGATCTACAGAAACTGAAACCTGGAGACCCCACGCGCCCCCGTTTCCCTTTGATTTCAATGTGCAGTATGTGTTGTGTACTGTGATTCCACTGAGTTGTATCCCGTGAGTTTAAGATTTTCCCGGTAAACCCCGCTGTGCCCTGTCCAACCCCCTCCTCCGCTGCTTACTCACACAGGACCTGCTCGCAGATGGTTTTGGATCTGTTCAGCATCTGCCTGTCTGCCTTTTTCACCACAAGTTAGTAGCTCTCGAAAAATTCAAATTAGTTTGTATTCAAGTGAAATTGTTACAGGGCACAATGGTGTTTACTCAGACATAATGTTAGAGAATACATGTCCAGACTATGAATGTAAATTGTACATGGGGTGAAGTCTTAAGTGTCTTTCCAAACTCCGCATTGCGGTGCCTCCGCACAAAACTCGAACAAAAACCAGACGATGAAAATTAACTTTCTCTGGTCAGATCTTCACTATTTTACAAGGAGGTGAAATCAATGTGCACAGAAGTGGAAATATGTCTTGAGCTCTTGCCATGGTAGCCCCCCGCCCCCCCTGCCCACCCCCATGACCTCTCACCATCATTACTGCCATCTTTTAGTATGCAAGCCTCAGAGTGTTCAACACGTAGCCCAGGTTTTCTCATCTCTTCATTGGGCTTTTTGGATTGTGTATTATCAGTCATGGCTTGTTCCTGAAGGATCGGTGGGAGACATTTAAATAGTTTTCATCCAGCTCATTTTTATGTGCATTACCAGTTTATTATTGTACACTGAGTGTTGTACAATACATGCAGCTTCATGTAAAAAAAAAATCCTTAAAGTAAGGAAAATCTTTTGTATTTTTGATTTCAAAAGGCATGTCATATCTACTTTTTAAATGTATTAATGAAGATTTAACTTTACATCAAATGGAGTGTTTTTTTTTTTGTTTTTTTTTTCTTACAAATATCTGTATGTTTAGTTTAGCGCAATGTCACTGAACTGTTAAACTTAGCATGTAGAGAATACAGCTTGCTTCGTGGGAAAGTCCTGAATTAAATTTTAATCATGGCACTTTTTCTGCAGAAAAAAGCAATCGTGTTAATGATTTTTGTTTTTTCATTATCGGTTAAGCCATTTTACTTGCAAGAATTGCTATTTGTGCTGAAGATGTATTTAAAAAAGTTTTAAGACATCTTTGTTAGCCGTCAGGCTATGCTATTGTAAAGTGTATATACAGTTACATTGAATTTCTGAAACAAAGTTTTAAAGTTAAAACTGCTCTGCATGCCCTCTGTTTTTATTTCACCTGACTGTTAGGATGCCGAAGACAACAGATGACAGAATTCAGTGTGCGGTCCACAGTGTCTTACATCTTATGAGTGTCCAGCTAGATCTAGGCCTGTTATCCAGTGGACACTTAAAGGGGACAAATCTAAACCTGCTGCTCTTCACTGCAGTTGGACTTGTTGCAGGTATTTTAACTTTATTTTATTTCAGACACAAACATAATACAAAACATAGGACAAAAAGCAAAACAAAGCCAAAAAAAACCAAAAAAAAAAAACGAATGGAACAACCGTTGTGCCTGAAAGAGAGTAGGAAGAAGCCCCTGCTTATCTAGTCCTACCCCCCATTTCCAGTCCTCAGACGGTTAGGTAACTGAAGTTAAAAGGTTAGTTTGACATTTATAAAATGGAGGAAAATCCCAAAAGCTTCATGTTCAGTGTCTCAACCTGTTTGTGCAGTTTTCAAGAAATAAATCAGGCCTTAAGATGCATCCTGTTTTAGACCTCAGTTTTCCAGACCACACTGAGGTCAACAACTACAGAACAGTCAACATTGGTAACTTATTCTTTGTACAATTAAATTTCCATCCTTTTTTAATTCATAATCCATATTGAAGTTGTTTATGTCTGATAAGCAAGAGAGTACAGGCTTTATTTCTGATATAGGAAGTACATATTAGGCTATTATGTAACCTAAACGTGTACAGTGACATAAATCTTGTAGTTTCCTCTGTTCACCATCACAGTGGATCTGAAATGAAATCACCAAAATACAATTAAAGTATGGGAGCTTTTATTCAAGGAGTTTAAGAAAAACACTGCTTTAACTTGAGGAATTACATCCATTTTTACACAATGTCCCTCCATTTTCAGAAA
Organism: Sphaeramia orbicularis; assembly: GCF_902148855.1. Taxonomy (NCBI): domain Eukaryota; kingdom Metazoa; phylum Chordata; class Actinopteri; order Kurtiformes; family Apogonidae; genus Sphaeramia; species Sphaeramia orbicularis. Next base: position 51,290,600 of record NC_043959.1, read on the forward strand.
GCCAAAAATATTTGGACAAAACTATGGCTATAAATATGAGGATTGTTTTTAATACTTGATGGAAACCCTTTGCCCTCATGGACATCATCAAACTCTTCCCTGCAGGAGCTTGGTCAAGTCTTTCGTCAGACTCCTTCAGTCATCTGTCTTCTCTTTCTGCCCTGGGTTTTTTCCCTAAACATTTATTCTTATTCACCATCTTTTTTCTGCTTCATTTGTCATAGAATAAACCAGGACACATCTGGACATAAAGCTGCTACTTTTGAGCCTTTGAAAGTGAAGGTATAATGTTTGAAATGGTTCAGTTCCTAAACATTAATGCAATATTTTTGTTAAACACCTTGAGCTAAAGTTGAAACTCCACACTTCAATCACATATTTATTGCTTCATTTCAGATTCACTGTAGTGTTTTACAAAGGCAAAATTACACACTTATGGACCTGATAATATATTATCTAAAGGCAAAAAATTACAATGATCTACATTTTTTAAAATGATCTGCCTTAGAGTTTAAATGTGCAAAATCTTATATATTTTAATTAGATGAATCAGAAAAGAAATGATAAAAGTGTTGGTTTGCTGATGTTTTTAATGAATATGATAAAGTGTAATTACACTTGTGTATTGGTTTATGTACATTTATACAATAGATTTATACATCATCCATTAGAAAGAACCTGTAAAGTGAATGTATTGTATCATATGCACAGTGTAAAACATATTCTCTCATTGATTCTCACAATTTCAGATTTCGACAAACTTGATCAACTTTCACTACTTTAATTCTGGAGGCAGTTTATAGTGCTATATGGTTGTAATTCCTTAACGATTAATAGAATATTTTTGTTAAACCCCTTGAATTAAAGCTGAAAGTCTGTGCTTCAATCATATCGTGGTGATGTTCAGAGGCAAAATGATTAAATATGTGTCCAAATACTTATGGACCTGATAATATTTTACCTAAAGCAGTGTTCAAATCCGGCCCACCAAAGGGTCCAATGCGTGAAATGCAAAAATTATACTGAAGAAAATCATTTTAGTTCAGGTTCCGCACACAGACCAATTAAATCTGAAGTAGGCTGGACCAGTAAAAATACTCTCATAATAACCTATAAATAATGACAACTCCAGATTTTAATTTTTATTTTAACACAGTCATGCACAGTTTTGTTTTTTGTTTATTTTTTTTAAACACAGTCATGAACAGGGTTTTATTATTATTTTTATTTTAACGGTCATGAACAGGTTATTATTATTATTATTTAAAATTTGTAGTTTAATAGTCATGAACATGTTTTTTTTATTATTATTTTTATTTTCACACAGTCGTGAACAGGTTTATTATTATTTAAAATTTTTATTTTAACAGTCATGAACTTTTTTTTTTTTTTTAATTTTAACACAGTCATGCACCGTTTTTTTTTTTTTTTTTTTTTTTTTTTTACACAGTCATGAACAGGGTTTTTTATTATTATTTTTATTTTAACAGTCATGAACAGGTTATTATTATTATTATTATTATTATCATTATTATTTAATATCTTTTATTTTAACAGTCATGAACAGGTTTTTTTTTTTTTTTTTTTTAGCACAGTTATGCCTAGGTTTTGTTTTTAACACAGTCATGTACAGGTTATTATTATTATTATTATTGTTATTTAAAATTTTTATTTTAACACAGTCGTGAACCTTTTTTTTTATTTTAACACACTCAAGAACAGCTTTCTTTCTTTCTTTCTTTCTTTCTTTCTTTCTTTCTCTCTTTCTTTCTTTCTTTCTTTCTTTCTTTCTTTCTTTCTTTCTTTCAACACAGTCATGAATAGTTTTTTTTTTTTTTTTTTTTAGAGTGTCTGTACCAGATATCTTATTTTTCCTGCAGTAGTCCTTCTGGTGTCTTCTGGCTCGGGGCAGGACTCGGGTTTCAGACGGTGGACTTAATCAACACACTGCTTTAATAATTCAACACCGATGGCTGTGCTTGTAGCCGAAATCCCTTCTGCGTTTCACAGCCCTCATTTCGCACCTCCGTTTTTCCCTTTACCGGTGTCCTTAATTACGCAGGCTGCAGGGCGGGCGTCGGGTTGCAGGGAGTCGCGCATCCTCCAGGAGCACAGGGCCATGTAACAGGCAGCACTTTGTCCTGCAGCAACAGGAGCATGGAAGGACTGGGATGCAAACACTGGGCATTTACACTTTTACACAACTATGAGCCGACTCAGACTTAACCCGCTTCCTCTGTCCCAGATGAATATTTCCTCTCCATCAACTGGGTAAATATTGATTTTTCTTCTTTAATGTGGAGACCCTAGACCTGTTTGGATGAAGATGAGGACACTTACAATGTGGCCCACACCAGCTACTTGCATGGTGTGCATCCTGTTTGGTAAGTAAGCTCCAAACAATGATTTTTAGACCAGTGAGCAAAAAAAACACTTTCATGTTCCTTGTGTGACATGCTGTAATGTTAGTCACTTATTTTTGTCATTTAAATTTTGATTATTTCTTTCCAATTTGTGGAAAACTAAGCTACACTTTTGTCCCTAAAGTTGGATTAAATATTTCTACTTCCTCACATGGAATCATAGTGACAATGTGATTTATTCTTTTTAAATTCTTTATCTATAATGGAAAAAAAAGGTATTATTATAGTTCACTTCTGGTAGTGTGAGTGAAAAGCAAAATAAAGTTCAGATTATAACCTTATATAATACACAGGGGTTGGATAAAATAATGGAAACACCTTAAAAAATCAACAAAATATAATTTAATATGGTGTAGGTCCACCTTTTGCGGCAATTACAGCCTCAATTCTCCGAGGTATTGATTCATACAACTTGTGAATTGTTTCCAAAGGAATTTTAAGCCATTCTTCAGTTAGAATACCCTCCAACTCTTTTAGAGACGATGGCGGTGGAAATCGACGTCTTACTTGAATCTCTAAAACTGACCATAAATGCTCAATAATGTTGAGGTCTGGGGACTGTGCCGGCCATACGAGATGCTCAACTTCATTAGAATGTTCCTCATGCCATTCTTTAACAATTCTAGCTGTATGGATTGGGGCATTATCATCTTGAGGTGAAGGTGTTTCCATTATTTTGTCCAACCCCTGTATATAATGACTGACTGTTGATCATAAAATCAGAAAAAAAAAAAAAAAAAAATCTACCTCTTCTCATGAAGTGGCTGTGATAATGGGACTTATTCTTGATACATAAAGTGTAACTGTGACTCAGTATGTAATCATTGTACCTGGTCAAAGGATATTACTGATATGTATAAATAGGAATAAAAAGAGGAACGTGTCTGGGAAAAAAAAAAAAAAAAAAATTCCAACTTTATGGACAATGATGTAAAATTGGATAATCTATTGTGAAACATGCAACTAACCTGACAGTGAGTGTTGTGTATTAGACTCATTGTACTTGTGTGCATTTTAGATTCTATGAGGTGAAAGGAGAATGTTGAAAGAAACATTGCAGCAAAATAATTCAAGATTATTTCATAAAAGGGGAAATGTCTTTTTATTATACTGTAAATGATTTTCTAAAAAAAAAAAAAAGAAGTATCTTAGGACTGGTTCCCAAACCTTTTCAGGTCAGACCCAGTGGCTTCATGCTGGACCCAAATTCACACCATCTTATTTACATTGTTTCGACTCCTTGTATCTTTTCCTCATTTTTTGTCCTTTACATTATTTTAATCTTCTTACAGATTTTGTTGTTTTCATCTTGGTACATTTTTCACATCTGACTCCTCTCCTTTTAATTTCTCATGGTTTTCAATCAATCAAATTTTATTTATATTGCGTCACATCATAACAAAAGTTATCTGATGATACTTTCCATGTAGAGTCTAAACCAGACTCTTAACCCTTTCATGCGTAGGTCACTACAGTGGACAATTCTTCTCTAGCTGTTCTCTTGTATATTCATGGGTTTTGATGTTTTAGTTCCATATCAGCCGACACAGTGAACACTTGCGCACCATCCCATACACTTACATTCAGACCATTACTGTAACTTTGCTGTTCTTGATAAACCTGATCTGCGCTAACATGTTTGAGTGTAAATCAATTGTTATTTGTTAGACAAGAAGGTTTTTTTTTGCATATTATCTCCATGAAGTGAGTAATTACTAGCATTAGAATATGTTAAAATGTGAGAAGACATCACATTAACAGAATTAAAGATGTTTTTATTTCATTGTTTTCATCTCACTTTCTGATATTGGGTTTTAAACACGTTTCTTTACTTCAAAAATTAAATGCATGGATATTTTTGTAACTCCATAGAAAAAAAAAACAAAAAAAAACCTCGATCGCATTGTTTTTTCATGCCTAAGGAGGAATAAAAACACTGAAGAAAAAAATCTTGACTGAGGTTCTCACAATTCATGCATGAAAGGGTTAAACCAATTCGCAGACACCAACAGAACCCTCCAGGAGTAAAGACTTGGTGAAAAACTACCTTTAACATGTAGAAACCTGGAGTAGACCCCGTTTTGAAGTCAACATTTGTTTTTCTTGCTTATTTATTTACATGTTTTCCTTCTGCCCTGTTCACATTTCACATTATTCTTATGTGTTTTACTTTGAGAGTTCATGACCCATTTAGGAAAGCTCATCAACCTAATTAGGGACTCCACCTTAAGCGTGGGAAAGGCATTATTAGACTGTTCCATTTCTGTGGACAGTAGCGGATACATTAAAATGCTGTAGATGTGTCACACTCTGTGTTTTAACCTGAATTAACATGATACTTCCTCTGTTTCCCCCCTTCAAAAACTCCAATCTACAGGGATCATATATGAAATCAAGGAAGTATGTTCACAACCTACATTAATCCAGAGGAAGGACGCCCACACTCCTGCCAGTGAATCCACATTAGAAGCAGACATCCAGAAAGTGATTGATCAGATTCATTCTTTGTCCAGTAAAAATACAAACGCACGCAGCGCCTCTGACCCAGCAGGTGTTGACCTAAATGCATATTATAGTGTCATCACCAGCTTATATCACCTCCTAGAACCACTGCTGAGGGAGAAATTTGTCGATGACTTTCCCAAATTATTAGTTTGTACTTTGTCTGGGGAGCAGGACTGTGGACTGGAGGCGGAGCTGGTAAAGGCTGTGGGTCTGGAGTTGGGTAAATCTCTACTGACAGGACTGTCATTTCTGAGATCCCAGACATGCGTTCCATTGGATGAAGAGCCCAGCAGCTTTCTGAGGAGCTACCTCAGGATGGAGCAATCCACAGAGGCAACGTTGAACAATGTACAGGAGATGTTTGTGAACGTCCTGTCACATCTACCTATCTCTGTAAATCTGATGAATGCGGTGGGTGGCCTGGTGGATGCAGCCGTCAGATACATGTCAGAGTTCATAGCAACATTAATACAAGTACCGATGGATTATATCAGAATAACCCTACAGTTTGGAATACGAGTCCCATCTTTGGAAGGAGAGGAAGTCTGTGAGCAAGGTAAGGCATCTTTAATTCAGTATTTCATATAAGATTCTGCAGTCTAGTGAGCTTTTTTGTCTCTTCTTTTTTTTTTTTTGTAACAAAACTCACTACAATCATGAAACCATTTCTCTTTTTGGTCTGCAGGAGATTTGAAACAACTCATAATGTGGTAAGTCATCAAAACAATTCACATAAAGCCTCAGTGTAATTTACATCTTCCTCTGTGCCTCAGATTGTAATATTAATATGCATTTTAAGACCAGATCAATTTAATGTAGGGTCATTCAAACAACATGATGCAAACTGTCCCAGAAGCAAAAATACTAAATAGATAAACTACAAAAGCACTCGGAGAGCACAGACCACGGCCAAGGTAGATCAGTCCCTCCCAACCCCCCCCCCCCCCACCCCCTGATCACCACCAAAATTTAATCATTTGTTCCTTGTGCCAGTATTAACATTTCTGGAAAATTTCATCAAAATCCGTCCATAACTTTTTGAGCTATCTTGCTAACAGACAGACAAACCCCGATGAAAACAAAATCTCCATCATTCCTTGGCAGAGGTAATAAATAAATGAATACATTTAAAAAAAGCATTTCACTAACTAAATCATACATCTTTACTAAAAATCTGTTATCTATTAAAACACAAAATAATATGAGGCAGTATAAAACCCAGTATGTATAACCAGTATATGATTATAAAGCACGGGAAAACAATATTTTCTGCAGAAACCACGACAGAAGTTGAGCTTCATTGCTGAAGTCTTTGATAGTGACGTCACATTAAAATTTAGACATTTGGATCCATTTATTTCCAAATAGTGATGACAGTATTTTTTTACATTAAGGTCCATTATGTATAAAGGCTAAATAACATAAATGTGTCATGTAAATAAACTCCAATCTCAAAAAAAGTCAAAAACAGTGGATGTTTTAATATATTAGTTTTACTACTTTCTCAAATAACGTGTGGGGTCTCCACAGATAACAGAAGGATCTTTGTAGACATGCAGGATTTACATAGTGAAATGCTTTTTAAAATATATAATGTCCTTTGAATCTTTACTTATTTTAAGCATTTACAAGTTTATTGTCATATAAATTGCAGTGAACATACAGTATGCATTAAGTGCATTAATATAAAAAATATGAACATGGAAAGAATTACAAGATAATAAAGAAGGAAACTCTATGTATACTTGTATTACATTATGTTTAAGGGCCCCCATTTATAATAATAATAATAATAATAATAATGGACTGGATTTATATAGCGCCTTTCTAGACACCCAAAGCGCTTTACATTATTGACCCATTATTCATTCGCGCTCACATTCTGGTGGTGGTAAACTACATCTGTAGCCACAGCTGCCCTGGGGCAGACTGACAGAAGCGTGGCCCCTCCGACCACCACCGAACATTCATACACCAGTGTGGGTGGCACTGGAGGCAAGGAGGGTGAAGTGTCTTGCCCAAGGACACAACGGACTGACTAGGACAGAGCAGGATTTGAACCGCCAACCCTTCGGTTATTGGACGACCCGCTCTACCAACTGAGCCATGGCCGCCCCAACCCATAAAGACCCAGTACTACTTTTGCGGCAGTTCCCAATGAAGAATTTAGAATTTCTCTCTATTTATCACCTATTTCTCTTTTATTTATTTCTCTCTATTTATCACCATTTCTCATAATATTATCCTCTATATTTTGCATTTTATCAGTATAAATCAGGTATTTTCTTATATTTAATTCACTGATCATGTAAATGTTCATAAAAGCTCAGATTAAAATTGAGGGTTAGTATATATCAAAAACAAGAGAAAATGGAAGAAAAAGTGACTTTTTTCATCAAAGATATCCAAACTAAACGGAAAACCAAGTGTTTCCATCCGCCGTCTCCATGGGTTTTACTGGTGAATCAATGCTTCAGAAGATGACGGCGTTTCCACGTTCACTACGGAACCTCTGAACGTCCAAATGGGTCATATCTGATGACCATGAAAAGATGACAAACTGTATTTTACACCAGTTATTTTACATGTATTGATAGGATTAGTGGATCAACAGGTATTAAACACTCTAGATCAGTAGATGCTTTTGGTCGGTGGTGGATGTTTGGATCTTTTTGGGATAAGCTGAGGACTGCTTCTGGGGTGTCCTATAACAAAATGTATTTTGTTGATCAGTTGTTGATTTTAATAACTGTTTGTAATACTTTTGTAATAAATTGGTAAAATAAATAAATAATAAATAAATAATGTTGCACTTTTGCATTTTTAGGGGTTTAAACCACAACGTGAGCTGGTCTTTTGGCGCCTCATTCATCGACATCCTACTGGATATCTTCCTGTCTCCAGAGGAGTGCACCTACCCAGGACCAGACTGCTCAAATCCTTCCACCATCCCATTACAGCGCTCCTCATCAGAGGCGAACAATGACACTGATAGTATCCACAGTAACCCCCTGAGGTGTGATCACCAAAATCTGGCCAGGCTTAATGACACACTGTGCGCTGAGGTCATGGCAGGAGTAAGAGAAATGTCCTCCCCGTCTGTGGGCGTGTTGTGTCAGGCCTTGAACACTCTCAGGCCACAGCAGTTACAGAGGGTGTGGAGGAATGTGTGTTATGCTGTGCAAGTAGTCATGTCTCCACTCCTCAGCAGGTCTTCAGACTGCAGCACTACCGATGTCACACCGCCTTCCCCCATTGTCGGCCCTCCTTCTGAAACTCCAACGCCCTTCCGTTCCACTTCCCATCGAATAGCAAGAAGAGAAGCCTCCAACCTCCAGCAGCTGGCCTGTAACTACGACAGCTGGATACAGGACAGTAAGGTGGACCCGGTCCTCGTGTCCCTCTGTAGTGATAACAAACGTGAGGAGTTTGTGGAAGAGGTTTGTAACAACACCGTACTGATGAAGAAGCTCCTTGGAGACAAGACCAACACCTGGATATATGGATACTGTGCCAACTCTTCTGCAGACACAGGGTACATGCTGACACAGTTCTGCGACTATGATCAGTGGATGAACCAGCCCACCGTCCCCATAAACCCCTTTCTACTGGAGTTCTGCATGACCCTTGACAATCAAAGGCTGAATCTACTCATCTGTGAGAACAACGGATTCTTTATGCTTTTATTCTCAAATCCTGCTAATCAACATCTCATGCCTAACTGCTCAGCGGTGCTGCCTCCAGTACTGTCCCCAGTACTGCCCCCAGTACTGCCCCCAGTATTGCCCCCTAGCACCAATGCAGACCCTATAGATCCTTGTGTCTATTCACAGTGGCAGGATGTGACACAGATTTCCCTAAACATTTTGGCACTTTGTAGTGAATATGACGCTGAGGGTTTTAAAAGGGAGGTTTGCTCTAATCAAACTTTTCTGAATAAGCTGCTTCTCAATAATGAAAACCACTGGCTCAGGGAACTCTGCAACAACAACAACTCTCCCAGCCCTACCACCTTCTTGCCACCAACAGAGTCACCCCTAACCTTCAACATCAAAGACTGGTGTGACTACTACTCATGGGAACAACGGAAGGTGGATGTTTCAGTGGTTGGCCTGTGTTGGCTGCATGATCAGCTCTCTTTTCAGAAGAATGTCTGTTGTGATACATCATTGTTTGAGAAGCTGCTACAAGACCCACAGAACGACTGGCTGCAGTCGGCATGTGCAGACACAGACGAGATAGAGGGAACAGAACTATTACCGCAGGTGGGTATTTTAATGAGCGGGTATAGGTGCAGGAAACCTTGTATTTGAATTGAAATGCCTATTCATTAGTGTTATATGACTTGTAATCATGTATATTTCTTTTGCTTTTCATATTTATAGTATTTCTCTAGTACATATTATACACACTGTTTTTTCCAATAGTGTTTCAATAAGTGTTTTAATATGTATATATATTTAGAGCTACACATGTGCGTATATTTAGAGTTATAGGCAGACAGACAGGCAGACACTTTTACACCCTTTCCTCCCATATTATTGAAAACTATTGAGCCTCCAAAGTTTTATGTCACAAGTCACTTTTGTAGTTTCAAACGTTGAATTCAGATTTTTTGTGAGACCAGAGAAATTTTCTATTCCGGCTCAGGAATCTCCAGCCAAATAAGCTCTGACTCTTGAACCAGTTCTGTTCAGGATTCTTAGTGCAGTCTGCCCTATTTAACAGCTGTTTTTTTTTTTTTTTTACTTTTGGTTATCCTTATGTTTTTTTTCTAATTAGTATATTACTTTAAGGGTACCTGTAGTGAATTTTCATTGCTAACTACTTCAAAAGATCATGTATAATACTAACCGTTCCGTAACGTATCTTATGTCAAAGTCTGTTTTTAAGCAAGTACTCAGTCAGACATGGTCAGGGAGGGACATGTTGCCTCTGTCGCAGGCTGTTCCAGCACCGGTAGAGATGCAGAGACACTGATTTGTTTGATTACCTGGGTTCCAAAGCTTAAGGCTGCACGAACAAGTGTGAACACATGCTTTCCCCTCAGTCTCGCTCACTGACTGCTGCTTGTTTACTTGCACTGATCACCCAGAAACAACACTGTAACATCACTTCTGGCTGGTAACGGTTGCTCTCCATAGGTTCTGCCCCTGCCGGTAACACTGGTCTACAAGGAAAATGCTTCCAGAATAAAAGTAATGAAATTTTACCACATGAGAGTCACTGATAAAGAAAAATCAAGTCAAAAATGGTGGTTGGCTGAACTTTTCAAGATACAGCCTTGGGTCAAAATGTGAAATTCAAGAATTAACGAGAGAATGGGTTTGACTCAAAAGGAATATTTGTCTCAGAGCTACAAGATGTACTTCAAAACATTGTTTGCACATTAGAATACATTCACTTTACAGGTTCTATTTAGTGGAAGATTTATAAAACTATTATATAAATGTACATAAACCAATATATATGTGTAATAACACTTAATCATATACCTTGAAAACATCAGCAAACCGGCACTTTTGTCATTTATTTTCCAATTAATCTTACTAAAATACGTAACATTTAGCACATTTAATCGCTGAAGCAAATCATTTCTAAAAAATTGTAGACCAGTGTAATTCACATAATAATAAAAAGGTCCAGTGTGGTGCATTTATGGTAATTTTTTTCGTGAATTTGCACTTCTCTTGCTTACAGGGTGGGGAAGCAAAATTTACAATGAACATTTAGTTGTTTTTTTCTCAGCAGGCACTACGTCAATTGTTTTGAAACCAAACATATATTGATGTCATAATCATACCTAACACTATTATCCATACCTTTTCAGAAACTTTTGCCCATATGAGTAATCAGGAAAGCAAACGTCAAAGAGGGTGTGATTTGCTGAATGCACTCGTCACACCAAAGGAGATTTCAAAAATAGTTGGAGTGTCCATAAAGACTGTTTATAATGGAAAGAAGAGAATGACTATGAGCAAAACTATTACGAGAAAGTCTGGAAGATACTATTAAAGAAGACTGGGAGAAGTTGTCACCTGAATATTTGAGGAACACTTGCGCAAGTTTCAGGAAGCGTGTGAAGGCAGTTATTGAGAAAGAAGGAGGACACATAGAATAAAAATATTTTCTATTATGTAAATTTTCTTGTGGCAAATAAATTCTCATGACTTTCAGTAAACTAATTGGTCATACACTGTATTTCAATCCCTGCCTCAAAATATTGTAAATTTTGCTTCTCCACCCTTTATAAGTAATACACAAAGCACAGTTAATGCCATAAGCATGACCAGTACAGATCCACTTTAAGTTTGAATTCAAGTGAATCCAGTTATGTCTACTTTATAGACTGTCCTGAAACTCAGTAGATGAGTTTTCTTTTTTTTCCAGCAGTTTGTCAGACTTCTATATTGTTTCTGTTACAGTGAATGAACATAGAAACATATCATTTTTGAATGGAGTGAGGCTTTAACTAGATATAACAGAACCGTAATCTGATCATGTGTTTAATGTCTGTCCCTCAGGTGTGCAAGTACGCCGACTGGAACCGTCCCATCATTGTTGATATGACCGAGTTGGCTCTCTGTGCAGAATCCGACCCAGATAACTTCACATCCAAAGTCTGCTCCAATGAGAAAGTCCTAGAGAACCTGTTGGCCAATCAGGACAACACCTGGTTAATACAACACTGCGCCAACTTTTCAAAGCCTACAGCGGGTTCTGGTGGAGATGGAGGAGGGGGAGGAAGCCCTGCTGGATTCAACCCCACGGAGCAGTGCCAGTACTTCGGCTGGAGCATTTCTCACCCAGACGCAGCTCTGTTAACCCTCTGTTGGGAGCATGATCAGGCAAACTTTGTCTCATCTATCTGTCCTCATCCTGATCTTGTCACTACACTTGGACGAGAACCGTCAAGTGCGTGGGTGAGCAGTATGTGCACCACCTACACTAACTACACAAAGACAAACCCAGACACCAACAATACCACCACAACAGAGCCTCCGTTTTGCCTGGCCAAAAGCCTGGTGAAGAAGTTCAATTGGACCTGCTCTGCGGACTTCTCCTTAGCCTGCCAGCCTGGTGCCAGTCAGAACATGGCTCTGCAGATGATAGTGCGCTGCTGGTTGGAGAGTTTGAGGTCCAGAGTGGAGGATTTGCTGAGTCCACGTGTGGCTAATGTGTTGGACCAAGCAGTCAGCACTTCTGTGGTGGTCCTGTTAATCCTGGAGGAGGCCCAGAACACCTCACTGTACGTCACTCAGAACATTAGACGCAATATCCTGACATCTGTCGTGCAGTATATCAAGAGGGAGACCATCTTTGACAGAAAGAGGGTGTTGCTGCAGTGCTTTGGGGTATGTATTTTATTCATCTGGTCATCCACTGAAAATATAAAGAAGACCAGTTTTGAGCATGATTCGGAATTTGTGTAGGATCAAGATGTTTTGTTTTGTTTTTTTTATTGTTTATTTAGGAGGGACAACACAAAATACATGCAATATATTTTATGAGATTTACCTAAAAGCTCATTTCCATCTATTGATTGTAACGTGCAAGTTATAGAGATATTGCAATCAGTAAATATAATAAAGAAAACCCTCACATTTTAACATAAGATAAAAAAGATACAATAAAATGCTATATGGAGTAAAATTAGAAAATACAAAATAAACACACCTAACATACAATGCGATACAGTAACAGATTTGTTTTAACCTCGTGAGACGCAGGGAAGTAAAAGTTTTTGTTTTTTTACATCAAATAATTGTCTTGATTGGAAACAGTTTTCTGATACTTTTTGTTGGTATTTTTTTATGGAATATCCTTTGCAGTGGAAATTCTTTTCTTTTTTTTTTGTTTTTTTGTTTTTCCTCTTTTTTTTAAGTAAAGCTGAGAAACGAGGTTAAGGACCTGATCTGTAAAATCAGCAATTAAATGACTTAAAAACTATGGTGGCCCAGAGGTGCAACAGTCCAAAAAATTATCCACTAAAAGAAAAAAAATAAAAGGGAACGGCCCAAAAAATTATCCACTATAAAAAAAAAAAAAAAAAAAAAAAAAAAAAAAAGAGAACAGCCCAAAAAATGATCCACTATATATTTTTGAAATAATTTTATTTTTTAGCGCACTGACCTACACTTCCATTGGGTTACTTCCTTAGCATTAGCCACATTAGCTGAAGGCCTTAAAAATTTCAGCCTATGCTTTTATTTTTCTGGTGGCCTTAATTTTAAAGCAAGAGACCTTTGGGTAAACAGCGCCCCCTTAACTGAAAAGGTGGATGATGTTTTTTTCTTATAGTGGATAATTTTTTGGGCTGTTCTCTTTTTTTCTTATAGTGGATAATTTTTTGGGCTGTTCTCTTTTTTTCTTATAGTGGATAATTTTTTGGGCTGTTCTCTTTTTTTCTTATAATAGATAATTTTTTGGGGCTGTTCTATTTTTTTTCTTATAGTGGATAATTTTTTGGGCTGTTCTCTTTTTTTTCTTATAGTGGATAATTTTTTGGGCTGTTCTCTTTTTTTCTTATAATAGATAATTTTTTGGGGCTGTTCTATGTTTTTTTCTTACAGTGGATAATTTTTTGGGCTGTTCTCTTTTTTTCTTATAGTGGATAATTTTTTGGGCTGTTCTCTTTTTGTTCTTATAGTGCATAATTTTTTGAGCTGTTCTCTTTTTTTCTTATAGTGCATAATTTTTTGAGCTGTTCTCTTTTTTTCTTATAGTGGATAATTTTTTGGGTTGTTCTCTTTTTTTCTTATAGTGCATAATTTTTTGAACTGTTCTTTTTTCTTATAGTGGATAATTTTTTTTGGGCTGTTCTCTTTTTTTCTTATAGTGCATAATTTTTTGAGCTGTTCTCTTTTTTTCTTTTAGTGGATAATTTTTTGGGCTGTTGCACCTCTGGGCCACTGCAAAAAACAGCAAGTCAAGTAGAATTATATTTGTCCCTAGAACTTTCTTGAGCAGCAACAGTAACAACACAAATCCAAAAACAATCAATAGAACAATAACTTAATAATAATAACACTAAAGTTATGCCACTGTAGGTCATTGGAGCTTATCAGAATGAGGGCAGTTTGTATCCGGTTGTATTTGTGAATGAACATGAACAATGGTCTGAAACACTTCTGTCAAAATCCTATTCGCTTTTCTTCAACAACAGTTTTTTTATAGTTTAGTTTTTTCAGTTAGCTTTTTTTATACTTCAGATAGACTTTTCTGTTGTGACCTGTCTTATTGTTATAGACCAGGATCACATTTGCCTGTTTGTTTTTCTGTTTAATATTTACTGATGCATACCAACACTTACAGACATCATAAACATTAATTCATTATGTATACTGGAAATGCCCTCAAGAGATAAATCATTGCAAAGTGTGAACAGACTCTCCATGTTTAATTCAAGAATACTCAAATCTGTTTCGATGCGATTTACTGACTTTATAGTAGACCTTATTCTTTACCTATACATCACCTCCCATTAGTGTCATTGTATAGCTGTTGACCTCCAGCGTACAGGCAGCCTACAGGTGGTGTTCAGTTACATTCCTGCCACCGATATGGACATAATGAATCTCTTCCTGTGGGTGTAATCTGTCATGCTTGATTTGGCATTTACAGTAGTGTGACTAAACAAATGTACAGATTAAACAACCGCTATAATCCACTTATTCACGCGTCACTATGTTCATGTACATTTGTGTGTTTTCCTCTTGCAGGGAGTACTTACCAGTTTGATGCAAACAGCACGAGACATGACCACTGACGAGTCCATTGTAATTAGGGTAAGGTCGATTCAATTAGGGACATAGAAGTTGTTTTGTTTTTTTTTGGGTGACTTACAAATTAATCTGTCTTTACATGTAACTTATCAACATTTATTATACTATTGTCCTCTGGATTTTTCATTTTTCTATAAAAAATAATGTATTTTCCTATATTTCATCTCCTGATTATGTGTGTGTTCATAGAAGCTCAGAGTCAATTGATTTATTATATCAAAGCAGAAAAAATTAAAGAAAAAGTAATTTTTTTTTCAGCAAAATATATCTACTATGCATTTTACTGGTGAATCCATGTTGCTGAAAATGGCCATGTTTCCACATTCACTGCAGAGCCTCTGAACGTACAAAAAAGACACATCTCATGCTGATGAAAAGTTGAGAAACTGCATTTTATCCAATTTACTTCAATGCATTGATAGTTACAATATTAAACCTTTTAAATCTATGGATGCTTTTGGTCACCTGTGGCTGTTTCTGTGCATTATTTATGACTGGGTTATAAAATGTGTTTGTTCTTATATATTGCTGTTTATGCTCTCAGGAGTTCTTCAATATTCCATTGCATAGCCTGAGGTTTGTGCTCAGTCAAGCTCACCTCGCCACAGTCAGACTGATCCTTCGGTTCTACAACAGACACAAGAATACCCTGCAGGTGATGAGAACGCTACACAGCATGTCCTGGAATTAAGAATCTCTATCACTATTATACATTTAGGTGTCATTCTTGCTCACATGGAGCTGCTGTGATGTGTTTCTTCTTTCCAGCTCCCAGATAAATACCTGTCCACCATGACCTCAGTGTTGTTCCAGACTCACCTGGTGAAAGATGGGAGTCTTTTCCCTGAGCTCGCTCCCCTGTTGGCTGTTGCCAGCCCTGCTGATATCGCAGCTCTGCCTTCACTGCAGAATAATGCTAATGTGTAAGTGATGGTGCTGTTATGTGTCACAGGGTCAATATTAATGAACACTGTAACCGTTTCATATTTCCATGGTGTGATTAATGACAACTATAACAGCACATTTTAACATAACACTTTATTTACACCTTGCCTGTTGTTTGTGTTGAAGGAGGTTTCATGTACCTCTGAACCTCACTGAAACTGTGCCGTAATATACTTTTTAATCTCACCATGTTCCTATTTGAGTGGTTTAACCCTGTTTATTTTAATACTGACTAACCTACTTTGTCTGCAACATGCACCTAACCTGACAGTGAGTGTTGTTTATTGGAATAGCTTTGCCTGTTGCAGTATAAATTAAGAACATTTGGTGTGTCGCTGAATCTAATGAATATGTTTACAATCCCCTGCATATCCTTACTGGTGGTTTAGGCTTTTCTACCCATACTGGTACATGATATTGTTTAAATGAGCAAAACATATGGAATCTCTTTGTGTAAGGGTCCAAACCAATATGCAAAAAATAGACAATAAAAGTACTACATTTTCCACAAGTATGGAGTAAACACTCTATTTCAGCTGTTCACAATCATTATCATCAATCATAATCTCACTGCCCTGTATTACAGTATGATTCCATCCAAACACACCCGTGGTATCAGACTTCTCCACAGAGTGATAAGCCATTGCACCTTAAAGTGCCAACTGCATGCATTATAAATAGAAAGTAAAGGAAACTAGTTCACTGGTGAGATTTCAATCTCTATCTGTGTGTAGACTGTTGAACTAACAAGAATGAGCTGCTAAATGTAGAACAGTGCAGATACGTCTTCATTCTATTCACCTTATATCGCCTTCATCTTATATTTTCTCAATCAACTACATAAATGAATACATCATTTACCATTCAATGCTCTGCAAGTGACACAGACCAGTAACAAGTAAAACCAGAAAGAAATATGTCAGCGTTGTGAAACAATATCCTAGAAATAATGGATGTTACTTTTACAGCTAGAGGAGTGACAACTGTTCTCATGATTTAACACAGCAGTTCAACATTCTGGCAGTTTTCATTTCTTTTTATTTAATTTATTGCTGTGATTTTTATGACAGGATGAATTCGCTCATAGTTGTCTATTAAATGTGATGCTATAGGCAGTAAGCTTATCTCAGCAGAAAGACTGGGATCTCTCTCCAAAAATAACTGAAGAATCTGTACAAGTATTAGGTGTAAAACTGACATGTTTTACTTACACTATGTGTTGACCATACCTATGAGTTCCTGAAGCTTCATAATGACAGAAATGTTGTCTTTAAACCACAGTATATATTCTGCAAAGTAAAAAACAACACATTTCTGAACATTGTGAACTTTTTTTTTTCTAGGAGAGAGACTATTAACAGACACTTGGAACTCATGTCTCTGGATCAGCGGAACGCATTTGGTTTTTGGTTTAGCAAAGTTATGCCTCCAGAAGTCATCACTGGAGGTCAAGATTCACTCATCAGGGACACCGGTAACCTGATCGCTTACCTGCCCTTCCACAACTTCCAACACCTCTCATCTGCTCAGGTAACAGCCCTCTGAGCTCTGACACCTGGCTGGGAAATCCGAGAAGCCTGGACTCTCTCAGTTCGATTAGCCCCAGGGCACAGCAGAGCTGCCTGTCACATACTGGTCAAAAGAAAACACAGACAGCCTCCTCTTTCTCTGTCACCACTAGTGATACTAGTTAATAATCAATAAGTAAAGCTAAGACCACATGAATTAGGAATAATAGGGCTAGAGGTTACTATCCTTTGAGCTTTCATATAACAGTAGGTTTTCAGAATAAGGGGGTTAGTGTGGATGGTAAGACGACAGATGGTTGATGTCTTTTATTTGTGACCATTTAGAAATATTAGGAATCGTCTTTCTTTTATGTTAACAGTATAACTGTATATCCATTTTTCAGACAAACCTGAACTTTTTCCTCTCATTGTGTTTATTCCCAGCTATTAGATGGCCTGGATGTGTTGCAGAAAAACACCCTAAGTCCCTTAAAACAGGAGTTTATAGCTAACATGCTCATCGGCACCCACAGAAACATGAAAGCTGAAGATTTTGTCAGGTCAGGAAACGATAACACCTCAACATTTTCTGTACATGCCTGTTGGTACAGTCTCTATATTAATCTGAATGAAGTAATAGTGGTATTCTAATTATTACAGGGTGGGGAAGCAAAATTTACAATATTTTGAGGCAGGGATTGAAATACAGTGTATGACCAGTTAGTTTATTGAAAGTCATGAGAATTTATTTGCCACAAGAAAATTTACATAAGAAAAAATGTTTTTATTCTATGTGTCCTCCTTCTTTCTCAATAACTGCCTTCACACGCTCCTGAAATTTGTGCAAGTGTTCTTCAAATATTCGGGTGACAACTTCTCCCATTCTTCTTTAATAGTATCTTCCAGACTTTCTCGTAATAGTTTTGCTCATAGTCATTCTCTTCTTTCCATTATAAACAGTCTTTATGGACACTCCAACTATTTTTGAAATCTCCTTTGGTGTGACGAGTGCATTCAGCAAATCACACACTCTTTGACGTTTGCTTTCCTGATTACTCATATGGGCAAAAGTTTCTGAAAAGGTATGGATAATAGTGTTAGGTATGATTATGACATCAATATATGTTTGGTTTCAAAACAATTGACGTAGTGCCTGCTGAGAAAAAACAACTAAATGTTCATTGTAAATTTTGCTTCCCCACCCTGTATACAAACAGAGATTTTGGTATTGAGCTTCTATTATAAGGGGAAATTAAATAGTCACAGACTGAAGATCTGAAAAAAGGATTTAATCTACAGTAGGTAACTCCTTGATTAGACGGTTTATCCATTATTCTTACATGTAGGTCTAATATTCATTATTACTTAAGAGTTTAGAGATGCTTCCTCACAATACAAGTTAACATGAATGATGGAAATACTGCAACGCCATGCTGGTTTAGATTACTTTAGTTGTAACGAACTAGCAACAGAGGAAATATTGAGCATTTTCTAGAGACACCTCCTTCTGTGTTGCTGACCCAGTGTTTATAATTTCAGGCTGGGTAACATCTCATGCCTGGCAGACCCTGAGGACCTTCTGATGTACAAAAACACTGAGGCCTTCATTGTCATCCAGGATATACTCATAAACTGCACACGTGAGGGTCTCAGTCTGCCCAGCCACCTGGTAGGAGCTGCAAAATTCACAACTAAAGCTTTCATGCTCATTTATACTCTATTGCCCTGCCCCCCTAAGGGGAGGTGAGGGGTATTGTTTTTGGTTTGGTTTGTTTGTTTGTTTGTTTGATTGTTAACACTGTCTTAGCAAAACTATTGGTTTATTTCATACCAAATTGGGTTTATAGATTGCCAGTGACCCAGAATAGATCTGATTACATTTTGGAAACAGTAGGTCAAAGTTCACATTTTTTATGAATTTTTAAAATCTTTTTTTCCCCATTTACTTATAATGGGCAAAATTTCAAACGTCTGTAGCAGCAAAACTATTGGTTGAACTCATACCAAATTGGGTTTATAGATTGCCAGTGACCCAGAATAGATGTGATTATATTTTGGGAAAAGTAGGTCAAAGTTTCAATTTTTTATGAATTTTTGAAATCTTTTTTTTTTCTTCCCATTTACTTATAATGGGCAAAATTTCACATGTCTGTAGCAGCAAAATTATTGGTTGAATTCATATCAGATTGGGTTTATAGATTGCCAGTGACCCAGAATAGATGTGATTACATTTTGGGAAAAGTAGGTCAAATGTTTTATTAATTTAAACACAAAAAAAATTCTTCCCATTTACTTATAATGGCCAAAATTTGTCTGTGCTGTCTATTTCTATGCTGACATCAGCACACGTATAGACTTGATGACATCAGTTGGACTGATGCCAAAATAAGCTACAATACATGCGAGGGGTGGAGTTTGTTGTGCCTGGAGCCACTTGTTGATACCTATTTTTGTTCTTTGTGTGCAGCTTTCCAGTTTGTTATTGGACAACAATGAGTTAAAGGACCCCTCCTCGCTCACCCCTCAGCAGCTGGCAAAGGTTGCCCACCTTCTGCCTGTACTGGGTGTGAACTTCCTGCAGGATCTTACTCCAACTCAGCTGGCTGCTGTCCTCCCTGTCCTCCAAACAGTCAAATTCAGCCCTGCACAGGTAGAACATGTACAAGTGGATCATAAATACTTCGAACTTAAATACTTCTTTTGGGTTCCACCTCCCAACAAGAGAGTCCCTTAATAGGGTCATCTGGTCAGTCTACATCAGCCTTAGTAAACAGTTCTTCAGTTTGTCTCTATATGTCGGCCCTGTGATGAACTGACACTGATGAACACAAACACCCTGGACATGGAAGCTCTGGCTCCCTCGTGACTCTCATTAGGATTTAGCAGTTCAGAAAATGAATGAACATTTCTTTCCTCTGGGGTTGAAATAACCCATCACGTGTCATGGAGCGGTGTCACTTTCATTGCGCAGGCCTCTATTTGTCGTACACACCAGTTAACCCAGCAGCTGGTGGGGCTTGTAGACTTGATGAACAGCTGTCAGGCTCACGAGGCAAAGACCTGAGCTTAACGTCATCTCAGACAACATTAGAACTGGAGCCTCTTACTTTTACCTCAGCCTCACAGCTGTTGTCTCGTTTTCATATGTTACAAGACAACTTCAAAAGGCCAACCAAGAACCTCACAAAATGACCAAGAAACACTTCTGCAAACAGTGATGATAAAAACAACAAAAGGCAATTCATTAAACAATAAAAGAAGACTATTAATAACACCTGAAGAAGTACAGTTACCTAAAAACACAGCAGTTGGTCCAATACTATACAATTAATCCAGTTAGATTAATCGAAACAATTATTTCAATTCAAATTTTAATACTCTGAGGCACAATGACAATGCTTAGAAATTAAGTGGTGAAGCTTTTAATACATGCTCTTCCAGACTGCAGAATGAAGAATTACTCCACAATGAATAAAAGTACACTATTGTTGTGTTGTTTCAGCTCAAATAACATTTCAGTAGGTTTACAAAATGAAATCTTGAAAATTATAAAAAAAGCACCTTGGAGTTCACTAAATACAAGAGTTGGAAAAAGCAAATACATAAGCTTTTCTTTAAACAAAATATACATAATTTTCTGTTTTCCACATGCCTAATGTTCTTATGTCTTTGTTTTTCAGGCTGCCATTATAGTAGAGAAGCTGTCCGCAGTTATGACAGTGAGTTATTTGCAAGCATATCATAACGGGAATGTTGTGTTGAGGTGCTTTCTAGAAATGTTTTTCTTTTGTACCCTGACCTTTCACCACACCATTCCTCTCTTTCCTCTGTCCAGCTGAGCGCTCCTGGAAAGCTGGAGGAGCTCGGTTCTCTTGTTGTGGGAGTGAAGGCAGAGTTCTTTTTGTCTCAGACCGCTGATAGGCTGCTGGCATCTCTACCTGCCATGGCCCAACGCACACCAGCCCTCAGCCATGTACAGTGCACTGCACTCTCCACCAAACTATGGGTAAAACACTCTGTCTGTCTGTCTGTCTGTCTGTCTGTCTGTCTGTCTGTCTGTCTGTCTGTCTGTCTGTCTGTCTGTCTGTCTGTCTGTCTGTCTGTCTGTCTGTCTATCTATCTATCTATCTATCTATCTATCTATCTATCTATCTATCTATCTATCTATCTATCTATCTATCTATCTATCTATCTATCTATCTATCTATCTATCTATCTATCTATCTATCTATCTATCTATCTATCTATCTATCCCTATACCTATACCTATATCTCTATCTATCTATCTATCTATCTATCTATCTATCTATCACCCCAAGATATAAGATTCTGTTATCCAGATAACCATAATTAACAAGACAGTAGCCAAACAACATACAAATGATTGACAAAAGAAAAAAAAAATCTACCTGTTTACCAATATTTTACTATATTGCCATAATGCACACATTAAAACACATATTTAGTCTGTCTTAACTAGAGGGGCAAGAAAGAAAATCAAGACAATAACAATTACATTATACCCTGTATAACACAGTTCTGTGTGGTCCTATAACCTCTGACATTACACACAGGTCAGTTTAAGGTTTCACTTTCTGTAGTTACATTTATCAACTGAATACATGTTCTTTTTTTTTTCTTTTTACCTGTGCTCTATCTAGGGCTATTTAGAAGTAGTCAATTGGTTGGATTATGTGGAACCTCTGCTCTACTGCACGCCGCTGCTCAGTGTCCAGCCCAGGGCTCCTCAGCTGGCATACAACATCAGCACAACGTCCACAAAAGGCTTCAACACACAGCAGGTACCACAAGGCTCATGCCTCAAACAATAACCAACCCCTGCTCTTCAGCTTTATTTTGGGTGTTATGTCTTCAATAAACACAAGTGGGAAAGAAAATAAACTGGGGCTGTTAACTGAAATATACATTATTAATGGGGGAAACAGTGAAATTAAAGGTGCAATATGTAACGTTTGTGCACACTCGGATGCTTAAGCAAACTTGAGGTTGTTCTGGAAACCTCTTGTTGATGTTAGTAGACTTCATTAGCAAACAAACATTTCCAATGTACTGGTTCTCTCTTGCGCTTGTGGAAGTTGGGTCACCTGTTGAGTTTCATTTTGCACATGTTAACAGAGCAGCCACACGTGTGTCAAACAACACAGGGCATCACATCATTTATTAAATACAGACGACTGATATTTTTCCCATTTAAGGTCGTTGGCTCTCAGAAAAAATACACAGATATAAGTCAGTTAGCTTGACAGCTATTTCGATGTAATTTTCAGCAATATTTTACCCTACTGAAACACAACTGCACAACGAAATTCTGTTGTTTAGTTTCTTTTTCTCTCCTTTTGCCTGTTGCTCTGAGATTTAATGAAAATCTTGTCACTGCTTGAACTCTTTACCTGTCTATATTAAAGCTGCAAGAGCGGAAATCTGGGGTAAAAAATGCAGAATTTGACAATACACACCTTCCCTTTGCAGCTATGTCAGCTCAATCAAAATCCAAAGACTGTATATATATATATATATATATATATATATATATATTTATGTGTGTATGGTTGTAAATATACATGAAATATGTGCCATGTATTGAATTGCACATAGACATAAAAACAAAGATCAGAACTTAATAGCAGGTAAAGCCTCTGGTATATTCTGAAGGTGATATAACACAAGATTATTTAAGAAAATATCCAGACAGTTGACCAAAAAGAGCTGAAGATTTCCTGAATCCAAATTAATCCACACTAAACACTGACTTTACCTGTAGAAGCTGATTAGTTCAGATTATTTTGTGTGTGTTGTGTTTCAATACTGTGCAAATATTTCCTGATTGGCCAAAATCACGCAGTCACAGGTTCGATTTCCTACAGTTACGTGATCCTACAATATGCTGAAAGGGAGTTACGTAATTTCTGCCCAATGACTATCAAGCATGGTAGCTCTAACGGTGAAATGATGTCATGTTGATAGCATATCAGTGGTTGACTTAATGTGGAAAGCAGACCTGACAACATTAGTGATGCAGAAGTTAACACGCAACCAGTATGGATGTACACATAATCAACATGCCATCGCATTGCCACGCAGAGGTGAGGTAACAACAGGTGTGTCCCCATTAACAGTGAGGGTTAGGCACTCCCTGCCACTGTGGAGGAGTGGAAAAGAGACACTGAGAAACCCAAGAGTGAGCATGAGGATGTTCACTGACCACGAAAAGGATATTATGGATGTACGCAACAGTCAGTGAAGCTCATTTTTGAATGTTAGGATTCATTTACTTGTTATCACATGTACATTTCTTCACATACGTCACATTTTGCACCTTAAATTAAACACACT
Source organism: Sphaeramia orbicularis (assembly GCF_902148855.1). NCBI lineage: Eukaryota > Metazoa > Chordata > Actinopteri > Kurtiformes > Apogonidae > Sphaeramia > Sphaeramia orbicularis. The sequence goes on from NC_043959.1 coordinate 51,314,120, forward strand.
TTTACAATGTTATAACACTCTGAATATGTGTAAACGTCCTGCTCTGAGACTCCGACTTCTACCTTGGCTTATGATCTTGTCATGCTTCCTCTAATTAAAAATGCTTCCTGTGTTTGCCAAGTGAAGCTGCGTATGACATGATCTCGATTAGGTGTTGAATAATTAACTTGAGAAGCAAAAGCAAAGACGTCATCTTCACTCATACTTTGAATGGAGGCGCCAGAGATGACAGACGACACAGACAAAAACTGTCTGCATATCACGTTACAGTTGTCTGTGATCATGTAAAAGATCTGTATGTAACGGCTGTGACAAACACAGTTCAACCACAAATGTTTTTGTTTTTTTTCCTTCCCAGGCTAAAGCAATTTTTAAACAGCTCCAAGCTCTTAAACCAAACCTAATCAAAGATGATTTCGAGTAAGTTCATTCATGTGCATCATTTTTAGCCAGCTGAGTGAATGTTCTGTGTGCTCATCTCATATGTATGATCAGTATATATATATATATATATATATATATATATATATATATATATATATATATATATATATATATATATACTTTTTTTTTTTTTTTTTTTTTATGTTAGTGTGAATTTGTTGACTCTGATCTGTTAATGTCACCAGGAGTCTGGGTACAGTGGGTCAGGGTGTGAGCTGTACGGCCATAAAGGAACGTCTCAAAGCTAATTTATCACCTGCATCTGTGAGAAAAATCCTGGCCTTCCTCAGACAGCAGCCCACTCTTCTCCACACCTCACTGGTAAATAACCCGTTCGATTACGCTGATGCTCCTAATGACAAATACCCACAGTAAGAAAAGAATAATCTGCAATATTTTAAAGATTTACCAAAACCCTTTATTGTGTGTCTTTCTGGACAGAAAAAATGTGTGGTTGAAGAGGTGTATCAGTATGAGTTCTTTCCCAATATTCTGGAAGACCTTGGAGCAGAGCTTGCCCTGTCCATGCCGTGAGTAAAAATTGGAATTTGTCTATTGAAATAATTATATTAACAATTAATTTTCTTGTTTTGGTGTAAATTTTAAAAAAAAGTTCAGTTGTAAAGAAAAAATAAACAGATAAATGTACAAATTTGTCTCTGTCTGATTATGCCTAGATTTCACAATTATTAGAATAGAGGACCAAGAAAAATAGAATGAAAATAACTAGACTGCTCTCACACTTTTAATAAATACTACTTCAGCTGTCTGACTGATCATGACAATACACAACATAAAATGCTCTTTGCTGTTCAGGACTCATGTTTTCCCGTCTTCTTTGTGTGTGCAGGGTGAGCATCATTAAGAAGTTCTCTGTGGAAAGTACAAACACTCTACGGAAGCTGATTATTCAGCATCCATTTCACTTTCTCCTGCTGTCGAGAATAAAACAGGATCTGCTGGTCGACAAAATAGTGCAGAGAATGGTCAGTAGAAAATACATCCTGTAGCCTTTCACTTTTTTTGTTTTGTTTTAAGAGGTTCAATCAAATGAGGAATGAGTGTTATGATAATGAATATGAGGGTAATTATTTCTGTTTTCTCTGTAGCGTATGTACACAGGTGTGTTCACAGAGGAGGAGTTTCGTTCATTGGGTCATTTGGCGCCGTTTGTGCCCGGTGAAGTATTCGTTCAGCTGGACCGACGATTTTTCGTTGAGAATTTAAACTTCCTCCAGGAATTCTGCTACGGCGGCAACAAGATGGACATAGTGGCTCGTATCTTGCAAGAGCCTGCCACTTTTGGGTAATTCCATTGCATGTTTTGAGTCTTTAACCCATAAAGACCCAATACTACTTTTGTGGCCGTTCCAAAATATTTTCTTTTTATATGTAACTTTTTCTTAAGTGATTTTTTTGCCATTGTATTTAGTGTTTTTTCGGTGAACATCAGGAATTATCCTATATTTAATTCTCTGAACATGAAGATGTTCATCAAATCTCAGATTAAAGCTGAGGGTTATTGTATCAAAAACATAGAAAACTGATGAAAAAGTTACTTTTTCATGCAAATATATCATTAATTGAACATAAAACAAGTGTGTCCATCCACTGTCATGGGTTTTACTGGTGAATTAATGTTGTAGAAGATGACAGTGTTTCCACATTCACAACTGAGCCTCTGAACGTCCAATATCTGATGACCATGAAAAGATAAATAACTGAATTTTACACCAATTATTTACATGGATTAGTAGGTTTAGTGGTTCAGAAGTTATTAAACATTTTGGACCGGTAAATGCTTTTGGTTGTCAGTGACTGTTTGGGTCTTTGTGGGTTAAACATACCGAGTCTTATGCAAAAACCACTTATTATGACAAACGTGTTCTTAGATGGCACAAATAGTGGTGGTAAAAACACCTGACAGATGGGAAAATACTGACTTTTTCTTCTCTAAAACATAATGTTGAAACATGCAACTTGGTTTTTCTGAACACAACAAATATCAGATGAAGTGAGTCCTTCTGTTTTTACCCACTTTTAACCTTAATATTTACTTTATGAATGCGTGTGAATGTTTGGTGGTGGTCGGAGGGGCTGTACTGGCAGCCATGCTTCCGTCAGTCTGCCCCAGGGCAACTGTGGCTACAAATGTAGTTTACCACCACCAGAGGGGGAATGTGAGAGCGAATAAATAATGGATCCTCTGTACGCGCTTTGAGTATGCGTTCATAGAAAAGTGATATATAAATCTAATCCATTATTATCGTTATTATAATTATTTATCATTTTTAGGCCTGGAACATTCAATAGAATCACACAGTTGTATCCTAAGACTCACCATCACCATCAGTTTAACCACGATCACACACAGGGGATTTGGCTTCTTCTGTCTGTGTGACACTGAGCCTGTTTATATGACCGTAAAAATCTGATAACCGGCAGTAGTCAGATAACTGTAATAATCAGATCTGATGTGTTTACATACAATTGAAACACCCTGGTTTACATGCTTCAATTCATTCTTATTTCTTTCAGAGTTTCAAGACTCAAACTTCCTGTTATTTTTTTCAACATCTGGTCTTGTCTTGGTAACACCTATGGTCTCAGCATTAGCTGTCCTAATGCGGCAGCTAACAGGCTGCAAAATATGCTACATGTCCTATAGCTTATACTGCATAAGGAGAAAACGATGGTTGGCTTTCATACACCAAGTATCTGCCCTTGGTCTTGGCATGATACATCTCTTCAGTTTTTTATGATTATTAATTTATTTATTAACTTTTTTCTTTTTTTTTTTTTTTTTTTACACACACGCAAATTTAAAAGAACAAAATAAACCAGGTTAATGGGTATGCATGCACAAAGGTATCAGGGCAAAATTTAGGTGTGTTAGCATTCTGAACGCAGCAATGCAGTTTCGTCCTCTGTAGTGGACAAGAGTTTCACAGCTTTACTCACACTGTCCACTGTAAAAGACATTCCATTAAAAAATGTATCTAAAAAAACTGTTGTTTCCAAACACGGCAATTATTTAATGTAAAAAAGCCCAAACCTGTACTTACTAGGTCTCAGGAGGTTAATCTGATATTTCATAATCCGATAACTGCTGTTGTCTGATAAAGCATATGACATTATTGCTTATGTTTACATGATCTGATAAATTCAGAAATCAGATTATGATCAGAGTTTTGGTGTGTGTATAAACAGGCTCATTGACAGTGGACTAGGCCTAGCTTTTTTTTTTTTTTTTTTTTTTTTTTATATATATAAGGAAAATGGTCTAAATCTCTTTATGATGTCTCTATTCTTTGGTTTATAGAGCATAATAATGACTTTCACTTTTACCAGTCACAAGTGCTTGCTCCTGGAGGATTCTGTTGGGTTTCTGTAAACTTGATTTGATTTGATAAAGCACTTTGTGACCCTGTCTGTGAAAAGTGCTCTATAAATAAAATTTACTTACTTACTTACTTTGTAGATATTTAATTTGTTTTGTGGATATTCTAAAGACCAATTAAAAAAACAGAGTTAAATATTAGTACAATACCATTTACCATTTGTTTTGTATTTTCAGTTTTCCCAATTTACAGGATTAATTTCATCAGATTTTAGTTTGAGTCATGATAACTTCATTCTTTGTAACTTCATAATTTGTTGATAATCTGACAGGTGACACTGATCAAGTAAATGTTTATGTTTATGTTTATGCATTTGGCAGACACTTTTTTCCAAAGCGACTTACAGGGGAAACCAATTAAATCACTCAATCAATCAATTTTTTTTTATATAGCGCCAGATCGCAACAAAAAAGTTATCTCATGACACTTTATATATAGAGTTGGTCAAAACCAGACTCTAAGCCAGTTTACAGAAACCCAACAGAATCCTCCAGGAGCAAACACTTGTGACTGGTGACAGTGGCGAGGAAAAACTTCCCTTTAACAGCAGAAACCTGGAGCAGACCCAGACTCCTGGAGGATGGATGTCTGCCTTGATCAGTTGGGGTTAAAGAGAGAGAGTAAAGAAAGAGAGAAAGAAAGAGCGATAGAGATAGAGACTGGGGAAGAGGGGGAGAAGGGGGGAGTAGGGGGAGACACATGGAGGCAGCTGAGGATAGGTGAGTGATGATGATGAAGGCAGGAGAGAGGCAGGACCACTGCAGCAGGTCCAGAGATAATCCTGGGAAAAAATGCAGGTCATTTGGACAGTTTTCTGAATTTACATGGATTTGTTGAATCTGATTTGGCTTGTTCATAAGCATCACTGATTAAAAAAAAAAAAAAAAAAAGCTTAAAGAAACTTCCGATGAGAAGATGGAAATGTTATTGCATTAAGCCCAATGTGTTTCAGTGATCTAAAGAAAATATAACTAAGCAAATTAAAGATTGAGTTCAATATGGATTGAGAAGCATATTTGTTTACATTTAAGTAAACCTTTCGTTAAAATGATTTATTAGAGGTATCATATGGCAAAAGCTTTTTTTGCAGTTTTTGCAGAATTTGTTGTGAAAAGCTGATGATACCTTCTCATCCCTCACAGGCCGGTGAAGACATGGAACAAGGCGACACTCAGTCAGGTGGACAGGTTCACCTTCTTCCTTTCCCTTGACAAGATACAGGAGATTCCCAAGGTAAGTTTACTGCTGCTTGTTTATCACACCTCAGTTTTTTACATTATTAAGACTCTAAACAGATGTAACTTTACCATTCAAGAAGCAAAAGTAATGTGTTATCAAGGTCAAGGTTACTTTATTTATACCCGTAGGTAGATTTGTTTTGCAGTCTAGGTGATTGCCTTGGCATTACAACAACACATACATTGAACATGCAAGACAGGCACCTGATCACGCTTACAGACAGGACTAAAAGACAGGACAAAAAGTGCTCAGTGTTCCACCATTCATCGGTATAGCAACATGGATAAGTAAAAGAATAAAATAAATAAGATCAAATAAATAAAAACAAGATGCAATAAAACACAATAAAAACCACAAAAGATAAAAACAATCCGGGATAAAAACCAGGATAAGAACATAAAATTAAAAAAATTATTATGTTAATGTTACGTTATTAATTATTATGTTGTATAAAGGAGAGGTGGGGGTGGGATTTAATAAGTTTTCTTCTTACCACTATTTTTTGAGCAATACTTATTGAATTTATTTTGTTATTTTGTTTTTTTCTAGTGTACATGGCAATTGCTATATTGGCTTGATCACCTTTTTTTATTAAAGCATTTGCTCTGCTATTAGTTCCTTGCACACATAAAAGTTTATTTTTTTCTTCTGCTCGAAACAAATGAATGAATGAATGAGATTGAGAAAAATGAAAACATGTTACTGTAACAGATTCAGTATTTATCTATAGTGAGTTGTTGGGATTGTTACCTGATACAGTGACAGGTTAAGCCAACAAAGCCTGTAAATGAATCTCCCAGGTGTCACATGTCCAGTAGGTGTCAAGATCAGGTGGTGAAGTTCCTGTTTTCCCGTAAACCACTGGCGTGTGTCTGTATGTTTGACTCCACATGTCTGAATATACAATGTGATGTCACCTGTCCACACAGGTGCTGATGACCGTGGGGCGAATAGAGAAACTGTTCATGAGTCAGCACCAGTGGGAAAAGGGGGATGTGGGGAGTCACTGCTTAGACGCAAATGAGAGACAGAAGCTTTTTGAGAAGAAGCAGTTTCTTCTCCAGTTTTTCTTGGGTTTCCTCAAAATACATCATCTGTCACGTAAGTGCTCATGTGGTTGCTAAATGTTTGAAAGTACAGGGTGTCCCATAAGTCTCCATACATAGGAAAAATAAACGTTTCTTGACATAAACCATTTTTATTTATATAATATGCTCTATATGACTGCCATTTTGTTGGGAACACATTTCAATGCGTGTCCTCCACTGCTGAAGAACTATAAAGAAGAAATATGAAGAAATACATGTTAGAACCATATGTACTATGTCTCCTATGTATGGAGACTTATGGGACACCCTGTATATGGGGTTTATTTGGCTCTTTAATATACAATCAAATGAAGGTTTTTTGGAACAAATGACAATGGGAACTGCTCTGAAACCAGCACATACCCTACACCCTGACAACCACACTGTGTTTAGACTGCAAGCAAAAGACTTTTACTTTACAAAGACTAAAAAAAAAAAAGTGATAAAAAATGTCACAATAAGGACAATCAAACTGAAGGACATTTCTTTAAAGTATTTGATTTCAAATAATTAAATTGACCACCAACATGTATAACTGTGGAGTACATAGTGTTCTTTTGATTTATTGTTGAGTTAGTAGACATTTTCGCATGTTGTGGATTTTCTTTTAGTTGCAGTAGCAAGGTTTTGCTCTTGTTTTATCACAGATTAGTGAAACACACCAACCCTTACAAAAAACACTAAATGTACTGTATGTGTAAAAGCTTTATGTGCATTGGTTTAAACCTTTCAGCATTGGCCCTCAAAACTGTGTAAAACTGATCAAAACTGTCCTTTGCAGCGACTCCCATGATTCCTACCTGTGGAATTCTGCACACAACGGCTCCGTCTGCATGGACTCCAAACAGTCTGACAAGTATGTCCGCCAGTGCTTTCTCCAACTGTCTGGAACTGATGGGTCAGGACCAGTTCATGGCGTCCTACCAGCGCAGCCAGGTGCTAAACAAAGTCAAACAGGTGAGACTCCCTCATCACTTACTTCACCTTAATTACCATGAAAACAGAAGTATGTTAATGTTATCTGTCTCTGTCTTCACCGGGTCCCTCTTGAATGACGTGTGTTTTTGAAGATGTACGGTCCAGTGTCCTCCTTCTCCCAGTTATTGATCTCTCAGCTGGGGGCACTCGCTGTGGAAATGACGTCCGCCGAGCTGAGCAGCCTGCGATTGACCCAACGGAGGGCCATCGCTGCTCTGGGCGCCATCCCCTCATTGAACGTCAGACAGGTCACTGCACTGGCCTCAACAGAAAACACACTTTACATTTTCCTTCTTTCTACACAGAGAACATTAACCCTTCATAGGGCACTCATAGAAATACTCTGGAATTCAAAATGTCCACTTTAGTGTGTTATTGGAAGACATAACAAGACTTTATTACTTTTGTGAAATTTTTTTACAAAAATGTATTGCTATGTAGAAAATCAAGGTCAGTGAACACTGCAAAAATCTAAATCTTACCAAGTGTATTTTTCTCATTTCTATTCAAAATATCTCATCACACTTAAAATCAGACATAATCGCCTAAAGAGTAACTTTTCGGTGAGATAGAAGAACTTATTTTTAGACAATAGATCCTGAAAATCTTATTTCAAGAAATCTTACCAAGGTGATTTTCACTTGTTCTATTAGCAGATTTGTTTTGCTTGATTCAAGATTTTTTTGCTTAATTCAAGCAAAAAAAAAATCTGCCAACGGAACAAGTGAAAATCACCTTGGTAAGATTTCTTGAAATAAGATTTTCAAGATCTATTGTCCAAAAAGAAGTTCTTACATCTCACTTACAAGTTACTCTTTAGGCAATTATGTCTTATTTTAAGTGTGAGGAGATATTTTGACCAGAAATGAGAAAAATACACTTGGTAAGATTTAGATTTTTGTAGTGAAGTGACCATATTTGGTTCCTTGCCTGTACTCAGCAAAAAAATAAATAAATACAAGAAGTAAATATAAAACATACAAGGAAAACAAATGAAGGTAAAAGGAACATGTATTTTAGAACATTAGAACATCACTTTTAGAATATTACATCAACATAAGTGCTGATCCAGACACCTGTCCACATCCACATTATCCCTTTGAACATCATTACTTACATTAGTACCATTACTTCATGGTACCTAACAAAGCAGGTACACTCACTGTTTTATTTAAAACAAACGCGACACTGCTCAGATGAAATCGTCTTTACGAAGAGCATGAACGGATCATGATTTTTGTTTTCATCTTAGCTGGAGGCACTGTTCGCTGCCATGTTGAACTCCACCAAGCAGATTCCAAGCCAGATCGACGCCAGCACATTTGAAGCGCTGGGATACATAGTGTGTGGAGCTAAAGTCACAGAAATGAGCTCCTTCAATGCTGTGGAGTTTAGGTAAGAGGATGAAAACACTTTGAATGGCATTTCTTCACTCCCCCAGCACACCCAAATAATATCACCTCCTACCTCTGCTTGTTCTTTTGCTTCTGTGTCTCCCCCTGGTGGCTGCAGTAAGGCCATGCTCTGGCTTGGTCGGCTGGACCTGAAGTGCACAGAGGACCAGATGCTGGCCCTTGTTGGGCTGCTGAGCCATAGCCTGGCTTTTGGACCCATAAGTTCATGGGGAACCGATGTGTTCATTGAGATTGGGATTCTGGCAGGTACATTTCTTATAAATTACTGATGTTATGTTTCTAAAATCACAGGTTTCAGTAATTATTGTAGTTTGAGACACATGGCTGGAACGATGCATTCAAGGGCCTATCTTTGTCCAGAAAACCATTGTACATTCAAACGCCTCTCATCCAATATATACTAATGACCGCAAAGGTGGTTTAAAGCAGTGAAGTTAGTATTTTTCTTATTTTCACTTGTATAAATACACTGTCTGTGAAACCTTTCATGTAGTGCACTATTTTTAATAAACTGAATATCACAAATTTTTCTACAAAATCAGATTTTTAGAATTCTGTGAAAAACAGTTTACAGCAGTTACACAATGTTTTCACAAACAGATCCCAAAGTACATATGTGGTCCTCTTCAAGTTGTTTCACTGCAGATTTTTTAAAAACTACATTAAATTAATTAATGTCCATATATTTTGGATATTTTTGGACACTGATAATAGGCGGTTTAAGGTCTAATTCTTTTTTTTTTCTTGCTCCAAAAATTCCTGCATTTGGACAAATATACTTGATTATTCCTGATCTGGATTCTAATGTTTTTGACCCAGGGATCTTATCCTTTTGTAACGGATTTTACTCTACTTTCAGCCGGTCTTCCAGATATCGCCATGTCAGCTTTGGTAAAAGAACAAATCGAAGGAATCTCACCTTTAGCTATCTCAAAGATAGTACCAGAAAAATTTGCTGTAAGTCTGGTTTTATGACAAGTCCAAAAATGCTTTACGTATATCTATTCATGATTATGTGCAGCGTAACATTGTCATATCTTACCATCAGTCTCCTCCTATTTTTTGGTTTGTTTGTGTAATTTCCAGGTGGTGTTCAGTGCTAAGCAGATTAGCATGTTTTCCCACGACCAGGCTTTTGCAGTAACAAAGGAGCAGATCCTCGCTCTGAATTATGTCCAGAAGACAGCTCTGGACATGGTGCTGACACCATGGGCGGACAAGCTGGTGGACTTCAGAGGTATAGCAATGAAATAGAAACACCTGCAGACATCTGTCACCCACCATTAATTGTTAATAAGGCTCTGTGACCCCTTTTTCACACCACATTAATGTAAATCATTTTTGTTGGTTTGTCTCTCATAGCTCAAACCACAGCCGTATATCAATTCCACAATAATACCATACAGTATGTATATCATTCATTATTTTTTTTTTACATATATTTGTAATTAATATACACAGTTTATCTACCTTACCAGATGTGTACCTCCTAACTACTAAATGGACCAAAAAACAGCATAATATTTTAAAACAATCACCAAACATTTATACACTAGTGTCAGTTTTCCCATTAATGATTTTCATAGAGCTGTTCATTTACATCGATTTTTAACATTAGTATCAATGCACATAATATTTCAACTTGTGTTTGGAGATATATGTGTTTTAATTGGCTTTTTTAATGGATAATCTAATTTAAAAAGTAAACATGTGGTTTATTTCTCTGTTTATTAACTCCAACCTGACTGTTTTTTAGGTGAAATAAGTTTTAAAATGAGTCATTGGCAGCCGTAATGTTTTGTGTGAATTCACATTTGTGCTGGTGTTGCTGTAGGGAGGTCTCTGGGGCTGGCGCTGAGCCCTAGTCCTATGTGTCTGATACTGGGACTGCTGATGCCGCTCATCATCCTCTGCTGCCCTGGCACATGACCCCACTGACCCCCGCTGGATCACCGGCACAACCACAATGATCTCTTTTATTTGTGCAATATTGTACCTCTTTAACATAAAACAGCACTTAAGGATATCTATATGCTATATATAAAATGAATGTAATTTATTTTGTTTAACTGTCACTTCTACATATCAAGTACTGAATGAACCAAAGATTGTTTAATTTTAAAAAGTAAAAGCAAAACATTTTTGCAACACAACAGTATTTATATATTTATTATTTATTTAAAACTGAGTAATGTGTATGAACCCCAACATTATTGCTGGGTTATCTTCATTAGATAACAAGTTTTAAGGATTATATAATAGTGACTGGTCAACTTCAGTATAGTGTTGCAGTGAGTTTTTATGGGATGTATTGTTGTGCACACATTCTGGTGTGATAAATGTCAACCTAAGTGAATAAAAGGAACCTGTCTGTAATATACTTTTATTGTATTTTGCATTCAAGATAACACTTTCTTTATCCCACTGTGGGGAAATTTCACAGTTAACAGCAGCAACATAAAACAAACGAATGCAGAGAAAAAGACAGTGAAAATGAAAATATAAAGAGAAAAATGAGAAATTTGGTATTTATATAAATATGTATATACATATTTATATAAATAAAGAATTTGAATTAAAAATTAAATACTATTTATATATTTACATCATCATGGTTGTACATGTATATGGTTTGATATGGGGGGGAGGGGTGTCACTGGGAACTGTTATATAGTCTAACACAGCCGTTAGAGAGGAATGACCTGTGGAATTGCTCCTTCTTGCACAGGGGATGGCAGAGTCTGGTGCTGAAGGAGCTGCTCATGGCCTCTGCAGGGGGTGGGAGGGGTTATCCATGATGGATGTCGACTTTGCCAACATCCTTCTGTCCGCCATGCCACCTCCTCTACGGAGGCCAGCGGGCAGCATTAGACAGAGCCGGCTCTCTTAATCAGTTTAGTAAGTCTCCTGCTGTCTCTGTCTGTACTCCCCAGCACACAATGGCAAAGAATACTGCAGAGGCCTCCACAGTGTCAAAGAATGTCCAGAGGAGAGTCTCGCCCACTCCCAAGGACCTCAGTCTCCTCAGCAGGTGGAGGTGACTCTGGCCGTTCTTGAACAGGGCATCTGTGTTGTCTGTTATTACTGAGGTGAACACCCAGGTACTTAATAGAGTCCATCTCAATGTCCAAGCCCTGGATGCTCATAATGTGTGTGTTATGAGGGTGACCTGCGGAAGTCAATCTCAATCTCCTTGGTTTTGCCGGTGTTCAGGAGCAGGTGGTTAAACTCACACCAGTCCACAAAGTCTGTGATGACTACCCCCCCCACCAGTAATCCTGTTTGTTCCTTTCAAACACACAGCCAACAATAGTGATGTCATCAGAGAACTTCTGCAGGTGACAGTGTGTGGTGTTGGCCTCTGTGCTCCAGACTACCACAGCTGACACATAGTTGTGTAGTCTCACATGCTGTGGTCTGTCAGTGAGGTAGTTGGTGGTCCACGCGGCCAGATGTTGGTCCACGTCTGCCTCCTCCATCTTCCCCCACAGCAGCAACACCTAGATGGTGTCGAAAGCACTGGAGAAGTCAAAGAACATGACTCTGACAGTGCTCCCAGGGGGACTCCAGGTGAGAAAGGGCTCGGTGCAGTAGGTAGATGATGGCGTCATCCATCCCAGTGCCTGGACAGTAGGTGAACTGCAGAGTGTCCAGTTCAGAGCTCACCTGGGAGCAGGGGTGGCGGAGAACGTTCCTCTCCATGGTCTTCATGGGTGGTCAGGTGGGAGGTCAAGGGGTCTATAGTGGTTTGGTTCACTGGGGTGGGCTTTTTTTGTGAACCGGACCCACACAGGAGGTCTTCCACAGGACTGGATCTCACTCCAGACAGAGGCTCAGGTTAAACAGGTACAGAACCACCTCACTGAGCTGGTCTGCACATTCCCTGAGCAGCCTGGAGCAGATACCGTCCAGGCCTTTGTCCTCTAGAGCTCCCTCCTCACCTGGTCCACTGTGATGGAGAGGGGGATGGGAGGTGACTGGAGGGGGTCCTCTGTGACAGAGGGGGGGCATAGGGAGATGAGTGAGGGACAGAGGTGATGGTGGTATCAGCAGGGGGGAGTCTGTCGTTCTGGAGGGGTGAAAGGAGGGACATAAAAGCGTGGGGGGCTGGAGCCGAGACAGAGAGGTGTGAGTGGATCTGAAGTGTCGATGGTAACACCGGGGGGGAGGTTTGCCACACTGGAGAGGTGTGAAGAGGGGCCTAGAAGGGTGGGGGTTGGAGTCAGGACAGAGTCAAACCTGTTGAAATGCAAATTCAGCTGGTTTACCCAGTCCTGATGTCCATTCAGACAATATCCACCCTTATCTTTCCTGTGGCCTGAAATGTGTTTCAGGCCTCTCCAAATGTCCTGGGTGTTGTTGTTCTCCAGGCGCTGCTCCAGTCTCCTCCTGTAGCTGTCCTTACACCTCCTGATGCTGTATTTCAGCTCCCTCTGGACTCTCCGCAGCTCTGCCTTGTCCCCAGAGATGAGGGCCCTCTTCTTTTCCTTCAGCAGGACCTTCAGATCAGGGGTCACCCAGGGCTTGTTGTTAGGAAAACACTGTACTGTCCTGGAGGGACTGAGAGTAAACAGCTGATCACGGGTGTATACAATAGAGTGGCTGAATGGGTCTCCCATGGCGACCTCAAAAAGTCCGGAAAACAGTAGAAAAAGTAGTGTAAAACTTGCAAAACTCCTAGGGGATTTGTCGAAAATAAAGAAAGAACTACAAAAGTACAGATAAATACTAAAAAATGCAAGAGAAAGGAAATCACATGAGAGAGCTGCTGCCATTCATGCTGCACCATCCTGAAGAGGATTATCATATATATTGCACTGTGTAAAAGTTTTAGGCCACCTTTAACTTTTTTTGTTCTTACAAGGTTGAACTGAGCATTTGTAGTTATTTCTCTTTCCTTCACATACAACAAGAAAACACAGTAAATATGTGCACAGCCTTAAAAGACACACAAAAACTGACCTAAATGAGTTTTAATGGTTTAGTGTGACCCCATGACAAGAGGCAGCACAAAACAATAAGAAACATCTGACATGTGTTGAATGAAACCTGGTATAAAACATCAGAAAATTAATGCAATAAATCTCATATTGTCTGAACAAAAGGGTTAAAGACATGTTAAGTGCAAAGGGAGGTCACACTAAACACTTTGGTTTATAGAAGCTGTTTTTTCCCTTTTGTTTTTACTGCTGTACATACTTATATATACTATATATATATATATATATATATATATATATATATATATATATATATATATATATATATATATATATATATACTATATACTATATATACTTATATACCCAGACTGTGTGTTAATACAGACTGAGAAAAGCATATGTGTGATCATTAGAACTTAAATAAACCAACAAACCTAATGTTGGTCTAGAACAGGGGTGTCAAACATATGGGATGAATTTGCAAAGTGCAAAAATTCTACTGAAGACATGGTCAAGGGTTTCAGACTCATTTTATTTCAGGAGCCAATTCAATCATAATTGGGTCAGACCAGTAAAATACTATCATAGTAACCTATAAATCATGACAACTCCAAATTCCAAACTTTTAACAACATTATACCTGTTACTAAATGTTTTGTACCTTTGCAGATCCATAGTGATCTATAAGGCAGATGTATAAATGATAAGTTATTTTTCTGAAGAAATTTCAGGTTGTTCATGGCTGTTCAACTTATTCACATTTTTTATGAAAGGATAGTTTGTAAATGCAAACATTTTCATAATTTAATGTTACTTTTTTGTACTAAAACATAGAAAAATGTAGAGTTGTCATTATTTATAAGTTATTGTGCTTTTATTATATTCATTATATTACTGGGGTTGGGATGAAATTTTGCTGTATGTGAAATGAACAAAAATGGGTCTGGGACTCGGAGGTTTAGGAATTTTGCACAGTATTGTGGGTTTACCTGAAACCTTGGGGCTTTAAGTACATTTAAGTACTTCAAGTAATTCAAGTACTCTTTTCACCCAGCCAACAGACTCTTTCAGCTCCTCCCCTCCAGGAAGCGATTCAGGAGTCTGCTGACCAGAACAAGTAGATACAGGAACAGCTTCTTCCCCACAGCCGTCACCCTACTGACCTCTGCCAGCAGATGACCACACACCCTCCTCCTACCTGTGTTGACTCTTGGTGCACTGACGCACAGATAACTACACATCTGGTTCCATAGCTGTACACATTCATCAGTATTCCTTACTGTTAAATCTATATCACACAACCAATATTGCATGTGTGTGTATATATGTATATGCTTACATCCACACTTAAGCTTTATGTGCATGCATAGGTGTATATATGTATGTATGTATATGTGTATATTCTGTAATGAACATCCAATTTATTCAACTGTATATTCAACTGTACATTCAATATTTAATTTAACCACCTTATTTGCACTAGTTGTACATAACTGCACTTATCTGTACATATTACTTACCTGTACATATGATATTTAACTGTATTATACTGCACTTCTGCTATTTTGCACTTCTGATTGGATGCTAACTGCATTTCGTTACCCTGTATTTATACTGAGTAATGACAATAAAGTTGAATCTAATCTAATCTAATTAAGTGCTTTTCTTAGATGAACTGCATTTATTATGTTCAAACAATTATTAAAAATCACCTGGTTTGTAATGATATGACGTTCACGAATGAATCGAATCTTTTGAATGGCTCTTTGAAACGAACGATGGGAACTGAGTCTTTGTAAAGAGCCATTCATTTTTAAAAAGAATTTTTTTAAGGAGGGAGTGTCCGATTGCCTGTCAATTTAGCATCACTGGGGAGGCATTGGCTCTATATACAGAGTAGAAGTGACAGAACTCCTGATGCGGTATCATTTTGATATTTACATTAAAGATATCAGGTATTTTGCAATGTTACTTGAAGTATTTTATTTGCACTACAGTTTTTTAGGTATTTAAGTACTGTAATTGCAGTGATTAATCACTGTTGTGTTTTGTGCAATTTTTTCCCGCTTGTTTACTCACATTTATTGTTCTTGTTCTGAGAATGGCACTACAGTTCAGGTATTTCAGTAACTGCAGTGATTAATCACTGTTGTGTTTTGTGCATTTTTTTCCATATGTTGACACACATTTATCGTTCTTGTTTTGAGGAGAATAAAATGTTATTTCATAAGAAAATGTTTTATTTTCTTCTTCATTTTTAGGCTACAGACTAGTCCACATAATGTACCGTGATGTTTTTTTGTCAAATTCCAGCATTTGCCTAATGTCACCTCTCATGTCATGGATTTAGCGCACACATTTGAACTAACTATTATTTTTTACAGTAAGATAATATTTACTGACGTGCCAATTAAACACCTTTAAAATGTAATGTCAATCATCACATGTAGCCTATTTAGTCAGTAAAACATTGGTGTTTCAAAATAATGCCAAAAACATAAAAGAGCCAGTCTTTTGAATGACTCTTTTCAGTGAATGGCTCCCTTCAAAGAACCAAAAGTCCCATCACTACTGGTTTGCCTAAAGCTGAAGTCCAGTATAAGATCTGAAGAGGCAATGAGAGTAAAGGTGAGTATCATCTCTTAACTTTGACCTAATGTATGTTTGTGATTTCATTCAAAGTCTCATTGTTTCTATTACATACAATGTGAGGATGTGTATTGAAATACCACATGATTACTGCTGTTACTCTTTTTTTTGAGGTTACAAACACCACATTACTCAAAACACGTGATAACAAGGGTCGTGCTTTAGTGAAAGATGAGTGGCAGATGAATTTCATGTTGCTTGCAGTAGTCCGGGGAAATGAGGACAGTAGATAAGCTCACCGTGACGTAGAGACAGTGGGAGGAGCTTCTGGACGTGGCCAACGGGCTGCTGCACTGACTCCACTGTGAGCCTGTCAAACACAACCAACACAGCCAACATGGCGGACTGGGGTGAGAAACTAAGTTGGGAAGGATAGCTGTTCCATAGCTTCACCGTTCGCTTGTCACAGTGTTTGTTTTATGAGCCTAGCAGCCCGTTATTGTCAAACTCAGTCGTTAGATGTGGATTGGCTTAACAAATTTCATGTTGTCGTTTTTACAGACGCTGACAACTTCGAGCCGGAGGAGCCGATTAAAAAGGCGGCAGCGCTGGACAAATGGGAAGGCGAAGACGAAGAGGAAGAGGTTAAGGTAAATTAATGTGACAAACAGTGGATGTGGCAGAGAATCCGGCTGTCGTTTTCTGTTACCGATTAACCAGCTGTTTGTGGGTTCGCTTACACGATAAGGTTAGACTGGACCTCCGGCTGTAATACCATGCTTCGCCGCGGTTTCTGGTCGCTTGTCTGTCCAACCCTCGGAGCCCGTGTTAGCTTTGTATTAGCCGGCGGCTAACTCATGTGGCTCCGTACGGCAGCAGTCAGTAGTAGCTTAACTTTCACCGAGCTAACATCAAGCTACAACTTTGTTCCCATCTGACCTTGTGTTATCGTGCCGGCAAATTATGGGATTAACTGGCTTTGTCTTTTTGATATTTGAGACTTAATTTGACCGCTGACAGTCAGCCATATAATTTTTTGGCTAACCGGCTAAATTTGGTTAACGTAGCCGGTTAGCATCTTGCCAGGCCACTTAAGCTAGCAAACGTGCTAGCTCCCATGCCATCTCGCGTATATAAAGGAGATTTAATGTTGGGTAACTCAAAACTTAGGCCGAACCGTGGAACTAGTTTGGATTCTTTGGCTAATGTGCGATTAATGGTCCGGTTGTCTCATTATTGTAAAAAAAAAAAAAAAAAATTGCTTGACGTTAGATGATTCGTAATTGTGTCCTACTCTGAATTCACTCAGCTTGAGTTACGTTTAACATGAGGCGGTGTTAGCTTGCTAACAAACTTTAGCTACATTCAGATGAAATCATCATCTGGGTTGATGACTCAACTCAACCAAGAACTAGGCCTAGAACATTCCCACTTTTCAACAGGCAGTCAGTGGGGACGCTGCTCTTCAGTTAATGCTGTATTATATGTCGTTATTAGGTGGTTACCTGAATGTTGTCATGGGTTTTGTCCAGAAACCTCAGATAATTCACACAGGGAAAGTGCTGGTAGTGGCCTATTCAATTGTTTAGTTTTCTGTGACATATGGTGCACTAGCCAAAGAAGCTACTCATTTCATGTTTACAAAATACAAAACAATGTCCTTATTCAGTCAGTAGTAACATATTTAGAACTTTCAAAGGGGTCAACAAAACATTTACTGTCTGTTGCAATGTTTTGATAAAGTTGAAGTATTGTAAAATGAAACTATTGCCATATTTTGAATGCAGCTTGTCACATTTCAGTGTAATATTGGAGTCTATAGCCCCAGCTTTGAAGTTGACTGTCTAATTGTATTTGACTGTTGTTGGGGGGGGGAAATATCTTTTCAGTTACATAATGAAGGCAAAGTGTAGGCTAAGTAGGAATTGCATATCCTGTTGAACTGCAATTCCCACTGATTGCTTGTTAGATCTGGAGTGCTATTCATGAACTCTGTATCACTTCAGGTGCTAATGAGGTTTTAAGTAGGGCATGATAATTTGACAATACATTTTAATATGAATACAGTCTGATGGAGAGGGAACATGTCTAGAGCAAGTTTTTTTTTGTTTGTTTGTTTGTTTGTTTTTAATATACTAATTTCTTTGTAGTGGATTAACAGATATTAAAAGTTTCTTATTGTATATGTCACTATACCAACATCATAATGTCAGTCATCTTTAACCAAAACATAATCATGAAATGTAGTTAGTGCAATTAGAAATGTGTGACTTATGTGTTTGGACAGCCATGGACTTAAATGTCCAACTAAGATTCCAGGCCAACTGAGACATTAATTGTGATTTATTTATGTATGTATTTATTTATTTTCTCTGTAGGTCTGGTTTTTATTTATTTTTGTAGCTTACATCAGGGGAATGACTTATCCATTTCCTGAAAATTCAAATGTTTTCTTGACATTTGTTTTGTTAAAAGTTACAGTTTACTTTTAATTACTACCCTTACTTTTAGCTGTGTCTGAAAAATTCAAATGAAGACTCAACCAGCTTTTCTCTTCGCAGGACAATTGGGATGATGATGAAGAAGAAGAGGAGAAAAAAGTAGCGGTTACAAAACTAGGTGAGTAAAATTCTAATGTTTAAAAAATACATTGGCTAATATATGAGTTATTCACAAAGTGTTCCTTGTTTTCTGTATACTCACTTGTATATTGTTTCATTATTTTAATTTTCAGAGACAAAGGTTTCTGAAAAGAAAAAGTTGAGTGAGAAGATCAAAGAGAAAGAAAATAGGTTAAAGAAAAAGCAACAGGAGCTAAAAGACATGCAAGAAAAAGTAAGTTTTACCCGTAATGACTCTATAAAGTATATGCAGTCCACAACATGTCTTAATCCAGGTAAGGTATAGAAAAGTCTTATGTGAATTTTTTTCTCACAGGAAGTGAATCTCAACCCTGAAGAACAACTTGCAGAGAAGTTAAGAGTGAAGAAGTTACAGGAAGATGCAGACTTGGAGCTTGCAAAGGATGCGTTTGGTGAGACAAGATTACTTTTAAATGTGTTTGGTCAATAATAAAAATATAACTTATTATGTAGATGGTTTCAGCCTGTAAATAGGTTTTGTAATTAGTGTTTAAAAAATATGATTCTTGAGTTCATTGTTTTGTTGTTCAGTATGGAAGTCTGTCGCTTCAACATTTTTATTTGGACTGAAAATTAACTGCTGTGTTTCTTTAAGTGTTATCCATAAATGCTAGCAGAAGTACATGCAGTATATCAGCATTTGTAATGCCTTAACATCTATGCCACTGCTTTAGGATATGGGCCTTAAAGGGGTCATATTTTGCTAAACCCACTTTTATTAGTCTGTGGTACATTTATTTGTGTATTTGGACCCTAATAGGGAAAAAAAAAAAAATGAATTCGAACCCTCCAAATGCTGCAAACTTATCTTTATATCCATTTTGGCAAAAATCGAGTGGATTTCTACAACCCGTTTTAATTCCTTCTTAATTTGTTACGTCTGTTACTAGTTATGTCACAACATCTGCACATATAAGGTCAAGACTTCCTACAAATATTTCTGACTACGCCATATTTGTTTGTCAGCAGCAGCGGTTATAGTCCATACTGAAAATATGTCCAAACTTCGAGCTGATTACCTAAAATTTTCAGTTGTTGGTTGTATTAACAAACACAAGTGGCTGAACGGGACAGAGCAGCATAGCCAACAACCTGGAGAGGGTGGGCCCTGAAGTGGCTCATTTGCATTTAAAGAGCCAGTGCTCAAAACGACCTTTCTGGTGTCATTACTCAGAAATAGGGTTGAAGATGGACCTGTGGAGTTGAATTAATGAAGTATTAAAACCCAAGCATAGCATTTAGTTTATGCAGACCACAGGGAAATGTTTTGAAATGCATAATTCCTTTTAAAAAAGCAAAATATCGCTCCTTTAAACTCTGCTAAAACTTTGTAAGAGTGTGTCTGAATATCTGTGCTTTGCATTTGAGTCTGTGTTTTTCATTATAAGTCATTTTTCTTTATCTGTTTTCCAGGTATTAGCAGCACTTCAAACAGTGTCACTGGGATTGACACCATGTGTCCATCTTCCAAAGAAGATTTTACAGAGTTTGAAAAATTGCTGAAGGAAAAGATATCCCAGTTTGAAAAATCTGTGCATTATTCAAGTTTCTTGGATTCATTGTTTCGGGAACTCTGTATTTCATGTAAGCTCAACACATCTCAGACATTTGAACGAGTCAATAGCTGAAACTGCAAAAAATCAGATTAATAAGAGATTCTTTCCTTCCTCACAGTGGAAGTAGATGACTTGAAGAAAATCAGTAATTCCCTGTCAGTCCTACTTAGTGAAAAACAGAAACAAGAAAAAGTAAGTTGAACCCTTTCTTATGTTTTCCAGTTATAATCTGAAGTTTATACTCAGTAGGGGGTGCTGTTCACCAAGCCTGTAGTCATCTGTTAAGTTTTCATAAACGGAATCCAACTGTATTATGCTTGGTACACTCATGTCACAAGATTTCACCTTTGCAATGGTATTTTTTTCAGTGTAATATAGAGTAATTATGTAGTGAAAATGTGCACAAAGCAGTTTTCTGCAGTTGTACATAATGTTCATCCTGACTATTTCACAGCAAAACAAAGGAAAGAAAAAGAAGAAAGGTGTGTTACCCGGAGGAGGTTTGAAAGCACAGATGAGAGACGACCTTGACTATGCAGAGTTTGATGGTGGCTACGCCCAAGACTATGAGGACTTCATGTGACACTGGCTCCATCACCACTGCCCTTTCCCCTCCCAGCCCTCAGAAATGCAGCTGTACCTTCTCATGCTGTCCAGTGCCATCCTGGAAAATCTGAACTATGTGTTGCCCCTTCATTTTGCTTAAATGACCAGAGGGACTATAATACCAGGGAGCATCCAGTCTCACAAACTCTTTACGTTGATACATATGGAATTGCCTTTTCTCTGTTCTGATTCAGCCTCGGCTCACATATAATCTTGTAGTATCTGTTGGGTGACCCAGCTTCAGTGAGGAATACATTATAATTGCTGTTGTCTGACTTTTTTGCGGGGTTCATTTCTTTAAATGTTGCTCCTGACAAAATGACAGATACAGTATTACAGTTCTAAGAGTAGTGACATAGAAACACAAGGTTCTATGCAAATTCTTAAACCAGAATGTCATGTGTATATATTATAGGTCTCACTTACCTGTGGATGGATCTTTACAGGAAAGTATATAGTATCTATAACTTGGTTGCCAAATGCGGAACAATTATTCAGTACATTAGTCATCTTTATCTCTGGACAGGTTGCACTGTAGGTTATTGGAAACGGACGCAACATGTACATTAAGGAATAGCGGTAATTTTACAGAGAGCACATGACATTCGCTAAGATAAAAGGGATAGATGAGTATAATAAATGTGACTTCAAAACCTCACAGCCATTCTCTTGATACATCTCTGGAATATCCTTGAAAATTTGGAGCAAAGAGAGCTAATAGGTATTTTTTGTGCATGACAAATGTAATTTACTAATTTGATTTCTACTAATGCAGAAAAAGTATGTATTGGGCAAGTAGGTTAACTTGCTACAACTGGTCTCCTAATCATTGCTTCTGCAGGCTTGTACCAAGTGTGAGGAGTGGAGGCTTCTGGGCCTTAAGCTACCATGTCTTCATATGGGCCACAATTAGGTGAAAGGGGCATATTTTTCCTTTTCTAGCAATTGACAAAGTTCAATGTTACATGGACAATTGGGTACATACAATGTGGAAGATACAGCATCTGCAGTGTTTTATAAGCATCTAATTTAATAAATCACTGGTCAAAAGGACAATTTGTGATTCTTTTGTTTATAGTGTCAGTAAATGAAACAAACTGGACTCAAAGATTACTGATTTTATGGCATGTGTAATAAATATGCTATTTACAGTTTCAAGTAAATATGACCACAGTACAGTTAAAGATGTAAATTAAAAGGTTTTGATACAGCAAACATTCTTTTGGAAGAACTTTCAAAAATAAGCATTGGTTTATTATACACTTAATTTGAAAAACATCTAAATATCAGGTTATCACTCAGCTCTCCACTGTAACAGGTGACAGAGCACTTTGAACATACAGATGACAAATTTAATGAAAAACCATCATGAAGTGTCTTAAGTGTTCGACCTGTTGATTATCCAGGTCTGAATTTCACCAGAGTGAACACTACTCTGTCGAAATGATATTCCCACATTTGGTGTTTAGATGATGGCTGTGGGGGGGTGTCAACATGTTGATCCAACATCTCATGGGTATTAAGTTGCATTTAGATCTGAATTTCAAAGGTCATAATCATGCCAAACCATTCAATGAGCCCTTGTGTCCTACTAATGGAGGTGTTGTCTTGAACAGACCACTCCCATCAGGTTTTTCGTTTAGTCTGTCACCAGTCTGTTACGGTTATTTTTCTTCCTAGCTGCTGGTGTGTGTGCGTTTCCCTGTAGGATTCCTGGTGCTGCGTCTGCGACTATTGCGGAGTGAATTAGAACCTCCTGCCCTCTGCCGGCGTCGGTTCTGCCTGCCTTCTCCTCTCACCACACTTGTTACTGTCTGACCTTGTGCATTCTGCATGGCCTGGAAAACACTCTGGCGCGTCACCTCACGATCTCCACAGGTGAATGTCATGGCTACGCCCTCATTGCTCTTCATGACACGAGACGTTCCATCTGAGGTGCCGTCAAAGCAGCGTCCAAGTGCAATCTCCTTGGCTGTGCGTGGATCCTGGTCTGTCACTGTGTAGATCCCGTAGTTATGGCCAAGAGGGTCCAGTGGTGCTAACATAGTGAATTCATTGGTGTCATTATTGACAGCGAGGGGCAGGTGGTTGACGAGATACTCCTGAAGCATTGTGTTGACACCATCTCTCTTGCAGCTTCCTTGAGGGATTACCTTCACAAGGGTCCGATCTACACGTTCCTGATCGTAGAGCATCCCACTGCACTTAAACTCCAGGCACACAGCTGACACAGTGTTCTGGTCCATGTCTCTGATGCTACGAGTGTCACGAAGGCCGTACAGTTGGCCCACTGTCTTGGGGTGGGTGCCACCCATGTTGCGGGACCGCACATTGATCTCATGTGGGCTGTTGAGCTTGACTTTGATGTAGCAGGCCCGGTATTCCATGGGTTTAGGCCACCAGCTTAGGTAGTCCTCTGTCCAGCTCATGGGGTCGTCTTCATTGAATGGCACAGTGTTGTAATCGTAGCGGTCTCCTTCTACTCTTGAAAAGCGGAAATGTGCAGCACTGAACGGTGCTTCCTCACATTCTTTCAAGTTCTCAAATGCATAAACTGGCCCGTTGCCTTCCTCAGCTGTGTTTGGGCTGGGCTTTGCTACGTTGATGCTGAATGCTGTCTTCTTCACTCTGGTGTCTTCGTGGTCAGACCGCCTGTAGTTAAGTTTACCCAGGTAGGGCTGAGGTACTCCGATAAGGTTGGGATTGAGCTTGGGAGCTGAAGGCACAGCTTCTAGTTCCTCTCCACCTAGATTGGCCATGACGTAGGCGGTGTAAGCATCAGCTTTTTGTTCATCGCAGAAGGCAGGAAGACAGGCACCATTGGGGCCAGTGATGACACTATCGAAACGACCCCATGCACGTGGGTTGGTAGAGTAACCAGCTGTGGGTTCCATGTTTATAAGACTGACAACAACGCCTTCAACCTGCTCACTAGGCATGAATCGCTCACTGCGGAAGGCCCTAACTTTGACATAACATCTGCGGTTCTCTGGGACATCCAGGTTAAACAGACGTCTCTCCCTGATCTCCATATTTCCAATCAGAAAGGTTCTTTCTTCTCTTTTACCTCTTCTTTTTTTCTCCACCTGAAGAGTGCCCTCCTCCTCCCACAGGCCGGTATCAGGGTTTAGTGACCACAGCTTCATGGTGTTAAGGTGTTCAGACATGGTCACCTGGGCAGAATCCAGGAATACCTTCACTTCACCTGCATTAAGTGGTTCGTTGTTTTCCTCCCCCCGAAAATCAACAGAGAACATCCCATAGGTCCGCAGTGGTAGGGTGTCTCCTTCATCTCCAACAAAATTCAAATCACTTTGAGCTGCTGCAGCTGTGGAGACATCTCTTGGGTCGAGGAATGTAACACTAGCATTCACATTACCAGTGAAGACCTCTCCACTCTGAGTGTAGAAGGAGTGAGGAGGAATCTGGATTTGAACCATTGCCTCTTGGCCCTCGACCTCTCCAAGCTCCAAGGTGTTTGTCTCTGTGGAGCTGATGGTCACAGGAGCTTTTTTCCTGAGAAGTTTGATCTCATGGTAAACAGCTCCTCCTTTTGTGTTGAATGGAAGTACCTTTGTAGTGTCAACAAATTTCTGCATGTTGTCTACAAATGTCAGGACGAGCCTCTCTGTATCTGGAGGGACCTGGATGGAGAAAGTACCTTTGTAGCCAGTGCGACTAATTCGAACTCCATTCATAAAAATGTGGCCGAACCTCATTGGCTCACCATTATCGGCGGCAATAGCCCTCCCGTACACAACGGCCTTGGTGTCCACACATTTCTGACAGCCACACTCAGTCACCACCATGGTGGGCAGTTGGTAACCCTGGCAGGTCAGTTGCCTTTCTTCCATCTTTGCCACACCACAGCAGTAAGCCACTTTGTCTTTGCACCTGATGCCATTATCCAGCTGTCCAGCACATGAAGCTGATGGACATTTACCCACATCAAAGTAGAAAGAGTTTGTGCCATTTTGATAGCAGTCATGTGGAAGACGGATGAGGTGGGATTCAGGCTTGGGGTTACATGAATGCTCATTTCTACCTGTGTAAGAAATGTACAAATCCAAAAGATCATTTAGTTTGATCTTACTGTCATATAATTGAAGCAAAATGCATCATTGACCACACAGCTTTTCTGTGTGACCTCCTGTCCCACTACAGCTCTGGAGAAAAGTAAAAGAACCTTCTACTTTACTATTTTTAATTTCACTTTTTATGAATGTGTGTGAATCGAGTAAATTCTCAAAAATAGCAACAACAATTCTCCTAATTAACAAATAAAAATGTATTTAGAGCATTTATTTAATAATATAATTGGCTGAAATAGCAATACATTGTTAGCATACATTGAATAATGCAAGAAAATCTGTACTAGTGTTTTAACTAATGAATTTCTGATATTTTTCTTTTTAGTGGATTAAAACTGATCAGTCACAATTTGTCTTGGCCCAATATCACTCTCATAGACCTACATCTATTCATGAGCCTGATTCAAAACTGCAAGCAAGTTGGTTTTGATTGATAGCGTGTGACAATCCATAGTTCTCTTGATGTTTTTCCAGAGGTTGTCAATAGGGGTTCATGTTTAGAAATGTGAGGTAGTCTCCTCATTTTTTTTTTCCAGAGCTGTATATGTAGTTTTATTAATTCATTCATTCAAAAAGAGAAAACATACCTAAGATTTTGAGTGTGGCTGGTTTGGTCTTGATGGTACCAGATGGACCACTTGCTTTGCAGTAGTACTCTCCTGCCTGTTCAGGATGCAGGTCCTTGAGGACTAAGGTGCTGTCAGACTGCCTCTCTAGAAGACTGTTGTTATAAAACCTTTTGGTTGACAGAAAAACATGGTTATGCATCAGTTGTTCATTTTAGGTATTAATTTTTAAGAACTAGAACTGCTATGTACTTCCTTATTGAATATAATAAGTCCTACCATTGGTACTTCTCTGGCTGTGGCGTTCCTGACACTTTGCAGCAAAAGGCAGCAGTTTGTCCCTCCCTTCTGGTTTTGCTTTCAGGGTTGCTCAATACATGAAGCTTCTCTGAAAAAAGAAAAATCACAAGTGAAGATCACAATGTGGAAAAGAAATGAAAAGAAATTCCTTCACTGTCAGTACTTTTTGGCACAATTATAACATTACAAAATAAAATGCACAATAAATCTGTACCTGTTCTTTTTAGCTGGATGCTGAGGACAGAGGTACGTTCAGTGCTGTGTGGCACAACAACACTATGGGTAGCATGACCCTGCAGGCTGATGGTCAAGGTGGTGTTGGCATCAGGGCACAGACCCGGGATGCGAAAATGTCCGTTGTGGTCGGTGAGAGTGAGGAGTTTCCCAGAGCGAAGGATAGTAGCCCCTTCAGCTGTCAGACCTCCAGCGCCACGGACTGAACCCAGCACTGTGTGATCTTCACACATGCAGGCATCACACTCTGCATTCACCCTCCCCATCACACACTTCAGGAGGCATTCTGAACAGAGGAAAACAAACACAGCAAGTGACATTTCTTTACTGGTTTACTGTAGATGTCCCTTGTTTTCAGATCAAGGTTGTAATAGTTTTGGATTTTTCATTATAGTTTAGTTTTGTTTAGTTTTGACTTTTTTTTCTCCAATTCAGTTAGTTTTAATTAGTTTTTAGAGCAGGTTTGCTAGTTTTTATTAGTTCTTGTTATATTCTAAATGCTTAGTTTTAGTTTAGTTTTAGTTTTTTTTAATATCTTTTATCTTCTTCGCTGTCAAATTCACATAAATCCCAGACAGGACTCTGCTGCTTTCTCCCAACTTTAGTCTCCATGTTTCCAGGTAGAGTGGGGACTAGAAGACAACTCTAAACCACAAGTGATGAGAAGTGATGGATCGTTAAATATCAAATGGTGCCAGCAGCTAAAATTGCTTGAGGGAAATAAATTGATTTCATATCAATCGGACATTGACAAAGACGAAAACAAAGGGAATTTTATCCATAATTTTTATACATTTTAGTTAGTTTTGTAAACACACAATACAGTTTCAGTTAGTTATCATTCTTTTCTTTTAGTAATAGTTTTTATTTCAGTTAACGAAAATGTTTTTACAATTCTAGTTTTCATCTTTTCATTAGTTTTCGTTAACGATAATAACCTTGTTTCAGATATGATCATTTATCGATCATGCCAAGTTGGAACCTGACAGAATAAAAAGCACATGTTAAGTCAGTGTTCTTCAACAAATACCCCACCTGTCTTTGGACACTCTGGCCCGTTACATTCTTTCCCCTCAACTTTAGGCCCAACACATGGCACAGAGCTGGATTGGCACTTTCTGGAACGCAGTTGAACCCCAACTTCACCACAGAGGGCAGGACATGAACTCCAGTCTGACCACAGACCCCAAGTACCCTGAATATTCTCCCTGATGTCTGTTAAAAAAAGCACACAAATGATAAACAACCATCTTGGACAGAGAATATGACCTTGTATGTCTTTGACTGTCAGTGTTAGGGGTCAGGACGCAAGATGGAACTTTTTGAAAACTGAATATTTAACATACCTTTAGGACAGAGGAAGCGAACTGCGTAGTTGGAACAGTTGTGTTCAGGACCCTGTTCTTCATTGAGGCACCAGAACCCCACAGTGGGGTCTGCGTGGACCTTCTCCCCTGTTTCTCTTGCTGGTATCCAGTCAGTGGTTCTGGCTTCAAGGGCCCGTGGGGTCTCACAGACTCGGGCTCGGTAGTAGAAGCGAATGGCATCGAGCTGCTCGTAGTCTCCACGACCTCCGGGATGATCAACGTTGAACCAAGATGTCCACTCGTAGTTGTCTGAAAGCATAGTGCAACAAACATGTTTTAAAGTGCTCATATTGTGTGTGCTAACATATCAAGTTAGTTGAGGTTTGTGCTGTACATTCATAACTTTATTTTAAGTTCAAGTTCTAAAAAACGAAGGTACCCTCAATGTGGAATAAACCAGGGCTGGACTCTCTAGTGTCTCCTCTCCATGATCCTGGAACAGATGAATCAATTATATGGTCAGTTCATTCATTTTATTTCAATGCTTCTGTGAAATCCTATTATTACTAATAATTAACAGTGACTGTAATGATTACTTTTTCAGGATATATAACATGGACAGGATATTAACATGAAATGTTAGATATGTATTTTGAACATAATGACTGAACAAGTTTGAAAATGCACTAACATAATATTTCAGATAAATATACATGGAAAGTTTTTCAATTCAAGACTAAACTTTCAGCTTCAGTCAAGAATAAACACAAAATATCTCATACACATGATAACTACATCATTCTTTGCTATTCTGTGATTTTTTACCCCTCGGCCAACTTCTGGCCAAAGGAGTATTGTAATCGTTTTGTTGTCTATCCATCTGTCTGTCTGTCTGTCTGTCTGTCTGTCCATTCAATGACATAATCGCATTATCTGAAGAATGCATTGAGATATCTGCACCAGTGTGGATGCATCTTGGCAGAAGTCTATTGAAAATAGGTGACCTTGACCTACTTTTTCAAGGTCAAATGGCCTTGTGCCTTCTGCTGTTATAATATCTGAGTACTTTCAAACATAAATATGTGTGCAATAAGTTTTACACAAAGACAATCTAATCTAAATTATAGGGTAATAACTTTCAACAGAATCTTACACTATATTTGGCCGAGGGAGATTAAAGGTGGCCAGCAGGTTATGTTTTTGTATAGTAATCAAAGATGGAAAAAGTACTCAGATCTTGTGCTTAAAGGAGAAATATCACTCCCTTACAAAGGTGCAAAATGTAATAACAGTAAAAAAATTACTTGCAGAATGTAAAAATTGTTGTATTATAATAGAATTTTATATTGTCAGTGGATAACATGTTAGAGAATTTTAGTTTTGTTCAATGTGGAGCCAGGTTTAGATTATTGTATTATTTTCCTACATCATATAAGCATGTAAAAAGAAATGAAACTGTTAAATAAGTGCAGTGAAGTGAAAAATATGTATTGTCTTTTGAGTGACTTTTGACTACTTGAATACATGTTCTTGACTCTTACACCGGCTGTGATGCAGTGTTGTTGTAAAGACACTTTATTAGTAAAGAAGAAAGCACCGAACAAGAATGTTTCCATGTTTGTCAGAGGCCTACCTTGAGTTGTACTGACAGTGGCTGCTGTGATCCCCAGGATGAAGAGCAGAGGCCTCACCGACATCGTCACACTCTGCTGCTACTTGAACTTTCACCTTTACTAATATGTGTAACACACTAGAAGTTCCAGAGAAGATAGAGTCCCTGTTTGGAAGACAAACAAGGTGGTGAAACATACAAATGTTTTCATTAGTAAGACGTTGATATTTCACAGTGTCCTCTGAACAAATAGATTTGAATTAAGCCAAATGTATTGATGGAATAATCTGTATAATACTGGAAACAATTTGAAGTTTATGTAGAAAAACAAGTAGTAATTTAATACTGTGAATAAAACATGAACATGCACAACAAAATGTGTCTTTAAGAATCGACCCCATGCTTTTTGTATTTTGGCTGGAACACACATGGATGGACAGAGCCCCCACTCAGATTACACATCTGTGTTAGCCATCACCATTTGTCAGGGGAACGCTCAACATTTCTGCATCCACTGACGAAAAACTGAACTCCACAATCCAGATATCCACCCACTCACTCACACAGGGTTCACATTTGGAAACGCTAGGTTTAAAAATTCTCACAACTGGTTTTCACGCACATGTCAACAAAACTCTAGGTATTTAGTTTGAATAATTACAACAGTATTTAGGGTGAAATGGATGATGTGGGTTTAATTAGAGGACTGTGATTACACTCACGGCTCAGAGCTAATATGACACCTTCAAACACTCCTAAAGAAAATCCATTCACCGTGAAAACGTAAAAAAAACGAACCATCTTCTTGTTACATTGTTAAAATTAAAATTCATTTAACATTTTCAATCAAATGTAATGACCATCGACGCATGTTTCTACCTGTTAGAATACATATATGAACAGATTTGATGGTTTTCTTACCGTCTTGCTGAGTTGTTTTATTTGTTTTTCTCCAGGCTGTAGATTATTTTTTTTAGAAAACTCTTCTTCTGTAAAATCACTTCTTTTCTTCCACTTCTGCCTCACATTTCTCTCCTCCTCCTCCACAGTCCTTAGGTCTGGTTAAATGTACTCCTTCACTGTCTCTTTTATACCCCACTCCCACCAGCACCCCTCCCTCCTCTGGGCACTCTGCCACAGTGTCCTTTCATTACACTATTATCCTTATAATTCATCACCTTCATTGTACGGCCCTGACACCCAATGATTATTAAATAGTGCTGTATGAACTGAGGGGCAGTCAGGGGGTCTTAGGAACAAATGCTGGTCTCAATAAATCGACCCCCTCGTGTCTAAGATCAGCGCTGACTGAGTCAAACTGGGCATTTGTCGTCTCTCCTGGTCCCAGGCGACACTTTCTGGACAGAAATAGATCCACATCTTACTGATGCTGCACTTGGTGAGTTAGTTCGATTTTCTTTTAGCTAAAGCTGCCACAAAAACTCACACTTAACACGACAAATAGGACTGAGTCCAATTTATCTGACTGGTGCCAAATATTGTGGAATTACTGTGACTTTTGGTGTCAGTCAGAAAATGCACAATAAATATTTTAACATCTACTTGAAAGCATAAAACTATTAGGATAGAATAGAATAGAATAGAATAGAATAGAATAGAATAGAATAGAATAGAATAGAATAGAATAGAATAGAGACAGGACAGAATAGAATAGAATAGAAACAGGACAGAATAGAATAGAATAGAATAGAATAGAATAGAATAGAATAGAATAGAATAGAATAGAATAGAATAGAATAGAAACAGGACAGAATAGAATAGAATAGAATAGAATAGAATAGAAACAGGACAGAATAGAATAGAAACAGGACAGAATAGAATAGAATAGAATAGAATAGAATAGAATAGAATAAAATGCCATTTCCACAGGTACATTGCAATACAAGAATACTTGTGAGTTTTCCGAATCAAGAAATGATAAAAAAAAAAAGGCATAAAACGGCAAAGACAATAAAATAAAATAACATTTAAAGTACAGTCAAAATGAAGTTACAAGTGTACATTACAGGTACACATTTTATAATCTTCAAACAACTCCAAAACTAAGAAACTAAAAAACTTAAGGGAAACTGAGATGCAGTTGTAAGTTGATTTTTGTCTATTTCATTGTAAATATGAATTCTGACACTTATATGGCCAAATAACAGCCATATATGCATTGGCATTCTGTTATATAATGTTTAGATACCACAGCATTTGTCTGGTGGTTTAATTTGAGCCTGTTCTGACTGTCAGCAATCACAGAGGAGAAATCTGACACTGTTTTAGTGCATCACACTGGTGAGACCACAACAGACCGGCCTCATTATGTTAATGTGTACACACAGTACAAGTTACAGTTACTGTGGATTTCCTCTGTGGTGTGTCAGTAGTGTGAGGGGACTTGATCATATTACAATGAATAATTGCTGTCAGTGTTTATCACGTTACAGCTTTGACATCCTGTTCATGCAAACCCACCTTCGTATCACTAATAGGTCATGTCGGAGATGGTTTTTAACCCTTTCATGCATAGTGGTCACTACAGTGGACAGTTACTCTACAGCTTTACTCTTGTATATTCATGAGTTTTGTTGTTTTAGTTCCACATCAACCAACACAGTGGACACTTATGCATCATCTCATGAACTGCAATTCATACCATTATTGTAACTTTGCTGTTCTTGATTGGTTCTTGAGTGGAAATCAATTGTTAATATTTATTTTTTGCATATTATCTCCATGAAGTGAGTAATAACTAGTATTAGAATATGTTAAAATGTGAGAAAACATCAGATTAGCTGCATTAAACATGGTTTCATTTCACTGTTTTCATAACACTTTGTGATATTGGGTTTTAAATACATGTTTCTTTGCTTCAAGAATAAAATTCAAGGTGTCGCTGAGTGGACATTTTTGTAACTCCATGAAAAACAGGTTGATTTAAAAAAAAAAAAAAATTGATCACATTGTTTTTTTTTTTCATGCCTAAAGAGGAATAAAAACACTCAGCAAAAAAAAAATCTTGATTAACCTTCGTCTTGTGTTAGCTTTCTGTTACCATCTCTCATGGTAACGGGTCGGTTTTGACCCATGTCTTAAATCAGCGGTAAAATACACTAAAAACAATTATCTATCATCCAATTTGTTTCTCATCTCTTGGTTTCCTTGTTAGATTTCCTTATCCATAAAAATATTGGTTTTAATATTTTTGGTGTGGACCTCTGGGTCTTTTTTTTTTTGTCAGTATACCCCTTGATGTGCACTCCGTCAGCCACCAGCTCTATACTGAACTGACCTCACATGTGTGGACATGCCCATCTGTGCTTGTTTTGTTTTTGTGCAGGTATACTGGATAACAAGGCAAAATGAGAATCCCAAAAAGCTCACATGATTGGGAGAGGAGCTGGCTGTCAGTGCTTTGGCTGACAGTGCACTTAGGATTTCAGTTTTGGCTCTAATTTCTGCTTTATTATTTCATTTTTATAACTGGGTCGAAATCGACCCTAACAAAACAAAGGTTATAATTTCAACTAGAGCATTTTATAATTTAGTGAAAACATTTTTTTTTGTATTATTTTGTTGAAACAGAGGTTCCTGACAAAGTCAAAAAGCCTTGATGCAATAAACAAATTTTATGTGGTTCTTTTATGCATTTAAAATCTAAAATGGGTCGGTGCTGACCCTAACACAAGAGGAAGGTTAAGGTTCTCATAACTCATACATGAAAGGGTTAACATGACATACATTGAAAATCAGTCTAAAAAAAAAAAAAATTAAACCCCGAGAGTCAAGTTTATATTTTGCAGTTGCATGTATTATTATTTAGGATCAATGACAAGTATAAAAACTAAGCATTGTTTCAACATGAAGTAATTTTGGTAAGAAAAAATGACAAAAAAAGGTTTATTTTACTGTGATATCAGTCATCAGAGCACCAGAGAATAGGAGAATAAGTCTTCAGTGTAAAGCCTGAACATGGCAGTGCAAAAAGTCTAATGGAAAACAAAGCAACCAAGCTAAAAGTCCTGATTTGTTCAATATATTTTATCTCAGTGCTTTTTCCTTTCTTTCCTTGGTCTGTACTCCACACTAGGAATACCCTTTTTTGTCTATAGGGTCAGTCTGGTACACTAACAGGGTTCAATGGGGGGAGGGGGTGTTCAATATGATTTCCACATTTTTGCAATGATTTAACTCCCAGACTAATAATAATATCAGAGTAAAGCCTTTAGAGCTTCCTAGCTTGTTATTATTTTTAAAAGTTGTCAGATATGTTTATATCAAGCTGCAAATGTTTAATTAAGTATAAAGTAGCTTCTTTGCAGCGTTTACCTTGTATTTACTGTGCCTTGTGCCTACAATGGTGGGTATCAATATTTTTATTTATTTATTTTGCTCTTGCTGCCACTACTTATCCTCTAATGAGCACAGCAGGTTTAAGTTCAGAAGTTGTTTAAAGAACAGGAAACATGAAATGTAAAGTCAAATGTGAATGCAGGGTCCCAAGAGATTAACCCTTTCATGCATAGTGGTCACTCCAGTGGACAGTTCTTCTCCAGCTGTTCTCTTATATATTCATGGATTTTGTTGTTTTAGTTCCATATCAGCCAACACAGCGGACGCTCATGCATCATCCCATACACTGACATTCATACAATTATTGTAACTTTGCTGTTCTTGATAAACCTGATCTGCACTAACATGTTTGAGAGTAAATCAATTGCTAATTGTTATTAGTCTGTAATTGACAGTTTTCTGAAACAAAAAAGTTTGTTTTGTTTTTGGCATATCCTCCTGAGACCTAGCAATGCATTTTGTCCTCTATAGGGGACAAAACTTTGACAGTTTAACTTAAATGTTGTCCATTGTAAGGACATTCCATTAAAAAAATCAATACAATAAATAAAAAGGATTTTAAAAATGTGTCTGAAAAAACTGTTGCATTATGCAGTTTCCAATCAAGACAATTTTTTAGTGTAAAAAAGCTAAAATTGTCAATTTCCTGGGTCTCAGGAGGATATTATCTTCATGAAATGAGCAATAACTAGTATTTGAGTGTGATCAAATGTGAGAAAACATCAGATTAACAGCATTAAAAACGTTTTTATTTTTATAGTTTTCACACAGTATATCACTTTCTGATGATGAGTTTTAAATACATGTTTCTTTGCCTCAAAAATTAAACACATGGCGTCCAGCTGAGTGGACATTTTTGTAACTCCATGAAAAATAAGTTCATAAGAAAAAAAATCAATTGCATTGCTTTTTTCATGCCTAAAGAGGAATAAATACACTCAAGAAAAAAATATTGACTAAGGTTGTCATAATTCATGCATGAAAGAGTTAAAATAAAAGTCACCTTGGCTGGATATATTTCGATTTGACAGTAATGTTTGATCTAATGCCTCCTCCACTCTTATATTGTCTGGACTCTCCATTATCCAAACACACACAGAGAACATGGAGTTCTTTCTAAAAATACACTCATCCCCGTCTGTTGGAGATCCTGTATAAAGTCGTCTGTATCTGTTGTTTTTCCACATAACGTTTATTAGCTGACCTCATCGTGTCAATTACAAGGCAACTAACACCAGCAGAGGAAGAATAAAACCACCCATATCTCTGCACGCTTCCTCCTGATTCTAGGTCAGGTGAAGAAACAAATGACTGGTGGGAAAAAAAGTTAGGTCTGAACTCACGTCTACGACTGGAAACAAAAAGTACATCGTGCATGTAATGTGTAATTCTGTTCAATAAGCACAATGTTTATCTGCAACCTCGAGGTTTATCCACTAATAATTAGTTTGATGAGAGGGAATGAGTTAAATCACAAAGCATTTAATGGCCAAAGGACTAGAGAACAGTATCTTAGGTGTTTTCTTCACGTCAGACCTGTGTCCTAAATGTTCAGAGTAACAGCTTATTTTTATGTATGTAGAAATATTAATATGATGATCCACTGACTCTTATTTCCAGGTCTGCTTTAGGTAAAATATATGACTTATTATTATTAGTAATAAGCATCACTGAAATTTACCACAAATAAAAAAAATAATAAAACTAATAAAATAAATTATTACTTTTTTCTCATTGTATCCAACATGAATTGGACTACGTCATGTAGAAGCTGTGAATGATTTGTCATCAGGGTGGTGGTATTCATCTGACAACATCCAACCATAAAAACAACTACTGTAAGAACACAAAACAATGTACGTTCTGAAAAACTGGAAAAGTGGATCACATATCTCTACCGTCACAAGAGACTTAGTCGGAACTGTCTGTTTTATTTGCAGTGTA
The DNA here is from genome assembly GCF_902148855.1 of Sphaeramia orbicularis. Lineage (NCBI taxonomy): Eukaryota > Metazoa > Chordata > Actinopteri > Kurtiformes > Apogonidae > Sphaeramia > Sphaeramia orbicularis. Next base: position 51,349,434 of record NC_043959.1, read on the forward strand.
ATTTTCTTTTAATGTTTGTCTTCCATGTTCATGTTGCTTCATTTTTTATATGTTGTACATGTTTTGCTAAGGCAATAAAAAGTGACAAAAAAAAAAAACAATCTGTTTTTACTGTTCATTCCCAGCAGAAGATCTGTCCGTCTTAATATTTCTGTAATTCTTATATATATTCCACAGTCACCTGCTTATGTTAATGCACCGAAGGTGTAATATCAGTAACCATATTTGAAGAAACAAGCAATTAATCTAGAAGCAAGTAATTTTCTTTTATTAGAAAAAAATATACTGAACAAGTTGTGCCAGGCACAACAAACCCCACCCTTCGAATGTATTGTTGCTTATTTTGGCATCAATCCAGCTGATGTCATCATGTTTATGCATGTGCTGATGCCCGCATATCTATTGCATCTATATATGTGCCAAGTCTGAAGTAAATTGAAACATAATGGATGTTTTTATAGACATTTGAAATTTCGCCCAAAAAATTCATAAAAAAATTGGAACTTTGACCTGCTTTTCCCAAAATGTAATGACATCTATTCTAGATCACTGGCAATCTATAAACCCAATTTGGTAAGAATTCAACCAATAGTTTTGCTGCTAGAGTGTTAACAAACAAAGAAACAATACCCCTTGCCTCCCCTTCAGGCGGTGTGGTAATAATTATATTACCAATCCAAACAGTTCTTTAATATTACACAGTAGTTGTTCAGCATTGAGCCATAAATACTTCATTTTTTTAATAGTTCTGGATAGTTTTAGGCAGTTTAATTCACAAAAGCGTGTATGTTTTATTAACTGTGATTGTGAATCACTACCACTTTGACGTCACTTACAAACCAGGAAATGCTTGTTGAGCAAATAATTAACTAGAAAAGCACTCGGAGAGCGCAGACCTCCACCAAGGCAGATCAGTTGTTGTCCCCCCCCCAGCATCCCCACCAAAATTTAATCATTTGTTCCTTGTGCCAGACTCAACATTTCCTGAAAATTTCATCCAAATCTGTCCGTAGGTTGTTGAGTTATCTTGCTAACAGACAGACAAACAGACAGACAGACAAACTCCAATGAAAACACAACCTCCGACGTTTCACTTGGTGGAGGTAATAAATATTAATAACAAAATGATCAATATATCACTGAAAATGTCTACAAAACAATATAAAATTAGCTGTAATAAATGTTGATGAATAATTTACTGCAAATCTCTATATGATTTGGAGCTATTTATAAGAGTCACAAGGGTTTGGGGTTGTGAATGATCCAGAGCTGGGGGTCCTAAATTCTACTTATTTAGGAGGAAATGAGCAGAGAAAAGGTAGATACTCAAGTCACGTAAGTATGTCAGTGTACCTCATCCAGCACTGTTCAGAGGATAGAGGCATTTGACAGGTTAAAACATACAAAGGTGAAAATAAACTCTGAGGAAAAACAATTCCCTTAACAAATAAATTCCTGTGATGCTTGTGGTCGACACAACAGCCTGTTTTATCATGTGTCGAGGAAACCTGCCAGTCACATTAACTGTGGAGGCGTGTCATGTTCTTTTATGGTCATAAATAAACAGGTTCTTACTAGCAGCTCCAAACTATTGTGATATGAGATCAGAACAAAAACAAAAGCAGCATCCTGACACACCATCAATTACTAAGCTGGAGTCAATCCCTGGAGAGAGGCCGTTAAAAACCAGGAGCAGACGTAATATGACCAGAACAAACAGCACTGAACTACAACCTCCACAGATGCACAAGATTATATACATGTCCACTGGAGTTCAAACCTAGATATATAAGCCAGCCAAATGGATCCAGTTTGTTTTTGTTGAATAGTACCCTCTACAGTCTAATAAAAAGCCCAGTCAATGCAGAAGGCCAGCTCTTCATTTACTGAAGTAACTAAAGACATGACATTCATTTCTGCAGCTGTACGTTAGTTAAACCATCTGTTAATGTAGAAAAGTCAGTAAAAGCATTAAAACACTCCTCAAAGAAAAATCTGTTCTTCAGTTTGAATGGGTTTTATTTCAGCTGGTAAATGTAGACATTTTTCTTGCATATGTAAATCATGAAAATGACACTATACACTGCTAAGTTGTGTGCATGTTTTTTCCATTTATGTATTGGTTTATCAAGTGTTAATGTTGTGATGCTCATGTTGCGCTCTCTGCCCGGGCGTTCAAGGGAGATGGCTGCATTTTGTGAGTTTTTGAAAAGACCATGAACTAGCTACATGTCCTCACCAGAGGTGATTTCTCATAGACTGCAAGGGAAGTTTGGTTTCCCCTAAAATTATAAAAAAATTAAATGGTTAAATATGTACGGTTGTGTTGACAATTCATTGACTACAAATGTGTTAGAACACGTTCATCTCACAGACGAGTTCGTTCAGAATCAGCTTTATCATAAACCAGTGGACTTGATGTTGTTCACTTCTCATACATTCCCGTTGCGCTGTTCTCCCACGATCTCTGCTCAGTGCATTTGCCCGTAGATGCTCAGCGTCCATGCACTTCAATGGGACTGAGTGGAACAGTTTTTTTCATTGCCTCAAAACTGGACAGTAATTGGATAAATGCCACGATGTTGACCTGCCCCCGGACGCTCGGCATCTCTTAGGGTGAATGGAGCTGTGGGCGGAGCCTGGCCGGGCTGGACGCCGGGCTTCCACATGTTGATTGGAGGATCAGTCGAAAGGCTGAATCCAGTTTGATTGACAGCTATTTTGAGATCTACTCCTTCACTGACACAGTTCAGTTTAATACCGTCACACATTCTGCTGTGAAATCGAGAGAGAAACCACTACGAAATTACTTGTTCATTTCTTGCACTGTAAATAAAACACACTCATTGTACTTCCTTGTTTCAATTTAACATAATTTCAACGTTTTCTTGTTTAGTTGATAAGAGAAAGTCACCGACCATTTTCTTAAAAAGGAACGGAGGGACGAATTTATGTTTAAACTAGAAGCACTCGGAGAGCGCAGACCTCAGCCAAGGCTGATCAGTGGCCCCCCCTGTGGGCCCCCCCCACGCCAAGGAGGTTATGTTTTTGCCAGGGTTTGTTTGTCTGTCTGTTTGTTTGTCTGTCCGTTAGTGTGCAACATAACTCGAAAAGTTATGGACAGATTTTGATGAAATTTTCTGGTCTGCGCCCCCCCCGATCACCACCAAAATTTAATCATTTTTTAAATCATTCCTTATCCCATTTCCAACAAACCCTGAAAATTTCATCAAAATCTGTCCATAACTTTTTGAGTTATGTTGCACACTAACGGACAGACAAACAGACAAACAAACAGACAAACAAACCCTGGCAAAAACATAACCTCCTTGGCGGAGGTAATAACCTGACTTTTTTTAATGTAAGCCGACAATGAGCGTCTGAAAGACAAGCAGCCACCACTGGTCCTCACGCGTCCATAGTTTTTTCAACAACAGCCATTACAACTAGAAGCACTCGGAGAGCGCAGACCTCCGCCAAGGCTGATCAGTGGCGCCCCCCGTGGGCCCCCCCACCCGCGATCACCACCAAAATTTAATCATTTCTTCCTTATCCCATTTCCAACAAACCCCGAAAATTTCATCCAAATCTGTCCATAACTTTTTGAGTTATGTTGCACACTATCGGTCAGACAAACAAACAGACAAACAAACAAACAGACAAACAAACAAACAAACCCTGGCAAAAACATAACCTCCTTGGCGGAGGTAACTAGAAGCACTCGGAGAGCGCAGACCTCCACCAAGGCTGATCAGTGGCCCCCCCGTGGGCCCCCCCCACGCCAAGGAGGTTATATTTTTGCCAGGGTTTGTTTGTTTGTTTGTCAGATTTTGATGAAATTTTCAGGGTTTGTTGGAAATGGGCCTCCCCGTCGGCCCCCCCACCCCCGATCACCACCAAAATTTAATCATTTCTTCCTTATCCCATTTCCAACAAACCCTGAAAATTTCATCCAAATCTGTCCATAACTTTTTGAGTTATGTTGCACACTAACGGACAGACAAACAAACAAACAAACAAACAAACAAACAAACCCTGGCAAAAACATAACCTCCTTGGCGGAGGTAATAATGACCTCAATGATGCATGCGTACAACAACTTCCTCTGAGACAGAACCAATTGATCAGACATGAAACACTGAACAACGCAGTGCATTGTTTGTTTTAAATAAAACCTTTGTAAATGCATTAGCTTTTTAAACAAAATATGTAATGATTTTAATAACAACCATTTTAAATGTAATATTACATTTGTATAAACCTGTATTTTCCCTCATTAACTAAATATAAATGGAATTATATTGTACCTGTGTACTTCAGTACCAATATATATAAAGCTATAATATTACCTGAGAACAAATAGACTTCTTATTGACCCATGAAGAACAATTCAAAAAATGAATACGCTTTTTAACATACGAAAAAATAAGGTACTTTAACCTGTCGCACTCACAGGATGTACTCTGTTGGAATAATCCCCTCTCTCCCATTCCCTTCATGCCCTCTTCTGAGTTGCAACTACATGCTAATAAAGACAATACGTTTTGAGAGAACGTGTGCCAAATGATCGACCAAAATGACACTATTTTACGATGGAACTGTGCTTGTGTCCTGTGCTTAACAATGCCAAAGATGACAGTGATCCATTTAACCCTTTATTTTATCCTGAGCCTAAAATGGTCCACCTGGACTTTTTTTCTTATTTTGACAAACTAAAAGGTTTGAAAATATGCTGTGAGGGAGTCCATTTGCCCATTTTTCCAGAGCACTTTTTTCCCCCCAGATCTTTCAAAACCTAGTGATCATTTACAGTTTACTGCATGTTATGATACTGCTTATGACAGCGTATTAGGGCCACATAGAAAAAAAAAAAAAACACTTGTCACTACGAGAATAAAGTCATAATAGTTTGAGAATAAAGCCATAATATTATGAGAATAAAGTCATAGATTAAAAAAAAAACAAAAAAAAACCTCATAATTTAACAGAAATAATGTCATACTTTTATGAGATTAAAGTCATAATATTTTGAAAATAAATTTGCAATAATGTGATAAAAAGTCATAATTTAGAAATTGTAAGCCTTAAGCCTGTTAATGATAGAGTTTCCAGTTGCAGCAAAGTCCTTAGACTAATGATAATGTGTTGATGGTGGGCTAATAGACTCAATATTTCACGTAAACCCCAAATAAAAGTATATCCTCACAAAATGTTCCACATCCTTCATTATGTGACAAGTGGGTATGACTTTATTCTCATAAATTATGACATATATATATATATATATATATATATATATATATATATATATATATATATATATTTTTTTTTTTTTTTTTTTTTTTTTATGATGTTATTCTAGTAATGTTATGGCTTTATTCTCGAAATATGACAACATTATTCTCATAATATTCCGACTTCGTTCTTGTAAAATTATAAGTTTTTGGACTTTCTCAATATTATGGGTTTTATCTCAATACTTTTCGACTTTATTCTCGTAGTAAATGTTTTTATTTTCTTATGTGGCCCTAATAATTTCTAAAATGGCTTTTTCTCCAGCTTCTGGTACAGGCAAGAGTAAAATTACCGTAATGATCTAATAAAGTCTATAAAGGGCAATGTCTCAGGTTTCAGAAACCGTTGAAATTTTTCCAACTGCACAAACAGTGAAAGAGTTACAGCCATCCAAACTGCATATACGCAGTATGTGTGAGGGATGACACATTGGGTTTTAAAGGGTTAAAGACCTAACCAAACAAACTATAGTCTTTTCCAAACTATTCATGAATGATGGTGGATGGTTTCTGATCTTTTTCCTCTGTGTGGAAATAGTTCTGACAATGCAATGGTATCAGTAACTTTTTCCGTTGGGGAGATTTGGCTTTTGACAGTTCTAAATGAAAGTAATGCAGCTGTGATGAAAAGGTTTTATCAACAACCTTATAACAGTGTCAAACTCTGCACATACGCACCACAAATCATATGCAGTAAAACCCAAACATCCAACTGAATTAACAATAAGCCAAAGTCATATTTTAATGACGTGTAATATCAAATATCAAGTGTTTTGTAAAGGGTACGACACATCCAACAGAGCCGAGCAGCAGAGACACAAACAACAGTCAGTCAAAGTGGTGATTAAACCAGAGAAGACTGTGACTTTAGCCAGTGGAGACAGACTTTCAAGAAATGTTTGTGCAGAGCAGACAAGGACAGTGAGGAGACAGAGGATAGACAAAGAGCGCGGGGGGTTGGTGTTGGTCCTGCTGCCGTCCATAATGACTCTACCAGTCGAAGTATGCACAGCACCTTCTGCTACTGTCATTAGGGGCCCGGCATCACTCAGAGGGACAGAGCCAGCTCCACTTCCTCTAGGACTGTTCAGGAAAAAGTGATTCACAATCAAGGAAATTGTCAAGATGTTTAAAAATTCAACATGTTTGACTTTGGGGAAGCGTCTGTCATGTTTCAGCATATGAATGACAGCTTCTGTGAAACTGTACGACTACAATCCTCAGAGGTTTGGATCATGAAGAAACACTCGTGATTTCAGTCTGTGGAGGCAGAGACTATATTCCTATAAAGATGTCAATTTAAAACATCTCAACAATGCCTCAAATGTTAAATTACTTCTTGTCCAGAGTAGCTGTTATATTTTCATATGATGCTAACTTTTAAGTGTCAATACATATTTCCTATAGTAAATATAGTTTATTAAAAAGGGCTCTGTTGTTTTACTTAGAGTCAGAACCCAATAAATGTGCATTAGATGCTTTTTGTCAATGAGAAATGTCTGTATTTGGAAGACTGTTCTTATTTTAAGTATAATAACCACAGAGGAGTGTTCAGCACAAATGTTCAAGGCAAGGCAAATTTATTTGTATAGCACAATTCATACACAGGGCAATTCACAGTGCTTTACAAAAATGAAAAAGAGACAGATTAAAAACACTCAATTACAATTAAAACATCATCAATAAAACATAAATAATAATCAATTAAAATAAAGTAAAAGAGAAGAGTGCAGATAAAACCCTTTATTTATTTATTTAGGATCCCCATTAGCTGTACCATAGATACAGCTATTCTTCCTGGAGTCCTTACAATAATCTTTACAACTTGTCAATGCAAATAACATACAATATAATCATTCAAAACAATTTTCACATTTTACATAACGTACAAAAACCCAGACAAAAATACAGACACTACAGCTCCTTTCGATTAGCAAGAGTATAGTATATACTGTACACACACTGAACAAAAATATAAATGCACCACTTTTGTTTTTGCTCCCATTTTTCATGAGCTGAACTCAAAGATCTAAAACTTTTTCTGTGTACACACAAGGTTTATTTCTCTCAAATATTGCTCACAAATCTGTCTAAATTTGTGTTAGTGAACACTTCTTCTTTGCTGAGATAATCCATCCACCTCACAGGTGTGGCATATCAAGATGCTGATTAGACAGCATGATTTTTGCACAGGTGTGCCTTAGGCTGGCCACAATAAAAGGCCACTCCAAAATGTGCAGTTTTATCACACAGCACAATACCACAGATGTCACAAGTTTTGACTGTGTGAGGAAAATGGTGGTCACACCAAATACTGACTGGTTTTCTGACCCCCCCGGACCACCCAATACAGTAAAACTGCACATTTTAGAGTGGCCTTTTATTGTGGCCAGCCTAAATCACACCTGTGCAATAATCCTGCTGTCTAATCAGCATTTTGATATGCCACACCTGTGAGGTGGATGGATTATCTCAGCAAAGGACAAAGGAGAAGTGCTCACTCACACAGATTTAGACAAATTTATGAACAATATGTGAGAGAAATAGGCCTTTTGTGTACATAGAAAAAGTTTTAGATCTTTGAGTTCAGCTCATGAAAAATGGGAGCAAAAACAAAAGTGGTACGTTTATATTTTTGTTCAGTGTATATTCAGTTAACCCAGGTATCAATCACCTATGGTCAATAGATGTTTCTTGACTGATTTCTTAAACTTCGTTTGCAAATATCATACAATATAATCATACAAAACAACTGTCACATTCTACATAACATACAAAAAAACAGACAGAAATACAAACACGACAGCTCCTTTAGGTCAGCAGCAGTATAATATCTATAGTACATATATTTAATTAACCCAGGTATCAATCATCTATGGTCAATAGATGTTTCTTAACTGATTTCTTAAATTTCATTTTACAGTTTTCTTGTGTGATGTGTTCTGGTAGTTTGTTCCATTCTTGCATAGCTCTGTTTATTACCATTCTGGGGGCTGTGGCTCAGTTGGTAGAGCAGGTCGTCCAATGACCAAAGGGTCAGCAGTTCAAATCCTGGCTCCAACTGTCCAAGTGTCCTTGGGCAAAACACTGAACCCTAAATTGCTCCCAGTAGGGCCTGGCAGCGCCTTGCATGGCAGCAGTCGCCCACTGGTGTATGAGTGTGTGTGTGTGAATGGGTGAATGTGAGGAATTGTAAAGCGCTTTGGGCACCATGAAGGTGTAGAAAATGCGCTATATAAGTTCAGTCCATTTACCATTTCTTTTCACTGCATTTGTTCTTGATTTGGGTAGTGTAAAATTACCTCTGGTTGTCTGCCTGGTTGCATAGCTATGTCTATCTGAACTAAAACAAACATTTTTATACAAGATGGATGTTTTTTTTGTTCTAATAATATTACTAAAGAAAACCAGTAATATATAAAGTAATCTTTTTTTAACAGAGAGCCAGCTCAAGTTATTATGCATCTCGATAACATTTGTTCTGTAGCCACACTGCAATGCAGCACGAGTGGCTCTATTTTGTACAATTTGCAACTGTTTAATATTTTCTTGTGTTGTATTTGACCATACTGCTGGACAGTAATCCAAAACTGACAGTACTAAGGATTGAATCACCAGTTTAGTTAAACCAGGTGACATAAAAGTTGCACACCTTTTGACCACAGAAACAGCATTTCCCATCTTGGTTGTCATATTACACTGGGTTACAAAAAAATGTTATTTGCAAGTTGTCTAGGTTTTTTCAACTGAATTAGGACCATTTTGCACCGCTAAATCCAAAAATGACATCTGTTTTTCTCAATCAGATCAGGGTTTTTTGCTAATTTGATTTTGAAAAATTTGATCTTCTCACAAAATATAATAATTTATACCAAAATAAGATTGCTAAGCACACTTTATGAAACTTGTGACTTGATTCCTGTTAGGTACAATGGTGTATTCACCGCAGATGTAGCAGAACACGTCAGGCTTATTTTTGCAAGATCTTCTGGTCGAAGCCATTTCGTTCACCTGTAATATTTAAAAAAAAACATTAATCATAAATTGGCAAAAGTAAAATCTTCAGAACTCGTTTATTGCAAGAAATATGAAAGAATTTTGTATCATATGATGTGAAAATGCCCATAAATGTAAGCAAAAATGTTAAAAAGCCAATATGTAGCATAGTTCAGAAAGTTGACCTGATTGAGCAAAATTAATGTGATTTTTGGATTCAGCACACCAAAATTATCCTAAATCAGCTCAACAAACTTAAACAATAAATTTGTTGTTAACCAGTGTTATCAATCTGTTTAGTTTAAGACAATTTGTTATCTAACATAACTCCCAGTAATTTTGTTTCTTGAACTTGTTTCACAGATATTTGATTTATGATGAGATTTAATTCCTGTTGATGATGTAGAGTATGGGTTGAGCCAAATATAATACTGTTCGTTTCTGATACATTAAGAACCAGCTCATTTTTCCATATCCATTCAATCACAGATTTTAATTCCTGCTGTAGGGATATATTTAACTCCAGACTTTCAGTTGTTATATGCACAGTTGAACAGAGGCGTTTTAAAGATTAACAGCTTCTTCTTTCATAACTGATTAAATGTGATGATATGATTAAAATATGTCATGTTTACTCCATGTTTTAAGGCAGAACAACATTCACTTAAACATGTAAACTGTTACCCTTCATGCAAATGCAGACCATCTGTCTTCAAAAGTCTGTTCAGGGTAATTTCATATGATCACAAAACATCAGTGGAATCAAATGTTCCTGTTAAAAGGAGCTTGATTAAGGAATGAGTATGACAGATTTCCAAATCCACAAATGCTGCTTTGTTACAGATGTAATCCCAAAACACTTATGAAAGGAATGAACCTTACAAGTGCAAAACAATCACATAACTTACATGGTATTTGTACAAAAAATAAAAACTGCTTATCGCTAATGACCAACTTAATTATTCCCAGGCAGAAAACAAGTAGGAGAAATCTTTAACATGATATGAAATCGACTCATTATTATAACACGACCTAAATCCTAATTACATTCAAGTTACGTAACTGTAAAAACAGACTGTATCTTAAAACTGGATGAAAGCAGGCGAGGACATATGTTTTTCTGCTGACACATTACAGAGAGCACATGTAAAGGTTATGACACCTCCTTCATGTTTTCTGGCTCTGTAAAGCTTGAAGACATGCAAAATTAAGAGCTAGATTAGAAACATGTGGCGCTGACCTGGAAGACGGATGATACACACTCAGAGAGGTCGTCCATTTTCCTCCTGAGCCGTGGGTTCGAGACCTCTGGAGACCCCACTACAAATGAGAAGACATTTAACTTAGGAGATGAAAACCCTGCAAAGACCGCTTGTCTTCATGATTAACACCCAAATTCTACACAAGGGTACTCCTAGAAATGTCTTGAATTATGTTAAATCTCATTTTGGCACATTTTTTACTTTTGTGAAGTGAAATGCGATCAGTTTAGCTCCCATGTTTCCAACCACAGTCAGAACAAAAAGACTTATTATGTAACCATAACTTTTTTTTTTTTTTAATCTCAGTGGGTCTAATTTTCAGATTTGGAAAAGTTTGGACTCAAAAGCAGTGCTGAACAAGAGTTAGTAGAATGTTAAAGGTGGGGTAGGAGATGTTTTCCTGGAGCATTTTTTACTATACAGTGATCCCTTGCCAATTCGCGCTTTAAGTTCCGTGGTTTTAGTTATTCGCGGATTTTTTGTAAGTGTTATTTTATATAAAAATGTTAAAAGAGAGAGAGAGAGAGAGAGAGAGAGAGAGAGAGCGAGCGAGCGAGCCAACGAGAGAGAGAGAGAGAGAGAAAATGTAGAAATGTCAGTTCATGCATGCCCATGTACGTGTGTTTGTGTGTGTTGATGCTCGAGACCAAAGAGAGAGAGAGAGAGAACTGATTTGTTTCTTGTGCGTATGAGAGGAAAAGAGAGCTGGCAGTAGATGTGCGTGTGTTCGTGTGTATGTATACGATGGATAAGCGTCACGAATGAAGAGAGGAGAGAGTACGTATCAGCTGTTAGTACGTATGCACGTGTGTGTGTGTTTTGTTTACTTATTCATAAAATATATTTATTTATATGTAATTTCTTTTATGTAATTTATACACGTAGTATGTATTATCATCTGTATATGTAAGGGTAGAGACTGCGATCTGGTAGGATCGGCGATTCTACCAGTAGAAACTCCGATCAGAGTCTCTACTGGTAGAAACTCCGATCCTGCCAGTAGAAGGGTTAGGGTTAGGGTTAGGGGTTAGGGTTAGGGTTAGGGGTTAGGGTTAGGGTTCGGATCGGAGTTTCTACCAGTAGAGACTCTGATCGGAGTTTCTACTGGTAGAGACTACGATCGGAGCCTCTACTGGTAGAATCGCCGATCCTACCAGATCGCAGTCTCTACCCTGACATATACATGTACATTAAATTTATGTATATATTTTTGTGCACGTACATATACATGTCCGACTGACATTTTCTTGTGTTATTAATCATTCTTTTCTTTCAGATGTTTTACAGTACGTACATGTACATGTATCTGATCTATATATATGCATGTATACATGTACTAATCATTGTTTTCTTTTATATATATCTCATTTGTTTCATAAGTATTACATTTGCAGTACTTATATACTATTTATAGATACATACATACATGTACCTAGGTCTAGGATAGGCTCGGGGGGCTCCGGCTCCAGTTCGCGGATTTTTGATTTTCGCCGGTCCCCATTAAGCGCAAAAAATAAGGGATCACTGTATTGCTTAAAATCCCCTTCACACCCCACTTGCAACCAAATTTTAGTCACCTGTGGAATGGAAAGGACTGAAAAAACATCATCCAATCATTTTAACCAGCCCATCGAAATGATTGAATGGTGATATGTCTATCAAATTCAACTGCCATTTGTCCCTCCCCCCTCTGCATGTACCCCTCTTCGTGCATGAATCATGCATTCTCAGAGGCTTGGAGCACTTGGACAGGAAATGAAGCCAGAGCCAGAGCTTGGCTACATTAACTATATTAAGAGGGAAAATTCACCGGAAAGCCGTTTCATCACTAACAGAAATCCCTAGGGAATGTAACGTTAGCCAGATAGGTATGAAGTGGGGCTGTTCTGTCGACAAACATAATCACGACATCAGCATTTCCACTGGTAAGGTTTTGCCGTGGTTCAGCGCCACCACACATACATTTCATACAAAAAAAATTATAACCATCGCATTAGATTTATTATACATGTGTATAATAGTCTGAAGTCTGAAGAAAGGGGTTTGGACTTCTGAACTGTGTATTTTCAAAATGTAACTTGCTCAAACTGTTTTTCCAGGATCTCTTACCCTACCTTTAAAAGATTTACTTTTGCCCTGTTTCCACTATGTGGTATCGGCTTGACTCGACTCGACTCAGCCTTTTTGCATTTCCATTACAAAAAATGACCTGGAATCTGGTACCCGGTACAACTTTTTTGGTATCACCTCCACTGAGGTTCCAGGACTGGGGACCAGATACTAAAACGTGACATCTAAACACTGCAGACCACTGATTGGTCAGAGAGTTGTCTCTGTGACCCGTCGTTTTACAAAAAACAGATGTGGAAGTTTACAGTAAATATAGCAGTAGGTTAATCCACACAATGACAGTCCGCAAAACTACACTGCGGTCGGTCGAGGAGGTTCTGATGTAAAAATTCAGCATGAGCTTGACGAGAGAACACAAAACAAGCGAGTTTATCAGCAACTCTCTGAGCAGACGACACGGAAGTAACGCGCCGCATCGCTATGACGTCCAGGAACTGTAAAGTCTGTAGTATCCTGTAATGGAAACGGTCTCCAGGAGTAGGACCTGGTACCCGAGTCAAGTCGAGCCAAGCCAAGTCGAGCCAGTTCCACATAGTGGAAACCTAGCATTTGTCTTGGATAAAGGCAGGGTCAAATAAATCCAAGCCAACCAACAGTCACACACATGTTGATAGGTGAGCAGACTGTTCAATAATGATCTGGTTTATGTAGAGCTCTTCAGTGCAGGTGAAGATCATGTGACTGAAGAACAGTGAAGCTCAACTGAAGCCCAAAACTGGACAAGAGGGAAAACACAGGGTCTAAAATGAAGGGTTAGGTCATCAAACATTCTGGTTTGTTGTGTGATTTATACACTCTGACCATGTGATCATAAAAAGAAAATTGGAGTAAGTCTTCTACACCTATAACACCTAGAACCTTTCCTGAACATTTAAATTTCACTAAGTGATTAATCACTATTTATTCTAATATTTACCTCCGCCAAGGAGGTTATGTTTATGCCAGGGTTTGTTTGTTTGTTTGTTTGTCTGTCTGTCTGTTTGTCTGTCCGTTAGTGTGCAACATAACTCAAAAAGTTATGGACAGATTTTGATGAAATTTTCAGGGTTTGTTGGAAATGGGATAAGGAAGAAATGATTAAATTTTGGTGGTGATCGGGGGTGGGGGGGCCCACGGGGGGGCCCATTTCCAACAAACCCTGAAAATTTCATCAAAATCTGTCCATAACTTTTTGAGTTATGTTGCACACTAACGGACAGACAAACAGACAGACAGACAGGCAAACAAACAAACAAACCCTGGCAAAAACATAACCTCCTTGGCGTGGGGGGGCCCACGGGGGGGGCCACTGATCAGCCTTGGCGGAGGTCTGCACTCTCCGAGTGCTTCTAGTACCCTCTGCATTTTAAATTTTTCAATGAAAATGTAGTATTTTCCTGTTTTCAATTTACTGATCATGCAAATGTTCATAAAAGTGTAAAATCAAAAGTTATTATATCAAAACTAATGAAAAAGTGAAAAATATCTCATTAACTGAACATAAAAACAACCACCTACAACTACTTCCATTTGTTAATTATTAAGTGATTATTTGAAGATTCATTGTACGATATTTATCTACTAGGTAGAGATAGCAACTAAGTGAACACTCCCTTATCTCCTTGTTTTTGTTTAGTGTTTGATGCCTCATACAGTTTAGTTTGTCTGTTCTGGGCTTTTTAGTTAACCCATAAAGACCCAATGCTACTTCTGTGACAGATGGCAAATGAAGGTTTACCATTATTTAACCTTTCTGAAGTGATATACCACCATTTTTTCTAAAATTATTCTTTGTATTTTGAGTTTTTTCAGTAGAAATCAGGTATTTTTGTATATTAAATTCACTGATCGTGTAGATGTTCATAAAAGCTCAGATTAAAGGTGAGGGTTATTATTTAAGAAACAGAGAAAACTGAAGAAAAAGTGATTTTTCAGTAAATATATCATTAACTGAATTTAAAATCATGCATCTACAACCACTGTCATTTATCAAACTCCATGGGTTTTACTGGTAACTCAATATTGCAGAAGAAGATGGTATTTCTATACCTCTAAAGATCCAAATGGGTCATATCTGATGACCATGAAAAGCTGATAAATTGAATTTTACCTTGATTATTAAAATGTATTGATAGGATTAGTGGTTATCAAGGTTATTATCGTTTACGAAAACTAACAAAATGACGAAAACTAGAATTGTAAAAACATTTTCGTTAACTGAAATAAATAAAAACTATAATTAAAAGAAAAAAATGATAACTAACTGAAACTGTATTGTGTGCTTACAAAACTAAAACGGATAAAAATTATGGATAAAATTCCCTTCGTTTTTGTCTTTGTCAATGTCTGATATGAAATCGATTTATTTCCCTCAAGCAATTTTAGCGGCTGGCACCATATCATACTTAACGGTCCATCACTTGTCATCACTTATGGTTTACAGTGGTCCCCACTCTACCTGGAAACATGGAGACTAAAGTTGGGAGAAAGCAGCAGAGTCCTGTCAGGGATTTATTTGAATACGACGGAGAAGAAGAGAAAATATGTAAAAAAAAAAAACAAAAAACTAAAACTAAACTAAAACTAAGCTTTTAGAAAATAACAAAAATTAATAAAAACTAGCAAACCTGCTCTAAAAACGAATTAAAACTAACTGAATTGGAGGAAAACAAAAGTCGAAACTAAATAAAACTGAACTATAATGAAAAATCCCAAACTATTATAACCTTGGTGGTTATTAAACATTTTAGATCAGAACATCCTTTTGAGCGCTGGCAGCTGCTTTGGGCTTTGATGGTTAGGTTGAACCTTTACTGTCCTTGTGTTTGCTGTCATTTCTTTAGGGGTAACTATAAATCAGAAGTGACATTTCTGAAACATTCAATGATGTTCCAGCAGATCAAATGCATTATATACCTTTTATTTTGACAACATTCAAATGGAATAAATGTTAAGAAAGACTTTGATGACAGACTTTGGTTCATCTCAAAAACATCTCTGTGAACATAACCCTTTCTTCGTGCTTTCTGCCCCGAGATCAGTGAACCGAAGGGAGCTCTGGACAGCTGGAAGACACAAGATGATGAGTTTTGATGAATTCATGCTCTTTGAATCTGGTTCAGCTGTTGCAGGGAAGAGGAAGATGTATTGCTGGAGAAGAGCTGACCTATTCCCCAACCAGATGACTCATTCAAAGTCATCTCATCAGCATTAAGATCCTGAGTTCCAAGCAAAAAGAATACATTAAAAGGAAGGATAATCTATGCAGCTTTATACCCATTCCCGGGTCTCTCCGTCAGTCTTGTTTTCATATGTTCATGAATTCTTATGTAACATGTGTCTTTATTTGCATCACATCTGCTGAAACATTCCTACTGGACACGGTATGCAGGACGGGGAGCAAAAAAGCACATTTTGTTTTTTCATTGCATTTCAACATGAATGCCAATAAATGGTAGTTAGTGATGCAAACATTTGACATAAATTTACATAAATGTGAGAAACTGAGAAATCGGAATAGTATAGCAGTGCTGATTGACCTTAAATATATTGCAGGCAACGTTTTGCAAGTCTTGTGCAGAGTTTTATGAAGTTTCCCATGATCCTGTCCAACATTTAGCTTTTAAACACTGGTCTTGGACACGATGACATGCAGCTGCTTTCTTTTGGTCCAAGCACATTGTGAAACAGAGGAAAAATTGCTCATCATCAATGCATAGAGGAACAGTAATTATGTGGGACAGGATTTCAGCATTATTTAATGAAGAAAACTGTTGCAGGTTGTAAAACAAACAGGAAAAACAGTTCTTTCATTTTCCAGCTGAGATCGACAGAGGCTGAGCCTTGTGGAACTGGGTTACAGTTACAGCGATATGAGCTTTCAAACACCATCAGAACAATGGAATAAGAAACTCCAATTCACATCTTTACTCAACCTTCAAAGACTTAAAATACCACTGTCAACCTGACCTAAAATGTTTAATAAGTTTCAAATCACTAATCCTATCAACACATTTAAGTAACTCAAGTAAAATTCAGTTTCTCAGCTTTTCAGTGGCATCAGATTTTAATGTCCAGATGCTCTGTAGTGAACCATGGAAACACTGTCATCTGTAAAACTGATTCACCTGTAAAACCCATGAAGTTTGACATGTGTGGTTGTAGACATTTATGTTTATGTTCAGTTAATGATATATGTTTACTGGAAAAGTCACCCCTCCCTTATGAAACAAAATATATGGCAATATACTGAAAAATATAATGCATTATATTAAAAAATACATTTCCATATATGGGAAAGTAGTGCATATATTTTCCAATATACTGCAATATATGCTTTAATCATATATTGATACATATAAAACATATATTGCAATGAAGACAAAAACTGCCCTATATTTTTATATATAGTTTTATTGAAACTCAAATTCTTTCCATTGACACAAGTTTACATAAAGCAGATATTTATCAACACTTACATTACTTGGTCTGCATAATAACATATTTCATGAAAATATGCATCGTGATATACATGAAAAAAGTGTTAACTGATAAAAGATGCCTTCTTAGTCATTTTGGCAACATAGGATGAAAAAGATGTACATATATATACATGCATATATTTTCAAGTGTATTACTAAATATATAATTACAAATATTTAGTAATACACTAGACAATATATGTATGTATATATGCATACATACATTATGAAGTGTATTACTAAATATATAATGACCTATATTTCCATATATAAGTAAATATATTATCATATATGTTTCAATATATGGAAAGCGGCAATTCCTTATGTATTTTTCAATATATTGTAATATAATACAAAATGTATTGACACAATATATTATTCTGTATATTTTAAATATAAATATATATTATACAGTAATATATTTTTCAGTCAGTAATATACTGACTGTCAATATATAGAGAAATATATTTTCTTTGCATAAGGGCTTCTACAGTTTTGATACAATAACCTTATGGACATCTACATCAAGGTTATAATAGTTTTGGATTTTTCATTATAGTTTAGTTTTTATTTAGTTTTGACTTTTTTTCTCTAGTTGAGTTAGTTTTAATTAGTTTTTAGAGCAGGTTTGCTAGTTTTAATTTGTTTTCTTTCTTTTTTTTTTTCTAAATGCTTAGTTTTAGTTTAGTTCTAGAATTTGGTTTTAGTTTTAGTTTTTTTTTTTATAACTTTTCTCTTCCTTGCCGTCATATTCAAATAAATCCCAGACAGGACTCTGCTGCTTTCTCCCAACTTTAGTCTCCATGTTTCCAGGTAGAGTGGGGATCAGAAGACAACTGTAAACCACAAGTGACGGACCATGACGTACCGTATGGTGCTGCTAGCTAAAATTGCTAAAGTGAAATAAATCGATTTCATATCAATCCAACATTGACAAAGACGAAAACGAAGGGAATTTAATCCATAATTTTTATATATTTTAGTTAGTTTTGTAAACACACAATACAGTTTCAGTTAGTTATCGTTTTTTACTTTAACCCTTTCATGCATGAATTATGAGAACCTTAATCAAGATTTTTTTTTCCTGAGTGTTTTTACTCCTCTTTAGGCATGAAAAAAAAAAAAAACAATGTGATTGAATTTTTTTTTTAAATCAACCTTTTTTTCATGGAGTTACAAAAATGTCCACTCAGCTACACCATGAACTTTATTCCTGAAGCAAAGAAACATGTATTTAAAACCCAATATCATAAAGTGATATGAAAACAGTGAAATGAAACCATGTTTAATGCAGCTAATCTGATGTTTTCTCACATTTTAACATATTCTAATATTAGTTATTACTCACTTCATGGAGATAATATACAAAAAATAAATATTAACAATTGATTTCCACTCAAGAACCAATCAAGAACAGTAAAGTTACAATAATGGCATGAATTGCAGTTCATGAGATGATGCATAAGTGTCCACTGTGTTGGTTGATATGGAACTAAAACGACAAAAACCCATGAATATACAAGAGTAAAGCTGTAGAGTAACTGTCCACTGTAGTGACCACTATGCACGAAAGGGTTAATTACAGTTTTTATTTATTTCAGTTAACGAAAATGTTTTTACAATTCTAGTTTTCATCATTTTGTCAGTTTTCATTAACGACAATCACCTTGATCTACATGATCAGCGAATTAAATGCAGAAAAATGCTAAATGCAGAGGATCATATCATAATAAATGGTGATAAATTACTATGAGAAAGGCTAAATGTTGAGGAAAAACCACCATAAAAAATAGTCCTAGGTTTTTCAGGGTTACAACAACAATAAGATAATATAATAATAATATTCACTTTTGAAATATATACTGTACTGTGCAAAAGTCCAAGGCCAGCATAGGTTTGCTGGTTTAGTAAAGTTAAAATAACCACACACATGCATTTCTCAGTCTCTACTAACATACAGTCTGGATATATATGAAGTATGTACAGCAGCAAAAACACAAGTATCAGGGGAAAAAACAGCTTCTATAAACTAAAGTGGTTGTATTTAGTGTGACCTTCCTTTGTACTTAACATGTCTCTAATCTTTTTGTTCAGACAATATGAGATTTATTACAATAATTTAGTGATGTTTTAAACCCGGTTTTGTTCAACACATGTCAGATGTTTCTAATTGTTTGTGCTGCTTCTTGTCATGGGGTCAGGGGTCAAACTAAATAATGACTTTAACCTTTACAACACATTTAATTTGGTTTTATTGTGTGTCTTTTAAGGCCGTGCACATATTTACTGTTTTTTCTAGTTGTATGTGAAGAAAAGAGAATGAGAAATAAATCTGTATGCTCATTTCAACCCTGCAAAAACAACAAACCCAGAGGCAGCCTAACACTTTTGCACAGTATTACATGTAAATGAACCACCTCACACTGACTGTCAGATTAAAACGTATCAGGTAGAGAGGAAGATGTTATTCTTTAGAGGGATGCTAAAAAATAGTAATTAAAATGCACAATAACAAAAATGGATGTGAAATTAAAAGCACAAAAATAAGAACAAAGGTAGAATATGCTTTGCTGATGCTTAAACCATAAAGACCCAAACATCCACTGTCGACCAAAAGCATCTACTAATGTAAAATGTTGAATACCTGTTGATCCACTAATCCTATCCCATGTACATATTTGGTGTAAAATGCAGTTTTTCATCTTTTCATGGTCATCAGATATGATCTATTTGGACGTTCAGAGGCTTCATAGTGAACGTGGAAACACTGTCATCTTCTACAACATTGATTCACCAGTAAAACCCATGGAGTTGGATCAATGACAGTGGATGGAGACACTTGTTTTATGATTAGTTAATAATTTCTTTGCTGAAAAAGTCACTTTTTCTTCAGTTTTCTGTTTTTGATATAATAAACATTAACTTTAATCTGAACATTAATGAACATCTACAAGATAAGTAAATTTAATATAGGAAAATATCAGGTTTTCACTGAAAAAAGCTAAGTTATAGAAGATGATACAAAAATAAATGGTGATAAATCACTTAAGACAGGTTAAATAGAGAGAAAAATTCATGTAGGAGCTGCCACAGAAATAACGCTGGGTCTTTATGAGTAAAAAATGACATTTCAAGCTATAGGTTACAGAATAATTAAACATATCATTCACTACCAAAGTGTCTCCCAGTGACCCTGGTAGGAAACAGATCTTAAATGTTGTGTTTTTTTTTAAACATATGACATCACTGTCTAGGAGCTCCTTCAGTAACTTCCTCCATTAAACCCAGCACTTATCAAGCCAACAGTGGAAAAGTGGAAAACTGATATCTCCCCATCCGACACTGATTAGTATTCAACCCCACAACACAAAACACACGGGCGGTTGAGATGTTTTAAAGCTGGTAGCAGTTACGTTTAGTGATAGGCTTTCATCTGCTGAAGCACAGACATATTTCACTGATAAAATGTTTATGTCATACAATGTTTTGCCGGTAATTAGCAGTAAAATTTTGTTTTAAAAGCTTTTCTGAAAGAACGTTTGGCGTGCAGTGAAGATTATCTAAGTGTTACAGTGTCTGTTGTTGTGTGTTGTTGCATGTGTTCACATCTGTTTGCAATCGGAGCAGCAGTCTGGGCTAAAGGTGAAGGTTTTGTGTGTGTTTTAGGTTCAGACAAACAATTTCATCACGTAAAGTCAGCAATATCTGGATCTATTATTAAAAACACACATTATTCGCCTCTGGGAATGCGAAAAGATTCAACAGTTTTGGCAAACCATATGTGTGGAGGTCAGTGAGGTAATTAAGCACCAATTACATCCCAATCCATTATTGTGTCTATTGGGATGTATCCCTGAATCTTTGAGAACACATAAGAACACTGTTCATTTTTTGTTTATGCTTGGCCAAAAGGCTGTTATGACCAAATGGGTAGAAGAAGAACCTCCTTCAATACATCTGTGGAAGTCTTTGATATCAGACTGTATTTACCTGGAAAGACTAAGACTTTATATACTCAGTGCCAATGAAAACGCAACACTTGAATGTGTTTTATTGTTCCTGAGCTGCAACAATATGTTTCAGTTTCACCTGTATAAGATAATCCCAGACAATTTCTTAACAACCTGAGACGGGTTGAGCTATTGTCACGCTTGAATGAACTTGTCTACATTCATAAGACTTGTTTTTCTCATTGCTCAGCAATGAACTGCTCAACTTAAGGAACTGTGGTCAGTTAAGGAGTGATCATGTTCTGTATATAAAGGCAAACTGAAAAGCATGAAAATCATTTGCAATAACTCAGCAATGCCTAGACTGACACGTGACCAAAGATGCCATGCTATGGGGCTCCTGGAGGCCAGAATCTCTGCTCGGCAGGTGGCGCGCCGTTTTGGATGCAGTGTGTCCACCATAGTCAGGATGCAACAGAGGCATGAAGAAACTGGCTCAACTGCAGACAGACCTCGCCCTGGACGAGCACGTGTGACCACGCCACAGCAGGATCGCTACACTGAGCTGCAGCACCTCTGGGACCGCTTTGTGACTTTTGGTTTTGGGGGTCCTTGAGTTTCTTTCTTTATCCTTATTTTTTGCCAACAAATTCGGATGTGATTTTTTATTTTTACTGTATAGAAATGACCTATGATTAATTCCAAAGAGCTTATGGAATAAAAATCCTCATCTATTTAAAAAAATATAAGAATCTTCAGGTGTTGCGTTTTCCTTGGCACTGAGTATATTAACGATCAGAAGGACGTCTTTAGAGCAAAGTTTGGCAAAGTGTTGGAATATCTGGGAACTCAGACTGCAACTGCCTCAAATAGACCTAATACGGCCTTTTGAGGTCATTGCTATGGATGTATTTTGGGTTTGATATATGTTTCATACACCCTGTATGTACTGTGCTGGACTGTTATAATTTTGAAAATGTTCAATAAAAACAATGTTAAAAAAAAAAAAAAAAAATGCAACATACAAATTATTTAGACTTAAAGTGTAACCACAATGCAGAGAAAAGCTTTAAACTCCAGTGCATCAGTGAGTGAGTTCACTCTGAATGCACTTATATGAAAAACACTGGGTGCAATGAGTTTACCCAGTTGTTCTTATGCAACTTATTTTCCTTCTGAATAACACGTTGTAGCAGATATTCAATGTCTAAAGGATGAACTAAATGTCTGACATCATTAACACCCACTCCACTTACACACACATAGAAAATTATCTGCTCAGCACAAATAAATTAATTGTAACTTTTACATTTATCCATGTCCTTGGAAACTCCATCATTTGTTCAGAAGTTCAACGCTCTCCACAGCACTCAACACTGCAAGTTTTCTTTTGCAGCTATTTTATCCTCTATAAGCAGAAGCCTTGAGGGAGGGAAAATCATCAACCTGAAACAAACGCTTGAGTCTTCAACTAGAAAATGTCTGTAATCTGTTATTTTCTCCTTGGCATCAAATGAGCTGAATCACTGAGTTCAACTTGCAGTAATTCTCTCATTCTCTGTTATTATGAAGGCCGTAACTCTAAGAAAACTGTGATGTGCAAACTGGGACGTCTCCATGTTCCACCAAAAATGACACCCCATCTGTTTTTTAAGAGGTCATAAAATAGCTCTGCTGCTCTCTAGTGGTCACTTTATTATGTGTTATATATTTTGTATTGTCTATTAAAAAAAGAGCTGTAGGAACTGGAAGTGTGTAAAGTTTATGATTTTGCGAATCCCACATGAATAAAATAATGGAATTTAAGTGACAAAAAGCTTATATTTATGGCCGTCTTTTATTTTACTGCATTTTGAGCCTCTAGCACAAAACAGTTTTTCACATGCCCCAAGAGAAAATAAATCACTCTGTGAATATCATCTTTAGATACGGTGTAACCCTATTTCTCTTCATAATGTGCCTTTTTCTAAATGGCAAATATTATTTTTTTTCCTTTTTTTTCTGTTATACTGGTCCACACAGTATCCACAAACCCTCACATTAATTCTTGCAAAAGTCCCAAAACTCTTCAAAAAAGGAGAAACTCTTTACACACAAATCATCCACTGAATAAGTACATGAAGCACTGACTAGTATAAATGAACACTTGTCTTTTTCTGTTTACAGGGAAGAAATGTTGTCACACAGGCAGTGAAACAGAACAAGAAACAAATCTGCACAACAGTTTATTTCTTATATAAAGGTTTACTCCACATTTATATCTTTGCAGTTTTTTTTTTTTTTGTTCTGCTTTTGTGCATTATTATTATTATTATTATTATTATTATTATTATTATTATTATTATTATTATTATTATTATTATTATCTGGCACCCAGTAGGACCACTTATCTACAGGCATGTACATGTTCTGATGCCTTATCCACCAGGACACATGTAGTAATCACACAAACCCAGGCCAAAGGCGGATGTGTAAATGTGAACACACAAATAACAGGATTTTTTCCTCAAGATTTTTCCAAGACTCTTTAAACAGCCTAGTACAGCAGAAGAAAACAAACACACTGGAGCAAGAAAAAGAAAGAACACAGAAAACAGTTGTATCTGTGCATGTGATGAGCTCAACATTGTGGAAAGTATGTGGGAAGCAGTGATTTACAGTTTTGAAAAAGAAAAAAAAGTGCTTTGAATGTATTAATTGAGCAAACTTGGATTTTTTTTTTGACATACTGTAAATTCTCTGGCTAAGAGTGTTAATATTTTCAGAGAGTGTTCTTTAATTTTATTCTTTTCTTTTTTTTTCTTTAGAAATTATCTGCCTCGGAGACAGAAGTGCTGATTAGCCATTGTTTTCATGGTATATGACAGTGTTTTTCAACCTTGGGGTCGGGACCCCACGTGGGGTTGCCTGGAATTCAAATGGGGTCAACTGAAATCTCTAGTAATTGATACAAATAAAAATCAAAACTTGCTAAAAAAAAAATATATGGTGAGTTGAGAGAGACAATCACAATCCATAAAAGACATGACAAACTGTGAGGCTGAAACTGAAGCACTGTGGTTCTGTTTATCTTTCAGATGTTCATTGCGGTCGGTTTCGGATGCTGCAGCTCTTTCATAATTCATGGTTTGAGTTCTTGTTTGTTCAGTATTAATTGTCCTCCTTGTGAATCCAAGCTGGACTGACTGTACATATCCTGACCAAGGAAAATAAAATTCTCACTTTGTGCAGTAATCTACACCTGGCTTTTCTGCCTCCATCCTTAATAATATACATTATATAGACTAAATGTCGTCAAAAATTAATGTTTATTTGCAACATAGTATAGCAAACTATTACATGATCAAAAACAAATTAATTTTAACAAAAAAAATAGGTCTTTGTTTTGAATGTCTGGAGTTGCCAGAAATTTGTGATGTTAAAATGGGGTCACGAGCCAAAAAAGGTTAGGAACCGGTGGTATTGTATGATAAAGTGTTATCACACACAAATACACACAAACACATTATATACGTTTATGTACATTTATACAATAGATTCATAAATCTTCCACTTGAAAGAACCTGTAAAGTGAATGTATTATAATGTACAGACAGTGTCTTAACCCTTTCATGCATAGTGGTCACTCCAGTGGACAGTTCTTCTCCAGCTGTTCTCTTATATATTCATGGGTTTTGTTGTTTTAGTTCCATATCAGCCGACACAGTGGACGCTCATGCATCATCCCATACACTGACATTCATACAATAATTGTAACTTTGCTGTTCTTGATAAACCTGATCTGCACTAACATGTTTGAGAGTAAATCAATTGCTAATTGTTATTAGTCTGTAATTAACAGTTTTCTGAAACAAAAAAGTTTGTTTTGTTTTTGGCATATCCTCCTCAAACCCAGCAATGCATTTTGTCCTCTGTAGGGGACAAAACTTTGACAGTTTATCTTAAATGTTGTCCATTGTAAAGGACATTCCATTAAAAAATCAATCAATAAATAAAAAGGATTTTTAAAATGTGCCTGAAAAAACTGTTGCATTATGCAGTTTCCAATCAAGACAATTTTTTAGTGTAAAAAAGCTAAAATTGTCAATTTCCTGGGTCTCAGGAGGATATTATCTTCATGAAATGAGCAATAACTAGTATTTGAGTATGATCAAATGTGAGAAAACATCAGATTAACAGCATTAAAAATGTTTTTATTTCGCAGCTTTCACACTGTATATCATTTTCTGATGATGAGTTTTAAATACATGTTTCTTTGCCTCAAAAATTAAACACATGGCATCCAGCTGAGTGGACATTTTTGTAACTCCATGAAAAACAAGTTCATAAGAAAAAAAAAATCAATTGCATTGCTTTTTTCATGCCTAAAGAGGAATAAATACCCTCAAGAAAAAAGTTTGACTAAGGTTGTCATAATTCATGCATGAAAGGGTTAAAGTAGTTCTGTAGATCTGAGACAAACATTCCTTCTGAGTAAAACCCATTCTCTCACTAATTCTCACAATTTCACATTTTGACCCAAGACTGCATCTTGGAAATTACATCCAACCAACAGTTTTGATTTAATTTGTCTTTATTCGTGACTCCAACTTGGTCTTATACTACTCATAAAAAAGCTGTCCTCACCTGTCAGTGATAAAGTGTTGCTTCACCAGTAGATGTCACCCTGTAGCAACTTCTACAAATCAGAACATCACAGGACCTAATTTATGAATAATGAGAGACCACATGAAATCCATCAGTCAAGTAAAAATTTAAAAAAAGGCTATTTTACTCCCAGCAGAGCTCAGAAATGGAGGTTTGTTGAAAACAAAAGGTTGCATTGAATGATTGTGCACAGCTGTTCTGTTTGGAGCCTAGATTCACATTAAACCATGATGGCTTTTAAAGGTTAGTGTGGACGACTGTAAAGGTCAAAACTGGCATAACCTATGAGTGGAAATGATTTCAAGGGAAGAAATGCCATTGTTTCATCAGACAAAATCATTTACTTGTTCATCTCTGGCAAATAAGAAATGAGTAGAAATAGCCTTTTGGAAGTGTAAACACATGTGGACTGTGTGTGCTTTCTTGTAATGTGTGATATGTTCTTGTGCATGTGTATGTGAATGAATTTGCTTTTCTGCAGGTGTGAATTCACCACACAGTCCTGAGTAATGGATGTAATTAACTGGTCACTGTAGCACAGAGCCTTAACATGCCATAAGTAATAGTCATGCTTGAGAAAATCACCATTTAATGGGCCATTCCCCTCCCAGCAGGGACACTAAATGTCTCATCCCACATTTTCTAATTACCCATTTACGCTTATGCGGCAGATTTGTTTTTCCTTATTGTCCTGTTATTTAGCGTGATAATATGTGATGCTTTTAGTCATGTGTGATGTTTACAGCTCAGAGTGAACGGCAGAAAAAGATGATTGGGTGATGATTTGACTTTGAGATGTTTTTGCAAAATTTGTGTCAAAAGGCTGGAAAAAAAAAGAGGGTTTGTCTATCTAACTGGCAATTATTGTTATATCTACTATGTTTATTTATTGTTTCTACCGTATATACTGTTACTGTATTGCACTATAATAGATTAGATAGATTTATGTATACACTTTATATTGTATCAAAATATATTCTTTATATTACTTATTTATTCTTATTCTATTTTTACATTGTTTTTATTACTATTATTATTATTATTATTATTATTATTATTATTGCATGGCATTTGATAACAAGGTGAGTGAGAAACGGTGTCTCAGTTCTCTGTGTGTCCTGTGCATCTAGTGAATTGACAATAAAAAAAAA
This sequence comes from Sphaeramia orbicularis, assembly GCF_902148855.1. NCBI lineage: Eukaryota > Metazoa > Chordata > Actinopteri > Kurtiformes > Apogonidae > Sphaeramia > Sphaeramia orbicularis. Next base: position 51,376,324 of record NC_043959.1, read on the forward strand.
AGTCTTTGAATCTTTGAATATGATTAATTTACTCATGAACCTTTTAGTGCAGTTTAAGTTTGGAAAGTATGTATGACTTTATGGTGCAAAGTTATCTAGTGTGAACATAACATATTTAAAAAAAACAAACAAACTCTAAATCAAGGTTGTCAAAGTCAGTTTAGTTCAGGGTCCACATACAACCCAGTGTGATCCACAGTGGGTAAAATAATAGGCATAATACCCTATAAATAATAATAATCCAAAGTTTCTTTTTGATGGAGTGTGAAAAAAGTAAAAGTACATTATGAAAATGTGAATAACCTGAACAAGTATGTACGACCTGAAATTTCTTAAGAAAACTAAGTGTAATTTCAACAATATTATGTCTCAGCTTATTATTAGCATGACTCATAGATCACAGTGGATCTACAAATGCACAAAATATTTATTATATTGTTAAAATTGCACTTTCTTTTCCTGAGACATTTCAGATATATGTTTATATTAGTTCAGATTATTCACATTTTATCGCGAAAGGATAGTTTGTAAATGTAATTATTTTCATAATGTAATTTTACTTTTTTCACACCAAACCAAGAGGATAATTTGGAGTTATCATTATTTATAGGATATTATGCTATTGTTTTACAGGAGATGAAATTGGCCTTTATGTGACCTCTGAATTAAAATGTCTTCAGTCTAGATTTTGCACTTCTCAAATTCATCCATGTGTTTGACACCCCTGCCCTAAGTGATTAAAAATTAAAGATATATTAAAAATTAAATGATTAATTTATTAATTTGTACGTTGGGTGCAACATGATCACATTCCTGGACAAGTTTTCATTCCATTTAATGGATAAAACAATGTGTAAAAGGAAAACAAAGAGGAGCCAACAGAGCCCAGGTGTGTCTGAGGGATGAAGGAGGTGATCCCATGTGTTGGTGAAAGCTTGTTACCAGCTGGATCATGAAGTGTGATGCCTGTCTCTCAGAGGTAATAGATGAGCGCTGACATGGGGGCAAGATCTGGACTCTGGATGGTTGAGGTGTTCAGGGGTCATGTAGACCAGACAGGAGTGTGAGAAGAGACCAGCTGGCAGGCAGCGCTTCACGGTCAGTAATGATGAACCTCTGCGTGTCAGCTTAATCATTTCACATGTAGGTGGTATTTCTTTCACACAACATTGTGGAGATATCTGGAGTAGGACGGAAGACAGAGATGGTCTATAAACCTGGGCAGAACATACTCAGAAAACCCATCAACAGTCCCTTGTGTCTCCTGTATATTAGATGGTGAGGGATACGATATCATATTTAATAATAATCTAATATTTTGTATTAGATCAAGCAGTAATTTATCATCTGGCCTCAGAAAAAGGCTACAAACAAACCAAAAGTCTTGTTAGAATTTCCGTTATGGATCAGCTCTGCATATAAAAGGTGAAGAATAAAATATGGATGTTTTATTCGGTAGTTAATAATGAAATGATCTTCGAGATGGCGCTGTGTGGGTGGCCATAAGTTGCAATAGCTGTCTTTAGTGATTTCTTTTCTTTAGTATCTTTTAATATTTATTTGTGTATTTCTAGTTCTTTTTCTTAATTGCACTAAACCTCCAAGGAGTTGCAAAACTAGGGGTACAGGTTTTGTAACATCTGTGCTACTTTTATTGTTGAAGAGGTCATATAAATAGCAGATTCTTTTTTTATATTTCATATGTTTTTAATTCATATTGCATGTTTCTGTCTGTCTTTCTATACCTTCTGTACCTTTTTCTGTGTTTCTTGCAATTCCCCACGTTGTAATCAATAAAGTCTTATCTTATCTTATCTTATCTTAGTATAAGTTTGCTTAGTGTTTTTTGCTGAATGATTAATTCACTCATGAACCATCTAATATGAGATCTGATAAAGTTTATTCTTAATTAAAGATAAGCTTGGATAAGCTAAGCTAATGTAAGATAAGATAATAAAGTTGCAGTGTTACAGCAGCATAAGGTATGTGCTTTGCTTTATTATTAGTAAAATATCAAAGTTGTCATACAGTAAGGAAATGATAGGACTCATGGTGCTGAAGGGAGAAACAGATTTTATTAACAGAAAACCTGAAGGGGGTAGCGGCAGTCAGAGTCCGTAGAACTGGATGGTGGAGTCGTTTGGGTTATGGTGAGGTCCTGAAATACAGGGATCCAGCGCTGCACAGCCACAGAACAGAAACTTATAAGCAGCTCCTAATGACAAGGAGCTGCAGCTATGCAGCGCAACAGCTGAAAGAAATGAGAGTGTGATTGTTGAGGGATGAATGGAGAGGGAGGAGCCATGCCGGAGCGGACTGTGACAGAAGTGATTAATGCCACAGTACTGTTGGACTACTTTCTCACTTGTGTATTACCACAAAGTCAACCAGCGCCTTCCTAATACCAGACTGGTAACCTGTCACCTGTCACCCTGCTGCCACAGTACTGTGGCAATAAGCATCATACATGTGCCTGTTAGATTACAGGAAAAGACTAGGGTACCAGTTACCAGAAGCTGGTTCATTAGTTCACTATTCACACTTTCAGTTTCAGCAAGCAGGCAAACAACATGAAGCGTGGCGAATGTTTTGCCTCATATTAGGAATTTGCCTGGGTTTTGATGAATAGAAATCAGCCACTGGGACAACACTGAGGGTGCAGAATTCAGATCATTTGATTGGCTCTGTGGCAACAGACGAACATTTTATGCCACAGTACTGTGGCAGTAGCCCTTGCCTTAAAATATATACAAAAATCTAAAACTGTTTGAAATAGCACTCAATAAAAACAGTAACAATATATTCTTGGAACACTGCACAAGCTGTAGAAACATTTGATCATGTAAAAAATAATAAAGTAAGGAGAAGATAGAAGAATCAGATTAAGTAGAATGTCTCTGTTTTACAGTCAGCTGTTCCATAAACTGCATAAGCTATAAAAGAAATCTTACTTTCCTGAGCACCCATATGTATAAGCCATTAAACTGAAAAAATCTTTTAAAGGCTCTCTGTGTAAGATTTGCTCAAGCTCATGTACTTAACTGAAGTCTGTCTAGTGCTGAGAGTCTGTCATCTGTTGACATTAATTCACTGCATCTCTACGCTGACAAAAAAGTGTCAAGGAGAACTCAGTATATTGAATTCAATGCACTGTGGATAAAAAAGGCAACTGAAAGACTGTACTCAAGAAGTATTTTTTGTGGATATTTTTAAGCTATTGTTTATGTCCTAAGTACTTTTAGAAAGACTGCAGATATTATGTAACAAATATGTGACATTAGTTTAATTAGAATGAGGTACATTTTTGGGAGTTTCACAGAACAGTTAGAGGCATCGACCCATCATTTATGTGAACTGGACATCATCTGACAACAACAATCATGGACCAGGACCTGCTGACTTCTAGATGCACTGTTTTGTATGAAACACACATAAAGATAAAGAAAATGAAGTGTAGGACAAACATGTGGAGTAGTATCACAGGCTGCAGATGAGGCTCCAGGTGATGTTGAATTCATTTCTATTTCTGTTTTGTGCTAATACACTGTTTAAACTAGAATACAGTATTTTTACTTCTTCTCAATAAATTATTGTGACAATGTGATTTATTCTTAATAAAGTGTAACTGGGACTTAGAATGTAATCATTACACCTGGTCAAAGGTGATTACTGATGTGTATACATAGGAATAAAAAGAGGAATGTGTCTGAAAATAGTTTTATGTCAATTATTTGTTATTCCTCCATGTGTAGAGATGTTGGCTCCAACAAGTTCACACATGAGCATATGTGTATTTTCCACAGTCTCACTTTAATCAGCATTGAATACAGGCGACGAGTCTTCATCTTTCTACATCTTGAACACCATCCTTTTAAATGTTATTTGTCTTTTTTTTGAGTGTGGGTTGACAGCAGTAGAACAGGACAGTGTAAAACAGGTGACTTCAAAGCAGAAGCTCCATAATTTATATCAGTTTTATGAGAATCTGAATTATTTTTAACATGATCACACAAACCGAACTCAGACTTTGCTTTGCTTCCAGCCGTTCACCAGTAACAGGCAGTGGATAATATTCACAGAAGCCACAAGACATGATTCACAGATAATATCACAGACTGTGTATAAAAAATGGATGAAGGGAGGATGACGTAACCTGCTGGTTTCTGGAACTGCCATTTTTAAAGCCAATGGTTGGTGTTTTATCTGTTGTTATGTTGGATTTTAGTGCTAGTGAGCATATTTGATCAACAAGGGGAGAGCTGCCAGATCATGAGGGGTCAGACCGGGGTCATCAGTGAGCTAATGCTAAACGCTATGTTAATGCTTCTGTAAACTTGATCAAACATTGCATAAGAAAGCTATTCCATGCTGTTGTGAGCCATTCTAAGTCTGTCAGTAATAAAAAACATATTTTATTCAATGAACAGAAACTGCAGCAGGAATCACAGCCCAAGTCTATTCGTCCTAAAATCTTATCCATGGATCAATAATGTAAAGATGGAGCAGAAATCTTATTGAAGGGAGTCTGGAAAGTCTGGACTGTGACTTCTGGAACGAAACGTGACTTACTATTTTTAACGAGAAGTTCAATGGAAGCATCTGCATTCTCTGTCTCTGTGCTGTTCTATTCAGATTTTTTACTTTATTTTTTTGTCACCTTTCCTCAAACGTGTCAGTTCCTGGTGGGTTGTATCACTGGTTTGATATACCACCCGTCTGTCTTTCTCCCTTTCCTCCCTGCGGACCGTTAGCTATGTTGTGCGTCTGTCACAGTCGCAGCAGTGTGTTACAGCTACAGAGAAGAGGCCATCTGGACTGGGTCACACTGTAGCAGCGACCACACGGGACGCAGCCAGAACTCCTCTTCAAATCAACCATTCGGGTGGGAAGAAATAACGACAGAGAAAACACACTATGGGAACGCTTCCCCTCCCGACTTACAGTGGCGCTCTTTCTTTCTTTCTTTCCTTACCCCCCACCTTTTCCTCTGGATCTCACTCTTTTTCACACCTCTTGAGATAGTTCTGCTTACATGAGTTGATAAATCCTTTTTGTGTTCCGCGTTTATTCACGCTTTGTCTTTGCACTTCTGGCTTTGCTTCATTCAAGAGGAAAGCAGTGTATCTGCACGCTGAACATTTGGGAAAGAGCCTTTTGTTGCGGATTTGAAAGAGCAGCTTCCAGTCTGACAATTGGCAGCATACCGATCAGGGACAAACACACTCACTGACACATAAATTCGAACAGATACACATGCTCTAACACTCATCACACACATATACAGCAAGAGATCAACTTTGCTCCTGCTTAGTTTAAGTGTGTGTCAGGAAGGACAACAAAGCTCTATCACAAAAGCTACAATTCACCTTTTTAAACATGCATTTCCATAACAGTGGAACAGTAGCTGGTACAATAAAGTACACTTCTCCTTCCTCTCTGCATTGTGAAGGTGTCTGGCTGCTGTGAATGCTGAGCTGTGTCGGGTGTCTGACACTCTTGACCTGTATTTTTTGGACCAGCATCCCTTCTGCTCCTCTAAAGCGGTGAGAATTACCCACTATTGGATCCACAGTGAGTCTGGGTCTCTGTGAACTCACCTCTCACCTCTTTTCCACCAACATGAATCTAGTGCAAGTTCACGGCTGGTTCTAGTAGCAATTTATGGTTAGTTCAGCCTGGGTTAGAACTGTTTTATTTTTTCCATAAAGTCACCATGGATCCATTTATTCCTGCTTTCCCCATTGGATCTTACTTTGAAAAATATATGTATTACAGTCAATGGCAAGACACAAAAAATTATTCTGTTTGAGTTATGCCATTAACTGCACATATGATTTTCATCAACTTTAAAAACAGTTTCACAGGTGAAAAAAGTTGCAGTTTGCGGTAAACATAGTAAAGTACCATTTAGTTTTGTCTCTCTTATCTTTTATTTCTTGTGATACTCATCACCACTGTGACGTAGGCTGGCCGTTTAGCGGTTGGAGGTCAGTGAAACAAGGACAGAGATGAGGCAGAGGCAGGAGATGGCATGGTCCACAATTTTTTTTTTAATATTTTCAATAATACCTATTTCCAACAAAGTGCAAGTGCTGAAAAAGTGCAAATGCCAAAAAAAGTGCAAGTGCATATGGAGGTTGAAGTAGCAGTGTCTTCCCCAGCAGCAGAACCACAACTGATGAAAATGGACACCTTTTATACTGTTTAACTAACTGGATAAAACCATTACAACTCCCCAGGGGAGTTACAAATCTACATAAATTGCTAAAACTAATCTAAAACCTCCATAACTAAAACCCACAACCTTCTCCTATCTAAAACCCAAGCTATATATCTTAAAACTCTAAATCCAAACACCAAAGTTAAATAAAAACCCATAAACCAATAAAATACATCTCCAGGCTCCCCCACACATTTCCCTGCCTTGGTCCAGGCTGGAACCTTTTTAAGGGCTGTTGTTGACACTGGGACCCTTTTTGCTGACGGACCTGGACACAAGGACAGGGTAAGTACAAACACACTAAAACATCATTCACTAAACACTTTAAAATCCACTCACACAGACACTAAACAAAGTTAAAC